>NC_088354.1:25525000-26215000 GCF_036884655.1 Musa acuminata AAA Group
AAGTCTTCTTTATGTTGAATCTCGTATTTTGATGATGAAACCAATTGATGAGTGTTTATGATTTAGCCTATGTTTTGAGTGATGTAGGATGCTTCGATCATGATGAGATAATTAAAGTAGGAAGAATCATGTTGGGCCAGGGAAAAACATGTTAGAAGATTGGACGTTGAGCCGGTGGATTGGTCGATGTATCGACAGAAGGCTTCGGGCTATAAATTCGGGCATCAGGCCAAGAAAAGCGGATATTGCGTCAAGGATATCGGAGTTGCGGAGTCAACTAGCCGATTGGGCAATAGGCTGCAAGAGAGGACGATGCACCGAAGAATCGGATGAAGCGTCGAGGGACCAATGACATGTCGGACAACATGATTAATGCTTAGTATTAATTGTCTAGATCGAAGTATGTTTTTAAATTTGCAAGATTAACTACGATAGCAAGGCATAAAGCAAAATGAAGTCCTAGAGTCAAGGTCGTGATTTCATTGGGAGTTTGAGAGTTCGTCGGAAGTCTAGACGTTCATCGGAAGTTCTGCAAAAACCAATTGAGAAGTCCAGGAGCTTGCCAAAGAAGCTCGTCAGAACTCGCCAAGAAGATCGTCGTGAAGTCCAGGAGCTTGCCGGGAGTCCGTTGGAACATTGCCAAGAGATCGTCGAAAGTTCGCCGGAAGATCGCGGGAAGAAACTAGACTTACGGACTTGTTTAGCTTAGAATATGTCTTAGGAATCGTAGTTAGCACGTAATTGGGTTTGGATTTGGGCCAACCCAATTAGGGGCCAATTGGGCCTATGTAATGACTGTGTTAGGCCCAATGAAAAGCCCGAACAATTACCCGAGAGGTGGCACCATCGTGGCACAGTCTCCGAGACTATGTCAGGCGATGGTACCGCCCCGACATAGCCTCTAAGAGGCTACAAGCGATGGTACCACCCAGCACAGCCTCCTAGGTGGTGGTACCACCAGACAGGGCAATGGTACCGCCCAGTGCAGCATCAGTGTCAAACTAACACTGACGGTGGTACTACCCAGCACAAGCGGTGGTACCGCCCAAACCCAGGAAACTCGGGATGAGATATTTTTAAGCTCCAAGTTTGAATCAACTTGAGGCCTATAAATACCCCTCTCATCCCTAGTTAAACTACATAAGTATTGAGAGTAAAAAAGGAAAGAAATGCTGCTGCAATCTTGTGTGAGCTCCTCTCAAAGTTCGAAGTGTTAGAATAGTTTGAGAGAGAAGTAAGTGGCGATAAAAGGAGAATCGAGTTGTAAATGTTGAATCTCGTATTTTGATGATGAAACTCCTTGATATATGTTTATGATTTAATCTGCGTTTTGAGTGACGTAGGGTGCTTCGATCAGGATGAGACAATTAAAGCAGGAAAATCATGTTGTGCCGAAGGAACATGTCAGAAGATTGGACGTCGGGCCGGTGGATCGGTCGACGTATCGACAGAAGGCTTCGGGCCGTGGACTCAGGCATCGGGCCAAGAAGAGCGGGTATTGTGCCAAGGATATCGGAGTTGCGGAGCCAACAGGCCGATTGGGCAATAGGTTGCAGGAAAGGACGATGCGCCGAAGAATCGGACGAAGCGTCGAGGGACCAATGACATGCCGGACAACTTGGTTAATTGCTTAGGATTAATTGTCTCGATCGAAGTTTTTGTTTTAAGTGTGCAGGATTAACTACGATGAAAGTTAGACAAGCAGCAGGAGTTGCGCCGGAGTCAAGTTCATGATCACATTGGAAGTTCGAGAGTTCGACGGAAGTTCGGACGGTCGTCGGAGGTTCTGCGAGAACAGATCCGAGAAGTCCAGAAGCTTGCCAAGCGAAGCTCATCGGAACTTGCCAAGTGGATCGTCGCAAAGTCCAGGAGTTTGCCGGAAGTCCGCAGGAGCATCACCGAGGGTTCATCGGATGATCGACGGAAGTTCGCCGGAAACTCGCCGGAAGAAGCGATTGACGCACCGAAGCAAAGCTGCAGAAATTGTCTTAGAACTAATAGTAGTTAGCACGTTGATTAAGTTGGAAAATGGGAGGTGATCCCATTAACTTAATCTTGGGCCAATTGGGCCCGAATTCGGACTGGTTTGGGCCAAGTTTGGAGCCCAACCAGTGATCTGGAATAGTGCCAGGAGGTGCAACCGCCTAGGCCAGGAGGTGGCACCGCCTGGGCTAAGCCTCCCAGCGAGACTGGGTGGTGCAACCTCTCCAGCCGGGAGGTGGCACCGCCTGAGCTCAGTCTTCGAGCAAGACTAGGCGGTGCAACCTCCTTGACAGAGAGGTGGCACCGCCTGAGCTCAGTCTTCGAGCAAGACTGGGCGGTGCAACCACCCTGGCAGAGAGGTGGCACCGCCTGAGCTCGGTCTTCGAGCTCTGCCAGGCGGAGCAACCTCTCCAGTCAGGAGGTGCAACCGCCTGATCCCGGAATTCCGGGATTTGATCGTTTTGAGCTCCAAATTTGAACTGGGTTGGGGCCTATAAATACCCCACCCATTCAGCACTGAAAGAGCAAGAACTCAAGCCGAAATCTTGATCTTTTCAGTGGTTCTTAGAGCTCAAAACTGCTAGTTTTCCTCCTCCTTCTGTTCTTCAAGTATGTGTTGTAAAGTGAGGAGAGAAAACATTTGTAAGGGTTGTCTCCTGAGCCCGTCAAAAGGAGTGAATCTGTAAGAGGGTAGTTGGCCTTCGCCTATTGAAGGAAGGCTCCTAGTTGACGTCGGTGACCTCGCCGGTGGAGGAAGCCAAAAGTGGAGTAGGTCAAGACTGACCGAACCACTCTAAATCTCTGGTTTGCGTTTATTTTGAGCACTTTATCATTACTGCAAACCTCCTACATAGCTACTGCTCTCTGCGCTTTTACGAACGAGTTCTGTGCAGTTTACGTTCACATCTTAATTCCATTTACAAACTGCAAACTGCTCTCTGCGCTTTTACGAACGAATTCTGTGCAGTTTACGTTTACGTCTTGATTCCATCTACAAACTGCAAACTGTCTCTCTGCGCTTTTACGAATGAGTTCTGTGCAGTTTACGTTTACGTCTTGATTTCACTTACAACTGCAAACTATCTTCTGTGCCTTTTTTACGGACAAGGTTCTGTGCAGTTTACGTTCACGTCTTGATTTCATTTACAACTGCAAACTGTCTTCTGCGCTTTTACGAACAAGGTTCTGTGCAGTTTACGTTTACGTCTTAATTTCATTTAGAACTGTAAACTGTCATATGCGTTTAGACGCAAACTGCGTTTAGACGTAAACTGCGTTTAGACGTAAACTGCGCTTAGACGCAAATTGCGTTTAGACGTAAGCTACATTTAGACGTAAACTGCGCTTAGACGCAAACTGTGTTTAGACGCAAACTGCGCTTAGACGCAAACTGCGTTTAGACGTAAATCTGCGTTTAGACGTAAATCTACGTTTAGACGTAAATCTGCGTTTTAGACGTAAAACTGCGTTTAGATGTAAACTACGTTTAAACGTAAAACTGCGTTTTAGACGTAAACTGAGTTTGGACGTAAATCTGCGTTTAGACGTAAATCTGCGTTTAGACGTAAATCTGCGTTTAGACGTAAAACTGCGTTTAGACGCAAACTGCATTTAAACGTAAATTGTGTTTAGACGTAAACTACGTTTAGACGTAAACTGCACTTAGTCATAAGTTATCTTTGAGTCGGCTTTTGCTTCAAAACTGATTTTTATCGAACGAACGCAGCTTTTGTTTTTAATCGCTAAAAGATATCCGCTGCACTAATTCACCCCCCCCTCTTAGTGCTCTCGATCCTAACAGTAAAAAGGAGGTTGATCTTCGCCTATTAAAGGAAGATCGATAGTGGATGCCGGTGGTCTTGACGGAAGAGGAATCAACAGAGTGGATGTAGGTCACAATGATCGAACCACTATAAAAATCTGGTTTGCGTTTCTTTTGAGCACTTTACTTTAATAGCAAACTACCTCTCCTCTTCACTATGCTTTTATTACGCCTACACTCGCATATGCTTTCAAGTTTCCAAAATCGATTTTCAATGTACATGAAATAATTTTCCGAAACCGACATGATTTTATCGCTGCACTAATTCACCCCCCCCCCCCTCTTAGTGCTAACCCCTGTTCCTAACAATTGGTATCAGAGCTCATGATTTCTCATTTGGTTTAACACCCAAGAGAAATTGCTCTTTTCGGCTTTCAAGAGGGTCACTCTCCCATTTATCCTCCCTTTTTCAATGGGACGGACTACACTTATTGGAAAACTCGAATGAGAGTTTTCTTGCTTTTTATTGATTTAAATTTATGGAATATGGTCGAAAATAGATTTCAAAGGTCTTCTCTATTAATGAATAATTAGAATGATTTGGAGAAGAAGTCGTTTTCTCTAAATGCTAGAGCTATGAATGCTCTATTTTGTGCCTTAGAGAAAAATGAATTCAATCAGGTTTCTTTGTGCAAAACTACTTTCGATATTTAGCACATTCTTGAAACCTCACATGAAGGCACTAGTAGATTAAAAGTTTCTAAAATAAATCTTTTAATGCATGATTTTAAACTTTTTCAAATGAAGCCAAGCGAAACCATTGTTGACATGTACACCCGTTTTACGGATGTCGTCAATGGTTTAAAAGCTCTTGGCAAATGTTTTTTGAATTTTGAACTTGTTAATAAAGTTTTACGCTCACTTTCTAAAACTTGGGACTCTAAAGTAATGGTCATACAAGAGGCCAAGGATTTGAACTGTTTTCCACTCGAAGAATTAATAGGGTCTTTAAAGACCTATGAAATGTGTTTTATGACATATGTTGAACATGATGAACTTGAGAACCACCTTTCAAAAAATAGGAAGGATTTAGCACATCAAACAAAAGAAGACCACTCGAGCACAAGCTCAAGTGGTGGTGAACTTAAATTCCTCATTACGAAATTTTAAAACTTCATGAAACAAAAATTAAAGAACCCAACTACTTGCTATGAACGTAAGAAGAGGGAAGTACTTTGGGATGAATCGAGCTCCTCCGAAGATAAGAAGAAAATCAACAAAGGCGAGGTGGCAAACTATGCCTTAACGGCTTTCGATGATGAGGTAATCAAAATGCCCTTAATTTATTTTGAAATTACATAATGCTTTTCATAAGTTATTTTTAATTTAGTTTAAAATGATTATTTTTCTTAAAAAATTTCATGTTTAATAATGTAATGAAAATGAAAAAAAATTAGGAATCATGCTTATCATGCTAGTAATTTTGAAAATGATAATGACAAATGCATGTTTCATGATAAACAAACAAAATGATTTTGAATGCTTTATTATCATGCATGAGAGTAATGATGAAGGTTTTGAACATAAATGTTTGTATCATGTTTGATGATTTTATATTTTAAAATTATGCATGATGAGTTGAAGTGATGTTGGTTTAAATGTATAAATCAACAATCTTTTTGTCAAATGAATCATGATTTTTGTTAATTCTTGAATTATAACTTGAGTTTTCTTTTTGAATCAAGATCGTTTCTTATCATGCTTTCTATTTAGAAAAAAAGAAGAAACTTGTCAAAAATGAGATATAATCTTTTGACATTCATTTTTGTTGTTTTCCTTTATCATGATTTGGAAATTGATGTAAAAGGAAAAGAATTACAACATTGTATTCTTCCCTTCTATTGGACAATGACAAAGGGGGAGCAAAACTTACTAGAAAGCAAAATTGATAAGCTCGCACTTCTCAAAAGAGAAGAAAGAATGATGCTATCTTGTGAATTTTGCTAAGCTACACATTTCAAGAAAATGCAAAAATAGTGGTATCTTGTACTATTCAAAAACTTGCTAGTTTTGAACATCGTAAAGAAAAGCAAATATGCCAATTTGCACATCTTTAAATTTGCTAGCTTGCATGATGTAAAGCTTGCTATCTTGAAAATCACTAGCTTGCCTATTTTAAGAAGCAAAAATATAAACTTACAAAATTTACAATCATGCACATCTTTAAAATTAATGATGATTTGATGATTATGCATGTTGTAAAGTGATAGAAAATTGGTAGCTTACACTTTCTAAAATGTTAATAAATTTTGCTAGCTTGTATGTTGTAGAACATGCTATCCTACTACCTTACATATCTAAAACTTGATAGCTTGCATGTTTTTATATGATGTAGCACTTGCTAAATTTTTGCTAGCTTGCATGATGATAAAATTGTGATTATGTTTATTATGCAATCAGTTAAACTTGTATTTCCAAACATTTGAAAGTTACACTTCTCCTTTTTGTTGATGACAAAGGGGGAGAAGTATGATCATGTTATGCATGATGATGTGTTACAAATATTCATGATGAATATTTGCAAGGACTTGAATTTAGCTTGAATTCAAGGTTCTATCATTATGGTATATTGATAAGGGAGTTTGTTTAAACTCCAGGAGTTTAGTTAACTCCGTCATTTGTCATCCTCAAAAAGGGGGAGATTGTTGAATCTCAAATTTTGATGATAAAACCAATTGATGAGTGTTTATGATTTAATCTACATTTGGAGTGACACGGGATGCTTCGATCATGATGAGACAATTAAAGCAGGAAGAATCATGTTGGGCTGGGGGAAAACATGTTAGAAGATTGGACGTCGAGCCGATGGATCAGTCGACATATCGACAGAAGGCTTCGGGCCATAGATTCAAGCATTGGGCCAAGAAGAGTAGATATTACACAAAGGATATCAGAGTTGCAGAGTCAACTAGCTGATTGGACAATATGCTGCAAGAGAGGACGATACGTCGAAGAATTGGATGAAACATCGAGGGACCAATGACATGCCGAACAACATGATTAATGCTTAGTATTAATTGTCTAGATCGAAGTGTGTTTTTATGTATGCAGGATTAACTACGATAGCAAGGCATAAAGCAAAATGAAGTCCCGGAGTCAAAGACGCGATTTTGTTGGGAGTTTAAGAGTTCGTCGGAAGTCTAGATGTTCATCGGAAGTTCTGTGGGAACCAGCCGAGAAGTCAAGGAGCTTGCTAAAGAAGCTCGTCGGAACTCGCCAAGAAGATCATCGTGAAGTCCAAGAGCTTACCGAGAGTCCATTGGAACATTACCGAGAGATCGTCGGAAGTTCGCCAGAAGATCGCTGGAAGCTCGTCGGAAGAAACTAGACTTCTGAACTTGTTTAGCTTAGAATATGTCTTAGGAATCGTAGTTAGTACGTAATTGGGTTTGGATTTGGGCCAACCCAATTAGGGGCCAGTTAGGCCCATGTAACGATTGTGTTGGGCCCAATGAAAGGCCCAAACAATGATCCAAGAGGTGGCACCGTCGTGGCACAGTCTTCGAGACTATGTCAAGCGATGGTACTGCCCAACACAGCCTCTCAAGTGATGGTACCGCCAGACTAGGTGATGGTATCGCCCAGTGCAGTGTCAGTGTTAGACTAACACTAGTAGTGGTACTGCCTAAACTGGCGGTACCACTGCATGCAGCCTCTCGGAGGCTGTGTCTAGGCGGTACCACGGCCTGACATAGTCTCGGAGATTGTGCCATGATAGTGCCACCTCTTGGGTCACTGTTTGGGCCTTTCATTAGGCCCAACATAGTCGTTACATGGGCCCAACTAGCCCCTAATCGGGTTGGCCAAATCCAAACCCAATTACATGCTAACTACGATTCCTAAGACATATTCTAAGTTAAACAAGTCCATAAGTCTAGTTTCTTCTAGCGATCTTCCAGTGAACTTCCGACGATCTCTCAGCAATGTTCCAGTGAACTCCTGGCAAGCTCTTGGACTTCACAACAATCTTCTTAGCGAGTTCCAACGAGCTTCTTTGGCAAGCTCCTGGACTTCTCGGCTGGTTCCTATAAAACTTCCGATGAACGTTTAGACTTCCGACAAACTCTCAAACTTCCAACAAAATCGTGTCCTTGACTCCGAGACTTCATTTTGCTTTATGCCTTGCTATCGTAGTTAATCTTGCATATGTAAAAACATACTTCGATCTAGACAATTAATACTAAGCATTAATCATATTATCTGACATGTTATTGGTCCCTCGACGCTTTATCTGATTCTTCGGCACATCGTTCTCTTTTGTAGCCTATTGCCCAATCGACCAATTGACTCTATGACTTTGATATCCTTAGTGCAATATCCGCTCTTCTTGGCCCGATGCTCGAATCCATGGCCCGAAGCCTTCTGTCGATACGCCAACCGATCCACTGACTCGACATCCAATCTTCTAACATGTTTTCCCCTGGCCCAACATGATTCTTCCTACTTTAATTGTCTTATCCTAATTGAAGTATCCTGTGTCACTCAAAATACAGATTAAATCATAAACACTCATCAATTGGTTTCATCATTAAAATCCGAGATTTAACAATCTTCCTTTTTTTTATGATGACAACCAATTGATGACGGAGTTAACTAAACTCCCGGAGTTTAAACAAACTCCCCTGATATATGTCATCTTGATAGAACCTAGAATTCAAGCTAAATTCAAGTCCTTGCAAATATTCATCATGAATATTTGCAACACGTCATCATGCATAACATGATCATACAGCTGCGTCACTCAAATGAGAATTAACCTTGCTCTAAAACCAATTGTTAGGATTAAGAGCAGAACTAAGAGGAGGGGGGTGAATTAGTGCAGTGGAAAACTTTTACAAATTCAGAAAATTATTTCGATTAAAACTGATTCCAATGAGAATGGTTTCAATTCAATCTGTTTCAGAAGGAATTTAAACTTAAAACCTTTCTTGAAAGTGCAAAAGAAGACTAAGGTGATTTACAGCAATGTAAATTGCACAAATGAAAAGCGTCAGTTTCGTAAAGTCTTCATACGATTAAAGCCGATCTCGGAAGATGTTTATGTGAAAGCATATGTAGACGTAGTTAAAGCATAGTAAGGAGGAGAGGCAGTTTGCTATAAAAGAAAGTTGCTCAAAATAAATGCAAACTGAGTTTTAGTGTAGTTCAGTCAACATGACCTACATCCACTTTCGTCTTCCTCCTCCAATGAGGTTACTAGCATCCACTAGAGGCCTTCCTTCAATAGGTGAAGGCCAACCACTTTTTACAGCTTTTCTCCTTTTGCCGGGTTTAGGAGACAACCCTTATAAGTTTCACTCCTCTTTCTTGGATGGTTACAAGGCAAAGAGATGAAGGAGGAGAACTCTAACTTTTACAACACTTTAAGGCTCAAGAACTCAAGATTATGCCAATAGGTTTCATGCCCTTTCATGCAGAAAAAGGTTGGGTTTTTAAAGGCCCCAATGGCTTCAAAAATGGAGCCAAAAAATGTCTAATCTCATATTTCCAGGGTCCTGGCGGTACCACTGCCATTACTGGGTGGTACTACCGCTTGACACTTGACACTAGGCGGTACTACCGCTTAGTTTGGGTGGTACCACCGCTTGACAGAGCTCAGAGACCGAGCTCTGATTGTACCATCGCTTGACAAGGGCGGTACCACCACTAGCAGTAAGAACTACCGGTGATACCACCGCTTGATAGGGGCGGTACCATCGCCCAGAATTCCTGAGAGACCAAGTCTCCCAGGTAGTGCCACCATCGGCCAGGAATTTAGGGTCCTAGTTGGGCCTTGAATCCAACCCAAACCAGCCCAACTTAGGGCTCAGTTGGCCCCTAATTAAGTTAGTGGGATTACCGCCCAAACCTAACTTAATTTACGCTCTAACTATGATAATTAAAACATGATTACTGCACTTCATGTTTTGGTGAGTCAATTGCTCTTTCGATGAGCTTCCAGCGTACTTTCGGCAAACATCCGATGAACTCTCGGCAATGCTCCGGCGGACTCCTAGCAAGCTCCTGGACTTTGCGACGATCTTCTTGGCGAGTTCCGACGAGCTCCTATGGCAAGCTCTTGGACTTCTCGATTGGTTCCCGCAAAACTTCCGACGAATGTCTGGACTTCCATCGAACTCTCGAACTCCCAATGAGATCTCGATCTTGACTCCGGCACAACACCTGATTTATGTCTTATTGCTTTCATAGTTAATCCTGCACACTTTTCTCAACATATAGATTAGATCAAACAAATTACAATTGACTTCATCATCAAAATTCAAGATTCAATAATCTCCCCCTTGATGATGACAATCAATGATGATAGAGTTAATCTTAACTCCCCTTATCTATATGGCATACTTGATAAAAGACACTCTTGAATTCAAAGCTTTTGAATTCAAAAAACAAATTGATAAGTTAAGTTCATTTAAACTTATCAATACACACATTATGATCTAGCATTCTCAAAATGGTGTCAAGGCATAACATCCATTTTCAAGTTTTGATATTTCAAATATGAAGGATGACAAACATAGCAATTCATCATTCTATGGCAAGATATCAATTGTAAAATTGTAAGTTAAGCTCTAGATATCTTATCATAATGAAGGAAATTTATCAAGCAAACATTTCAAGTATATATGATGAAATATATTGTATACATTTGTCATCAATTTATCACATTTTGGTATTATTTCTCCCCCTTTGTCATCAACAGAAAGGAGAACAATTTCAACAATGCAAGTGTGGTAAAAATTCATGCCACATTTCAATTTGTAAAAATTCATACCTATTATATTTTTGATCAAAGCTTTCTCTACTTTCATCAATGTCTAACTTAGTGGAGGCACTTATGGGAGTATTGATAGCCTTTAAGCTATCCATATTAAACTTTTTTAGCAAATCTAAAGCATATTTTGTTTGATTAAGAAAAATATCATTACTTAGTTATTTGATTTGTAAGCCTAAAAAGAAAGTTACTTCCCCCATCAAACTCATTTCAAATTCAAGACTCATACTTTTAGCAAATGATTCACAAAGAGATTCATTCGTGGAACTAAAAATAATATCATCAACATAAATTTGAACAATAAGAAAATTATTTTTAAATTTTTTGATAAACAATGTAGTATCGACCTTGCCTTTAGAGAAATTATTTTCAATAAGAAATAAACTAAGTCTCTCATACCAAGCCCTTGGGGCTTGTTTCAATCCATAGAGAGCTTTAGTCAATTTAAACACATGATTAGGGAGATTATCATTCTCAAATCTAGGAGGTTGTTCAACATAAACTTCTTCGGAAATAAAGTCATTAAGAAATATACTTTTAACATCCATTTGAAATAACTTAAAATTATTACTACTAGCATAGGCAAGGAGCATCCTTATGGCTTCTAATCGTGCCATAGGAGCAAAAGTTTATTTATAATCGATACTTTCTTCTTGGTTGAAACCCTTGGCCACCAATATAGCCTTGTTTCGAACCACAATACCAAATTCATCTTGCTTGCTTCTAAAGACCCATTTAGTACCAATAACTAAATGGTCACTTGGCCTAGGAACAAGCTTCCACACCTCATTTCTCTTAAATTGATTCAACTCCTCTTGCATTGTGATGACCCATGAATCATCTTTCAAGGCCTCGTCAATACACTTAGGTTCAATTTGGGAGAGAAAGCGACGTTTGCACAAAAATTCTTACGAGAACAACGAGTTTGAACCCCTTTAGATGTGTCTCATATGATTAGCTCCTTAGGATGAGCATCTACATACTTCCAATCTTTGGGTAAGAATATTTCAGAAGTAGATGCATCTAAGTTGCTAGATGGAGAAAGGGTTTCATTTAAATTCAAAGCATCAAAATTAACATCATCATCAAAATCATTTTCCTTAACTTCGGAAACCTTATTCATTAAAAACAACATGAATAGATTCTTCTATAATCAAAGTTCTTTTATTAAAGATACAAAATGCTTTAGAAATAGAAGAATAGCCAAGAAAATTTTTTTTATCGGATTTAGCATCAAATTTTCCTAAGGTATCTTTTTTATTTAAGATAAAACACTTACACCCAAAAACTTTAAAATATGAAATATTAGGTTTTTTGTTGTTCCACAACTCATAGGGAGTTTTGGTGAGTAAGGGTCTTACTAGAACTCTATTCATGATATAGCATGCCGTGTTTACGGCTTTGGCCCAAAAATATTTGGGTAGGCTATGTTCATTTAACATGATTCAAGCCATTTCTTGTAAGTTTCTATTCTTTCTTTCTACTACTCCATTTTGTTGAGGATTTCTTAGAGTAGAGAAGTTATGGTTGTATCCATTAGAATCACAAAATTCTTGGAAATTATAGTTTTGAAATTCACCACTGTGATCACTTAGAATTGATAAAATCATAAAACCTTTTTCATTTTGAACAAGTTTACAAAACTTAGAGAAATTCCTAAAGCAATCATTTTTGTGTGCTAAGAAGTAAGTCCATGTGTATCTACTAAAATCATCCACAATAACAAATGCATATTTGCTATCTCCTAGGCTTGATGTAGCAAGATAGATCTCCAGTCATATGCCTTGAGCATCCACTATCAAGATACCATCTCTTGCTCCTAGCTTGTGATGGTACATTTTTCTACAAAAAGATATGATTTTTAGGTACCCATTTGATCTTGGGTGCCTCAAAAATCGATCTACATAACTTATCATGTTGCGTTAAGTCATTTGAGGTTCTTTTAGGAACCCAAATCAATTTGTGTGGACTATATTTCTTGAATGAATATTTGTACGTAACATGTCCAAGTTTGCAACAAAAGTTGCATTTGGTGTGAGGCGATACATGCAAGGTAGGGCCTTTAATAAAGGTGGTTGGATTTTGATGAGAGCTACTCACAAATCTGATTCTGCCTTTCCTATGAACGTGACCCTTGTTGGCAAGGATCATGTTCAAGGACTTGCTACCAACCTCAAATTTCTTCAAGGTATCTTTGAGTAGCAAGTTTTCTTTTTGAAGTATTTCTAAATCATGACATTTTGTGCTGGGAGCTAAGCTATTTTCATGCTCAATCTTTACTCTATCAAAATTGCTAATAAGAGAAGCATGTTCCTTTTTTAAAGAATTGTACTCTTTACTCAAAATTCTACATTCATCAAATAATTCATGAAAAGCACTTGAAAGCTCATCGAAAGTTAAATTTGCATCTAATGAACTTGTTACCTCATCTCCAATAGCTATTAGCGCATATTGAGCAACTTGCTCGGTGTTGGTTGGCTCCTCTTCTTCGGAAGCACTTGAGTCGTCCCATATAGCTTTGAGTGCCTTCTTCTTTGGTTACCTCCTCTTTGCTTGGGGACATTCACTTTTGAAGTGTCCCAGCTTCTTGCATAGCATATCACTTGTTCTTTCTTTGGTTCAAATTTATTTTTAGTATTATTTTTTAATTTATTTCTTTTTATAATTTTTTGAATTTTCTTGTTAATAATGCCAAGTCTTCATAAAAGTCCTCATCACTTGAGTTTTCTTTCAAGAGGTCTTATTGTGTTTTCAGTGCTATATCCTTCCTGTTCTTTGAAAGGGTGTCCTCAAGCTCTTCATGAGCTTTGCATGTCATTTCATAGGTCATTAGTGACCCAATTAGTTCTTCAAGAGGAAAATTATTTAGATCATTGGCCTCTTGAATGATCATTACTTTAGGATCCCAACCTTTTGGAAGGGATCTTAAAATCTTATTAACCAATTCAAAATCCGAGAAACCTTTGTTGAATCTCGGATTTTGATGATGACGTTAATTGTCATTTGTTATCTAATCCATATGTTGAGATAAGTGTGCAGGATTAACTACGATGAAAGTAAGACATGTAGCAGGAGTTGCGTCAGAGTCAAGACTATGATCATGTTGGGAGTTCGAGAATTCGACGGAAGTTCGGACGGTCGTCGGAGGTTCTGCGGGAACAAATCCGAGAAGTCCAGGAGCTTGCCAAAGAAGCTCATCGGAACTTACCAAGTGGATCGTTGCAAGTCCAAGAGTTTGTCGGAAGTCCGTAGGAGCATCACCGAGGGTTCATCGGATGATCGATGGAAGCTCGCCGGAAGCTCGCTGGAAGAAGCGATTGACACACCGGAACAAGTTGTAGTAAATGTCTTAAGAAATTCATAGTTAGCACGATGATTAAGTTAGAAATGGGAGGTGATCCCATTAACTTAATCTTGGGGCAATTGGGCCCTTGACAGACCCAAATTGGGCCGAATGGATCAGCCCATTCGAACCCAGATTACTTGGCCAGAGGTGGCACCGCTTGGGTCGGCGGTGGCACCGCCTAGGGCTCAGTCTCCGAGCTCTGGCTGGGCGGTGCAATCGCCTTTGATAGGGGTGCAACCGCTTGAGCTCGGTCTCCGAGCTCTGGCTGGGCGGTGCAACTGCCCCTGACAAGAGGTGACACCGTCCAGAGGCTCAGTCTTCGAGCTCTGCCAAGCGGTGCAACCGCCCCAGTCAGGTGATGCAACTGCCAGACCCAGAATTCCGGGAATTGATAGTTTTGAGCTCGGAATTCAAACTAGGTTGGGGCCTATAAATACCCCACCCTTTCAGCAATGAAAGTGCAACCAAAAACCACCGAAATCCTGATCTTACTCTGTGATTTTTAGAGCTCAAAAGTGTTGTATGAGTTAAAAGTTCTTCTTCCTCTTTTCTTCCAAGTTTTGATCTATCAAGAGAGGAATGAAAATTCTATAAGGGTTGTCTCCTAAGCTCGTCAAAAGGAGTGAAACTGTAAAAAGGTGGTTAGCCTTCGCCTATTGAAGGAAGGCCTCTAGTGGACGTCGGTGACCTCGTCGGTGGAGGAAGCCAAAAGTGGATGTAGGTCAAGATTGACCGAACCACTCTAAATCTTGGTTTGCATTTACTTTGAGCATATTATCTTTACTGTAAACATCCTCAATAGCTTACTGCCTTCTGCACATTTACGACCGTGTTTCAAAGTTCAGTATTTTCCGAATCGGCGTTTAGACATAAATCTGTTTTATCATACGAACATCATATTTCGGTTTACGTTTACATTCTAATTTCCATCATAACTACAAAATGCCTTCATAGACTTGCTTTAACTGCATCTTGCTTGATCACAAGTTAAAGTGATTTACGAATCGTCTTTTCTACCGAAATCGCTCTTATCGTATGAATGCAGTTTTAATCGTCGAAAGTTTTCCACTGCACTAATTCACCCCCCCCCCCCCCCCCCCCCCCCTCTTAGTGCTCTTGATCCTAACAATTGGTATCAGAGCGGGGTTAACTCTCAAACTGATTAAAACCCAAGAGAGATGGCATACGTCGGAAACAGAGAGGGCCATTCTATTACACGTCCACCCATGTTCAATGGGACAGACTACACCTATTGGAAGACCCGAATGAGGATCTTCCTTATTTCAATGGATTTTGAACTTTAGAATCTTGTCAAAAATGGATTTTCGAAGTCTTCTCTTCCAATGATCGATTGAAATGAAATGGAGAAGAAGACTTTCGCTCTTAATGCAAAGGCTATGAATGCCTTATTTTGTACACTTTATAAAAATGAGTTTAATCGTGTTTCAGTTTGTGAAACCGCATTTGATATTTGGCATACACTCGAAGTGACTCACGAAGGCACAAGTAGAGTGAAAGAGTCAAAAATCAATCTTTTGATACACTCTTTCGAACTTTTCCGAATGAAACCGAGCGAGACTATTGGCAATATGTACACCCGTTTCACGGATGTCGTCAATGGTCTAAAAGGACTCGGCAAAAGTTTTTTGGATTTTAAGCTCGTAAATAAGATTCTAAGATCCCTTCCTAAGAGTTGGGACCCTAAAGTCACTGCTATTCAAGAGACTAAAGATTTAAACAACTTCCCTTTTGAAGAACTAATCGGGTCATTAATGACCTATGAAATGACATGCAAGGCTCATGAAGAGCAAGAAGACATCCTTCCAAAGAATAAGAAGGATATGACACTTAGAACTTTAGATGACCACTTGAGAGAAAACTCAAGTGATGAGGACTGTGATGATGACTTGGCACTTCTAACAAGAAAATTCAAAAAATTCATTAAGAGAAATAAGTTTAAAAATGACACAAAAAATAAACTTGAACCCAGAAAGGACCAAGTGATTTGCTATGAGTGCAAAATGCCGGGACACTACAAAAGTAATTGTCCCCAAGCCAAGAAGAGAACATCAAAGAAGAAGGCGCTCAAAGCAACGTGGGATGACTCGAGCGTATCCGAAGAAGAGGAGTCCAACACCGAGCAAGTTGCTCATTATGCCTTAATGGCCATCGGAGAGGAGGTAACAAATTTAATTGATGCAGATTTATCATTTGATGAGTTATTAAATGCCTTCCATGACTTATTTGATGAATGCAAGATTATTAGTAGAAAATACAAATAGCTAAAAAAGGAACATGATAGTCTTACTTGTAATTTCGATAAGTTAAAAACTGAATATCATGATAGTTTAGGTTCTTGTATAAAATGTCATGATCTAGAAACTATCCAAAAGGAAAACTTGCTACTTAAGGACACCTTGAAGAAATTCGAAGTTGGTAGCAAGTCTTTAAATATGATCCTTACAAACAAGGGTCACGTTCCCAAAAGAAGTGGAATCGGATTTGTGAGAAATCCTCACCAAAATCCAACAACCTTTATAAAAGGCCCCATCCTACATGTTCGACACCAAAACAAATGCAACTTTTATTGCAAACATGGACACAAAAAGCATTATTGTCCATTCAAGAAAATTAGTCTGAATAAATTAATTTGGGTTCCTAAAGAAACCATGATAAACTCTATGCAACATGATAAACAATGTAGATCAATTTTTGAGGCACCCAAAAGTAAATGGGTACCTAAAAATTATCCTTTCTTGTAGAGACATACACCATCACAAGCTAGGAGCAAGAGAAGGTACCTTGATAGTGGATGCTCAAGGCATAGGACCGGAGATCCATCTCAATTCTCTAAGCTCACTAGCATAGACAAAGGCTATGTCACCTTCGGAGATAACAAGGGTAAAATCATTGGCAAAGGAACCATAGGTAACAAATCCAACTTCTTTATTGAAGATGTTTTATTAGTTGATGGTTTAAAACATAACCTCTTGAGCATTAGTCAATTATGTGATAAAGGATATATTATCAAATTCGAATCTAATGCTTGCATCATTGAAAAACCACACAACAACACATCTATGATTGCATTAAAATAAAATAACGTATACACCATTGACATCAATGATCTGTGTAATGAAATGTGTTTCTCGGTTTTAAATGAGGATGCTTGGCTATGGCATAGAAGATTAGGTCATGCTAGCATGAAACTAATCACTCAAATATCATCCAAAGAACTTGTAAGAGGAATTCCTCATATCAAATTCATTAAAGATAATGTATGTGATGCTTGTCAATTAGGTAAATAAATTAAGGGTAGTTTCAAATCTAAGAATCAAATAAGCACCTCTAGACCCTTGCAATTGATCCATATGGACTTGTTCGGACCAATCTCTACATCAAGCCCAGGAGGTAGCAAGTACGTCTTCGTCATTGTAGATGACTATAGCAGATACACATGGATTTACTTCTTAAAATATAAAAATGAATGCTTTAGATATTTTAACAAGTTTTGTAAACTTGTTCAAAATGAAAAGGGTTCTATGATTTCATCAATTAGAAGTGATCACAGTGGTAAATTTCAAAATCGTGATTTCCAAAAATTTTGTAAACTTAATGGATACAACCACAACTTCTCTACTCCAAGAAATCCTCAACAAAATGGAGTAGTAGAAAGAAAAAATAGAAACTTACAAGAAATGGCAAGAACCATGTTGAATGAACATAGCCTACCCAAATATTTTTGGGCCGAAGCCATAAACACTGCATGCTATATTTTGAATAGAGTTCTAGTAAGACCCCTACTCACCAAAACTCCCTATGAGTTGTGGAACAACAAAAAACCCAATGTTTCATATTTTAAAGTTTTTGGGTGTAAGTGTTTCATCTTGAATGAAAAAGATGCCTTAGGAAAATTTGATGCTAAATCCGATGAAGGAATTTTTCTTGGTTATTCTTCAGTTTCTAAAGCTTTTCGTATCTTCAATAAAAGAACTTTAATTATTGAAGAATCCATTCATGTTGTTTTCAATGAGATTTCTAAAATCAAGAAAAATGATTTTGATGATGATGTTAACTTTGATTCTTTAAATTTAAATGAAACCCCTTCTCTAACTAGCAACTTGGATGCATCCATTTCTGAAACATCCTTACCCAAGGATTGGAAGTATGTAGATGCTCATCCTAAGGAGCTAATCTTAGGAGACACATCAAAGGGGGTTTAGACACGTTCTTCTCTTAAAAATTTTTGTGCCAACGCTGCTTTTCTCTCCCAAATTGAATCTAAATGTATTGACGAAGCCATGAAAGATGATTCATGGAGTATTGTAATGCAAGATGAATTAAATCAATTTGAGAGAAATGAGGTATGGAAGCTTGTTCCTAGGCCAAATTACCATTTAGTTATTGGTACTAAATGGGTCTTTAGAAACAAGCAAGATGAATATGGTATCATGGTTAGAAACAAGGCTAGATTAGTGACAAAAGGTTTCAACCAAGAAGAAGGTATCGATTACGAAGAAACATTCGCTCCTGTGGCTCGATTAGAAGCCATAAGGATGCTCATTGCCTATGCTAGTAGTAATAATTTTAAGTTGTTTCAAATGGATGTTAAAAACACTTTTCTTAACGGCTTTATTTCTAAAGAAGTTTATGTTGAACAACCTCCTAGATTTGAAAATAATAGCCTCCCTAATCATGTGTTTAAATTAACTAAAGCTCTCTATAGTTTAAAACAAGCCCCTAGGGCTTGGTATGAGAGACTTAGTTCTTTTCTTATTGAAAATAATTTCACAAAAGCCAAGGTTGATACTACATTGTTTATCAAGAATTTTGAAAATAATTTTCTCATTGTTCAGATTTATGTTGATGATATTATCTTCGGTTCTACAAATGAATCTCTTTGTGAATCTTTTGCTAAAACCATGAGTCTCGAATTTGAAATGAGTTTGATGGGAGAATTAACCTTTTTCTTAGGCCTACAAATTAAGCAACTAAGCAATGACATCTTTATTAGTCAAACTAAATATGCTTTAGATCTACTGAAAAGATTTAATATGGATAGCTCAAAAGCTATTAACACCCCTATGAGCACCTCCACTAAGTTAGAAGTTTATGAGAGTAGAGAAAGCTTTGATAAAAAAACTTATAGGGGTATGATAGGAAGTTTACTTTACCTCACTGCAACTAGACAAGATATCATGTTCAGTGTAGGACTTTGTGCTAGGTTTCAATCGAACCCTAAGATATCTCATCTCAAAGCGGTTAAAAGAATACTTAGATATCTTAAAGGTACCACAAATCTAGGATTATGATATCCAAAATCCAAACATTTTGAGTTAATTGCTTATGCTGATGTGGATTTTATTGGGTGTAGACTAGATAGAAAAAGCACATCAGGAACATGTCAATTTTTGGGACATTCCCTTATTTCTTGGTCATCTAAGAAACAAAACTCGGTTGCACTATCAACAACCGAAGCGGAATATATTGCAGCTAGTGCATGCTGTTCACAAGTTGTGTGGATGAAAAACACCTTAGAAGATTATAAAGTCTATCTTAAAAACATTCTCATTAAATGTGATAACACAAGTGCAATATGTTTAACAAAGAATCACATTCAACACTCAAGAATAAAACATATTGATATTAGACATCACTTTATACGAGATCATGTTACTAATCATGATGTAATCATAGAGTTCATAGATACTAAGCATCAACTAGCTGATATTTTTATAAAACCTTTAAGTGAAGATAAATTTGATTTCATAAGAAGAGAATTAGGAATGTTGATATGTTCGAATGCATAAACTTGTTAAAATTATTATTCGGACTTTATTGATTGAATGATCAAATCACTTAATTGCCATTACATGCCTAAAATAACATGTTGGAAATTAATACAAAAATTTCCATAACAATGAGCATGTCTTCATGATTGTATAGTCTTGTCCGATTGCATGGAAGTGTTAAATTAAAATTTCAGTTCCAATCGGATTTCATGAATACATTATTCTCTTTCGGACTTAATAAACATATGTCACATATAGTTTGATTCACATCATTGATTTTTGACAAATAGAATCATCTAGCAAATGCATATCTTTTAGACTTATCATGTGAAAAATATTCTCTTTGAGAAATAGATTTGATGATTCCTTTTTATAAAAGGAAGATATTTTTATGTGTAAGGATTTGATTCACATAAATATCCTGATCCTTGTAAAGCATGCCTTAATATCCTATCGATTTGAACTACACAAATGGCTTTCCTCCTTCATGCAAAAAGATAATAACAAATAAAAAGGAAGAAGTTTTCACTCTATAATCTTCATGTCATGTTATTCTTGAGATGTTTGTATAATTTATATCCTATCACTCTATATAGATAAATGACATCAACCTACTTATGGCATCGCACGTATATTTAAAAGTTGTTTATATCGTTCTCCTTTTTGTTGATGACAAAGGGAGAGAAATATATGAATTGATGCTATAAATGCCATATTATGTTGAAAAAAATAGATATATGAATTGATGCTATGATTATGCCATGCTTGCATCATCAAAAATATATGAATTAATGATAACTATGATTGCCATATCAGCAATATGTCATGTTTGCATTATGTTAAGATATCAAGAACTTGCATCGTAGTCCTACGTGTTGATATCTTACCATGTGATGAAATGCTATGATTGCTAAAATACTTGAAATGTGTGCATCATGTTAAGATATCAAAATCTTACTTCGAAAGTTTACATGTTGATATCTTACCATATGATGAATTACTATCATTACCATCATTCACATTTGAAATTTGAAAATGGATGTCAAGCCTTGACATCATACATCATTTTCAGAGAGATACATCATGATGGGAATCATGATGGGAGTATTGATAAGGTTAAATGATTTTAACTTATCAATATGTCTCTTGAATTTAAAGGCTTTGAATTCAAGAATGACTTATCTCAATTATGGCACATAGATAGGGGGAGTTAAGGTTAACTCTGTTATCAATTGATTGTCATCATAAAAAAGGGGGAGATTGTTGAATCTCAGATTTTGATGATGACGTCAATTGTCATTTGTTATCTAATCCATATGTTGAGATAAGTGTGCAGGATTAACTACGATGACAGTAAGACATGCAGTAGGAGTTGCACTAGAGTCAAGACTATGATTACGTTGGGGGTTCGAGAATTCGACGGAAGTTCGGACGGTCGTCGGAGGTTCTGCGGGAACAAATCCGAGAAGTCCAGGAGCTTGCCAAAGAAGCTCGTTGGAACTTGCCAAGTGGATCGTCACAAGTCCAGGAGTTTGCCGGAAGTCCGTAGGAGCATCACCGAGGGTTAATCGGATGATCGACGAAAGCTCGCTGGAAGAAGCGATTGACGCACTAGAGCAAGTTATAGTAAATATCTTAAGAAATTCATAGTTAGCACGATGATTAAGTTAGAAATGGGAGGTGATCCCACTAACTTAATCTTGGGGCAATTGAGCCCTTGACAGACCCAAATTGGGACGAATGGATCAGCCCATTCGGACCCAGATTACTTGGCCAGAGGTGGCACCGCCTGGGTCGGCGGTGGCACCGCCCAGGGCTTAGTCTCCAAGCTCTGGCTGGGCGGTGCAACCGCCTCTGACAGAGGTACAACCGCCTGAGCTCGGTCTCTGAGCTCTAGCAGGAGGTGCAACCGTCCCTGACAAGAGGTGAAACCACCCAGAGGCTCAGTCTTCAAGCTCTACCAGGCGATGCAACCGCTAGACCCCGGAATTCCGGGAATTGACAATTATGAGCTCGGAATTCACACTGTGTTGGGGCCTATAAATACCCCACCCTTTCAGCAATGAAAGTGCAACCAAAAACCACAGAAATCCTAATCTTACTCTGTGATTTTTAGAGCTCAAAAGTATTGTATGAGTTAAAAGTTCTCCTTCCTCTTTTCTTCCAAGTTTTGATCTGTCAAGAGAGGAAAGAAAATTCTATAAGGGTTATCTCCTAAGCTTGTCAAAAGGAGTGAAACTGTAAAAAAGTGGTTGGCCTTCGCCTATTGAAGGAAGGCCTCTAGTGGACGTCGGTGACCTCATCGGTGGAGGAAGACAAAAGTGGATGTAGGTCAAGATTGACCGAACCACTCTAAATCTCGGTTTGCATTTACTTTGAGCATATTATCTTTTCTGCAAACCCTCCTCAATAGCTTACTGCCTTCTGCGCATTTACAATCGTGTTTCAAAGTTCAGTATTTTCCGAATCGGCGTTTAGACGTAAATCAGTTTTATCATACGAACATCATATTTCAGTTTACGCTTACATTCTAATTTCCATCATAACTGCAAACTGCCTTCATAGACTTGCTTTAACTGTATCTTACTTGATCACAAGTTAAAGTGATTTATGAATCGTCTTTTCTACCGAAATCGCTCTTATCGTACGAACGCAGTTTTAATCGTCGAAAGTTTTTCGCTGCACTAATTCACCCCCCCCCCCCCCCCCCTCTCTTAGTGCTTTTGATCCTAACAACCTTTACTAAGTCTTTTTAGTCCATTGACGACATCCGTAAATCGGGTGTACATGTCACCAATGGTCTCACTCGGTTTCATTCGAAACAACTAATAAGAATGCATTAAAAGATTAATTTTTGACTCCTTCAGTCTACTAGTGCCTTCATGAGTCACTTCGAGTGTGTGCCAAATGTCAAAAGTTATTTCACAAATCGATACTCGATTAAACTTGTTTTTATCCAATGCATAAAATAAGGCATTCATAACCTTTGCGTTTAAAGTAAAAGTCTTCTTCTCCAACTTATTCCAATCGTTCATTGGAAGACAAGACTTTTAAAAACCGTTTTCGACAACATTCCAAAGCTCAGAATCCATTGAAATTAGGAAGATCCTCATTCTAGTCTTCCAATATATGTAATTTATCCTCTTGAACATGGGCATACGTGTAATTGAATGGCTCTCTAGGTTGTCGGCAAATGCCATCTCTCTTTGATTTAAAACCAAATTAGAGTTAACCTTGCTCTGATACCAATTGTTAGGATCAAGAGCAGCACTAAGAGGGGGGGTGAATTAGCGCAGCGGAAAACTTTCCTCAATATATAGATTAAATCAAACAAATTTCATTTAACTTCATCATCAAAATTCAAAATTCAAATAATCATCGGCGGAGTGGATGTAGGTCACAACAACCGAACAACTACAAAAATCTAGTTTGATTTAAGCCTTATAATAATTATCTAGATTAAAGTAGATTTTAAGTGTGCAGAATTAACTACGATAGTAAGGCATAAAGCAAAATAAAGTCCCAGAGTCAAGAACGATAATTCGTTGGGAGTTCGAGAGTTTGTCGGAAGTCTAGATGTTCGTTGAAAGTTTTATCTGAATTGACTGAGAAGTCTAGGAGCTTGCCAGAGAAGTCTAGGAGCTTTGCTAGAGAAGCTCATCGGAACTCGCTAAGAAGATCGTCATGAAGTCCAAGAGCTTTCCGGGAGTCCACTGAAATATTACCGAGAGATCATCGGAAGTTTGCCGGAAGATCGTCGAAAGCTTGCCGGAAGAAACCTAGACTTATGGACTTATTTAGCTTAGTAAATATCTTAAAATTCATTATTAGCATTTAATTGGGTTGGAATTGGGGCAACTCAATTAGAGGCCAATTGGGCCAAGTTTGGCTTGTGTTGGGCCAAGTGAAAAGGCCCAAACAGTAACCCAACAGGTGGAACCGATGTGGCACAATCTCCAAGAATATGTCAGGCGATGGTACTGCCAATCTGGGCAGTGGTACCACCTAGTGTCAGGCTACAAGCGGTGGTACCGCCCGTACCCCAAAATTTTAGGGATTTGAATTTTGGCTCCAAGTTTTGAAGTCATTTGAGCTCTATAAATACCCCAACTATTCCTACATGGAGTAGGAAGAAAGTGTTGAATCTCAAATTTTGATGATGAAACCAATCAATATGTATTTATGTTTTAATCTACGTTTTTTAGTGATGTAGGATGCTTCAATCAGGATGAGACAATTATAGTAGGAAAATTATGCTGTGCCAGAGGAACATGTCAGAAGATTGGATATCAGGCCAGTGGATCGGTCGACGTATCGACAGAAGGTTTCAGGCGTAGATTCGGACATCCGGCCAAGAAGAGTAGGTATTGCGCCAAAGATATCGGAGTTGCGGAGTCAACTGGCCAATTGGGCAATAGGCCACAAGAGAGGACGATGCGTCGAAGAATTGGACTAAGCATCGAGGGACCAATGACACGCCGGACAACTTGATTAATTGCTTAGGAGTAATTGTCTAGATCGAACTTTTGTTTTACATGTGCAGGATTAACTACGATAGCTTGAAAACATAAAGCAAAGATACCGAAGTTAAGTTCGATGGGTGTTCGAGAGTCCAAAGATTCGTCGGAGATGCTGCTGGAGCCAATCGAGAGGAAATTGGGGACTTGCCGAAGTTTTCGGAAGTCTACCGGAGAGATCGTCGAAGGTTCGCAGAGATCACCGAGAAGGATCGGCTACTTGCCAAAGACTCGTTGAACTCGCCACAAGACCGGGAGCCTGCTGGGAGTCCCCCGGAAGAAATCCGAGGGTGTATCGGAAGTCCGCTGGAAGTTCGCCGAAAAGCTTGTCGGAAGGAAACTCGACGTTGTCAGTTAAAAACTTGCTTAGGACTATGTCTTAATTTTATAGTTTATATATAATTAGGGTTAGGATTAAGGGTTAATCCTATAACCCGGTTAGGGGGTAATTGGGCCCATGTTCGGACTAGTTTGGGCCAAGTTTGGAGCCCAACTAGTGAGCTGAAATAGTCTAGGCAGTGGCACCGCCCAGAACCCGAGGGTCAGGCGGTGGTACCGCCAGATTGGGCAGTGGCACCGCCCAGCACCCGAGAGGTCCAGCGGTGGCATCGCCGGACTGGGCGGTGGCACCACCACTAACAGGCGGTGGCACCACCAGCATCGGGAACCCAAGAGAATTCAAAATTTGGAGCCCAAATTTGAATCCTCTTAGGGTCTATAAATATCCCTCAATTCTCAACAGATAAAACAACCTTTGAGAAGTAATAGATTGAGATAAAGCCTTAGTAAAATCTTTAGCAAGTCTTATTTTCAATTGCTTGAGTGTTCACCTCCTTCTTTCTTATTGAAAATTTGTAAGAGTGTGAACCACTTGTAAAAGGTTATAAGAGGGGTATTTGTCCTTCCCCTTCAAAGTGATTTGCTAGTGGAAGTTAGGAGCCTCATTGAAGAATGCTTCGCAAGTGGATGTAGGTCATTTTGACAGAACCACTTTAAATTAGTGTGTTCCTTGAATGTGTGAGTATTTACTTTTCTGAAATCGTTATTTACATAGCAGCAAGTTTCTGATTTTTATCTTCTCACTTTACTCGAGCTACTTTCACCAAGTCATTCATTGTTGAATCAAAATCTCTACGAATTTACGAAATCATTTTCAAACTTATGAGTTTTAATCTGCTGTACTAATTCACCCCCCCCCCCCCCCCCTCTTAGTACCGCTCCGATCCTAACTATTGGTAACAGAGCCACGGTTTTCTACTTTGGTTTAACACCCAAATAGAAATGGCTCTTTTCGGCCTTCAAGAGGGTTGCTCTCTCATTCGTCCTCCCTTTTTCAATGGGACGGACTACACTTATTAGAAAACTCGAATGAGAGTTTTCTTACTTTCTTTGGATTTCAATTTATGGCATATAGTCGAAAATGGATTTGAAATGTCTTCTCTTCCAATGAACTATTGGAATGATTTGGAGAAAAAGATGTTTTCTCTAAATGCAAAGGCTATGAATGTCTTATATTGTGCAATTGACAAAAATGAATTTAATCACATTTCGAATTGTGATTCGACTTTTGATATTTGGAGAACTCTTGAGGTCACTCATGAAGGCACTATCCGAGTGAAAGAGTCCAAAATCAACATTCTTGTGCATTCTTATAAAATTTTCCGGATGAAACTAAGTGAGTCCATCGAAGACATGTACACCCATTTCACGGATGTCATCAATGGACTTAAAGCTCTTGGTAAAGATTTTTCTAACTTTGAACTAGTAACTAAAATTTTAAAATCCCTTCCAAAGAGTTGGGATCCAAAAGTTATGATCATTCAAGAGGCCAAGGACCTTAAAACATTTCCTCTTAAAGAACTTATTGGGTCTCTAATGACCTAGGAAATAACGTGCAATGCACGTGAAGAACTTGAGAACCACATTCCAAAGGACAGGAAGGATTTGGGACATAGAACATTTGAAGACCACTCGAGCATAAGCTCAAGTGATGGTGAACTTAAACTATAAATGAAACAAAAATTAAAAAGCAAAAAGAATGGAACTACTTGCTTTGAACACAAGAAAAGGAACAAGAATTGGGATGAATCGAGCTCCTCCAAAGACGAGGAGAAAATCAAGAAAGGTGAGGTTGCAAACTACACCTTAACCACTTTCAATGATGAGGTAATTGAAATCCCCCTAATTTACTTCGAAATTAGATAATGCTTTTCATAATGCACTTCTTTTTGTAATTTAGTTTTGAATCATTTTTTAAAATTAAATGTTCAAAAATGAAAATGCAAAAATATGATCATGCTCGTAATCTTGAAAATGACAATGAAAATTGCATGCTCTATGTTAATGCAATAAAATGTTAGATATAAATCTAATGCTTATACACTTAGTAAGATTAATCTTATGTATATGCTTGAGAAGCAAGAATGTATATTTTGATGATTTCCATATTGATTTTCAATGACGATGCATGACTTTTGAATGGAAGGCTTGATGATATTTTATGAACCTTGTCTTTGGTTTTCAAACATGATGTATGGTTTTGACAAAAGAATAAAATTTGAGCATGCTAATATAAAGTCAATCATATAAATTAAAATTAAAGAAGTTTTAGTTATCTATTAGAATCATTCAAAATTATGTTCAATGAAACCAATGCAATAAAGTTGTAATGAAAATATTAAAATTTTGATACCATGATTTGATGATTTTATGTATGAGATTTTAAAAGTTATACATGATAATTTTTTATGTTTTATTGATCTTGATGGTTTTTATGATGAAACTTATTTTTCGATCTTAAACGATTGATAATATATATATTTTTTGGCACAAGAAGGACAAAGGCAAGCTTATATGAAACAACTAAATAGATAAAAGTAGTTTTCTTGAAAATTCTTGGTTTGATGAGTCTATTTTATCATTTTTTTATGAATCTCTTGAAAATGATTTTGATTTGATGATTTGAATTTGAATGAGCTTTATCTTGATTTTTCAAGATTTATAACTTGAGATCTACTCTATAAAAATCAAGATCTTTTATCCTCAATGTTTCTTTTTAGCATCTACTATCCAAATGAATTATGATTGGTATCATTGCTATATTTCTTCTTATCGTGCACTAAAAAGAAAATTTTCCTAAATGAATCGTGATTTTTCGGAACCATAATTCTTATTATGATTCATAATAAATTGAGAAATTTTATATGCTTGAATTAATATCTTGTTCTCCTACAAGATAGAATGGATTTTATCAATATCATGATCTCATAAGATTTTCCTTTGATTATTTAAGAGAAGATTTTTCAAAAGAAAACGTGTCTTTTGGTATTATCTTTTCATGATATGATTTTTATGTAATTACTTGTATTCATGAAATATTTATTTCATCACCAAATTCTCTTGATATTTTTAATGTGATGAAATGAAATAATGCATGAAATACAAATGAGAAGTTAATGATTATGCATGATAGGATGTAATGAATTTTGACATTTAGATACCATCATTTGAATAGCTATGATCATGTTGCAAAAATGATATATCATGAATGCTTGAATATCATGTATGATATGCCCATAGTGATGATTGATTTATTTGTATCATGCATGAAAAATGAAAGGTATAGTTTTGAAATTGTGCATGTTCGAATTTGAAAATATGATGATGCATAATGATGAAATTATGTAATGAAAATATTAAATATTTTGAAACCATGTTTTAGTGTCATGCACAATAATCATACTTAATAAATTTTAAAATTATGCATGATGAATCTTACGATTTATGGATTATTAATTTTTACCATAATAAAAGTGCCTTCTTGATCTTTGTTGTAATAAATCTCATACTTTCGGTTTGAAACATGATACATGGTTTTATTTGGCATACATGAAATAAAATCATATGAATTGAAACAACTAAAAAGAGGAAAATATTTTTTCCTTGAAAAATTATTTTTCTCTATCTTATTGATTTTGATGATTATTATGATAAATCGATGTATACCATTTTGAATCTCTTGAAAGTAATGTTGAGATTTTGATGAATTTGACGATTTGAATTTGAATGAGTTTGTATTCAAATTATGATCTTGATTTCTTGGATTTACTACTTGAGATTCTTTTTTAATCACAATCTCTTCTTTGTACATCTATAATTTTTTTATTTATAAAAAGAAGAGATTTGATAAAATGAATCATGTCTTTTGTAATTCAAGAGGTCTTATCTTTCATGACATGATGCCATTGGATTTATGGCTTGTATGCCTTGAAATAATTGAAATATTTTGCACTATTTTGTTCTTCCCTTATTCTTTCTTATTTACAATGATAAAATGAAAAAAAGTTATGATCATGTATGGTAGGATGCAATTTGACAAATTAATACCATCATGATATGAAACATTTATGATTTACAATAATCCATGCAATACTTGTGCTTTTTAATTATGATGTATTACATATGATGTGAATCATGATTTAAAATGCTATCAGTTGTTGCTAAAATGATATATTATAAATGTTGATTTAATGTTTTGTATCATGAATGTTCTAAATGATAAATGTTTGGTATCATAATCAAAATATTGATAAATAGTTAAACATTTTAGTATCATGTATGCTATGCTCATAATGTTGATTAATTTATTCAATATCGTGCATGAATGAAATATAAGGCTTTTGAAAATGAGCATGTTTTAATTCGAAAATATAATGATGCACAAATAAGATTGATACTTACCTTTGTCATAATTGATGTAAAGGGTCTTCCCTTCTTTTTGAAAATGACAAAGAGGGAGATAGCTAACTTGCACAAGACAAGAGAAGCAAAAAAATTACAAACGTACACATCGTAAAAAGGGGCAAAGCTTATTAGCTTGCTCATCTCAAAAGCAAGAAATGCTATCTTGTAATCTCAAGCAAATGTGCTATCTTGCCTATCTCAAGAAGCAAAACTTGCAACTTGCACATTGCAATAGGAAGCAAGAATCATGAGCTTACACAAGAAATGCTATCTTGCATTTGCTTTCGAAATTTTTGCTAGCTTGTATGTAGTAAAACTTGCATATCGTAAAAATTGCTAGCTTGTAGTCTAAAGAGAAGCAAACAATTACTATCTTAAGAAAAGCAAACATGCTAAACTTGCACATCTTTAATTGCTAGATTGCATTATGATAAAAATGGATATTATATTTTTCATGCAATGAGTTGAACTTGTATATCACAAACACTTGATTGTGGTACTTCTCCTTTTTATTGATGATAAAGGGGGAGAAGTATATTGATTATATGCAATGATTTTATCATGACATGTTGCTTGGATTTTTGAATCCAAGAGTTTCTATCAATATGGTATATTGATAGGGGGAGTTTGTTTAAACTCCGGGAGTTAAGGTTAACTCCGTCGTCAATTGGTTGTCATCATCAAAAAGGGGGAGATTGTTGAATCTCGAATTTTGATGATGAAACCAGTCAATATGTATTTATGTTTTAATCTGCGTTTTTGAGTGACACAGGATGCTTCGATCAGGATGAGACATTTATAGCAGGAAAATCATGTTGTGCCGAAGGAACATGTCAGAAGATTGGACGTCGGGTCGGTGGATTGGTCGATGTATCGATAGAAGGTTTCGGGCCGTAGATTCAGGCATCGAGCCAAGAAGAGCAGGTATTGCGCTAAGGATATCGGAGTTGCAGAGTCAACTAGCCGATTAGGCAATAGGCCGCAAGAGAGGACGATACGCCAAAGAATCGGACGAAGCGTCGAGGGACCAATGACATACCGGACAACTTCATTAATTGCTTAAGAGTAATTGTCTATATCAAACTTTTATTTTACATGTGCAGGATTAACTATGATAGCTTGAAAACATAAAGTAAGGATACCAGAGTCAAGTTCGATGGGTGTTCGAGAGTCCGAAGATTCGTCGGAGATGCTGTCGGAACCAACCGAGAGGAAATCGGGGACTTGCCGAAGTTTTCGGAAGTCCGCCAGAGAGATCGTCAGAGGTTCACGGAGATCACCGAGAAGGATCGGCTACTTGCCAAAGACTCATTGAACTCGTCACAAGACCGGGAGCCTGTTGGGAGTCCGCTAGAAGAAATCCAATGGTGTATCGGAAGTCTGTCGGAAGTTCGCCGAAAAGCTCATCGGAAGGAAACTCAACGTTGTCGGTTAAAAACTTGCTTAGGACTATATCTTAATTTCGTAGTTTATATGTAATTAGGGTTAAGATTAAGAGTAAATCCTATAGCCCGATTAGGGGCCAATTGGGCCCAAGTTTGGACTGGTTTGGGCCAAGTTTGGAGCCCAACCAGTGAGCTGAAATAGTCTAGGCGGTGGCACCGACAGTACACTGTCGTGTCAGACATTGATAGGTGGTGGCACCGCCAGCATCGGGAACCCAAGAGAATTCAAAATTTGAAGCCCAAATTTGAATCCTCTTAGGGTCTATAAATACCCCTCAATTCTCAACAGAGAACACAACCTTTGAGAAGCAATAGATTGAGATAAAGCCTTAGCAAAGTCTTTAGCAAGTCTTGTTTTCAATTGCTTGAGTGTTCCCCTCCTTCTTTCTCATTGAAAATTTATAAGAGTGTGAACCACTTCTAAAAGATTGTAAGAGAGGTATTTGTCCTTCCCCTTCAAAGTGATTTGTTAGTGGAAGTTAGGAACTTTATTAAAGAAGGCTTCGCAAGTGGATGTAGGTCATTTTGATCGAACCACTTTAAATTGGTGTGCTACTTGAATGTGTGAGTATTTACTTTTCTGAAACTGTTATTTACATAGTAGCAAGCTTCCGGTTTTCATCTTCTTACTTTACTCGAGCTACTTTCACCAAGTCATTCATTATTGAATCAAAATCTCTATGCATTTACGAAATTATTTTCAAACTTATGAGCTTTAATCCGCTGTACTAATTCCCCCCCGCCCCTCTTAGTGCCACTCCAATCCTAATAGAAAGGTGATAAAAAACTATGTGTTTCTAAAGTTAAAAACCCTTATAAAATATAGAGTCCCTCCTCCTAAAGTTTAGAGACCATTCTAAGGGAGAGTGTGAGGGAAGCTTTATAAAAAGGGGTTATAAAGGTTCTCTCCTGAACTTGTCTAAAGGAGAATCAAGTTGTAAGGGTAGTTAATCTTCGCCTATTGAAGGAAGATCGTTAGTGGATGCCGGTGGGCTCAACGGAAAAGGTATCGGCGGAGTGAATGTAGGTCACGATGACCAAACAACTATAAAAATCTGGTTTGCATTTATTTCTTGCCATTTACCTTTATTGCAAATGGAATTCTTACTTTCCCTACACTTTCACATGCTTTCATGTTAAGCATTTCCGAGATTAGATTTTGTCGTATGAAGATTTTCAAGCCGACGATTTTATTCACTGCACTAATTCACCACCCCCCCCTCTTAGTGCCGACTCATTCCTAATAGTTGGTATCATAGCCATATTTTTCTCATTTGGTTTAACACCCAAGAGAAATAGCTCTTTTCGGCTTTTAAGAGGGCTTTTCTATCGTTCATCCTCCTATGTTCAATGGGACGGACTACACATTGAAAAACTCTAATGAGAGTTTTCTTGCTTTTGTTAAATCTCGATTTATGGAATATAGTCGAATTTGATTTTCAAAAGTTTTCTCTTCAAATGAATGATTGGAATGAGTTGGAGAAGAAGACTTTCTCTTTAAATGCTAGAGCTATGAATACTCTATTTTATACTTTGAGCAAAAATGTGTTTAATCATATTTCTATTTGTGAAACAACTTTTGATATTTGGCATACACTCGAAATCACACACGAAAGCACTAGTAAAATAAAGGATTCTAAGATAAATCGTTTCATGCATGATTTTGAACTATTTCGAATGAAGCCATGCGAAACCATTGTTGACATGTAAACCCATTTTATGGATGTCATCAATAACTTAAAAGATCTTGGCAAATATTTTTTAAATTTTGAACTTGTTAATAAAGTTTTACGATCTCTTTCTAAAAATTGAGATTCGAAAGTAATGGCAATACAAGAATTAAAAAACTTGAATCATTTTCTCATTAAAGAACTGATTGGGTAATTGATGACCTACGAAATGAGTTGTATGGAATTTGATGAACATAAGAACAACCTTCCAAAGAACAGGAAGGATTTGACACTTAGAACTCAAGATGACCACTCGAGCAAAAGCTCAAGTGATGATGACTTTGAACTTCTCACAATAAAACTTAAAAAGTACTTAAAATAATAATCAAAAAGTAAAAATGAACTTAAAATGAAGTTACTAAAGAAGAAGAGAGCACTCAAAGTGACTTGTGACGAAACGAGTGCATCCGAAGAAGAGGAGCAAATCGATAAAGACGAAACGACAAACTTCACTTTCGTGACTCTCGACAATGAGGTAAAAAACCTAAACGAAACCCCCTTAGTTTATTTTGAAATTACTTGATGCATTTCATATGTTATTTTTAAATTAATTAGTAAAAAAATTATATTAAATAAATAAATAAAAGGGGATCATGCTTTTCTTTTTCTAGCTAATTTTGAAAATAATAATGACAATTGTGTTAGGATCAAGAGCACTAAGAGGGGGGGGGTGAATTAGTGCAGCAGAAATCTTTCAACGATAAAACACGTTCGAAGGATAAAAGCGATTTCGGTGTGAAAGCCGATCCTAAGATTACTTCAACTTAAGATCAAGCGAGATGACGTTAAAATCAATCTATGAAGGTAGTTTGCAGTTATGATGAAAACCAGAATATAAGCGCAAACTGAAATACGACGTTCGTACGAAGAAGCTGATTTACATCTAAATGCTGATTCGTAAATCACTTAATTAGGCGAGATGCAGTTTAAGCAAGGATATAAAGGCAGTTTGCAATTATGATTGAAATCAAAACGTAAACGTAAACTGAAATATGATGATCGTACGAAAAAATAGATTTATGTCTAAACGCTGATTCGGAAAGTGCAAAGTTTAAAACCCGATTGTATATACGCAGAAAGCAGTAAGCTTTAGAGGAGGTTTGCAGTAAAGATAATATGCTCAAAGTAAATGCAAACCGAGATTTAGAGTGGTTCGGTCAATCTTGACTTACTCCACTTTTGGCTTCCTCCACCGACGAGGTCACCGACGTCAACTAGAGGCCTTCCTTCAATAGGCAAAGGCCAACCACCCTTTTACAGTTTCACTCCTTTTAACGGGCTTAGGAGACAACCCTTACAGAATTTTCTCTCCTCTCTTTACAGCTCAGAACTTGGAAGAAAAGAGGAAGAAGAACTTTTGGCCTTTACAACAATTTTGAGCTCTAAAAATCACAGAACAAGATCAAGATTTCGGTGTGTATTCTGTGCTATCTTAGTGCTGAATGGGTGGGGTATTTATAGGCCCCAAACCAGTTCAAATTTGGAGCTCAAAACTGTCAATTCCTGGAATTCCGGGATCAGGCGGTTGCACCTCCTGACTGGAGCGGTTGCACCGCCTGGCAGAGCTCGAAGACTGAGCCTCTGGGCGGTGCCACCTCCTATCAGGGGCGGTTGCACCTCCTGCCAGAGCTCGAAGACCGAGCTCAGGCGGTGCAACCTCCTGACTAAGGCGGTTGCACCGCTCAGCCAGTGCTTGGAGACTGAGCCCAGGCGGTGCCACCTCCTGTCAAGGGAGGTTGCACCGCCCAGTCTTGCTCAGAGACTGAGCCCAGGCGGTGCCACCTCCTGGCTGGGGCGGTTGCACCGCCCAATCTCGCTCGGAGACTTAGCCCAGGCGGTGCCACCTCCTGGCTAGGGCGGTTGCACCTCCCAGTAGAAATCAGGGTCCGAATGGGTTGATCCATTCGGCCCAATTTGGGTTTTTCAGGGGCCCAATTGCCCCAAGATTAAGTTAATGGGATCACCTCCCATTTCTAACTTAATCATTGTGCTAACTATGATATTCCCTAAGACATTTACTGGAACTTGCTCCGGTGCGTCACTCGCTTCTTCCGGCGAGCTTCCGGCGAACTTCCGTCGATCATCCGATGAACCCTCGATGATGCTTCTACGGACTTCCGGCAAACTCCTGGACTTGCGACGATCCACTTGGCGAGTTCCGACGAGCTTCTTTGGCAAGCTCATGGACTTCTCGGATTTGTTCCCATAGAACCTCCGACGACTGTCCGAACTTCCGTCGAACTCTCGAACTCCCAACGTGATCATTGTCTTGACTCCGACGCAACTCCTGCTGCATGTCTTTCTTCCATCGTAGTTAATCCTGCACACTTAAAACAAAACTTCGATCAAGACAATTAATCCTAAGCAATTAACCAAGTTGTCCGGCATGTCATTGGTCCCTCGACGCTTCGTCCGATTCTTCGGCGCATCATCCTCTCCTGCATCCTATTACCCAATCGGTCAGTTAACTCCGCAACTCCGATATCCTTGGCACAATACCCGCTCTTCTTGGCCCAATGCCCGAGTCCACGGCCTGAAGCTTTCTGTCGATACGTCGATCGATCCACCGGCCCGACGTCCAATCTTCTGACATGTTCCTCCGGCACAACATGATTTTCCTGCTTTAATTGTCTCATCCTGATCGAAGCATCCTGCGTCACTCAAAATACAGATTAAATCATAAACATATATCAAGTAGTTTCGTCATCAAAATACGAGATTCAACAAATTGCATGTTTTATGAAAATACAACAAAATGTTAGATTTAAATCTAATGATTAATCCTATGTATATTTTTTTTAAAAAATAATATTTATCTAAATTGGTAATTTCCAACTTTGATTGAAAATGCTCAATGAAATCATGATTAATGTTTTAATGACATAATAATGTAAGATGTAATGAAAATATTAAAGTTTTGATACCATGCTTGATGATTTTATTCTATGCATGAGATTTTGAAGTTATACATGATGACTTTTGTGATTTATTGATCTTGATGATTTTTATGATAAATCTTGTACCTTCATTTTAAACGTTGATGCATGTTTTTATTTGGCATAAAAAAACAAACTTGGGCATGCTTGTATGAAACAAACAACTTAAAATAAAACATCTCTATCTTATTGATTTTTTGGTAAAAGATTTATGACTCCAAGTATATTATGCTTTTGTGAATCTCTTGGACTATGAAAATGATTTGAATTTGAATGAGTTTTATTAAAATCATAATTTCTCAAGACTTATAACATGAAATCTTTTATGAATCAAGATCTCTCATGTTTCTCATTGCCATTTACTAAAGAGGAAAATAATCCAATTCATGATCTTGATTTCTCAATATTTGATACTTTAGATTTTTCTATGAATCAAGATCTTGTATTTGATCTCCTATGCTTTTTCTTGTCATTTACTAAAGAAGAAAATTTTGTAGATGAATCATGAATTTTTCGAAGTTATAACTAATCTTTTTTGAATTGAGACATTATGCATGAATCAAGTTCTCATATGAATCTATTTACGTTGCCTTCGTTGAGTTTTTTGAAAAGTGATTTTGATGATGATTTTAGATATATTTTCATACGACTAATGAGATGATATATCCAACTAAATCATTTATCGTATTTATGACTTGTGATATATTCAACATGAAACATCTTTTTTGATGCACGTATGATTCACTCTTTTAAGAGAATATTTATCAAATCATAATAAGATGAGATTCTCTTTATATGAGTCAAGATTTTTCATTAATTATCCTCTTACGATTCCTCTTAGTATTTTCTTAAAGATGAGATTTTCTATATAAATATTGAGAATTCTCATTCATGGTAGGATGTAATGTAATTTGACAAATTGATAGCATCATGATGTGAAAATTTTATAATTTGGAATGATGCATGCAATACTATGATTTTTTTTTAAATGATATATCATGAATGCTCGAGTATCATGTTTGATATGCCCATAGTGATGATTTATTTTTGGTATCATACATGAAGTAAGGATGAAATATAAGGTTTTGAAATTGTGCATATCTTAATTTGACACTATAATGATGCACAAATATGATTGATACTTTACCTTTATCATAATTTAAAAATTGATATAAAGGGAAATGAATTGTATCATTATTTTATTTTTCCCCTCTTTTTGTCAATGACAAAGGGGGAGAAAGAATTGCTAGTGTGCACATCTCAAAAGAGAAAGATTAACTAGCTTGCAGATGCAAAAACATACTAGCTTACACATCTAAAGAGAAGCAAAAATTGTAAACGTACACATCGTAAAGAGAGGCAAAACTTATTAGTTTGCTCATCTCAAAAGAGAAGCAAGAAATGCTATCTTGCAATCTCAAGAGAAGCAAAAGTGCTATCTTGCCTATCTCAAGAAGAAAAATTTGTAAACTTGCACAACTTAAAATTTGCAAGCTTGCATGTTCCAAAATTATATAAAACTTACTAAATTTGCTAGCTCACAATTTGCATGGAGAAAAAATTACTAGAAACTCAAAAATGCTAGCTTGCACATTTCAAGTAGATGTAAAAAACTTGCTATCTTGCATATATCTAAATGTGTAAAAATTTTACAAAGAAAATTACTAGTTTGCATGATAATAAAACTTGAGATTATGTTGCAATGATTTGAAATTATATCTAAAAAAATTGGCTAGTTGCACTTCTCCTTTATATTGATGACAAACGGGGAGAAGTTATGATGACAATCATGCATAGAATGATGTATTGAAAATTTGATTATGCATGATTTTATGATCACATGTTGCAAATATTCATGATGAAATATAGCCTTGACTTGAATTCATTTTGAATTCAAGGTTCATCTCACATATGCCATATTGATAGGGAGAGTTAAGGTTAACTCCATCATCAATTGGTTGTCATCATCAAAAATGGGAAGATTATTGAATCTTGGATTTTGATGATGAAATCAATTGATAGTGTTTAAGATTTGATCTGTGTTTTGAGTGATGTAGGAAGCTTCGATCAGGGAGAGACAATTAAAGCAGGAAGAATCATGTTGGGTCGGAGAGAAAAATGTCAAAAGATTATACGTCGAGCCGAAGGATCGGTTGACGTATCGACAAAAGGCCTCGGGCCATGGGTTTGGACATCGAGCCAAAAACAGCTAAAATTATGCTAAGAAAATCAGAGTTGTGGAGGTCAATTGGCCAATTGGGCAATAAGCCGTAAGATAGGATGATGCGTCGAAGAATCGGACGAAGCATCGATGAACCAATGACATGCCGGACAACATTTGATTTAAGCTTTATAATAATTGTCTGGATCAAACTAGGTTTTAAGTGTGCAGGATTAACTACGATAGCAAGGCATAAAGCAAAATGAAGTCCCAGAGTCGAGAAGGAGACTTCGTTGGGAGTTCAAGAGTTCATCGGAAGTCCGGACGTTCGTCGAAAATTCTATCAGAATTGACCGAGAAGTCTAGGAATTTGCTAGAGAAGCTTGTCAGAACTCGTCAAGAAGATCATCGTGAAGTCTAGGAGCTTGTCGGGAGTCTGCTGAAACATTGTCGAAAGATCATCAAAAGTTCGCCAAAAGATCGCTAGAAGCTTGCTAGAAGAAACCTAGACTTACGGACTTATTTAGCTTAGTAAATGTCTTAAAATTTATAGTTAACACATAATTGGGTTGGAATTGGGCCAACTCAATTAGAGACCAATTAGGCCAAATTTGGGTTGTGTTGGGCTAAGTGAAATGGCCCAAATAGTGACCCAACAAGTGGAACTGACGTGGCAGTCTCGGAGATTGTGTCAGGCGGTGGTACCGCTAGTCTGGGCGGTGGTACAGCCCAAACTCAATCTCCGAGACTATCAGGTAGTGGTACCACCAGTCTGGGCGGTGGTACCATCCAATGTTAGGCTGCAGGCAGTGGTACCGCTCGTACCTCAAAATTTCGGGGATTTGAATTTTGGCTCCAAGTTTTGAAATCATTTGGGGTCTATAAATACACCAACTATTCCTGCATAGAGCAGAAAGAAAGATGATAAAAAACTCTATGTTTCTAAAGTTGAAAACCCTTGTAAAGTATAGAGTCCCTCCTCCTAAAGTTTAGAGACCATTCTAAGGGAGAGTGTGAGGGAAGCTTTGTAAAAAGAGGTTGTAAAGATTCTCTCTTGAATCTATCAAATGGAGAATCGAATTGTAAGGGTAGTTGATCTTTGCCCATTGAAGAAACATCGTTAGTGGATACTGGTGGCCTCGACGGAGTGGATGTAAGTCATGACGACCGAACCACTATAAAAATCTGGTTTGCATTTATTTCTTGCATTTACCTTTATAGCAAATGGAATTCTTACTTTCACTACACTTACGCATGCTTTCAAGTTAAGCATTTCCGAGATCAGATTTTATCGTACGAAGATTTTCAAACTGACGTTTTTATCCGTTGCACTAATTCACCCCTCTCCCCCTTTTAGTGCCGACTCATTCCTAACATAAAGTATTTAAAGAACATATATAAAGAAATCACTTATTATATCATCAACAATGGAAGCAAAATTTATAGCATATTTTATGGCTACAAATCAAGTTTGATGATTATAAAATTTTATCGTAGAATTTGGTATGGTCAACTTAATTGTTAGGCTAGTAAAGATATTATAAAATAATACTATAACAATTTTCTTCTCTAACAATGATATATACTTTAGTGATCTCAAACATATTGAGATAAAGTACTTGGTAATTAAAGAAAGAGTTAAAATACAAGTATCAATTAAGAACCTAAGTATCACCTTGATGATTATTGATCTATTTACTAAGGCTTTATAGTTTAAAGTATTTAAAGAACATGCTTTTTGAATGGGGCTTGTGAACAAGATATAAAAGATATAGTGATGCATATTTAGATAAATACTATTATTAATATTTTTTGCTTAATTAAATTTATTTATTTCTACTATCCTATTTATATTTATATTTATACATATTATAGTTAAATGTGATAATAGGATTGTCTTGATAAGATAAATTATATGTATTATTTTGAACTATATTAGGAAAAACTAATAGTATTATAGTACATAGAAGGGAGTATGATGTTAATGAAATACAACCATTCGCCTTGATGGGTGTACTTAATATAATATTATTATACCTATTGAATTTATTGATTTATTTTAAAATTCATAATCATGTATAAAATACTTTTTAAAATTTTATAATTCAATTAGGTAAAAAAATTATTTTTAAATTATTTTTATTTTATTTATTTTGATTTTAAATTTTTTTTATATCTTACCAATTAATAGGTCAAGTAAAATAATATTAAATTATATGATCATATTTAATTAGGTAAGATATATTATAAATATTATTGAATTATGATTAAATTTTGATAATGATTATCTACTAATAGAAATGAGGTTTAATTATAATAGAATTACTTATGAGATGGTTTTGATGAAAATGACTCTTCTAATTATCCTGTTATCTATAAAAGGATAGTACCTTCTAAAAATAAATAACTAATCATTAATATTACATATCTATTTTTAATCTTGTTTAGTCTTTAATTTATGATTCACGGTAGTCCTTTGAAAGATATAAAGAAAAAAAATAAATCTAATTTTTCTTGTATATTAGTAAAATTTTTAAATAAATCTAATTCAATGATAATACGTCTGTAAATTAGTAAAAAAAAATTAAATTATATCAATATATTATAAATTTAATTTATCGTTATGGAGAGTTAAACGAGAGAAGTTGACAGAATGAACACAGTTGCCGGTGGAGAGTTAAACGAGAGAAGTTGACAGAATGAACACAGTTGCCGGTGTAGCCATTGACTATGCCAACATAAAGGTTCTGCAGTCCATGCTCATTTCCTTCCTTCCAAGGTTTCATTCACATCAATATAATAGGATGTTATTCACATCTATGGAGCTGATGTCTGCATCTGTGGAATCTATGACTTGCATGACTGCAGGTGGTGTGAAACACTACACCTAAGGTGGTTTAGAAGGCATTTGAACGAGATTTGATTGCATCTTACATTTACCGAGAGAAATATGATCAGTTTACTTACCCATCATGTATGTTACCAAGGAAAACAAGTTGTGTATAATACATAAACGACTGAACAAAACAAGATGGACAGGGAAGAGAAAACAATGGAAAGCAATATAATCAATTTACAGAGATCTACCATGTTTTGCATATGGGTAAGACAGGCTTTTATAGTTTGTCATTGACATTGATGGGATCAAAAAAGATATCACAAAAGCTACCTGTCAAAATAAAACCAAGCTGAAAGGCCAAGACATTAAGATTCCATTTCAGTGTAAGCACACCCATATATAGAGAGAGAGAGAGAATTTGATTTTAGGTAAAATATATCCACACTGTTGGCAATAAACTTACCACAACAATCATTGCCAATTACTGGAAATCGTAGAAAGCTGACTATTTTTTCTGTTTGGTCTTTGTAAAAAGAATAGGGTGGAATTTATTTATTTATTTTTGTAATTTTAGAAAGAATATAAAATGAAAGACAAATTAATAGTTTTGTCCAATCCACTGTCTCCTATTGTCTCACTCTTGCTATTATTTGCCCCTTTCACTGTCGCCTCCTATGTCTCACTTTTGACTTCCACAACTTCCTCCCTCGTTCCTCTGTTCTTAGGGCCGAGCACCATGGCCAATGGGTGGGAGGTGGACGCCGAAGAAGAGCCTCGTATCTCCCACGGTGAAAGGTTGTTCAACTTGCTCCTCATTCTCTTGGGGTCTGCGTTGCTCATAGCTTTCTCCTGTCACCTTCTCTTCCCCTACGTGACCCCTGACAGCTTCTCTTCTGAGAAAGGTGAGATCTTTGGCATGAAGTTTAGGAACCTTCAGAACGATTAGTGGTGGCTGTCCTATCTCTTTCTTTTCCATTTCTTTGATGTGTTTTGCTCAATTGCATAGAGGTGATTTGAAGTGTCATAAAATTGTGGCAACAAAATCTTCCCTAAACAAATTATGAAACATGAGAAACCAATTATGCAACTAATTATCAAGAATTTTCTTTGACCAATTAATCTCTCCTCTGTTTATTTCTGATTGCTTGCTTCGTTCTTCCTAATTGAATGATTTTGCAAACTGTTTGCATTTTTCAGACTCTTCTTTGTTTGCCAAATTACTCAAACTGCCCAAATGATTTCTGGGACCTTTAGAGATGTTGGGATTTTTGATATGGTTTCAGACACTCAATAATGAAGTAAATTACTACCTTGTTAATCTTTAATTTGGGCATTTCTGTAACTTGAACTCATAAACAAAATCATCTCCTTTTCTAAAAGGAAAACTCATCTTCTTAAGCATCTTAGTTGCAAAAGCAAGCTTTAAGTTTTACTTTATGCTGTTACTAACTTTAGCCATACCTTTAATTATGAAAGAATGTAGAAACAAAGACTCAATTTCAATCACTTATAGCAAGCACATGAAAATTTCTAACTCAAATTGCCCTACCGTCGAGAATACAGTTGCTTCAAGTATTTATTATCTGAAAAGGCAGTTAAGCTCAAAGAAAAGTCAACTTTTTTTTTTTAATATATTTGAGGTAACAATTAAGAAAAAAATTTGTGAAAAAAGTGTCCAGTGAAGTACAAAAAGTTTGTTGAACTGGGGTCAGGAAAAAGCAACAAGTTCTAACTCCAATCACTCTTCTTATTACTTTTCTTGTATATATGTATATGTATACACGCACGCACATGGACACACACTCACTCACTTTAAAAGTCTCTCAGAGAAAAGGGTGGTCTTTAAGTTTAGTCATAGATAAGTTGTTTGCACATTTCTTTTATAGATTGTACCCTTTATTATCCGTCTGTTTGGTTTGAACTGTCTTACTATTAAGGAGGGGATCAAATGTTACTGGCATGTCAGTCTACTAGAAATTTCTATAACTTTATTGTCTAGTTGTTAAATTAATGAGTGTTTCTATGATCAAATATGTCTTTTCGTTTAGAGAATATGATCGAATATATTAGTAGTGGGATACTGTTTCACCAGCTCATAACCAAAGAACGTCTGTTGTATTAGTGTGATTTGCGGTAGCGGTTAAATGCAATGTGATAATAGTGCACAACTTTATCCACTCCTTTGATCTTGATTGTTCTTTCCCCTTCCCTATATGTTTCAATAATTTCATATATTTGTGGCACTATATGAACTAATCAAATGTCAAATGAATGATAATGCAGAAGAATGCGATCTTTTTTCTGGCAAATGGATTCAGGATGCTTCAGGTCCAGCTTACAGTAACACAAGCTGCAGTTTCATATCTTATCCTCAAGACTGTTTGACAAATGGTCGGCCTGATACTGGCTACCTTTACTGGAGATGGAAACCATATGATTGTAATTTATCTTTGATGGACGCAAGGAAGTTCTTGAATATTATGAGAAACAAATCTTTAGCATTTATTGGTGATTCAATTTGCCGCAACCAGATGGAGTCATTGCTTTGCCTTCTCTCAAAGGTGCTTTTCATGCTTGCTGCTAAATGTTACAAATTTCAACATTACGTCTGATACTATATTATAGAGAAGAATCTCATGGCTAAATTTCTCGGCTTGTCTCATGGTGTTACTTAATTTGGTATTGATAGTACCAATTATAACCAATTTTGGTTTCTAATGCAAGTAATCATAAACATAATTCCACAACCCTCTTTGTTATGTTCCTTAAACAAGCCTCCATCTTGTAAAGCATAATTCAAATGCCAAAGTTAATTGTCAGAGTGACTTTTGCTTTCCTCAGAATTTTCAGTGTAAGTTGTAATATGAAACCGAAATAAGTGTGGGTAAAGTAATGTATTAGTTAGCAACCTGCAAAATTAATCTTCAAGATTTAACTTTAGAATTTTATTTTGCTCATAATAAATGGTCTTGTGAAATGTAATTATGCTTTGTGTAACCTCATTCAACTTCATGGGACCACTCTCTAAGAAATCCAATGTGTTTCTGATCATCAGGTCGAAGAAGCTCTTCTGGTCTATCATGATGAAAATTTTCAATCCAAAACATGGTACCTCCCTTCGCACAACGTCACGCTAGGACTGATCTGGGCTCCTTTTCTGATCAAATCTACTGAAGATAGTTCCAAGAATGATATACAGCTTTATCTTGATGTCCTCGATGATACTTGGACTAGCCAATATCAAAAGTACAACTATATAGTGTTGTCCGGTGGACAGTGGTTCCTCAAAGAAACCATATTTTGGGAGAACAACACAGTTGTTGGCTGCCACTACTGCACAGGGAAGAGCCTGAGGGAACTTGGGATGGACTACTCTTATCGCAGAGCACTTCGGTTAGTCTTCCACTTCATGAACATGTCAGAACACAAGCCCCTCATAGTTTTGAGAACCTGGACTCCGAGCCACTTTGAGCATGGGCAAGGGAACAGTGAGGGGGTGTGCAACAGAAGAAAACCGTACAGAGAGCGTGAGTATACTGCTGATCCAGCGGATGCAATAATGAGAACTGTGGAGGTAGAGGAGTTCCAGGAAGGATTGAAGAACGGCCTGCGGCTTGTGCTCCTTGATACTTACCATCTTGCGCTGCTGAGACCCGACGGCCATCCAGGACCATACAGAGAGTTCCACCCTGACATCAGCAAGAAGCTCCAGAATGACTGTCTTCACTGGTGCTTGCCTGGGCCAATTGATACCTGGAATGAATTGCTCATGACGATTCTGATGAGTGAGGAAGAACTGAAGTCTACTCTCTGTACAAATTGGATGATTGTACCACTTTGATGAGCCCAAGGCATATGCATGAAGTTTGTTTGCTGGCGTTCAAAGTGATGTCAATGCGTGTGTAGATTCTAAACTCATGTTGTTAAAACAGGTCAGATTATGAATAGAAGTACATGATTAATGTCGAACCTAAATGATTAAACTCCTTGGGAAGTATTATACAGTTCATGATCACTCATAGCAAGTTCTGAGTAAAAACATTCTATAATATGAATTCAAACATAAGATAGAAGTACATGGAATTGTATATGTACATGGAATTGTATATGATAGATATTTTTGTTAGTTATAAGTGTTCTACAAGTTATATATTATATGGATATATATTGTGATATATTTGGATCTGTGCAATAAGAATCAGATCGTAATGAGATCACGATAATGAGATCGATTCGTCTTTAAACATAGATCATAAATAATTTCGGTTATAGGTTACTCGAGAAGGACATCGAGATAATCGGATAGACCAGTGTGTTGTATACTCGTTCATATGATGGAGGTGACTGGTCTCATAATCGCTCGTGTGAGGATACTAGTGTTGAATCTCGTATTTTGATGATGAAACCACTTGACATGTGTTTATGTTTTAATCTGCGTTTTGAGTGACGCAGGATGATTCGATCAGGATGAGACAATTAAAGCAGGAAAAATCATGTTGTGCGGGAGGAACATGTCAGAAGATTGGACGTCGGGCCGATGGATCGGTCGACGTATTGACAGAAGGCTTCGGACCGTAGAGTTGGGCATCGGGCCAAGAAGAGCGGGTATTGCGCCAAGGATATCGGAGTTGCAGAGTCAACTGGCCGATTGGGCAATAGGCCGCAGGAGAGGACGATGCGCCAAAGAATCGGACGAAGCGTCGAGGGACCAATGACATGCCGGAAAACTTAGCTAATTGCTTATGATTAATTGTCTCGATCGAAGTTTTGTTTTAAGTGTGCATGATTAACTATGATGAAAGAAAGACATGCAGCAGGAGTTGCGCCGGAGTCAAAGACTCTGATCACGTTGGGAGTTCGAGAGCTCGACGGAAGTCCGGACGGTCGTCGAAGGTTCCACGGGAACAAATCCGAGAAGTCCAGGAGCTTGCCAAAAGAAGCTCGTCGAAACTCGCCAAGTGGATCGTTGCAAGTCCAGGAGTTTACCGGAAGTCCATCGGAGCATCGCCGGAGGTTTGTCGGATGTTCGCTAGAAGCTCGCCGAAAAAAGCGATTGACGCACTGGAGCAAGCTGTAGTAAATGTCTTAAGAATTGACATAGTTAGCATGTGGATTAAGTTAGGAATGGGCCCTTGACAGACCCAAATTGGGCCAAATGGATCAACCCATTCGGACCAGAATTTCTATTAGGCGGTGGCACCGCTAGGGTCGGCGGTGGCACCGCCCAGGAGATGGTCTCCCAGGAAAGCTGGGTAGTGCAACCGCCCTAGGTAGACGGTGGCACCGCCTAGGCTCAATCTCCGAGCAAGACTGGGCGGTGCAACTGCCCCTGACAGGCGGTGGCACCGCCAGGGCTTAGTCTCCGAGCGAGACTAGGCGGTGCAACTGCCCCTGTCAGGCGGTGGCACCGCCCAGAGGCTCAGTCTCCGAGCTCTGCCAAGCAGTGCAACTACCCCTGACAAGCGGTGGCACCGCCTAGAGGCTCAGTGTCCGAGCTCTACCAGGCGGTGCAATCGCCCTAGTCAGGCGGTGCAACCGCCAGACCCCGAAATTCCGGGAGATGACAATTTTGAGCTCAGAATTCAAACTGGTTTGGAGCCTATAAATACCCCTCCCATCCTTGGGTAAAACACACAAGCACAAAGAGATTAAAAGAGAGAAAACGATGCTGTAATCTCTAGAATTTCCCTCCTCTAGCTTAAGTGTTAATATTCTGTTGAAGAGAGGAGAGTGAGAGCTTGTAAGGGTTGTCTCCTAAACCCGGTAAAAGGAGAAGAGGGTTGTAAGAAGGAGATTGATCTTCGCCTAGTAAAGGAAGATCGTTAGTGGATGCCGGTGGCCTCGACGGAAGAGGAATCGGAGGAGTGGATGTAGGAGTGGATGTAGGTCACGATTGACTGAACCACTATAAACTCTCGTCTTCTCTGGTTTGCATTTACTTTGAGCATCTTATCTTTACTGCAAACCTCCTCAGTAGCTTATTGTCTTCAGCTAATTTACAAATGTGTTTCTTAGTTAAGTATTTTCCGAATCGACGTTAAGACGAAAATCGATTTTATCGTACGAACATCATATTTCAGTTTGCGCTTACATTCTGATTTCTATCTTAACTGCAAACTGCCTTCTTTACTTTACTTCAAATATGTTTCCGTAAGCTTTCAAAGTTATTATCTGCATGAAATGACTTTTACATCGAAATCAGATTTTAACGTACGAGCGTAGTTTTAATCGTCGAAAGTTTTCCGTTGCACTAATTCACCCCCCCCCCCCCCCCCTCCTAGTGCTCTTGATCCTAACAATTGGTATCAGAGCCCGGTTTTTCTCATTTCGGATTTACACCCGAGAGAAATGGCTCTTCATGGCTTTCAAGAGGGTTTCTCGGTTGTTCGTCCACCGTTGTTTAACGGATTTGACTATACTTATTGGAAAACTCGAATGAGAGTTTTCTTGATTTCTATAAATTTGGATCTATGGAATATTGTTGAAAATGGTTGTCAACTTCCCTCTAAACCGATGAATGAATGATCGGATTTGGAGAAGAAGTATTTTTCTCTAAACGCAAAGGCTATGAATGCCTTATTTTGCGCTTTGGACAAAAATGAGTTCAATCGGATTTCTACATGTGAAACGGCTTTTGATATTTGGCGAACACTTGAAATCACGCACGAGGGAACTAGTAGAGTGAAAGACTCGAAAGTTAACATTTTATTGTTTGATTTTGAGCTTTTTCGAATGCAACCAAGCGAGACTAAAGGCGACATGTACACCCGTTTCACGGATGTCGTCAATAATCTAAGAGTTCTTGGTAAATCTTTTTCGAATTTTGATCTCGTAAGCAAGATCTTAAGATCCCTTCCAAAAAGGTGGGATCCTAAAATAACCGCAATACAAGAAACAAAAGATTTAAATATTTTTCCACTTGAAGAACTAATTTGTTCGTTGATGACATATGAAATGGTACACAATGCACATGATGAACAAAACAACCTTCCAAAGAACATGAAGGATTTGGAACTCCGAACAAATGAATACCACTTGAGTGATGACTCAAGTGATGAGGACAATGATGAACTTGAACTTCGAACACTAAATCTTAATAAGTTTATTAAACAAAAATCTAAAATAAGCAATGGACTTGAACGGAGGAAGATGCCAAAGAAGAAGAACACAAACTGGGATGAATCGAGCTCCTCCGAAGATGAGGAGAAAATCAAGAAAGGCGAGCTGGCAAACTACGCCTTAACTGCTTTCAATGATATCGTAATCGAAATCCCCCTGATTTATTTTGAAATTACTTGATGCTTTCATGATGTATTTTCTTTTTTAGTTTATAATTAATTTTCTTGAAAATTACATATTTAAAAATAAAAATACAAAAATTATGATCATGCTAGTAATTTTGAAAATGATAATATTGTATATTTTATGATAAACAAACAAAATGATTTTGATTGAAAATATGAAATCATGGTTAAGAAGTAATAATGTGTATTATGTTTGATTAACATTGTTGAATGAAATTATGTTTGATTTGAAGTAATGCATAATGATGTAATGAAAATATTAAATGTTTTTGATACAATGATTGACAATTTCATGCATGAGTTTTTGAAGTAAATGTTGATTTGAAACTCTCATTTTAGATTAATATGTTTTTGGTCTAATCGTTTCTATGACGAATTAAGATGACATTCTCATGACATATTAAGATGACATAGTGCATGTACATCTATGAAAGAATTTCTTGATAGTCTTTTGATGATAGATGCGATATCATGATGTGTTTGGTCTTGATGGCTTCATGACGAAACTTATGTTTCGATTTTAAATGATGATATATGTTTTCACAAAAGATTTGAATACCCTCACATGAAATCAATTGTATGAAATGGAAATAATTTTCTATCCTATTGAGATTAATGAATTTATTTTACCAATCTTGTGAATCTCATGAAAATAAACATGATGAATATTTTGAAAATAAATGAGTGTATCATGCATTTGGTCTTAACGATTTCTTTTTAACATACTTTTTGAAATCATACTTGATGATGAATATCAAGATATTAAAAGGATGTTATCATGGAATCATGCTTGATGATTTATTTTTTACCTTTCCATCTTAAATGTTGACACTTGTTTTATTAAAGGTAAAGGCATGCTTATAAGAAGCAAATCACATGAATAGAAATTTATAAAAACGAAATTTGATCCTCTATCTTATCGTCTTTTCAATAAATCTATGCTTGTCATGTATGAATTTATTGAATGTGACTTTGAGGATGATTTTAGATTTTACAAATGCTTGATTTATACTTATGACATGAGACACATTTTAAATATGAATCATGTTCAATGCTTCAATCATGTTACATCTCCTTAATTCATTTTGTTCTCCTACATTTATTTACCAAAGAGGAGAATCTTCCGAATGAATGAAATGATACAAATGAATCACTTATTGATATATCTTTTTGAAATATCTTTTTAATGTAATGTTGATATTTTGAGATGCTTATTGGAATTCATGACATGAGATAATTGAATCCTTGACTTACTCTTTATATGGTTTCAAAATGGATGTTTAAAATCTTGCTTGATGAGTTGTTTTATAAGATTTTGCCTTTACGTCTTGAACTTTCATGCTTATCTTGATTTGTCATATAAAGACTAAGGTATGCTTAGATGAAAAAGAATCACTTAAAAAATACTTTCCCCATCTGATCGAGATTAATAATTTCATGATATTTTGTGAATCTCGAAATTGATTTTGATGACTTGATTATGAGTTTCAAGTTAACGATTTGATTTGAATGAGTTTTATCTAAATCATAATCTTGATCTTGCAAAATTGAAATCACAAATAATATCTTTTGGTATTCATGAATTGATACTCACAATATGAACGTATTGGTATTCATGACTTGAATTTGATTGAAACATTGCATGCTTAAATTAATCATTCTCCTATGTGTCAAAAATTCTTTAAATGCCTTATGTGATGACTGAAAATTAATTTATTTTATGATGAATCACGAATCATGACTTGATCTATGATATTGATATATTTTAATCATGATCCTTGGTTGTATAATTCTTTTGCTCTATTAAAAGGATTTGTCAAATGAATCATGTCCTTGAATTTTCTTGATATCATGACATGATTTTGTAATATGGCCTGTATAATGATTAAAATTTTTTGGCCATTGATTTCTCCCTTCTTTTCGGTAATGACATAGGGGGAGAAAGATTACTAACTCAAGGCAAATGCTGGCTAGCTTGTACTCTTCCCTTCTTTTCGACAAAAACAAAGGGGAGAAAGCTTTTGCTAGTTAGAACATGCAAAGAAAAGCAAAGTGCAATCTTGCACAAGAAGCAAGTGTTGAATTGCCATGATTGAACTTAAGAATCTTGCTATGCTTTTGTGCTTATATGTTGTGATGAAAATCTAGCTTCATGTTACAAAAACTTGCATATCTTTTAAAATAGCTAGAGCTACTTCTCCTTTTGTTGATAACAAAGGGGGAGAAATATATGAATTGATACTATGAGTGTCATATTTGAATGAGAAATATATGAATTAATGCTATGATTGCCATATGCCATGTTTGCATCATGTTAAGATATCAAGAACTTGCATCCTAATTTTACTTGATGATATCTTGCCATGTGATGAAATGCTACGATTTGTTGCTAAAATGATTCATGCAATACTTATGCTTTTTATGTGATGTATTGCATATGATATGAATCATGATTAAAATTACCTTAATTTGAATTCAAGGTTTATCTCAATTATGGAATTTTGAAATAAGAATGATTACTCACCTTTGTCATGATTTAAAAATTAACATAAAGGGTCTTCCCTTCTTTAGAAAGGGTCTTCCTTTCTTTTTGACAATGACTAAGGGGGAGATTGTTGAATCTCGGATTTTGATGATGAAGTCAATTGTCATTTGTTGTCTAATCTATGTGTTGAGATAAGTGTGCAGGATTAACTACGATGAAAGATAGACAAGCAGCAGGAGTTGCGCCGGAGTCAAGTTCATGATCACGTTGGGAGTTCGAGAGTTCGACGGAAGTTCGGACGGTCGTCGGAGGTTCTGCGAGAACAGATCCGAGAAATCCAGAAGCTTGCCAAACGAAGCTCGTCGGAACTTGCCAAGTGGATCGTCGCAAAGTCCAGGAGTTTGCCAGAAGTCCGCAGGAGCATCACCGAGGGTTCATCGGATGATCGACGGAAGTTCGCCGGAAACTCGCCGGAAGGAGCGATTGACGCACCGAAGCAAAGCTACAGAAATTGTCTTAGATTTAATCGTAGTTAGCACGTTGATTAAGTTGGAAAATGGGAGGTGATCCCATTGGCTTAATCTTGGGGCAATTGGGCCCCTGAAAGACTGAAATTGGGCCGAATGGAATGAACCATTCGGACCCTGATTGCACCAGGAGGTGCAACCGCCCAGGCCAGGAGGTGGCACCGCCTGGGCTAGGCCTTCCAGCAAGACTGAGCGGTGCAACCTCCCTGGCAGAGAGGTGGCACCGCCTGAGCTCAGTCTTCGAGCTAGACTGGGCGGTGCAACCTCCCTGACAGAGAGGTGGCACCGCCTGAGCTCAGTCTTCGAGCAAGACTGGGCGGTGCAACCTCCCTGGCAGAGAGGTGGCACCGCCTGAGCTCGATCTTCGAGCTCTGCCAGGCGGTGCAACCTCTCCAGTCAAGAGGTGCAACCGCCTGATCCTAGAATTCCGGGATTTGATTGTTTTGAGCTCCAAATTTGAATTGGGTTGGGGCCTATAAATTCCCCACCCATTCAGCACTGAAAAGATACAGACCTACACCGAAATCTTGATCTTTTCTATGATTCTAAGAGCTCAAAAGTGTTGTAAAGCCTTAAAGTCTCCTCCTTCTGTTCTTCAAGTTTTCAGTTGTAAAGTGAGGAGAGAAAGGTCTGTAAAGGTTGTCTCCTGAGCCTGTCAAAAGGAGAGAAACTGTAAAAGGGCAGTTTGGCCTTCGCCTATTGAAGGAAGGCCCCTAGTTGACGTCGGTAACCTCGTCGGTGGAGGAAGCCAAAAGTGGAGTAGGTCAAGACTGACCGAACCACTCTAAATCTCTGGTTTGCGTTTACTTTTGAGCACTTTATCCTTACTGCAAACCTCCTTCATTACTACTGCTCTCTGCGCTTTTACGAACAAGTTCTAAGTGTTGTTCTTTCCGAATCTGCATTCAGACGTAAATCGGTGTTTTCGTACATTACAGTTTACGCTTACGTTTTAATTCTGCAAAACTGTCTTCTACGCCTTCACGAACAAGTCTTTAAGTGCTGATCTGTCCGAATCTGTTTTCAGACGTAAACCAGTGTTTTCGTACGATATTTACATTGCAGTTTACGTTTACGCCTTGATTCTGCAAAACTGTCTTCTGCGCTCTAACGAACTAGTTTCTAAAGTTCAGCTCCCTTTGAAACTGCATCTAGACGTAAAATTGCATTTAGACGTAAAACTGCTCAAACTGTGTTTAGACGTTTTAGACGTAAACTAAGTTTGGACGTAAATCTGCGTTTAGACGTAAAACTACGTTTAGACATAAATCTGCATTTAGACGTAAAATTACGTTTAGACGTAAAACTGTCCAAACTGTGTTTAGACGTTTTAGACGTAAACTGAGTTTAGACGCAAAACTGCGTTTAGACGTAAAACTGCGTTTAGACGTAAATCTGCGTTTAGACGTAAAACTGCGTTTAGACGTCAAACTACGCTTAGACGCAATCTGCGCTTAGACGCAAACTGCACTTAGATACAAACTAAGAATTAGTTTTTGCATCATAATAGTTTTTATTGAACGAACGCAGCTTTTGGTTTTAAATCGCTGTAAGATTTCCGCTGCACTAATTCACCCCCCCCCCCTCTTAGTGCTCTCGATCCTAACAGAGATAACTAGCTTGCACAATTCAAGAAAAAAGTAAAAATTGCACTTCTCAAAAGAGAAGAAATTGCTATCTTGAACATCATCGAGAATTGCTAGCTTGAAACATCAAGAAAATGTAAAAATATGCTATCGTGCCTATCTCAAGAAAAGCAAATATGCCAACTTGCATATCTTTGAATTTGCTAGCTTGTAAAACTTGCATATTTCAAGAAGCAAGAGTTGCTTTCTTGAACATCTCTAAATTGCTAGCTTGCAAGTTCTAAAATGTTGTAAAATTGCTAGATTGCATGATGATAAAAATTTAATATTATGTTTTTCATGCAATGAGTTGAACTTATATTACAAACACAAAGAATAGTTGTACTTCTCTTTTTTGTTGATGACAAAGGGGGAGAAGTATGTTGATGACATGACATGTTAATGCATAAGTCTATGCATAAGTTCATGATGACGTGTTGCAAGTATTCATGATGAATATTGCAATGACTTGAATTCAGTTTGAATTCAAGGTTCTATTAATATGGCATATTGATAGAGGGAGTTTTTTTAAACTCCTGGAGTTAAGGTTAACTCCGTCATCAAGTGGTTGTCATCATAAAAAAGGGGAAGATTGTTGAATCTCGTATTTTGATGATGAAACCACTTGATATATGTTTATGTTTTAATCTGCGTTTTGAGTGACGCAGGATGCTTCGATCAGGATGAGACAATTAAAGCAGGAAAAATCATGTTGTGTCGGAGGAACATGTCAGAAGATTGGACGTTGGGCCGATGGATCAGTCGATATATCGACAGAAGGCTTCGGGCCATGGACTTGGGCATTGGGCCAAGAAGAGCGGGTATTGCGCTAAGGATATCGGAGTTGTAGAGTCAATTGGCCGAATGGGCAATAGGCCGTAGGAGAGGACGATGCGCTGAAGAATCGGACGAAGCGTCGAGGGACCAATGACATGTCGGACAACTTAGTTAATTGCTTAGGATTAATTGTCTCGATCGAAGTTTTGTTTTAAGTGTGCAGGATTAACTACGATGAAAGAAAGACATGCAATAGGAGTTACGCCGGAGTCAAACACTATGATCACGTTGGGAGTTCGAGAGCTCGACGGAAGTTCGGACGGTCGTCGGAGGTTCTGCAGGAACAAATCCGAGAAGTCCAGGAGCTTGCCAAAAGAAGCTCGTCGGAACTCACCAAGTGGATCGTCGCAAGTCCGGGAGTTTGCCGGAAGTCCGTCGAAGCATCGTTGGAGGTTCGTCGGATGTTCGCTAGAAGTTCACTAGAAGCTCGTCGGAAGAAGCGATTGATGCACTAGAGCAAGCTGTAGTAAATTTCTTAAGAATTGTCATAGTTAGCATGTGGATTAAGTTAGGAATGGGCCCTTGGCAGACCTAAATTGGGCCCTTGACAAACCCAAATTGGGCCGAATGGATCAACCCATTCGGACCAGAATTCCTACTAGGCGGTGGCACCACTAGGGTCGATGGTGGCACCGCCCAGGAGAGAGTCTACCAGGAAAGCTAGGTGGTGCAACCGCCCCAGGCAGGCGGTGGCACTGCCTAGGCTCAGTCTCCGAGCGAGACTGGGCGGTGCAACCGCCCCTGTCAGGCGGTGGCACCGCCCAGAGGCTCAGTCTCCGAGCTCTGCCATGCGGTGCAACCGCCCCTGACAAGCGGTGGCACTGCCTAGAGGCTCAGTCTCCGAGCTCTGCCAGGCGGTGCAACCGCCCCAATCAGGCGGTGCAATTGCCAGACCCCGGAATTCCGGGAGATGATAGTTTTAAGCTCGGAATTCAAACTGGTTTCGAGCCTATAAATATCCCTCCCATCCCTGGGTAAAACACACAAGCACAGAGAGATTAAAAGAGAGAAAACGCTGCTGTAATCTCTAGAATTTCCCTCCTCTAGCTTAAGTGTTAGAATTATGTTTAAGAGAGGAGAGTGAGTGCTTGTAAGGGTTATCTCCTAAACCCGGTAAAAGGAGAAGAGGGGTGTAAGAAGGAGATTGATCTTCGCCTAGTAAAGGAAGATCGTTAGTGGATGCCGATGGCCTCGACGGAAGAGGAAGAGGAGGAGTGGATGTAGGTCATGATTGACCGAACCACTATAAACTCTCGTCTTCTCTGGTTTGCATTTACTTTGAGCATCTTATCTTTACTGCAAACCTCCTCAGTAGCTTACTGCCTTTTGCTCATTTACAAATGTGTTTCTTAGTTAAGTATTTTTCGAATCGGCGTTAAGATGGAAATCGATTTTATCGTACGAACATTATATTTCAGTTTGCGCTTACATTCTGATTTCTATCTTAACTGCAAACTGCCTTCCTTACTTTACTTCAAATATGTTTACGTAAGCTTTCAAAGTTATTATCTACACAAAATGACTTTTACGTCGGAATCGGATTTCAACGTATGAACGCAGTTTTAATCGTCGAAAGTTTTCCGCTGCACTAATTCACCCCACCCCCTCCCCCCCCCTAGTGCTCTTGATCCTAACAACTAGCGGTACAGTGTAGGTGCTCATTGGAGAATGATTTTACTAATTGATTTGCTTATAGAATACATGATGGTTAATGATACCTGAAGTAAGACAACGATTCTGTAGTCTCAGTTATGTGTCTAGTCTTTAAACTTGAGACACCAAAGATGTCTTGTATGAATACTCCATTCTTTGATGCTAGACTTTTAGGTTTGAAAGTTCCAGATCTGATACAGTTGGTTCTCAAGAATGATAGCTAACTTTATGAAGGAAAATGAGTGTCAACAGAGGATCATCCACTCTCGGTAACACGAGAGGAATATCCCGTGTGTGCTCGCTCAGACAAAATCCTTAACCAAGATCATTCGGATTGAGAGAGAATGAGTTCTTTGAGAGAATCCGATTAGAGCGAGACTCGGATAGGATTCTGTATGGGCCTGATGTTACCATATCTAATATATGGTCTTTGGGATATTAGATAGAGAGGGACTATAGACACATGGTAACTGAGGACAGACAAGTCTGATGGATTAGATCCCCTTGTCTAGGGACTATGGCGTATTGGCCTAGTACGTCCATAGTCGATGAGTCGAGTGAATTATTATGAAAATAATAATTCACTATATCAGAAGGAATTTTGAGTTAGGAGTTGTGATCGAATTGACTCATGCCCAGCTTGATATCGAGCCTAGAGGGTCACACACATATGATGGATGTTGCGATAAATAGAAATACAGACATAAGATATCCACGAAGCCCTTAGTTTAGATCATGTGGATAAGATCCAATTAGATAATTGGATAGAGATCCAATTGGATAATTAGATAGAGATCCAATTAGGATATGATCCATTAAGGGTTAAGCTGCTTGCACCTCTATAAATAGGAGAAATCTCATGGTTCATAGGCTAGAACTATTAGTGGTCGCCCCTCTATTCTCCTCAGCCTCCTCTCCTCGTAGCCTTAGGGTGCACATGGAGAGAGAGATCCCGTAGCAATCTGAGGAGCCGTGAGTTCTTCTTCATCCATCCATATCTAAAAATTTTTAGAATATATAATCTTTCTAAATAACACTTCTAACATGATACGTGTGATTTTTTGGTTTTACGATTTTCTCGTGCACCAATCGCCATACATCCACCAAGTACTTAATTTGAAAAATCTGATTTTATTTTTATTTTTTGCTACACATGAGATGTTATCCCATGATTTCACAATAATTTTTTATTTGCACTGCCTTGATGGCGGTGTTGAATCTCGAATTTTGATGATAAAATCAATTGATGGGATAATTGATTTAATCCATATTATTGAGTTAAGTGTGCAGGATTAACTACGATAGCCTGAAAACATAAAGCAAGGATACCGGAGTCAAGTTCGATGGACGTTTAAGAGTCCGAAGATTCGTCGGAGATACTGTCGAAACCAGCCAAGAAGAAATCGAGGACTTGTCGGAGGTTTACGGAGATCATCAAGAAGGCTCGGCTACTCACTGAATTCGTAACAAGATCAGGAGCCTGCTGGGAGTCCGCCGAAAGAAATCCGAGGGCGTATCAGAAGTCCACCGGAAGATCGCCGGAAAGCTCGCCGGAACAAGACTCGACGTTTGCCAGTTAAAAACTTGCTTAGGATTATGTTTTAATTACGTAGTTCACGTGTAATTAGGGTTAGGATTAAGGGATAATCCTATATCCTGGTTAGGGGCCAATTGGGCCTAAATGTGACCTGGTTTGGGTCGGACTTGAAGGCCAACCAAAGATCCGTAAGGACGGGCGGTGGAATTGTCGGACTGGGCAGTGGCACTGCCCAGAGCCCGAAGGGTCAAGCGGTGGAACCGCTAGACTAGGCGGTGGCATCGCCCAGCACCCGAGATCAGGCGGTGGCACAGCCACCAACAGGCGGTGACACCGCCAGTACACTGTTAGTTTCAAACACTGACAGGCAGTGGCACCGCCACTGATAGGCGGTGGCACCGCCAGCCTTGGAAACCCAAGAGAATTCAAAATTTGGAGCCCAAATTTGAATCCTTTTGGGACCTATAAATACCCCTCAATTCTCAGCTGAGATTACAACTTTTGTGAAAGCAATAGATTGAGATAAAGGTCTTAGAAAAGTCTTTAGCAAGTCTTGTCTTCAATTGCTTGAGTGTTTACCTCCTTCTTTCTATTCAAGAATTTGTAAGAGTGTGAACCACTTGTAAAAGTTTGTAAAAGGGGTATTTGTCCTTCCCCTTCAAAAAGATTTGCTAGTGGAAGTTGGGAGCCTCATCGAAAAATGTTTCGCAAGTGGATGTAGGTCATTTGACCGAACCACTTTAAATTGACGTGTTCATTGAATGTGTGAGTGCTTACCTTTCTACAATTGTTATCTACACAGCAGCAAGTTTCCGGTTTTTACTTTACTCAAGTTACTATCAAAGCGAAATCTTCTTACATTTTATGGAATCATTTTCGAACTTATAAGTTTTAATCCGCTGCACTAATTCACCCCTCCCCCCTATTAGTGTCACTTCGATCCTAACAATTGGTATCAGAGCAAGGTTCACTCTCATATTTGGTTTAATACCCAAGAGAGATAGCTTACTCCGGCATGTATGAGGGTCATTCTATCACACGTCCACCTATGTTTAATGGGTCGGATTACACGTATTGGAAGACTCGTATGAGGATCTTACTCATTTCCATAGATTTTGAGCTTTGGACTAATGTCGAAAATGGATATCAAAAATCTTCTCTTCCGATGAGCGAATGGAATGAATCGGAGGAGAAGGTTTTTGCTTTAAACGCAAAGGCTATGAATGCCTTGTTTTGTGCACTGGACAAAAATGAATTTAATTGTGTTTCAATTTGTGATTCGGCTTTTGATATTTGGAGAACTCTTGAGGTCACTCATGAAGGCACTAGCCGAGTGAAAGAGTCCAAAATCAACATTCTTGTGCACTCTTACGAACTTTTCCGAATGAAACCAAGTGAGTCCATCGGAGACATGTACACCCGTTTCACGGATGTCATCAATGGACTCAAAGCTCTTAGTAAAGATTTTTCTAACTTTGAACTAGTAACTAAAATCTTAAGTTCCCTTCCAAAAAGTTGGGATCCAAAAGTTACGGCCATTCAAGAGGCCAAGGACCTTAAAACATTCCCTCTTGAAGAACTTATTGAGTCTCTAATGACCTACAAAATGACATGTCAAGCTCATGACGAGCTCGAAAACCCCCTTCCAAAGAACAGGAAGGATATGACACTCACATCACAAGAATACTACTTGAAAGGAATATCAAGTGATGAGAACAATGACAATGACATTGCACTTTTGACTAAAAAATTTAAAAAATTTATAAGAAATAATAAATTTAAAAATAACACCAAAAATAGACTTGAACTTAAAAAGGACAAAGTGATATGCTACGAATATAAGAAGCCGGGGCAATTCAAAAATGAATGCCCCCAAGCCAAGAAGAAGCAACCGAAGAAGAAGAAAGCTCTAAAAACAACTTGGGACGATTCTGTTGAATCTCGGATTTTGATGATGAAACTAATTGATTGTGTTTAGATGTTCAACTGCATTTTAAGTGATGTAGGTCTACTCGATCAGGATTAGGCAGTTGACGTAGGAGGAATTGACGTTGCGCCGGAGGAGATCACGTTAGGATATTGGATGGCAGAAGGCTTCGGACGTCGGGCATCGGGCCAAGGAGAGCGGAATTGCACCAAGGATATCGGGGTTGCGAAGGTTAACTACCGATTGGGCAACAAGCCGTAAGAGAGGACGATGCACTTAAGAATCGGACGAAGCGCCAACCAATGACGTGCCAGGCAACAGAATGTCAATTCGCGTTGTAATAATTGTCTAGATCAGAGTAGAGTTTTGGTTTGTGTGTGTAGGATTAACTACGAGAACGATGAAAACATAAAGCGAAACAAAGTACTGGAGTTAAGCGTGAAGGATTCGTTGGGAGTTCAAGAGTCCGACGGAAGTCCGAAGGTTCATCGGGAATGCTACCGGAACTAGCCGAGAATGAGTAGGGAGCTTGCCGAAGGGTTTTCGGAAGCTCACCGAAAGGTACGTCGGAAGTTCGCGGAGCTCACCGAGAAAGATCGTAGCTTGCCGAAGAAGCTCGTTGGAACTCACCAAGATCAAATCGTGAAGTCTAGGAGCTTGCCGGGAGTCCGCTGAATGGTTTCCGAGAGTTTATCGGAAGACCGTCGGAAGTTCGTCGGAAGATCGCTAGAAGAAATCTTGACTTGCGGACTTTGTAATAACTTAGGAAATGTCTTTAAATTCATAGTTAGCATGTTAATTAGGGTTAGGATTATGTGTTAATCCTATAACCCAAGAGGGGCCAATTGGGCCCGAGTTCGGACTGGTTTGGGCCAAGTTTGGAGCCCAACTAGTGAGCTGAAATAGTGTAGGCGGTGGCACCGCCCAGAACCCGAGAGCCGAGCGGTGACACTACTGGACTGAGCGGTGGCACCACCCAGCACCCGAGAGGTCCGGCGGTGGCACTGCCGGACTTAGCGGTGGCACCGCCAGTAAACGGTCAATATGATATTGACAGGCGGTGGCACCATCAGCCTCGAAAACCCAAGAGAATTCAAAATTTAAAGCCCAAATTTGAATCCTCTTAGGGCTTATAAATACCTCTCAATTCTCAGTAGAGAATACAACCTTTGGTAAGTTAAAAATTGAGAAAAGCTTTAGTAAAAGTCTTGTTTTCAATAGCTTAAGTGTTCACCTCCCTCTTTCTCTTTGAAAAATTTGTAAGAGTATGAACCACTTATAAAAAGGTTGTAAGAAGGGTATTTGTCCTTCCCTTTCAAAGTGATTTGCTAGTGGAAGTTGGAAGCCTCATTGAAGAATGCTTCGCAAGTGGATGTAGGTCATTTTGACCGAACCACTTTAAATTGATGTGTTCCTTGAATGTGTGAGTATTTACTTTACTGAAACTGTTATTTACATTGCAGCAAGCTTTCAGTTTTCATCTTCTCACTTTACTCGAGCTACTTTCTCCAAGTCCTTGACGAATTGAAATCTTTACGCATTTACGAAATCGTTTTTAAATTTACAAGTTTTAATCCACTGCACTAATTTACCCCCCCCCCCTCTCAGTGCTGCTCTGATCCTAACAATTGGTATCAGAGCATAGTATTTCTCATTTCGGATTTACACCCGAGAGAAATGACTCTTCATGGCTTTCAAGAGGGCTTATCGGTTGTTCGTCCATTGTTGTTTAACGGATTGGACTACACTTATTGGAAAACTCGAATGAGAGTTTTCTTGATTTCTATGAATTTGGATTTATGGAATATCGATGAAAACGGTTTTCAACTTCCCTCTAAACCGATGAACGAATGGTCGGATTTGGAGAAGAAGTATTTTTCTTTAAACGCAAAGGCTATGAATGTCTTATTTTGCGCTTTGGACAAAAATGAGTTTAATCGGATTTCTACGTGCGAAACGACTTTTGATATTTGGCAAACACTTGAAATCACGCACGAGGGAACTAGTAGAGTCAAAGACTTGAAAGTTAACATTTTATTGTATGATTTTGAGCTTTTTCGAATGCAACCAAGCGAGACTATAGGCGACATGTATACCCGTTTCACGGATGTCATTAATAATCTAAGAGTTCTTGGTAAATCTTTTTCAAATTTTGATCTCGTAAGCAAGATCTTAAGATCCCTTCCAAAAAGGTGGGATCCTAAAATAACCGCAATACAAGAAATAAAATATTTAAATATTTTTCCACTTGAAGAACTAATTTGTTCGTTGATGACATATGAAATGGTGCACAATGCACATGATGAATAAAATCACCTTCCAACGAACAGGAAGGATTTGGAATTTCGGACAAATGAATACCATTTGAGCGATGACTCAAGTGATGAGGACAATGATGAACTTGAACTTCGAACACTAAATCTTAATAAGTTTATTAAATAAAAATCTAAAATAAATAATAAACTTGAATGGAGGAAGAGGCCAAAGAAGAGGAAGGCAACCAAGGATGAATAAAAAACTTCTAAAAGTGAAACGACGAATTGGGCTTTGACGAGCTTCGACTATAAGGTAAGTAACTCAACTCTCTTAAATTATTTTGAAATTACTTGAAGTCTTTCATGAGTGCTTAATTTAGATAGTAGGAATAGGAAATAAAAAATTATTTTTCAAAAATTATATCATGTTTTTCTTTTTAGCATCTTTGAAAAATTAAAAATTTGATCATGAAAAGTATATTGCTAAGGTTTCATGCATGTTATGTTTTGAAATGTTGAATGATGTATGCAACATTAGGGATGATAATTATATGATATGTGATAATGCTTAGGATTAATCCATGCATGTGTATCTTGATGATTTTACACTATTACATGCCTTAATAACATGTTGGAAATTATGTGTTTTGGATACAAAAATTTCCATGATCATGAGCATGTTTTAACTTCATGATTGAATTTGAAAATCTATAGCAAAACCATGTCTGAATGCATAAAAGTGTTAAATTTTATTTTTGGATTTTCTTGATCCTAACAATTCATTTTTGAGAATCTATTGATCTTGATGGTTTTATGATGAAATTCATTTTTCGATCCTAAACGTTGATGCATGTTTTTATTTAACATAAATGAAAAAGCATGCTAACATGAAATCAATCACTTAAAATGAAATACTTAAAAAAGAGAAAATATATTATCAATGAAATCATGAATCTACTTATGTTACGAATTTTGTGAACCATAAAAATGATTTTGGTGATTTGAATTTGAGATGAGTTTTATCAAAATCATGATCTTGATTTCTTGGAATAACATGAGATTTCCCTTAATGATCATCTCGATTATTTAAAAGGAGAATTGTCGAAATGATTCATAAAATTTTTGATTCATGACTTGATCCTTCATTTGTTTATGAGATGGTTGAAATCTTTGTACCTTTGAATTCTTCCCATCTCCCTTCGATTTTTGAATTTATGCATGTTATATGTTGAAGATTTGAAACCATGTTTTGATATCATGCATACCCAAAAAATGTTGATTTGACAAAATGAATGATGATTTTTCTCTTGAATATAACTTGTGATATGCTTTTTTTTTTAAATCATCACCTTGATTTCTCGATAATCGATACATGAAATTTTATTATGAATCAAGGTTTTTTGTTTAATCGATCTCCTAAGATTTTCTTTTGATTATTTACGAGGAGGTTTTTCAAAAAGAAATCATTTCTTTTGGTATTCACATGTTTAAATATTTCATGATACAATCTTTATGCAATTCCTTATATTCATGAAATGTTTTCTCATCACCCAACTAATTCTTTTTTATATTCTTTATGTGATGATATGAATGCATGAAATATTCATAAATTTGTAATGATGCATGTAATACTTATGATAATGATGTACATGATGTATTGCGTATGATGTGTATCATGAAAGCTTTAAATGATAAATGTTTGGTACCAACAATCATGAAGTGATAAATACTTAAAAATATTGATTTAATATTCGGTATTATGAATACTTTATTATCATATGTGAAAATAGTGATAAATATTTTGAAAATAAATGTTTGTATCCTGTTAGATGATTTTATATTTTTTGCATGATGAGTTATAGTGATGATTGAAACAATGATTGAAATAATATGAATGATGATTTGGAATCATGCATATAATGATGAGTTTATATGTTTTAAAAATATATATGATGATTTGGTATTATGTATGCAATACTTTAACGTATGATAATGATGCACGCAATGATGAAATATTCATGATAAAATTATTATTTTGATATTCATGACTTGAATCTTCCTTTCCTTTTGCCAAAGATAAAGGGGGAGAAAGAGTTGCTAATGTGCTATCTTGAATTGATGTAAAGGGTAATCTCAAAAAGAAATTAGCTAGCTTGTATAAGTCAAGAAAATGTAAAAACTTGCTTACTTTCTTGCACATCTAAAGAGAAGATTCAAATGTAACACTTGCCAAATTGTTTGCTTGTCTCATGTAAAGCATTGTCCCTTGTTAGATTGGCATTTTGCTAAGGAAGAAAAAATGACACTTCTCAAAAGAGAAGAAAAAGCTTGCTTTCTTGAACATCTTTAATTTGCTAGCTAGCATAATGTACAATTTGCTATCTTGAACATTACAAAGAAATGCTATCATCCACATCGCAAAGAAAAGCAAATATGCTAACTTGCAAATCTTTAAATTTGCTAGCTTGTATGTAGTAAAACTTGCATATCGTAAAAATTGCTAGCTTGTAGAGAAGCAAACAGTTGCTATCTCAAGAAAAGCAAAAATGCTAAACTTGCAAATCTTTAATTGCTATATTGCATGATGATAAAACTTAATATTATTTTTTTTTCATACAATGTATTGAACTTTTTATCACTAAACACTTGATACTTGGAATATTTTAAAATGTGATCTTGATAAGAATGTTTCAAGTTGCTCTTTGTGCTATATCTTTTCAAATGAATCATGAGCCTTGATATCATATATTTCATAATATAGAAATAACAAGATTTCTTTGCCTTGTATGCCTTATGTGATGATTGTACATCAATTTGCTTTATTATGAATTATATGAATCTTGATCGTGAACTTGTTAAGAAGAATTTTAATGAACCATGAATCATATCTTTGGTATTCATGAATTGATCCTTATTGATATATTTCATGAATCATAGCTTATTGAATGGTTGAAATTTTTAGCCATTGAGTCCTCCCTTTCATTTTTACTTTGATAAAGGGGGAGAATGTTTTGCTAGCTTGTGCATTGAAAATGAAAGTAAACTTCCTAGCGTGCTAAGAAAGTATAACTTGCAAGCTTGTACTTCTCAAAAAGAGAAAAAAGATCTTGCCTATCGAAAGAAGCAAAAAGTGCGAAACTTGGAAAACTTGCAACAAATTTGCTCTTGCCATGCTTTGTATCAAAAATAGGTTGATATCCTTAAAAGCATCATATTAAATTTTTTAGTGTATCGCAATGTATCACATGTATCGCAAATTGAAATTTTTGAGACTATTATCATATCATGTTTAACAATTGATATCTTTCATTGATATGATAAATTATCATCTCATGATATATCGCATAATGATATCATGATTTGTGATTGTATCATGTGATCCTTGGTGAATTTTCACATTGATATCCTTCATGAAATTATTTCTTTGCATTATTGTCTTGCATGCATCATGTGATGATTGAAATATTGATTGATGCAAAGTTGATGTAAAAGTCTAAATCATTGGTTCCTCTCCTTCTTTTTGACATTGACAAAGGGGGAGAAAGTTATTGCTAGCTTGCACACTTGAATGATGAATTTGCTAGCTCGATCATTGTAATGAAGAAATTTGCTATATCAAACATCATAAATATTGTTACTTCCAAAGAAAAGCAAAGTACAATCTTGCACAAAAATTCAAGTGTTGAATTGCCATGATTGAACTTAAGAATTTTGCTATGCTTTTGTGCTTATATATTGTGATGAAAATCTAGCTTCATGCTGCAAAAACTTGCATATCTTTTAAAAATAGCTAGAGCTACTTCTCCTTTTTGTTGATGACATAGGGGGAAAAGTATATTGATGACTCCATGCATTGAATTGAATATTTTATATATTTTCATGATGGTTTAAATGTTTTTCATAACATGTGATGAATGTTACTTGGATTTGGGATAATCCAAGTGTTCTATCAATGGCATATTGATAGTGGGAATTTGGTTAAACTTCGGGGAGTTAAGGTTAACTCCGTTAGTCATCAATTAGTTGTCATCATCAAAGAGGGGGAGATTGTTGAATCTCAGATTTTGATGATGAAACTAATTAATTATGTTTAGATGCTTAACTGTATATTAAGTGATGCAGGTCTACTTGATCAGGATTAGGCAGTTGACGTAGGAGGAATTGACGTTGCGCTGGAGGAGATCATGTCAGGATATTGGATGGAAGAAGGCTTCGGACGTCGGGCATCGGGCCAAGGAGAGCGGAATTGCACCAAGGATATCGGGGTTGCGGAGGTAAACCGCCGATTGGGCAACAAGCCACAAGAGAGGATGATGTGCTGAAGAATCAAACGAAGTGCCAACCAATGACGTGCCGGGAAAAAGAATGTCAATTCGCGTTGTAATAATTGTCTAGATCGGAGTAGAGTTTTGGTTTGTGTGTGCAGGATTAATTATGATAACGATGAAGACATAAAGCAAAACAAAGTGCTGGAGTCAAGCGCGAAGGATTCGTTGGGAGTTCGAGAGTCCACCGGAAGTTCGAAGGTTCATCGGGAATGCTGCCGGAACTAGCCGAGAATGAGTAGGGAGCTTGCCGAAGGGTTTTCGGAAGCTCGCCGGAAGGTACATCGGAAGTTCGCGGAGCTCACCGAGAAAGATCGTAGCTTGCCGAAGAAGCTCGTCAGAACTCGCCAAGATCAAATCGTGAAGTCTAGGAGCTTGCTGGGAGTCCGCAGAATGGTTTCCGAGAGTTTATCGGAAGACCGCCGGAAGTTCGCTGGAAGTTCGCCGGAAAAAGTCTTGACTTGCGGACTTTGTAATAGCTTAGGAAATGTCTTTAAATTTGTAGTTAGCATATTAATTAGGGTTAGGATTAGGTGTTAATCCTATAACCCAAGTAGGGGCCAATTGGGCCCGAGTTCGGACTGGTTTGGGCCAAGTTTGGAGCCTAACCAGTGAGCTGAAATAATGTAGGCGGTGGCACCGCCCAGAACCCGAGAACCGAGCGGTGGCACCGCTGGACTAAGCGGTGGCACCGCCCAACACCCGAGAGGTCTGGCGGTGGCACCGCCGGTAAACGGTCATTATGATATTGACAGGCGGTGGCACCGCTAGCCTCGGAAACCCAAGAGAATTCAAAATTTGGAGCCCAAATTTGAATCCTCTTGGGGCCTATAAATATCCCTCAATTCTCAACAGAGAATACAACCTTTGGTAAGTTAGAAATTGAGAAAAGCTTTAGCAAAAGTCTTGTTTTCAATAGCTTAAGTGTTCACCTCCCTCTTTCTCTTTGAAAAATTTGTAAGAGTGTGAACCACTTGTAAAAAGATTGTAAAAGGGGTATTTTGCTAGTGGAAGTTGGGAGCCTCATTGAAGAAGGCTTCGCAAGTGGATGTAGGTCATTTTGACCAAACCACTTTAAATTGATGTGTTCCTTGAATGTGTGAGTATTTACTTTTCTGAAACTGTTATTTACATTGCAGCAAGCTTTCGGTTTTCATCTTCTCACTTTACTTGAGCTACTTTCTCTAAGTCATTGACGAATTGAAATCTTTACGCATTTACGAAATCGTTTTCAAATTTACAAGTTTTAATCTGCTGCACTAATTCACCCCCTCCCCTCTTAGTGTCACTCTAATCCTAACAGATTCAAGTGATTCCAAAAGTGAAGATGCTAGCAATAAAGAGGAGCCAAACTTCGTGCTAATGACTTTAGGAGAAGAGGTATGCGATTTAATTAGTGAATATTTATCTTTTGAAGAACTCTCTATCGCTTTTCATGATTTATTTGATAAATGTAGAACTATTAGTAAGAAGTTTAATATCTTAAAGAAAGAGCATATCTTACTACAAAATAAGTTTGATAGTCATCAAACTCCTCCATGCTCTAAATGTGAGCATTTAGAATCAATAAAAAATAAAAATTTGCTACTTAAAGAGACCTTAAACAAGTTTAAGGTCGGTAGCAAAGGATTAGACATGATCTTTGCAAACAATGGTCACGTCTCAAAAAGAAGTGGAATTGGATTTGTAAAAAGACCACATCAAAATCCTACCACTTTCATTAAAGGACCACATTGCATGTTTCATCTTGTATGAAATGCAACTTTTGTTGTAAATCTGGACATGTTGCTTACAAATGTCCATTTAGGAAAATTAGTCCACATAAATTAATATGGGTTCCTAAAGGAACTATAAATAATTCAATAATGAATAACAAAATTGGTGGATCAATTTTTGAGGCACCTAAAATCAAATGGGTACCTAAAAATCATCCTCTTTTGTAGAAAAACCCACATGCTAGGAGCAAGAGATTGTATCTTAATAATGGATGCTCAAGACATATGACTGGAGATCCATCTCATTTCTCTATGCTCACTAGCAAAGAAGAAGGGTACGTCACCTTCGGAGACAACAACAAAGGCAAAATCATTGACAAGGGAACCATAGGTAACAAATTAAGTTTTTCTATTTATGATGTATTACTAGTTGATGGATTGAAACATAATCTCTTGAGTATTAGTCAATTATATGATAAAGGTTATATCGTTAGATTTGAATCAAATGTGTATATTATTGAAAAATTAAAAAATAACATGTCAATGATTGCTTTAAAGCAAAATAATGTCTATACCATTAACCTTGATGAACTAGGTAATGAAATATATTTTTCCGCTTTAAATGATGATACTTGGCTTTGGCATAGGAGATTAGGCCATGCAAGTATAAAACTTATATCTAAGATCTCATCTAAAGAATTAGTACGAGAGATTCCAAATATGAAGTTTGTTAAGGACAAAGTATGTGATGCGTGTCAACTAGGTAAACAAATAAAAACTAGTTTCAAATCAAAAACTTAAATTAGTACCACTAGACCATTACAATTGATCCATTTGGACTTATTTGGACCAATTGACACGATAAGTCTAGGAGGAAGCAAATATGTTTTTGTAATTGTAGATCACTATACTAGATACACTTGGACCTATTTCTTGGTTCACAAAAGTGATTGTTTCATGTGTTTATCTAAATTTTGTAAACTCACTCAAAACGAAAAAGGCTTCATGATTTCATCAATTCGGAGTGATTATGGTAGTGAATTTCAAAACCGTGATTTCCAAAGTTTTTGTGAAGTTAATGGATATAATCACAACTTCTCCACTCCAAGAAATCCTCAACAAAATGGAGTAGTTGAAAAAAAGAATAGAAACCTATAAGAAATGGCAAGAACTATGTTAAATGAACATAGTCTACCCAAGTATTTTTGGGTCGAAGCCGTAAATACGGCTTGCTACATCATGAATAGGGTTCTAACAAGACCATCTCTATCAAAACTCCCTATGAATTATGGAATAACAAAAAACCAAATATTTCTTATTTTAAAGTTTTCTGTTGCAAATGCTTTATTTTGAATGAAAAGGATGCCTTAAGAAAATTTGATGCTAAATCCGATGAAGGCATCTTTCTTGATTACTCTTCCGTTTCTAAGGCTTTTCGTGTTTTTAACAAAAGAACCTTAGTTATAAAAGAATATATTCATGTGGTTTTTAATGAAATTTTTGAGTTAAAGAAAAATGATTTTGATGATGATCTTGGTTTTGATCATTTGAATTTAAAGGAACCCCTCCTCAAAATAGCAACTTGGATGCATCTTCTTCCGAAATTTCCTTACCCAAGGAATGGAAGTATGTAGATGCTCATCTAAAAGAGCAAATTATAGGAGATACATCACAAGGGGTTCAAACTCATTCTTCTTTCAAGAATTTTTGTGCTAACGCCGCCTTCCTTTCTCAAATCGAACCAAAATGCATTGACGAGGCCTTGAAAGACGATTCTTGGGTCATTGCAATGCAAGAGGAATTGAACCAATTTGAGAGGAATGAGGTATGGAAGCTTGTTCCTAGACCTAGTGACCATTTAGTCATTGGTACTAAATGGGTCTTTAGAAACAAGCAAGATGAATGTGGTATCGTGGTTAGAAACAAGGCTAGATTAGTGGCCAAAAGTTTCAACCAAGAAGGTATCGACTACGAAGAAACCTTCGCTCCTGTGGCAAGATTAAAAGCCATTAGGATGCTCCTTGCCTATGTTAGTAGTAATGATTTTAAAATATTTCAAATGGATGTCAAAAGTGCCTTCTTGAATGGTTTTATTTCCGAAGAAGTATATGTCGAACAACCTCCCGGATTTGAAAATTCTCTTCTTCCCAATCATGTATTTAAATTGACTAAAGCTCTCTATGGCTTGAAACAAGCTCCTAGAGCATGGTCTGAAAGGCTTAGTTCCTTTCTTATTTTAAATAATTTTACCAAAGGCAAGGTTGATACTACATTGTTTATCAAACACTTTGAAAATAATTTTCTTTTTATGCAAATTTATGTTGATGATATTATTTTTGGTTCTTCGGATGAATCACTATATGAATCATTTGCCAAATGTATGAGTCATGAATTTGAAATGAGTTTAATGGGTGAATTAACTTTCTTTTTAGGATTACAAATCAAACAACTTAGTGATGGTATATTTCTTAACCAATCTAAATATACATTAGAATTGTTAAAACGATTTAACATGGATAATTCAAAAGTGATAAACACCCCTATGAGTACTTCGACTAAGTTAGATATGGATGCAAATAATGAAAATTTCGATCAAAAAATGTATAGGAGAATGATAGGTAGTCTACACTACCTCATCGCGACTAGACCGGATATAATGTTTAGTGTAGGACTTTGCACTAGGTTTCAATCTAATCCTAAATTATCTCATCGTAAGAGTGTTAAAAGAATATTTAGATATCTTAAAGGAACTCCAAATTTAGGATTATGGTATCCAAAAACTGATAAATTTGATCTAATAGCTTATGCAAATGTCGATTTTGGCGGATGCAAGATAGATATAAAAAGTACATCCGGAACATGCCAATTCTTAGGATATGCACTTGTTTCTTGGACTTCCAAGAAACAAAATTTAGTTGCACTATCTATGGCGGAAGCCGAATACATTGCTGCAAGTGCATGCTGTGCACAAGTTGTTTGGATGAAGAATACATTAGAAGACTATGGAATTCACTTGAAAAATATTCCCATAAAATGTGATAATACAAGTGCCATATGTCTTACCAAAAATCTAATTCAGCACTCTAGAACTAAGCATATTGACATTAGGCATCATTTCATACGCGATCATGTCCTTAACAATAATGTCATTCTAGAATTTATCGACATAAAGCATCAATTAGTAGACATTTTTATAAAAGCCTTAAATGAAGACCAATTTGAATTAATTAGAAGGGAACTAGGCATGTTAAATTGTCCCTGAAAATAAGCTTGTTTGAATGTATTTTTCAAAAAATGATCCTTTTTCCGTTCTTTTGTGGATCTGATTTTATCCTTCTCTTTCGATTCCAAATGACATATTAAAGTATAACCCAATATCTTATCCTATCTTAAGTCAAACACCTCTAAAAAACAAAAGGGGGGAAGAAAGAATTTTTTTTCTCTTCCGCGGCATGCCAGCAGTGGCACCTCCTGAGCACTCGGGCGCCAGGCAGTGGCACTGCCCGAGAGCCCCTTTATAAGACGAAAGGTTAGGGCCGGGGTGACACCGCCCCCAACCCGTGAGAAACTAGCTCAAGCTCTCCCACAACCTCTCTAAACCCTCATTCCAACCTTTAGAGGCCTAGGAGAGAGATTCTTGTTGGTCCAAGCTCTCCATCTTCCAAGAAATTCTCCATAAGGTAAAATCTGAAATATTTCCTTCCTCTTCTCATTATTTTGCCTACTCTTCATAGTTTCATAATTTTGATCTATCATCTTATCTAGATAATGGCTCCTAAGAGATCAAAAGGGAAAAGGGTTGAAGGAGATTCATATGACCAAGATCTTTTTAGATCCAAAGAAGTAGCTCTTAGGTTTCCAAATTTCGAAACAAGATCTATCCATAAGGGTAAACACGTTGATCTCGATGAACTAGGAAACCTAGAACTCATTAGGTGGTTTGCACATCTAGATGCCCTACCTCTCCTACAAATAAATGAACCAATTTATCCTAAGTTAGTTAGGCTATTTTATGCAAACTTATGTGTGGATAACAATAGCCTAAGTACTTACCTTTTAGGAACACAAATTAGAATTTTTGATAGTACTATTTGTGAACTAATTGGAATCACTGAAAAAGATAGGGGCTGTTATTTTAGAGGTAAATGGAATGTCAATGTAATCGGAGCAACTTACTCCGAAGCCGTAGAAACTATTTTTGCAAATCCGGACCTCGGCATAATACCCAAGAGTTGTGAGCACTTACTTCCCTTTAACTCTAAAATTCTTCATCATATCATAACAAGCATACTATTCCCTAAGCAATTTCATCTTGATGAAATGAGTCAAATAGAGATAAGCACCATGTATTGGATTATGACCGATCAACATAACTATTTTGGATACTCAATCCTACAACACATGCAGAATATTATAGCTAAAGACATTATGTTACCATATAGGAGGTTAATCACTCGATTTATACTTACCCATGACATTTGTATCCCACCCGATGAAGAAACAATTCAAAGTGATCGATATAACATCATCAATAGAAATCTACTGAAAAGACTTAGGTGCACATTTAGCAATAGTATATGGGTTAGGCAACCTAGAAGGACTGATCCAATTCCCCCACCAGTAGAATACCCTGAAACACCAATCTTTAGGGGAAATGAATCTCCTCCTCCAAGTCCCTTTGGAGCAGCACCTTCAGCTCCTACGTCATCTTCTAAAGAACTCATTATAGCAGAATTGTATCAGATCAAATCATAACAAGATCAACTCAAATCACAGCAAGAGCAAATTCAAATTCAGCAAATTAAAATTTTGAAGGAACTACGACAAATGAATAAAAAAATAGATGTCATGTATAAGAACTATGGATTTCTTCCTACGGATTAGTCGATATATCTCCTTATTCTATTACTTTGATACTTGTATGTTTGGTCTTAATGCCAAGTTAGACTTTTGTCATCTTCTTTCCTGAAAGCTGAACTTTCTTTTGAGATGTATTTTGAATGAAAGATGAATTTTTAAAATTATGGATGAATGCTGATTTTCTTTCCGGATGAATGTTGAATTTTGTATGATCGATCTTAATGCTGAATTCCTTTTCTAATGGTTTTATAATCACAAATTATGTGCTTCAAGTCTCTCTCCTTTTTGTTGATGACAAAGGGGGAGAAGTGAGCAAAACATGACTTATGATGACTTGTACCATTTCAATAGCATGACTTATATGAATTGCAAAAGCTTGTGTAATGCAAATGTCTTATATGCCTTGCAAAAATCTTTGACTATATCGTAAGTTCTTAGATTGGTTGATAATATTGTTAGGATCGGAGCGACACTAAGAGGGGGGGGGGTGAATTAGTGTAGCGGATTAAAACTTCGATTTTAACAAGATCTTTCGTACGATAAGAACGGAACTTGAAAAGTTTAACTTGAAAGCGTATTCTTAAAGTTGCGCAGCAAGGGTAATAAGGAACTAAAGCAGTAAGAAGATTTGCAGTAATGTAAATGACAATAATAAAATGCAAACCAGAGATTACGCCGATTTTTAGAGTGGTTCAGTCAAATGACCTACTCCACTTGCGATGCCCCTCTTCGATGAGGCTCCCACCTTCCACTAGCAAATCTCTTGAAATGGAAGGGTAAACACCCCTCTTACAACCTTTTACAAGCAGTTCAACCTCTTACAAATTTTCAATAAGAAAGAAGGAGGAGAACTCTCTAGCAAATTGAAAACAAGACTTGCTAAGACTTTCTAAGACTTTTCTCTCAATCAAAATGCTTCTCAAAAAAGTTGTTATCTCAGCTGAGATTAGAGGGGTATTTATAGGCCTCAAGAGGATTCAAATTTGGGCTCCAAAATTTGAATTCTCTTAGGGTTCCCGGTGCTGGAGGTGCCACCGCCCAGCGCTCGGGTGCTGGACGGTGCAACCGCCCAGCCAAGGAGGTGTCACCGCCCAACACTCGGGTGCTGGGCGGTTTCACCGCCCAGCCAGGCGGTTCCACCGCCTGGCTCTCCGATTCATTGGTTTGGCTTAATTTTAGCCCAAACCAAATCTGACTTTGGGCCCAGTTGGCCCCTAACCAGGATATAGGATTATCTCTTAATCCTAATCCTAATTACAGGTGAACTACATAACACAAAAAAAACATCCTAAGTAAGTTTTTTTAACTGCGAACGTCGAGTCTTGTTCCGACGAGCTTTCCGACGAACTTCTTCCGACGGACTCCCTACAAGCTCCCAATCTTTGTGATGACTTTAACGAGTAGCCGAGCCTTCTCGGTGATCTCCGCGAGCCTCCGACGATTTCTTCGGCGAACTTCCGATACGTTCCCGATTTCTTCTCGGTTGGTTCCGGCAGCATCTCCGGTGATTCTTCGGTCTCTTAAACGTCCATCGAGCTCGACTCCGGTATCCTTGCTTTATGTTTTCTGGTTATCGTAGTTAATCCTGCACACTTAACTCAATAATATGGATTAGATCAATTAACCCACCAATTGATTATATCATCAAAATCCGAGATTCAACAATCTCCCCCTTTTTGATGATGACAATCAATTGATGATGGAGTTAAACATAACTCCCCCTATCTATATGCCATATTATGAGAAGATAAAAAGCACTTGAATTCCATCCCATTGGATTCAAGTATAACCCAATAAGTTCTAATCGTAGAACTTATCGTTATCCTCATTACACAATAGTAAGTACGAAACTTCGATGAAAATCATAAGTTAAATGATAAGGGACGAATTTTGCTACGATAGAAGATAAAGATTTTCAATATAAATTTCATGATATCAATCTTGTGATATTTTCAATGATTTGCAAGGCATATAAGACATTCATATCACATAAGTTTTTGTAATTCATATTAGTCATGCTATCGTTATGGTGTAAGTCATCACTTAGTCACCACTTCTCCCCCTTTGTCATCAACAAAAAGAGACAAGCCAGCTAATTGATGATCATAGAAAAAGGTTTAGCATTTATCAAAGTTCATCATTCAAATTTGCCAGAAATAGTTTATCCAAAAGACATCATCATTTATGTAGATTAAAACAGTGGTTATCTAAAAGGAAAGATCAGTTATCGTTCAATCGATGACAAACTTGAACTTGTTGTTAAAAGCAAACAGAACAGAATAAAAAGATACATCAATTTAATCCTTAGGAGGTAATCCACAGTGCTGATACATGATATCTATTTTTTCATTCATCTGTCGTAGTGTCTTCAAAATTTCAACTTGTTGATTCTGAATTTGTTCTTGCTGTGATTTGATCTGAGATAGCTCCGCCATAATGATATCTTTAGAGGAGGAAACAGGAGCTGAAGGTGCTACGCCAAAGGGACTAGGAGGAGGAGATTCATTTCCCATAAGAATTGGTGTTTCGGGTTGTTCTATTGGTGGAGGAATTGGATCCGTCCTTCTAGGCTGCCTAACCCATATGCCATTGCTAAAAGTGCACCTAAGTCTTTTCAGTAGGTTTTTATTTATTATGTTATATCGATCATTTTGAATAGATTCTTCATCGGGTGGAATGCAAATGTCATAGGCATGAAGAATTCTAGTGATTAACCTCCCATATGGCAATATAGTATCTTTAGTCATAATATCCTGCATGTGTTGGCGAATTAAGTACCCAAAACAATTATGCTGACCGGTCATAATCCAATACATGGTTCCTATCTCTATTTGACTTATTTCGTCAAGATGAAATTGTTTGGGAATATGATGCTTGTGATAATGTGATGAAGAATTTTAGAGTTGAAAGGCAGTAAGTGTTCACAGCTCTTGGGTAGGAAGTCAAGGTTTGGATTTGCAAAAATTGTTTTCACGGCTTCGGTATAGGTTGCTCCTATTGTTTTGACGTCCCATTTACCTTTAGAATAGCATCCCCTATCTTTTTCAGTTATGCCAATTAGCTCACAAATGGTGCTGTCAAATATTCTAATGGGTGTTCCTAGAAGGTAAGTGCTTAGGCTATCGTTGTCCTCATATAGGTTGGCATAGAACAATCTAACTAATCGCGGATAGATTGGTTCATCTATTTGTAGTAGAGGTAGAGCTTCTAGGTGTGCAAACCACCTCATGGGTTCTATGTCCTCTAGTTCATCCAAATCAACGTATTTTCCCTTATGGACACATCGTGTTTCAAATTTTGGAAAGCTAAGGGCTACCTCTTTTGATCTAAAAAGGTCATGGTTATATGAATCTCCTTCAATCCTTATTCCTTTTGATCTCTTAGGAGCCATTTTCTAGACAAGATGATGATGAAATTGTGAAAAATAAGCAAGAGAAAGAAAAAAGAAAAGAGGGATTTCAAGTGTTACCTTGTGGAGATTATGTTGAGAGATGGAAAACTTGGACCACCAAGAATCCTTCTCCAATGTTTCTAAGAGTTAGAATGAGGGTTAGAGGGAATGGGAGAGGTTTTTTTGAGAGGTTTTTCTTCGGGTTGGGGGCGGTGTCACCGTCGGCCCTAACCCCTCGGGTTAAAAGGGTTACTCGGTCGGTGTCACCACCAAACTGGTCGGTGTCACTGCCTGGCGCCCGAGCGCCAGGCGGTGCAACCGCCGGTTCTAGCGGTGCCACCGCTGGCATCACGCGGAGGAAAGAGAAAAAAAAAATTTTTCTTCCTTCCTTTTGTTTAGCTTCTTCCCTCAAGATCATAAGTTATACTTTAATGGATCATTTTGAATTGAAGAAGAAGGAAGAATTCAAATTCATAAACGAAGGGAAAAGAACGAGTCCTTTTTGTGAAGTTCATTTTAGGGACAATTTAGCATGCCTAATTCCCTTCGGATGAATTCAAATTGGTCTTCATTCAAAGCTTTTGTAAATATATCTGCTAATTGATGCTTTGTGTCAATGAATTCTAGAACAACATCATTGTTAAGGACATGATCGCGTATGAAATGATGCCTAACGTCGATGTGCTTAGTTCTAGAGTGCTGAATTGGATTTTTAGTAAGGCATATGGCACTAGTATTATCGCATTTTATGGGAATATTTTCAAAGTGAATTCCATAGTCTTCTAATGTATTTTTCATCCAAATTACTTGTGCACAACATGCACTTGCAGCAATGTATTCGGCTTCCGCCGTAGATAGTGCAACTGAATTTTGTTTCTTGGAAGTCCAAGAAACAAGTGCATGTCCTAAAAATTGGCATGTTCCGGATGTACTTTTTCTATCTATCCTGCATCCGCCAAAATCGGTATCTGCATAAGCTATTAGATCGAATTTTTCAGATTTTGGATACCACAATCCTAAATTTGGAGTTCCTTTAAGATACATAAATATTCTTTTAACACTCTTAAGATGAGATAATTTAGGATTAGATTAAAACCTAGCGCAAAGTCCTACACTAAACATAATATCTGGTCTAGTCGCGGTGAGGTAGAGTAGACTACATATCATTCCCCTATATGTTTTTTGATCGAAACTTTCACCATTTTCATCCATATCTAACTTAGTCGCAGTACTCATAGGGGTGTTTATTGCTTTTGAATTATCCATGTTAAATTGTTTTAACAATTCTAATGTATATTTATATTGGTTAAGAAATATACCATCACTAAGTTGTTTGACTTGTAATCCCAAAAAGAAAGTTAATTCACCCATTAAACTCATTTCAAATTCAAGACTCATACATTTGGCAAATGATTCACATAGTGATTCATCCGAAGAGCCAAAAATAATATCGTCAACATAAATTTGCACAATAAGAAAATTATTTTCAAAATGTTTAATAAACAATGTTGTATCAACCTTGCCTTTAGTAAAATTATTTAAAATAAGAAAGGAACTAAGCCTTTCATACCAAGCTCTAGGAGCTTGTTTCAAGCCATAGAGGGCCTTAGTCAATTTGAATACATGATTAGGAAGAAGAGAATTTTCAAATCCGGGAGGTTGTTCGACATATACTTCTTCGGAAATAAAACCATTCAAGAAAGCACTTTTAACATCCATTTGAAATAGTTTAAAATTATTACTACTAGCATAGGCAAGGAGCATCCTTATGGCTTCTAATCGAGCCACGGGAGCGAAGGTTTCTTCATAATCGATACCTTCTTCTTGGTTGAAACCTTTGGCCACTAATCTAGCCTTGTTTCTAACCACGATATCATTTTCGTCTTGCTTGTTTCTAAAGACCCACTTAGTACCTATGACTAAGTGGTCACTTGGTCTAGGAACAAGCTTCCATACCTCATTCCTCTCAAATTGGTTCAATTCTTCTTGCATTGCAATGACCCAAAAATCATCTTTTAAGGCTTCGTCAATGCATTTAGGTTCAATTTGAGAAAGGAAAGCGGCGTTAGCATAGAAATTTTTGAAAAAAGAACGAGTTTGAACCCCTTTTGATGTATCTCCTATAATTTGCTCTTTTGGATGAGCATCTACATACTTCCATTCTTTTGGTAAAGAAATTTCGGAAGAAGATGTATTCAAATGGCTATTTTGAGGAGAGGGTTCATTTAAATTCAAATTATCAAAACCAAGATCATCATCAAAATCATTTTTCTTTAAATCGGAAATTTCATTAAAAACTACATGAATAGACTCTTCTATTACTAAGGTTCTTTTATTAAAAATCCGAAAAGCCTTAGAAACGGAAGAGTAGCCAAGAAAGATGCCTTCATCGGATTTAGCATCAAATTTACCTAAGGCATCCTTTTCATTTAAAATAAAGCATTTACAACCGAAAACTTTAAAATAAGAAATATTTGGTTTTTTTGTTATTCCATAATTCATAGGGAGTTTTTGATAGAGATGGTCTTATTAGAACCCTATTCATGATGCAGCAAGCCGTATTTACGGCTTCGGCCCAAAAATATTTGGGTAAACTATGTTCATTTAACATAGTTCTTGCCATTTCTTGTAGGTTTCTATTTTTTCTTTCAACTACACCATTTTGTTGAGGATTTCTTGGAGTTGAGAAGTTGTGATTGTATCCATTAACTTCGCAAAAATTTTGAAAGTCATGGTTTTGAAATTCACCACCGTGATCACTCCGAATTGATGAAATCATGAAGCCTTTTTCGTTTTGAGTGAGTTTACAAAATTTAGAGAAACACTTGAAGCAATCACTTTTGTGAGCTAAGAAATAGGTCCAAGTGTATCTAGAGTAGTCATCCACAATCACAAAAGCATATTTGCTTCCACCTAGACTTGTTGTATCAATTGGTCCAAATAAGTCCAAATGAATCAATTATAATGGTCTAGTGGTGCTAATTTGATTTTTTGGTTTGAAGCTTGTTTTTATTTGTTTGCCTAGTTGACATGCATCGCATACTTTGTCCTTAATAAACTTTATATTTGGAATTCCTCGTACTAATTCTTGAGATGAGATCTTAGATATTGTTTTCATGCTTGCATGGCCTAATCTCCTATGCCAAAGCCAAGCATCATCATTTACGACGGAGAAACACATTTCATTACTTAGTTCATCAAGATTGATGGTATAGACATTATTTTGTTTTAAAGCAATCATAGTCATGTTATGATTTGGTTTTTCAATAATGCACATATTTGATTCAAATCTAACGATGTAACCTTTATCACATAGTTGACTAATACTCAAGAGATTATGTTTCAATCCATCAACTAGTAAGACATCATCAATGGAAAAATTAAATTTGTTACCAATAGTTCCCTTGCCAATGATTTTGCCCTTGTTGTTGTCTCCGAAGGTAACGTACCCTTCTTCTTTGCTAGTGAGCATAGAGAAATGAGATGGATCTCCAGTCATATGTCTTGAGCATCCACTATCGAGATACCATCTCTTGCTCCTAGCTTGTGGATTTGTCTACAAAAGAGGATGATTTTTAGGTACCCATTTGATTTTGGGTGCCTCAAAAATTGACCCACTAATTTTGTTATTTATTATTGAATTCTTTATAGTTCCTTTAGGAACCCATATTAATTTTTGTGAACTAATTTTCCTAAATGGGCATTTGTAGGCAATATGTCCGGATTTGCAACAAAAGTTGCATTTCATATAAGAGGAAACATGTAATGTAGGTCCTTTTATGAAAGTGGTAGGATTTTGATGTAATCCTTTTACAAATCCAATTCCATTTCTATTTGCGATGTGACCCTTGTGTGCAAGGATCATATCTAATCCTTTGCTACCAACCTTAAACTTGGTAGCAAAGGATTCATTGCTTCTAAGTGCTCACACTTAGAGCATGGAGGAGTTTGAAGACTATCAAACTTATCTTGTAGCAAAGCATGCTCTTTCTTTAAGATACTTAACTTCTTGCTAACAGTTCTACATTCATCAAATAATTCATGAAAAGCGATAGATAGTTCTTCAAAAGATAAATCTTCATTAAATAAATCACATACCTCTTCTGCTAACGCCATTAGCGCGTAATGAGCAACTTGCTCGGTGTTGGACTCCTCTTCTTCGGATGCGCTTGAATCATCCCACGATGCCTTGAACGCCTTCTTCTTTGATGTTCTCTTTTTGGCTTGAGGACAATCGTTCTTATAGTGTCCCAGTTTTTTGCATTCATAGCAAATCACTTGGTCCTTCTTTTGTTCAAATTTATTTTTTGTATTATTTTTAAATTTGTTCTTTCTTAAATATTTTTTAAATTTTTGAGTCAAAAGTGCAATGTCATTGTCACTGTCCTCATCACTTGATGTTCCTTTCAAGTGGTCTTCTTGTGATTTGAGTGCCATATCCTTCCTGTTCTTTGGAAGGGGGTTCTCGAGCTCGTCATGAGCTTGACACGTCATTTCATAGGTCATTAGAGACCCAATGAGTTCTTCAAGAGGGAATGCTTTAAGGTCTTTGGCCTCTTGAATGGCCGTAACTTTTGGATCCCAACTTTTAGGGAGGGATCTTAAGATTTTAGTTACTAGTTCAAAGTTAGTAAAATCTTTACCAAGAGCTTTGAGTCCATTGATGACATCCGTAAACCGGGTGTACATGTCTCCGATGGACTCACTTGGTTTCATTCGAAAAAGTTCGTAAGAGTGCACAAGGATGTTGATTTTGGACTCTTTCACTCGGCTAGTGCCTTCATGAGTGACCTCAAGAGTTCTCCAAATATCAAAAGCCGAATCACACATTGAAACACGATTAAATTCGTTTTTGTCTAGTGCACAAAACAAGGCATTCATAGCCTTTGCATTTAAAGCAAAAACCTTCTTCTTCGATTCATCCCATTCGCTCATCGGAAGAGAAGATTTTTGAAATCCATTCTCGACAATAGACCAAAGCTCAAAGTCCATAGAAATGAGGAAGATCCTCATGCGAGTCTTCCAATATGTGTAATCCGACCCATTAAACAAAGGTGGTCGTGCAATAGAATGGCCCTCTTGCATGCCGGAGTAAGCCATCTCTCTTGGGTATTAAACCAAATATGAGAGATAACCTTGCTCTGATACCACTTGTTAGGATCGGAGCGGCACTAAGAGGGGGGGGGGGGGTGAATTAGTGTAGCGGATTAAAACTTCGATTTTAACAAGATCTTTCATACGATAAGAACGGAACTTGAAAAGTTTAACTTGAAAGCGTATTCTTAAAGTTGCGCAGCAAGGGTAATAAGGAACTAAAGCAGTAAGAAGATTTGCAGTAATGTAAATGACAATAATAAAATGCAAACCAGAGATTACGCCGATTTTTAGAGTGGTTCGGTCAAATGACCTACTCCACTTGCGATGCCCCTCTTCGATGAGGCTCCCATCTTCCACTAGCAAATCTCTTGAAATGGAAGGGTAAACACCCCTCTTACAACCTTTTACAAGCAGTTCAACCTCTTACAAATTTTCAATAAGAAAGAAGGAGGAGAACTCTCTAGCAAATTGAAAACAAGACTTGCTAAGACTTTCTAAGACTTTTCTCTCAATCAAAATGCTTCTCAAAAAAGTTGTTATCTCAACTGAGATTAGAGGGGTATTTATAGGCCTCAAGAGGATTCAAATTTGGGCTCCAAAATTTGAATTCTCTTAGGGTTCCCGGTGCTGGAGGTGCCACCGCCCAGCCAAGCGGTGCCACCGCCCAGCTCTCGGGTGCTGGACGGTGCAACCGCCCAGCCAAGGAGGTGTCATCGCCCAGCCAGGCGGTGCCACCGCCTGGCTCTCCGATTCATTAGTTTGGCTTAATTTTAGCCCAAACCAAATCTGACTTTGGGCCCAGTTGGCCCCTAACCAGGATATAGGATTATCTCTTAATCCTAATCCTAATTACAAGTGAACTACATAACACAAAAAAACATCCTAAGCAAGTTTTTTTAACTGCGAACGTCGAGTCTTGTTCCGGCGAGCTTTCCGACGAACTTCTTCCGACGGACTCCCTGCAAGCTCCCAATCTTTGTGATGACTTTAACGAGTAGCCGAGCCTTCTCGGTGATCTCCGCGAGCCTCCGACGATTTCTTCGGCGAACTTCCGACACGTTCCCGATTTCTTCTCGGTTGGTTCCGGTAGCATCTTCGGTGATTCTTCGGTCTCTTAAACGTCCATCGAGCTCGACTCCGGTATCCTTGCTTTATGTTTTCTGGTTATCGTAGTTAATCCTGCACACTTAACTCAATAATATGGATTAGATCAATTAACCCACCAATTGATTATATCATCAAAATCCGAGATTCAACAAATATGAATTCATGCCTCACCTTTATATCATGAAATTCATGTTGAAAATTTTTATCTCTTGTTGTAGTGATAATTGTCTTTTATCATTCGACTTAAAAATAATTTTTATAGCTGGAAATTATGAGAAATACGAAGTTTTGTATTTGCTCATGCTTAAAGAGAATAACGATAAGTTCAACGGATAGAACTTATCGGTTTATGCTTGAATTCAAAGGGATGGAAGTCAAGTATTTTTATCTTCTCATAATATGGCATATAGATAGGGGGAGTTATGTTTAACTCCGTCATCAATTGATTGTCATCATTAAAAAGGGGGAGATTGTTGAATCTCAAATTTTGATGATGAAATCAATTGATGAGAAAATTGATCTAATCCATATTATTGAGTTAAGTGTGCAGGATTAACTATGATAGCTTGAAAACATAAAGCAAGGATATCGGAGTCAAGTTCGATGGACGTTTAAGAGTCCGAAGATTCGTCGGAGATACTGCCGGAACCAACCAAGAAGAAATCGAGGACTTGTCGGAGGTTCACGGAGATCACCGAGAAGGCTCGGCTACTCGCTGAATTCGTCACAAGATCGGGAGCCTACTGAGAGTCCGCCGAAAGAAATCCAAGGGCGTATCGGAAGTCCACCGAAAGATCGCCAGAAAGCTCGCCGGAACAAGACTCGACGTTTGCCGGTTTAAAACTTGTTTAGGATTATGTTTTTAGTTACGTAGTTCGTATATAATTAGGGTTAGGATTAAAGGATAATCCTATATCCTGGTTAGAGGCCAATTGGGCCCAAATGTGACCTGGTTTGGGCCGAACTTGAAGCCCAACCAGAGATCCGTAAGAACGGGTGGTGGAACCGTCGGACTAGGCGGTGGCACCGCCAAGAGCCTGAAGGGTCAGGCAGTGGAACCGCCAGACTGGGTGGTGGCACCGCCCAACACCCGAGATCAAGCGGTGGCATAGCCACCAACAAGCGGTGACACCGCCAGTGCACTATTAGTTTTAGACACTGACAGGCGGTGGCATCGCCACTGACAGGCGGTGGCATCGCCAGCCTCGGAAACCCAAGAGAATTCAAAATTTGGAGCCCAAATTTGAATCATTTTGGGGCCTATAAATACCCCTCAATTCTCAGTTGAGATTACAACTTTTGTGAAAGTAATAGATTGAGATAAAGGTCTTAGAAAAGTCTTTAGCAAGTCTTGTCTTCAATTGCTTGAGTGTTCACCTCCTTCTTTCTATTCAAGAATTTGTAAGAGTGTGAACCACTTGTAAAAGGTTGTAAGAGAGGTATTTGTCCTTCCCCTTCAAAGAGATTTACTAGTGAAAGTTGGGAGCCTTATCGAAGAAGGCTTCACAAATGGATGTAGGTCATTTGACCGAACCATTTTAAATTGACGTGTTCATTGAATGTGTGAGTACTTACCTTTCTGCAATCGTTATCTACGCAGTAGAAAGTTTCCGGTTTTTACTTTACTCAAGTTACTATCAAAGTGAAATCTCATTTTATTTTACGGAATCATTTTTGAACTTACAAGTTTTAATCACTACACTGATTCACCTCTCCCTCTTAGTGCCGTTCCGATCCTAACAGATGGATCTTAAACTCTAATACTCAGATTTTACAGGCATCATGGGCCATTGCAATTAATACTTCAAGACTACAAGTAGAAGTAGGTTAATTGTCTTGAATGTGCAAGAACGAGTCATATATATCCTATTTTACAGGCATCAGTGTTGGCTGAACTCTTCTCCCCTCCTCTCTGAAATAAATTAAATGCAAGTGTTGCATCTTCTACCTTCATCTAAAGCCATAATCATTCTGCATAGTGCGTGAACGTCGTAGAAGGATGATCTTATCCAACTCTATGATACAAGCTTAGCTATTCATCAGTTGCCAAAAGAAATATTCAAACTTTCTTTGACTTTAAATTGCTAGTATACAGTGATAAGTTTGTGTGTGCAAGGAAATAAACAATTCGGATGATAATGTCAATATAATATTTATGTGAAAGAAGAAGATTGGAAAGGACTACAGAATAATTGCAAGAATTTGGAACTCATAATAATCCAATCAAAACAGGTGGTGAGTTTGGATATGTATATAAAACACTAATATTAGACATTGTAAAAAAAGGGTTGCTGATAGTTAATTTCATTTGCAAAAATGTAAAGATGCCTTAGATATTCTTAATATCAATTACTTAAAATAACTAATATTTTTTAAGAATATTAATAAAACTAAAAACTCAACATCCCTATACTACTAGTCAATTAATAAAGATTAATCACAAGAATTCCTTTTAATATATATATATATATATATATGAAAAATAGGGATATACTATTTAATTTTAATTATTATTTGCTAAAATTACCACCAACAGCAATACCATTCGCCTTCTATTATCGATGACATGAGGCTGTGAACGCTCTTCCTCCCTCTTCCACGGGAGGCCAAGATGACCACCGCTGTCAGCAGCTGCCGCCAGCTCCTCTCCTCCCCATCTCTCCCCACCTTCTTGCGCCGCCCACCGTCTCCTCCACTCCCTCGGCGCTTCTTCAGCTGCAGCGGCAGGAAGAAGCGGCAACAGTGGCAGCCGCGCCGCAGCTCCGCCGGCTTCCGGGCGCGGTGCGGACTCCTACCGGTGGACCCCTGGGCGCCCACCGTCGACTCCCAGAGCGTCGCCTCCCAGCTCTTCGCCGCCTCCCTCTTCCCCTACCTGGGCTTTCTGTACTACATCACCAGGTCGAACACCGCGCCCAAGCTCACCCTCTTTGGCTTCTACTTCCTGCTCGCCTTCGTTGGCGCCACAAGTATGATGCCCTTCTCTTGCTCGCTTCTTCTTTTGTTTATCTCTTCCTCTCTTCCATATGTTGATTGCTCACTGCTTTGATAGTCACATTGGTGGAGGCAATTAGAGGAGGGGACGTTTGTTTATATGATTTCAAGAAATAGGTTAAATTTAGATTTTAATTCATATCTCAGGATGAAATTTTGGTGCTTGTCAGGAATTAAAGAAGTTCACTTGTTGAAATCTTCATTCTTTTGATAAATTTAGTACTTTTAGTTCACCAGTCATGAGTGAGATCTGTATGTAAAAGGTGTAAAGTTATAATCTCTGTACATTTTCTGCATTAAATTCATATGTAATCTTCTACCTTCAGTTTGGGAATTGGTAAGTCGGGAAATAGTGTATTTAGTATTCTACATCAAAGTGAGTATCGGTTTCATTAGATAAAACCTATGAGTTCATTTAAAGCCTTCTGAAATGATCTTTTCGGTCTCTGCCTCAATTTCTCTCCCAAAAACTTAAAAAAAAAAAAAACCAAGAGCTTAAACAGTCAATAGGAATCTCAGTTTTGAATATGGAGACAGTTGGTAAGCAGCATTTTATTAATGGCTTATTGGCAAAAAAGATGATGTTCCGGAACACATCCCAAACAGCTGTTGTAAATATTAAATTTCTACTGCATTGAGCCCTTTAGAGCAATAATGCCTTCAAAAACAGCTTTTTTGAGCTAAGTATAAATGTTTTGTTTGAAATGATAGCTATTGATGCTTGCATTGGCAGGATTCTTATTGCTTATTTTCTTTTTCTTTTTTACATAGCTACTAATGCCATTTCTTTTCTTGGATGCATATATGACCCCATAATCTTGAAAAAGTTCCTGCTGGTATATATGGTAACTTCTCTACCCACCTACATTCTCTTTGGCAGCAAAATTATTCGAAGTTACTGTGATCTGATTTGAAGCCATGGAAATCTTTTGACAGCAAAGGTGCATTATGGAACCTCATTGTCAAATGTTGATTGGCTGCATGGTGGAGCAGAATCCTTGCTTACTCTCACAAACTTGTTTGTCGTTTTGGGTTTGAGGGAAGCATTGAGGAAAATAAAGGAAGCAAAAAAGAGCACACCTCCAGTAGTTTCAGAAGTTAAAGAAAAAAGTTCCGTATAGGTAATAGACTATCGTAGTTGAGCTGCCATTTTTAATTGTCTTAATATTGTTTCGGCTAGTTTCCGAGTTAGGACTTGAATCATTCTCACATGCCATTCTGTCTCTGGTTCCAAAGAGCATCATACAGTTCATGCCCTTTAAGCATCTACAATTACATTTCAGGTAGTTGAGGAAATCTCTAAGCAGTTGAGAAAAATCCTCCCTACTGAATGTGTATAACCTCCCTGCTGAATGTGTATAAATAGCTATCGAGAGCTCACTATCTAAATAAACTAAACAATTACATCTCATACATTTCATAGTTTCTTCTATAATTTCTATCTTTCTATCTCCTTTGTTTAATTCTTTACATGGTATCAGAGCCTTCTTCCTTGTGGATGTAGACAGCTCTGTCGAAGCCTTCTACTGCTCCTCTTTTATGGTCAATTGGAAAGGGCAGTGCTGCTGCTTACCTCTCCTCCGGCGCCGCTACTTCCTGTTCCGGAGTCGGAGACTGCTCGACCACCTCCTGCCCTCACAAGAACCTCACCTACACTACCGTGGTGGCCGCCGTCCTCGCAACTGCTCCCCGGCCAACGACCTCTCCTCCTCGCCCATCGCTGCAGCCTCCTCTGCAGTGCATCGCTACATCGCTGCATCGCTGCAGCCTTCTCTGTAGTGCATCGCTGCAGCCTCCTCTGCAGCTTCCTCGCCCATCACTGCAGCCTCCTCTGCAGTGCATCGCTGCAGCCTCCTCTGTAGTTCATCGCTGCAGCCTCCTCTATAGTTCATCGCTGCAACATCCTCTGCAGCGCATTGATATGCTTTTCTCCTCCTCCCTCCCTCCTATATCTTTACATCTTCTGTAAAGATCACTTAAATCGCCACAAAATATCTGGGATGTCTTCATTTTCCTCTTCCGATATTCCTGTCCCTGTTTCTGCAGGGACTTTGAGCACTTCTCAAAGTCTTATCACCATCAATACTGTAGCACTCGTGGCAACTATGCATCTTGGCGGGCACAACTTTCTAATATTCTATTTAGCTATGTTCTCCTAGGTTACTTTGATGGCTCTCTCCAATGTCCACCTGAAATGATCAACATCCCAGGAGAACCCAATCCAGTGCCAAATCCAGCCCACAAACTATGGTTACGTCAAGATCGCCTCATCCTCCAAGCTATTCAAGCTTCCGTTGTTGGATCCATTGCCCCACTGATATCCTCATATACGACTACTGCAGAAGCATGGTGCAAGTTACAAACAACTTTGGCAAATCACTCGCGTACTCGCATGCTCGGACTTCTCTCCAATTTGATGAAAACAAAACAAGAGGGAAGTATTATTGCTAATTATCTATAACATATCAAAGATATCATCGATGACTTAGCTTTGATAGGTAATTCTTTCAGTGATGAAGAAGTCCTAATCCATACCCTCAATAGCCTATGAGGCGAGTACAAAGAACTGACAGCAACACTTCAAGCACACGACTCACCAATATCATTCGAAGAACTTTATGATAAGTTGATCGACTATGAGACGTACTTGAAGCGTGATGATAGGTTGCCCGAACCACCTATTACAGCTCAGGTCAATCAAAAATCCAAGAGGAAGAGCAACCAGTACAATAAGCACGTCAACAACGATTTGGCTAAGCTACCTCCTAGCCCTATGGGGCCCAAACCATACCCCCCTTATTCATATCAAGGTGGTAACTTTCATAATCCTCAAACGTCGCGTCCTAACTTCACTAACCACCAACAAGTTGTTTGCCAACTATGTGATAAAGTCAGACACTCCGCGAAAGTTTGTCGGTCTCGCCCCAGATTCCCTACTCCATCATAGTGGCCTCAGGCAAATTTCATGGCTACTCCAACTCCTACCCAACCACAACAACTATGACGGAAATGAAGATATCATCATCGGTGATGGTAAAAGAATTCCTATTACTCATTCTGGTTCCTCAACGCTTAGTTCACTTACCACAATTACACCTCACATTAAAAGAAATCTCATTTTCGTTTCTCAATTCTGTAAACAAAATAATACTTCCATTGAATTCTTTCCTAACTTCTTTCTTGTCAAGGATTTGAGCACGAGGGCATCTTTAGTCCAAGGCCAAAACAAAGACAACATTTATGAGTGGCCATCCGCTTCGCAAATTACCCTACCTACTGTTCACTCTTCAGTCGCAGCTCCAGTTGATGTATGGCATCGTCGTCTTGGTCATCCCTCCCCTTTTATCCAGCAAAAATTACTTTCTCGTTATTCTCTTCCTACCTTGAAAATCAATAGCACTATCAATCATTACAATGCTCGTCTTTGCAATAAAAGTCATAAACTGCCTTTTGGGACAACCTCCATTTCTTGCTCTAAACCATTTGAAATCATTTATACCGACGTGTAGGGCCCTACCCCAATTCCTTCTTTTGACAAGTTTCATTTTTATATCATTTTTGTAGACTATTTTACTAAGTACACATGGTTATATCCTCTCCACCATAAGTTTGATGTTTCCACAGTATTTACCAACTTTCGGAAGTTGGTCGAGAATTTTTTTTAATCTTCCATTAAAACAGTTTACTCTGATGGCGGAGGCGAATATCAAGCCCTCATATCTTGTCTCTCCGCTTGCGGTATACAACACCACGATCTAAGCCTTGCACTTTTATAGGCTACTCTCTTGAACATAATGCTTTTCGATGCTATGAACCTCAAACTAAAAAAGCATTTATATTACGTCATGTTATTTTTGAGGAGTCTGTCTTTCCTTTTCAAAACAATCCTACTATGCAGGCTACTCCGATAAACATACATCATTGGAATATCCCTCTGATCTCATCACACGAACCTCCAATGATACTATCCAGTCCTTACCCTTAAGATCTGCATACTACTATTACTCTAGTTCAATAGCTTCTCACTCCCTTTATTTCTCCACTCTCTTCCTCACAAGTTTTCCCTATTAATGAAGTAATACCCTCGGCAACATTACCACTGGCTTTACCTTCTCCTAGACCTAGTGACATAGTCGTGCCGACGGTTGGCCCGGTCCATGACAATGACTCGCCCTCGACTATACCACCAACACAATCTACCACTTTCATCCCCCCTAGACATCCAATGACAACACGCTCCAAAAGTGGTATTTTCAAACCACATCAAGTCCTTGACTTACATGCTATAACAAGTTCCTCTACTAAGGTCAGTGAACCCACTACAATCACTCAAGCTTAAAAATCTTCTCACTGGCGAAAATCCATGTGTGACGAATATGATGCTCTCCTCCATAACTCTACATAGACCTTAGTACCTTTTCATCACACACAAAATATCATCGGGTGTAAATGAGTCTTTCGAATTAAGCGGAACCCAGATGGATCCGTTGCCAGATATAAAGCACATCTAGTCGCCAAAGGGTTTCATCAACGACTTGGTGTCAACTTCACAGAGACATTTAGTCCCGTTGTTAAACCCACAACAATTCGTCTTATCCTGAGTTTGGCCATCTCAAAGGGCTAGCATATACGACAATTAGATGTTAATAATGCATTTTTACAGGGGTCACTTACTGAAGATGTCTTTATGCGGCAACCTCCTGGTTTCATTCATCCTCAGTGTCCGCGGCATGTTTACAAACTTTAAAAACTATTTATGGACTTCGTCAAGCTCCAAGGGCTTGGTATACCGAGCTTGGCTCGTTTTTGACTTAAATTGGCTTCATCAATTCCAAGTCTGATACCTCGTTATTCATTTGCTAGCACAATGGAAGCACAATATATCTTTTAGTATATGTGGATTGTTGGGAAATCATTGGGGGGGCGACATCATATGCGCAGCGGAAGAACAAGAAAATAAAATCCCCGATTCCCAAAAAGATGTTCGCCGTCGTGCGAAGATTGGTGCGCAAAAATCCGCAAAACACAAAACTGCGTATAGAGATTGTGTTACCTAGGGAGATCGTATATCCTTGTTTCCTTGCAGATCCTTAGGAGAGGGTGAAGGAGGTCAAGCGTCCTCCTCTCTAGCGGTGATCCACACAGCAGGGTTGCGACGACGCTCCTCAAAACTCCAGGCCTACTCTAAGGTGGAGAGGGAGAGGAGAATAGGAAAGGCAAACAAAGACTCTAGCCTATGAGGCTGTGAATCCCTCCTATTTATAGAGATCCCGTGTCAAACCCTAATGGGTCCTTCCCTAGTGGGTATTGGATCTGCATCCAATAAGACAAGGGCTCCGTCGGATATCTCATATCCGAACCTCTACTCATCGCAATGCCTACCATATGTGTGTGACCCTCTAGGCCCAATATCGAGCTGGCCGTGAGTCATACCTGTCAGAACTCCTTCTGACTAAGTGAATTATTATCTCTGTAATAATTCACTTGACTCATCGACTACGGACGTACTAGGCCACTACGCCGTAGTCCCCAGACGATACAGGGGAATCCAATCCATTGGACCTGTTTGTCCTCAGTTACCATGTACCTATAGTCCCTCATCCATCTAATATCCCAGAGACCGTATATCGAGCATGGTGCTGTCAGACCCATACGGTTTCTACTCGAGTCTTGCTATAATCGGATTCTCCCAGAGAACTCTTTCTCTCTCAACCCGAATGACCCTGGCCAAGGATTTGTCTGAGCAAGAACACATAGGATATTCCTCTCATGACGCCGAGAGTGGATGATCCTCTATTGACACTCAATAGCCCTCGTAAGGTCGACTACCACTCCCAATGACCAGCTGTACTAGATTTGGGGACAGCCAAACTTATAAGTCTGGTATCAAAGAGTGGAGCACTCATACAGGACATTCTTGGTGTCTCAAGTCTAATGACCAGATACACCACTAGGACTACGGAATCGCCGTCTGACAATAAGGCATCATCAACCATCCAGCATTCCGTAAGCGGATCAATCAATGAACTCATTCTCCAATGAGCACCTGTATTGTATCCCTAGTGTCCCTACACGAGCAGCTATGAGACCAGCTGCATCCATCATATGGACGGGTATACAACACACCAGTCTATCCGGTTATCACGATGTCCCTCTCGAGTAACCTATGACCGGGATTATTTAGGATATGTGTTTAAAGGTGAATCGATCTCATTATCGTGATCTCATCACGATCCGATTCCCATTGCACAAATCCAAGGATATAACAATATATATATGCACATATGCAATAGTTATAAAGTGATATACGCCAAAATATAATAAGCAAAAAGATTATGTATCAAGTCACACGTGCCATCACTCACGTGATTGGCTTGCTGGGCACCTATGACTAGCAATCTCCCACTTGACCTAAAGCCAATCACCTATGTGTCTGATCCCCATCAGACTCCTGTGACGCTCAAAGACAATCTAAGACAACGGCTTTGTCAGTGGATCTGCAATGTTATCTTTGGATGGAACTCTTTCCACTGCTACATCTCCTCGAGTTACGATCTCTCTGATAAGTTGGAACCTCCTTAGAACACTTCTGATGAGACCCGGGTTCCCTTATTTGAGTAATCACCCCATAGTTGTCGCAATAAGGGAAGTCGACTTGTCGCTATCTGTATCGACTCCCAAATCTGTGATGAACTTCTTCACCCAGACTCCCTCCTTTGCTGCATCTAATGCAGCAATGTACTCCGCCTCTGTGGTCGAGTCAGCAGTGGTATCTTGCTTGGAACTCTTCCAGCACACTGCTCCTCCATTCAAGGTGTACACATACCCTGAATTCGACTTGCTATCATCGACATCAGACTGAAAACTTGAGTCAGTGAAGCCTTCAACCTTAAGGCTATTACCTCCATATACTAGTAAAAGATCTTTAGTCCTTCTCAAGTACTTAAGGATACACTTTACTGCTTTCCAGTGCTCCAAGCCTGGATCCGCCTGACACCTGCTCGTGACACTCAGAGCATGCGCTATATCAGGCCTAGTACATAGCATGGCATACATGATAGACCTTATTGCTGAGGCATAAGGTATCATATTCATGTTCGCCCTTTCTTCTGGAATTTTCCATGTCAAACCTTTTGACAATGGTTTCTATGTACCTGGACTGGGACAAGCCAAGCATCCTCTTGGATCTATCTCTATAGATTCTAATCCCCAAGATATAGGATGCTTCCCCTAAGTCCTTTATGGAGAAGTGTCTAGATAACCAAGTCTTTACTGTGGATAGCATTCCTACATCATTCCCAATGATGAGGATGTCATCCACATATAACACCAAAAAGGTGATAGCGCTCCCACTTACCTTCCTGTACACACAAGGCTCATCTTCGTTCTTAACGAAGTCATAAGATCTGATTGACTCATCAAATCTTATGTTCCAACTTCGGGAAGCTTGCTTTAGTCCATAAATGGATTTAAGCAACCTACACACCTTATCTGGGCAGTTCTTGAATACGAATCCCTCAGGTTGCATCATATACACCTCCTCCTCGAGGTTCCCGTTGAGGAATACGGTTTTCACATCCATCTGCCAGATCTCATAATCATAGTGTGCTGCAATAGCCAATAGAATTCTGATGGATTTTAGCATTGCTACGGGTGAGAAGGTTTCGTCGTAGTCAACACATTGCCTTTGACGATACCCCTTAGCCACTAGCCTTGCTTTATAGGTCTCTACCTTTCCATCTACTCCGATCTTTTTCTTAAAGATCCACTTGCAACCGATGGGTACAATACCTTCGGGCGCATCAACTAGGTTCCAAACCTTATTGGAGTACATAGAATCCATCTCAGAATTCATGGCTTCTTGCCACTTCCCGGAGTCTATACTCATAATAGCCTCCTCGTAGGTCTGAGGATCAATATCCTCCTCTACATCCTCTGCTCTAATATGTCCCACATATCTCTCAGGAGGATGGGATACTCTATCAGACCTGCGTAAAGTTGATACTTGTGTATTAGGTACCTGAACAGACTCGGGCTGTAGAGTGGTGCTTGAGCTTGGTTCTCCAATCTCGCTCAATTCTATCATTCTCCCACTATCTCCGTCAAGAATGTGTTCCTTCTCAAGGAACACTGCTCTCTTAGCTACAAAGACCTTTTGGTCCTCGAGATGATAGAAATAATACCCACAAGTTTCCTTGGGGTATCCCACAAATTTGCATCGCTCTATCCTTGATTCTAACTTATCGGGGTTGTGTCTTTTAACGTGGGCTGGGCAGCCCCAAATCTTAACAACCTTAAGATCAGGCTTCTTCCCTTTCCATATCTCATATGGTGTAGACACTACCGACTTAGTTGGAACTCTGTTCAGAAGGTAAGCTGCGGTTTCTAGGGCATATCCCCAGAATGAGATGGGTAGGTCAGCGAAACTCATCATGGACCGTACCATATCTAATAAAGTACGATTTCTCCTTTCAGAGACACCATTGAGCTGAGGTGTGTAAGGAGGTGTCCATTGGGATAATATCCCATGGTCCTTGACGAACTGAGTAAACTCTGTACTTAAGTACTCACCTCCTCGAGCTGATCAAAGAGTTTTGATACTCTTTCCAGTCTGGTTCTCCACCTCATTTTTATACTCTCCGAATTTCTCAAAGGCCTCGGACTTGTACTTCATTAAGTACACATATCCATACCTTGAGAAATCATCAGTAAATGTAATGAAGTAGGAGTAACCTCCAATGGCATGAGTTGACATGGGTCCACATACATCACTATGTATGAGTTCCAACAACTCAGTGGCTCTCTCTCCAGTTCCACTAAATGGAGAGTTGGTCAATTTTCCACGAATGCAAGGCTCACAAGTTGCATAAGACATATAGTCGAATGGATCTAGATATCCATCATTTAGCAACTTTTGAATCCTTCTTTCATGGATGTGACCTAGCCTACAATGCCACAGGTATGCACTGTTCAACTCATCTCATTTCCTTTTGGACACATTTACATTCATGATATGTGGAGTGGTGTCTAACATAAATAAACCATTATGCAATGTTCCTTTCGTGATGATCTTATCATCTAATAATATCGAACAACCATTGTTCTCAAAAACAAATTTATATCCACTAACTGTTAAACATGAAATGGAGATAATGTTTTTGATAATAGAAGGAACAAAATAACATGCATCTAATGTAATAAAAGCTCCACTAGGCAGATGTAGGGTGACCTCGCCAACAGCTAATACAGCAACTTTTGCTCCATTACCCATCTTGAGGTCCATCTCGCCTCTCTCTAGTCTCCTAGGCCTTGTTAGAACCTGCAACGAATTGCATATATGATAAGCACTACCGGTATCCAATACCCATGTGTTATCATAAGAGTCTGACAAATGGAGACTGATCATGAATGTACCTGAAGCTTCATCAAGCTTTTGTTTCGCCCTTTCTGCAAGGTACTCTTTGCAGTTTCTCTTCCAGTGCCCATCTTTACCACAGTGGAAGCACTGGCCTTTGTCCTTTGTTGGGTCTTTCTTAGCAACCTTTGCTTTACCTTGTTTGCCCTTGCCCTTTCCCTTCTTAAGGGACCTTTCTGCTTTCCTTTTCTTTCTGGTCTCACTAGTGTAGAGAACTGGCTTCTCTTTCTTAATAGTACTCTCTGCCTCCCTCAACATATTGAGGAGCTCTGGGAGAGTCACCTCAAGCTTGTTCATATTAAAATTCATTATGAACTGTGAAAAGGAATCTGGTAGAGACTGAAGCACAATGTCCACACACAAGTTATCCTCTAGGACCATTCCTAGACCTGTGAGTTTCTCTATCCACTCAATCATCTTTAGGACATGGTTCTGAACCGGTGTCCCCTCAATCATCCTAGCGCGGAAAAGGCTCTTGGATATCTCATATCGTTGAGTCCTTCCCTGTTCCTCAAACAATTTGCGGACATTTAGGAGAATGGATCTGGCATCCATCTTTTCATGTTGTCTCTGTAACTCTGGAGTCATAGAGCCCAACATATAGCACTGAGCAAGAGTGGAGTCATCAATGTACTTCACGTAGCGAGCGATCTCATCCTCGCTTGCCCCTTCTTCGGGCGTAGGCATCACTGTATCAAGGACGTACACGATTTTCTCCGCTGTGAGAACAATTCTCAAGTTACGGAGCCAATCCGTATAATTTGGACCAGTGAGGCGGTTGACATCAAGTATGCCACGTAAGGGATTTGAAAACGATATTTTCTGAAAATAAAGATGTAGCAGAAATGAATAACATGCAGATTTTGCAAGAAATAAACTATCAAGATATGGACTTCTATCTTAATATGCTCCCACTATTTTACTATCGAGTCACGCGACACCCTCAGCACGTAAAACGGAAGTCTCCGGCAGACTTCTAGTGGGGATCAGGATCCAATCAGCGTCTTAGTGTAACCTCGAGGGACTCGACCAATCACACTAAGCCTAAAAGGTAGGCAACTCTTGCCGATCACAACTCCTTGTGATTCCCGTCCTGTTCGGCCTCCGAATCACCATGGCCTCGAGGGACTCGACCAACCATGATGCTCGGTTAAGTCAACACCTTCGTTACAAGATGAGTCTGATTTGATGATATACCCTCGAGGGACTCAACCAAGCATACCATGTCCTCAGGTCACCGGTGACATCTCTATGTCGTAAGCAAGATAGCGAATCGCGATATAGGTGAGTCTCGAGGGACTCGACCAACTCAACATACACCGGGAATCGGTTCCTACTCATAACGATGGAAGGCCACGTGGGTCAATTTAATTGCCTCACGTTTACCGACTTAATATTATCGAGAGATGTTTATATAATTTGGTCTCCTAATATGACATGTCACACATATACATATTTAATATATATCTACATCGCATGCAAATATATATACATATCTAGTATGTGTATAAGCAATCACACTAGATGATCATGGACCACAACCTAATATGATTAGACCCGAGCCAGTAGGCCTAATCACTCACATCAAGATCTATGTGTGCAACGGTGCATCTCCATGCCCTGTGATCGTCCATCTCATCCTCGTCGGTTTCGTCGACATCTTGATGCATCTCCATGCATCACGATCGTCCGTCTCGTGGGTCCTGCTATCGCATCCACGCTCCCGCTGCAACTCCTCATGTGATTACAACTTAATCATAGGCACGCAGGCCCGACAATAAACGAGAAATATAATGGAGGTTCGCAAACCTTAATAATAATAATCACAAGTACACACATCACACGGTCCATGATCATCCGTCCACACATCATACATCACATGTATAAATAATCATCATCATGTAGGACTACTAGATAATAATAAAAATAATAATCAACTAAACCTTTTAATTAACTAATATTTTTCTGAAATCAGGGACATGTAGGGAATTTCTCAATTCCTAAGGGTATTTTCGTAATTTGCACAAAAGACAGAAACTGGAATTTCTCAAATTCCGAGTGGCAAAACTGTCTTTTTCCCAGAAAACCCTAATGCCCTTTCCTCCTTTCGCTGTTGCCACCGCCGCCACCTTGCTGGCGGCGGCATGTGCGGCGGGGCGAGGGCACTGCCCTCGCCTGCAGGCGGCACGCCCGCTGGCGGCGATGCCGCTGCGGGTGGGCGCCCCCTTCGGGCGCCGCTGCCTCCGCAGGCGATGCTGTACCGCCGGGCAGCCGCCCCTGTGGGGGGGGTTTCGCCCGCGGGAGCAGCGGCGGCAGGCGTCGCGCGTCGCTGCCCTACGGCGGCAGGCGCTGATACCGGGGAGGGTAAAAATGCAGAATGGATTTCGAAAGAATACCAATAGAACAGTTGTACAGATAGAAAATATCACAGAAGGCAATGAACGAACTCTTGAAGAAACTTCGGTAAAACGAAATATAGCTCACCACCAAGTTTAAAATCGCAATGGGATACAGAAAGTTCACCACCCAACGGAAATTAAACGAGGATACAGAACTAGAAAATAAAAGACTCACCACTCAAGGACGCATCCAAGAGATACAGAGTTTAAGGGGTTCTCTAAGAGCTTCTTCCCAGATATCATCAGTTTCTAAAGTCCTTTCTAAGTCCTAAACACCAAAATAAATACTAGTGCATGAAACAACCCTTCATGCATAGGGAATTTCGAAATTAAGTGTTTACAGCTTCTAACCAACTATTTTAATGCACTCATTGGTAATGAAGAAATGTTCACAGCTGCCAACCAACTCCTTTAATGCATTCCTTTGTCTTGAAGAAAAGCACCTTGAAACAGCTTTAACTTTGTGCAGAGAATATGCTGATGAGCTGTCATTTTTTAGTGTGCTGAGATAAAGATTATGAGGCATCATTATTGACTGAAAAAGATACTAGATCATAATCAAGGCTCATATAATCAGATTGTAGTAAATTAGACACTCCCGTGTCAATCTCCCCCGGTTGAATGAGACTTGTCCTCAAGTCTTCGTTTGATTCATCAACATGATTATAAAAAGGACTCAAATCAGCCACATTAAATGTTGGGGATACTCCGTAATCTTCAGGTAGCTCTATCTCATAAGCATTTCTGCCAATTCTCTTAAGCACCTTGAATGGACCATCAGCCTTTGGTTTCAATTTTCCAAATTTGCCCGGTGGAAACCTCTCCTTCCTTAGATGAATCCAGACCAAATCACCTGCATTAAACTCCACATGTTTTCTGTGTTTGTTGGCAGCATGCATGTACCTCTCATTTTGCCTCTCAATGGTTGCTTTCACACCCTCATGCAGCTTCTTTATCTGCTTAGCTCTTTCATCAGCATCTCCACTAAATTGCTTTGTTATAGAGTGAGGGATTAAGTCCAAAGGACCAGCAGGATTAGCACCATAAACTACCTCAAAAGGACTCTTACCAATACTATGATGCATAGAACGATTGTAAGCAAACTCAATTTGTGGAAGAATGACATCCCATTGCTTAATATTCTTGCCAACATAGCTTCTAAGTAAATTTCCCAAGCTTTGGTTTGTTACCTCAGTTTGCCCATCGATTTGTGGATGATGCGAACTACTGAAATTCAAAGAAGTACCCAGCTTCCTCCAAAGAGTTCTCCAAAAATGACTAACAAATTTTGAATCTCGATCAGACACCATAGTTCTTGGAATACCATGCAATTTAACAATCTCCTTAAAATATAAATCAGCAATATGAGATGCATCATTTGATTTATTGCATGGAACAATGTGAGACATTTTTGAAAATCTATCAACAACAACCATGATAGAATCCTTGTTCCTTTGAGTTCTTGGCAGTCCCAAAACGAAATCAAGACTCACATCCTCCCATGGAGCATTTGGCACTGGCAATGGAGTGTATAACCCAGAATTTTGACTTCTTGTTTTTGCCAAATGACATAATCGGCATTGCTTCACATGTCTATCCACATCTCTGAACATTTTAGGCCAGTAGAAATTTGATTGAACAAGAGCTAGAGTCTTGTCCCTACCGAAATGTCCTCCCAAAACACCACCATGAGCTTCAACTAGAATTACTTGTCTCAAAGAACAAGTTGGAACACATAAAGCATTAGCTCGAAAAAGAAAACCATCAAAGATCGAAAATTGTTGAAAGAAACCTGATTTGCAATTCTGCCATATCGAGCCAAAATCCACATCATTCTCATATAGATCTTTGAATGTTTCAAATCCAACCACTTTGACTTCCATTGCTGATAATAAAGAATGCTTTCTGCTCAATGCGTCAGCAACTACATTTTGAACACCAGATTTGTGCTTGATTGTAAAGTTGTAAGATTGTAAGAACTCCACCCAAGCTGCATGCCTCTTGTTTAGCTTGTGCTAATGATTAATGAACTTTAATGCCTCGTGATCAGAATATAGAACAAATGGCTTGGCGAGAAGATATTGACTCCAATGAGACAAAGCTCGATAAATCGCATAAAACTCCTTATCATAAGTAGAGTATTTCTTTCTTGTATCATTCAGCTTTTCACTAAAAAATGCAATGGGCCTTCCGTCTTGACTCAAAACAGCACCAATTCCCACATTAGATGCATCACATTCAACTTCAAACACATTATCAAAATTTGGTAGAACTAAGATAGGAGCCTCAGTAACCTTTCTTTTCAAAAGCTCAAAAGCATCGTTAGCCTCACTAGTCCATTTGAATTTGTCACATTTCAGACATTCGGTGATTGGAGCGACAATAGAGCTGAAACTCTTGATGAATCTTCTATAAAAAGATGTTAAGCCATGGAAACTCCTCACATCATGTAATGAAGTAGGTGTTGGCCAATTGAGAATAGCTTCCACCTTACTTTGATCCATCATGATTCCATCTTTTGAAACAACATACCCCAAAAACACCACACTAGAAGTAAAGAAATCACATTTGTTTAGATTAGCATAAAGTTTTTGCTGCCTCAAAATAAGAAAGATTTCTTTCAGATGACTCATATGCTCCTCTTCACTCTTGTTGTGCACCAATATATCGTCAAAATAAACAACAACAAATATTCCAATGAATGGCTTAAGTATGTGATTCATAAATCTCATGAATGTGCTAGGAGCATTAGATAGTCCAAATGGCATAACCAACCATTCATATAAGCCTTCTCTAGTTTTAAACGCTGTTTTCCACTCATCTCCGGGCCTCATTCTTATTTGGTGATAGCCACTCCTCAAATCAATTTTTGAGAAAATACAAGCACCACACAATTGATCAAGTAAGTCATCTAACCTTGGAATAGGAAAGCGATAGTCCACTGTGATTTTGTTGATGGTGCGACTGTCCACGCACATTCTCCAAGAACCATCTTTCTTAGGCACCAACAAGGCTGGAACTGTACAGGGACTCATGCTCTCCCGAATTAACCCCTTTTTCACTAATTCATCAACTTGCCTTTGAAGTTCTTCATGTTCTTTAAGACTCATTCTGTACGCGGCCTTATTAGGTAGAACAGCCCCCGGAATAAGATCAATGTGATGTTGAATGTTTCTCAAAGGTGGAAGGCCATGTGGAATCTCTTCCGGTATAACATCTTGAAATTCTTCTAGGATTGGTTGCATGATTTTCGGTGTCTCCTTATGCTGTTCGTTCTCCTCTACTACCATTAGGGCCAAAACATGACCGCCCTTGTCCAATTCATATCTGCATTCTCTATAAGAAATAAAAGCACTAACTTCCTTCTTTGGCGCACTGATTTCGGAAGGTTGTAATGGAGCTAAGATAATCTTCTTTTCATTCACTTTAAAAGAATAAGTATGTTTATAACCATCATACAACACTCTTCTATCATAATGCCAAGGTCTTCCCAATAGTAAATGACAAGCATCCATAGGGGCAACATCACACCACACTTTATCTTTATAATACTTGCCAATAGAAAATGAAACTAAACATCTTTTAGTTACCTTGATGTCATTTCCTTTTTGCAACCAACATAATTGGTATGGATGTGGATGAGGGATCGTATCCAACTTCAGCTTCTGCACCATCTCCAAAGAAACCACGTTCTCAAAACTGTTAGGATCGAGAGCACTAAGAGGGGGGGGGTGAATTAGTGCAGCGGATATTTTTCAGCGATTAAAAAGCGAAGGCTGCGTTCGTTCGACAAAGACTATTTTGATGCAAAAACCGATTCTAAGATTACTTATGATTAAGTGCAGTTTACGTTTAAGCGCAGTTAGCATCTAAACGCAGTTAGCGTCTAAATGCAGATTGCGTCTAAACTCAGATTGCGTCTAAGCGCAGTTTGCGTCTTAGCGCAGATTGCGTCTAAGTGCAGATTGCGTCTAAGCGCAGATTGCGTCTAAACGCAAATTGCGTCTAAGCGCGGATTGAGCAGAAGTATAAAGACAATGTGCTGCTGTTGTACAGCTCAAAAGGTAATCTGCAAAAAAACAGATTTACGTCTAAACGCAGATTTGCGTCTAAACACAGATTTACGTCTAAACGTAGATTTACGTCTTAAACGCAGATTAGACGCAGATTTACGTCTGAACTTTGAAACTCGTTTGTATATTCGCAGAGGGCAATATGCAGTTGAAATCAAGACGTAAACGTAAACTGAAATCTGACGATTGTGCGAGGAAAGCCGATTTACGTCTAAATACAGTTTTACGTCTAAATGTTGAAACTCGTTCGTAAAATTGCAGAAGACAGTTTGCAGTTATAAATAGAATCAAACTGTAAGTGTAAACTGTAAAGAAACTCGTTCGCAAAAGCACAGAGAACAGTTCTGCAGAATCAAAATGTAAACGTAAACTGTAATGTACTAAAACACGACTTTACGTCTGAATGCAGATTCGGAAGAACAGCACTTAGAACTTGTTCGTGAAAGCGCAGAGAGCAGTAGTAGTGGAGGAGGTTTGCAGTAAAGATAAAGTGCTAAAAAATAAACGCAAACCAGAGATTTAGAGTGGTTCGGTCAGTCCTGACCTACTCCACTTTTGGCTTCCTCCACCGACGAGGTTGCCGACGTCAACTAGGGGCCTTCCTTCAATGGGTGAAGGCCAAACTGCCCTTTTACAGTTTCTCTCCTTTTGACAGGCTCAGGAGACAACCTTTACAGACCTTTCTCTCCTCACTTTACAACTGAAAACTTGAAGAACAGAAGGAGGAGACTTAAAGGCTTTACAACACTTTTGAGCTCTTAGAATCACAGAAAAGATCAAGATTTCGGTGTAGGTCTGTATCTTTTCAGTGCTGAATGGGTGGGGAATTTATAGGCCCCAACCCAATTCAAATTTGGAGCTTAAAACGATCAAATCCCGGAATTCCGGGATCAGGCGGTTGCACCTCTTGACTGGAGAGGTTGCACCGCCTGGCAGAGCTCGAAGATCGAGCTCAGGCAGTGCCACCTCTCTGCCAGGGAGGTTGCATCGCCCAGTCTTGCTCGAAGACTGAGCTCAGGCGGTGCCACCTCTCTGCTAGGGAGGTTGCACCGCCCAGTCTAGCTCGAAGACTGAGCTCAGGCGGTGCCACCTCCCGGCTGGGGAGGTTGCACCGCCCAGTCTCGCTGGAAGACACAGCCCAGGCGGTGCCACCTCCTGGCCTGGGCGGTTGCACCTCCTGGTGCAATCAGGGTCCGAATGGTTCATTCCATTCGGCCCAATTTCAGTCCTTCAAGGGCCCAATTGCCCCAAGATTAAGCCAATGGGATCACCTCCCATTTTCCAACTTAATCAGCGTGCTAACTACGATTAAATCTAAGACAATTTCTGCAGCTTTGCTTCGGTGCGTCAATCGCTTCTTCCGGCGAGTTTCCGGCGAACTTCCGTCGATCATCCGATGAACCCTCGGTGATGCTCCTGCGGACTTCCGGCAAACTCCTGGACTTTGCGACGATCCACTTGGCAAGTTCCGACGAGCTTCGCTTGGCAAGCTTCTGGACTTCTCGGATCTGTTCTCGCAGAACCTCCGACGACCGTCCGAACTTCCGTCGAACTCTCGAACTCCCAACGTGATCATGAACTTGACTCCGGCGCAACTCCTGCTGCTTGTCTAACTTTCATCGTAGTTAATCCTGCACACTTATCTCAACACATATATTAGACAACAAATGACAATTGACTTCATCATCAAAATCCGAGATTCAACAATCTCCCCCTTTTTGATGATGACAATCAATTGATAATGGAGTTATCCTTAACTCCCCCTGTCTATATGCCATAGTTGAGATAAGTCAACCTTGAATTCAAGACCTAAGAATTCAAGTGACGTATTGATAAGTTAGATCAGTTAAACTTATCAATACTCCCATCATGATACTCATCATGATGTATCTCTTCAAAGATGATGTCAGGGCTTGACATTCATCATCAAGTTTGTATGATTGTGTTTGTAACCATTCATCATGTAGTATGAACATTATCATATAAAGCTGTGAAGCACTATTACATGATGCATACATTTGAAATATACTATCAAGTTTTTGCATTTTCTTCACATGATAACATATCAACTCAGGGCATAATGCAAACTTTAGCACATGTTCTTGTATCTCTTGGTGATGCAAGGATGGCATAATCATAGCAGTGTTTATAGCATCACTATAGTATGGCAGTGTTTATCAATTCATATATATATCTCCCCCTTTGTCATCAACAAAAAGCATAATAATCATGATACCAGGAAATTAATCAAAGCAAGCTTATAGAGGAATTTCACATAGATTGCTCTAAATACTTCTTCCCCTTTGTGTTATAATCCATTGTCCATGTAAAGATTTTGCAGGATGGAATACATACACATGAATCACTTCATCAAATCTATTTCAGATACTTATTTTTCATGAAAGTGTACGAAAAAATCTGGTTTATAGCATTCGAAAAATAAGATGCATTCGGAGAAGATTTTGTTGCATATAATCATAGAGACATGGCAATCAAGTGATTTGATCATACAATATAGTCCGAAAAATAATTTTAACAAATTTAAGTATTCGGACATATCAACATTCCTAATTCTCTTCTAATGAAGTCAAATTGTTCTTCACTTAGAGGTTTTGTAAAAATGTCAGCTAGTTGATGTTTAGTATCAATGAACTCTATGGTTACGTCATGATTGGTGACATGATCTCGTATAAAGTGATGTCTGATATCAATATGTTTTGTTCTTGAGTGTTGTATAGGATTCTTGGTTAAGCATATTGCACTTGTGTTATCACATTTAATTGGAATATTTTTGAGATGAACTTTATAATCTTCTAAGGTATTTTTCATCCATACAACTTGTGCACAGCATGCACTTGCTGCAATATATTCAGCTTCGGTTGTTGATAGTGCAACCGAGTTTTGTTTCTTTGATGACCAGGAAACAAGGGCATGTCCTAAAAATTGACATGATCCTGATGTGCTTTTTCTATCTAATCTACAGCCAGCAAAGTCAGCATCAGCATAAGCAATTAACTCAAAATTCTCTGATTTTGGGTACCATAATCCTAGATTTGGGGTACCATTAAGATATCTAAATATTCTTTTAACTGCTTTGAGATGAGATATCTTAGGGTTTGATTGAAATCTAGCACAAAGTCCTACACTGAACATGATGTCTGGTCTGGTTGCAGTGAGGTAAAGTAAACTTCCTATCATACCCCTATAAGTTTTTTGATCAAAGCTTTCTCCACTTTCATCAGTTTCTAACTTAGTGGAGGTGCTCATAGGAGTGTTACTAGCCTTTGAGTTGTTCATATTAAACCTTTTTAATAAATTCATGGCATATTTAGTTTGACTAATAAAGATGCCATTGCTTAGTTGTTTGATTTGTAAACCTAAGAAGAATGTTAATTCTCCCATTAAGCTCATTTCGAATTCAAGACTCATAGTTTTAGCAAAAGATTCACACAGAGATTCATTTGTAGAGCCAAAGATGATATCATCAACATAAATCTGAACAATGAGAAAATTATTTTCAAAATTCTTGATAAACAATGTAGTATCAACCTTGCCTTTTATGAAATTATTTTTAATGAGAAAAGAACTAAGTCTCTCATACCAAGCCCTTGGGGCTTGTTTTAAACCATAGAGAGCTTTAGTTAATCTAAACACATGATTAGGGAGGCTATTATTTTCAAATCCAGGAGGTTGTTCAACATAAACTTCTTCAGAAATAAAACCATTTAGAAAAGCGCTTTTAACATCCATTTGAAATAACTTAAAATTATTACAACTCGCGTAGGCAAGGAGCATCCTTATGGCTTCCAATCGAGCCACAGGTGCGAAGGTTTCTTCGTAATCGATACCTTCTTCTTGGTTGAAACCTTTGGCCACTAATCTAGCCTTGTTTCTAACCACGATACCATTTTCATCTTGCTTGTTTCTAAAAACCCATTTAGTACCAATAACTAAATGGTCATTTGGCCTAGGAACAAGCGTCCACACCTCATTTCTCTCAAATTGATTCAATTCATCTTGCATTGCGATAATCCATGAATCATCTTTCATGGCTTCATCAACACATTTGGGTTCAATTTGGGAGAGAAAGGCGGCGTTGGCACAAAAATTTTTAAAAGAAGATCGTGTTTGAACCCCCTTTGATGTGTCTCCTAATATTAGCTCCTTAGGATGAGCATCTACATACTTCCAATCCTTGGGTAAGGATGTTTCGGAAGTGGATGCATCCAAGTTGCTAGTTGGAGAAGGGGTTTCATTTAAATTTAAGGAATCAAAATTAACATCATCATCAAGATCATTTTTCTTAGTTTCGGAAATCTCATTAAAAACAACATGAATGGATTCTTCAATAATTAAAGTTCTTTTATTGAAGATACGAAAAGCTTTAGAAACCAAAGAATAACCAAGAAAGATTCCTTCATCGGATTTAGCATCAAATTTTCCTAAGTTTTCCTTTTCATTTAAGATAAAACACTTACACCCAAAGACTTTAAAATATGAAACATTGGGTTTTTTGTTATTCCATAACTCATAAGGAGTTTTGGTGAGTAAGGGTCTTACTAGTACTCTATTTAAAATATAACATGCAGTGTTTATGGCTTCGGCCCAAAAATATTTGGGTAGGCTATGTTCATTCAACATGGTTCTTGCCATTTCTTGTAAATTTTGATTTTTTCTTTCTACAACCCCATTTTGTTGAGGATTTCTTGGAGTAGAGAAATTATGGTTGTATCCATTGAGTTCACAGAATTCTTGGAAGTCATGGTTTTGAAATTCTCCACCATGATCACTTCTAATTGACGAAATCATAGAACCCTTCTCATTTTGAACAAGTTTACAAAACTTGGTAAAGCATTTAAAGCATTCATTTTTCTGTCTTAAGAAGTAGGTCCATGTATATCTGCTATAGTCATCAACAATGACAAAGGCGTATTTGCTACCTCCTAGACTCGATGTGGAGATTGGTCCGAACAAGTCCATATGGATTAATTGTAAGGGCCTAGAGGTGCTTATTTGATTTTTAGATTTGAAGCTGCTCTTAATTTGTTTACCTAATTGGCAAGCATCACATACATTATCCTTGATGAACTTGATATGAGGAATTCCTCTTACAAGTTCTTTGGATGATATTTGAGTGATCAGTTTCATGCTAGCATGACCTAATCTTCTATGTCATATCCAAGCATCCTCATTTAAGGCAGAAAAACACATTTCATTACACAAATCATTGATGTCAATAGTGTATACGTTATTTTGTTTCAATGCAATCATAGATATATTTTTGTGTGGTTTTTCAATGATGCAAGCATTAGATTCAAATCTTATAATATATCCTTTATCACATAATTGACTAATGCTCAAGAGGTTATGTTTTAAACCATCAACTAGCAAAACATCTTCAATAGAGAAGTTGGATTTGTTACCTATGGTTCCTTTGCCAATGATTTTACCCTTGTTGTTGTCTCCGAAGGTGACATATCCTTCGTCTATGCTAGTGAGCTTAGAGAATTGAGATGGATCTCCGGTCATATGCCTTGAGCATCCACTATCAAGGTACCATCTCTTGCTCCTAGCTTGCGATGGTTTAGTTTTCTACAAGAAAGGATGATGTTTAGGTACCCATTTGCTTTTGGGTGCCTCATAAATAGATCTACATTTTCTATCATGTTGCATCGAGTTTATCATGGTTCCTTTAGGAACCCAAATCAGTTTGTTTGGACTTATTTTCTTGAATGGACAACAATGTGTCCTATGTCCAGTTTTGCAACAAAAGTTGCACTTGGTTTGGTGTTGAACATGTAAGATGGAGCCTTTTATAAAAGTCGTTGGATTTTGGTGAGGACTTCTCACAAATCCAATTCCGCTCCTTTTTGGAACGTGACCCTTGTTTGCAAGGATCATGTTCAACGACTTGCTACCAACCTCGAATTTCTTCAAGGTATCCTTGAGTAGCAGGTTTTCTTTTTGTAAAGTTTCTAAATCATGACATTTGATACATGAATTTAAACTATCATGATGTTCGACTTTTAACTTATCAAACTCACAAGTAAGACTATCATGCACCTTTTTCAGCAATTTATATTTTCTACTTATACTCTTGCATTCGTCAAATAAGTCATTGAAAGCATTTAATAATTCATCGAATGATAAATCAGCATTTAATGAATCCGTTACCTCCTCTCCGATAGCCATTAAGGCGTAATGAGCAACTTGCTCGGTGTTGGACTCCTCTTCCTCAGATGCGCTTGAATCATCCCATGTTGCTTGGAGCGCCTTCTTCTTTGTTGTTCTTTTCTTGACTTGGGGACAGTCACTCTTGTAGTGTCCCGGCTTTTTGCATTCATAGCAGATTACTTGGTCCTTTTTGGGTTCAAGTTTATTTTTTGCATCATTCTTAAACTTGTTTCTTTTAAAGAACTTTTTAAACTTTCTTGTTAGGAGTGCCAAGTCATCATCACAGTCCTCATCACTTGAGTTTTCTCTCAAGTGGCATTCTGAAGTTTTGAGTGCCATATCCTTCCTGTTCTTTGGAAGGATGTCTTCTTGCTCTTCATGAGCTTTACAAGTCATTTCGTAGGTCATTAATGACCCGATTAGTTCTTCAAGAGGGAAATTTCGCAGATCTTTTGCCTCTTGAATAGCGGTGACTTTAGGATCCCAACTCTTAGGAAGGGATCTTAGTATCTTATTAACAAGCTCAAAATCCGAAAAGCTCTTTCCGAGTCCTTTTAGACTGTTGACGACATCCGTGAAACGGGTAAACATGTCGCCAATGGTTTCACTCGGTTTCATCCGAAAAAGTTCGAAGGAGTGTAACAGCAAATTGATTTTTGACTCTTTTACTCTACTTGTGCCCTCATGGGTCACTTCGAGTGTGTGCCAAATATCGAATGCAGTTTCACAAGTTGAAACACGGTTAAACTCGTTTTTATCAAGTGCACAAAATAAGGCATTCATAGCCTTTGCATTTAGAGCGAAAGCCTTCTTCTCCAAATCATTCCAATCGATCATTGGAAGAGAAGACTTTGAAAAACCGTTTTCGACAAGATTCCACAGTTCAAAATCTATAGAAATAAGAAAGATCCTCATTCGGGTCTTCCAGTAGGTGTAGTCCGTCCCATTAAACATGGGTGGACGTGTAATAGAATGGCCCTCTTGGTTTCCGGCGTAAGCCATCTCTCTTGGGTTTTAATCCTTTTGAGAGTTAACCGGGCTCTGATACCAATTGTTAGGATCGAGAGCACTAAGAGGGGGGGGGTGAATTAGTGCAGCGGATATTTTTCAGCGATTAAAAAGCGAAGGCTGCGTTCGTTCGACAAAGACTATTTTGATGCAAAAACCGATTCTAAGATTACTTATGATTAAGTGCAGTTTACGTTTAAGCGCAGTTAGCGTCTAAACGCAGTTAGCGTCTAAATGCAGATTGCGTCTAAACTCAGATTGCGTCTAAGCGCAGTTTGCGTCTTAGCGCAGATTGCGTCTAAGTGCAGATTGCGTCTAAACGCAGATTGCGTCTAAGCGCAGATTGCGTCTAAACGCAGATTGCGTCTAAGCGCGGATTGAGCAGAAGTATAAAGACAATGTGCTGCTGTTGTACAGCTCAAAAGGTAATCTGTAAAAAAATAGATTTACGTCTAAACGCAGATTTGCGTCTAACCGCAGATTTACGTCTAAACGCAGATTTACGTCTTAAACGCAGATTAGACGCAGATTTACGTCTGAACTTTGAAACTCGTTTGTATATTCGCAGAGGGCAATATGCAGTTGAAATCAAGACGTAAACGTAAACTGAAATCTGACGATTGTGCGAGGAAAGCCGATTTACGTCTAAATGCAGTTTTACGTCTAAATGTTGAAACTCGTTCGTAAAATTGCAGAAGACAGTTTGCAGTTATAAATAGAATCAAACTGTAAGTGTAAACTGCAAAGAAACTCGTTCGCAAAAGCACAGAGAACAGTTCTGCAGAATCAAAACGTAAACGTAAACTGTAATGTACTAAAACACGACTTTACGTCTGAATGCAGATTCGGAAGAACAGCACTTAGAACTTGTTCGTGAAAGCGCAGAGAGCAGTAGTAGTGGAGGAGGTTTGCAGTAAAGATAAAGTGCTAAAAAATAAACGCAAACCAGAGATTTAGAGTGGTTCGGTCTGTCACGCCCCTCAAAATATCCATGATTTTTTAAAACAATTTTCATCACAAACCAATCCAGGATCCAAACTAACGTTTGAGGACACTGAAAAACATTCTATTCATATTTACACCCATAAAACCTGTGCAGTTTAAAATCATATATCACATCACTCGATAATTCACATTTATGGCAACCCAAGCCAACTTGACAAAAAAATGAACAACATTTATAAATCCACAAGCTAAATAAATTATAAAATCAGAACTCCAACTATTCACCACAAGTTCATATCACCATAAATTAGACTTAACATTCTGAAATTCCAAATAAGAGAGATCTCCTAACACTTGGACACAGTATATCCATTTCGGTTCATCGACAACATTTCATTATATACAAGACATACTTATACAACAATATCGTAATAACCAACCAGACTTGCCCATTATTCTGAATAGCTATCCACTGCCTCAGCCCAAATCAAACATCTCGAAGAGTGACAAGCTGACCTGAAAGATTTATATAACAACGGAGTGAGCCAAAAACGGCTCAGCAAGTGACAAAGCATATTCAGAACAAAAGGAACGGTTTCAAACGAGTAAGGTATCATAATGCAAGGCAGAATACAAGAATTCTCAAGGATACCATCTCAATAGATACCAAATCATACGTATCATGTCATTCAAAACATATTTGATCCATAACGAATGGAGCATAGAGTAATTGGAACATATCAATGGCAGATAGGACATTTCAGAACATATCAGTTCATAGCAAATGGAGCACAGAGTAATTGGAGCATATCAGTAACAAAGGAAACATATCGGAGCTTATCAATGGCAGATAGGACATTTTAGAACATATCAGTTCATAGCAAATGGAGCACAGAGTAATTGGAGCATATCAGTAACAAAGGAAACATATCGGAGCTTATCAATGGCAGATAGGACATTTTAGAACATATCAGTTCATAGCAAATGGAGCACAGAGTAATTGGAGCATATCAGTAACAAAGGAAACATATCGGAGCTTATCAATGGCAGATAGGACATTTTAGAACATATCAGTTCATAGCAAATGGAGCACAGAGTAATTGGAGCATATCAATGGCATATGAAATGTTCCGGAGCATATCAACGGCATATGGAACATTACGAAGCAAACTCAACAGTGAAGGAAGCATTTCAGAGCATATCAAACTCATATGTCGTACAGAAGCTCAAACGTCGTCTTTGACGTTGCAAACATATCAATCTTATCCAAAGCATGTACAGAAACACATAACCAAAGCTCTGGATATCATATCAAACATACAGAAGGTGTAGTGGGATCTCAGTCAGAATGTGATTCATTCATTTCTGAATGACCACCTGACAAAAGTCTCCCACGTCTGGGAGCTCCATCCACCCACGTCTAGGTGAAGTCAGAGGGGGCCGGCAGAGCATCGCAGGCTCTATGCATAACTCCCTTTACCATTTCTGGCAAAGGTTCACAACTCCCTTTACCATTTCTGGCAAAGGTTCACAACTCCCTTTACCATTTCTGGCAAAGGTTCACAACTCCCTTTACCATTTCTGGCAAAGGTTCACAATATCCCACACACCAGAGTACAAGAAGGCAGTTTCAACAATAAGCAGCATATAACGGAAGCACACGCGGAACAACCAAACGTACATGTGCCTTTTCAAAACAATGATGCAAGGAACAAATCTCTCACAAAAGTATTCATTTTAGGAAAGAATTGAAAGCAAGAGTGTACAGGGATTCCAAGCAATCATAATCAGCTCAATTCCAATAAGAAGGTTAGACAAATTCAGATATCCAAAGGAATGGAACTGGAATAGGCACATATCAAAAGCAAATGCGGAACAATAGGATATACATGTGCCTATATGAGTCAATACGATATAGCATAAACGTTACACAACAGTTTTCAAGAATGCAATAATTTTAAGGACAAGAGCATACAAGAATTCAAAGCAGTAATATAAAGCTCAATTGAATGAGAAAGCTAAAGGATATCAATTTCCAAAGGAATGAAACCAGAGTATGAGAAATCGACCAAAGCTCGATTTCTGGCAGAATACAGAAGGCACATTGAACAAATGATTTCAAACTATCAATCGTGCTCTAATTTACTCAGAAATAATCATTGGATAATACTTTCAGATAAGATAGGCTTCATATGAATTGAACTGTCCAACAGAGAGAGTTACAAATAATTTGGTAAGCAAGTGTCGTATAACAAAATCTCTGTTGGCAGAATTCATAATGTCAGATTCAACAGATAACTGGACAGGTGTTTGGATTCCAAATCTTTCAATCCATATATCAAGGAAAGGTCTACGAGTCTAGTTTCCAATGAAATCAGTTTTGAACAAATCAGAGTTTCCACAAAGACTTATAAGCAGCTCGGTATCAAAAGGTCAGAATCTCAGAAGTTGCACAGATTCGAATCGTTACGTCTAAACAGGAGATATAACAAATGCAAGGCTAGAATGATTCAAAGTTCCTCATATTCAAAGCAAATGTAGAGATAAAAATGGCAGTGAGGAACAAATCAGGATACTTGCAAGAGAAAAGATTAGAAAGCTTGCAATAGAAAAGGTTAGAACACTTGCAATAAGACATATCAGAGCAATTATAGGAGAAACGATCAGGGAACTTGCAATAGAAAGGATCGAAACAAGCGGGAAACTTGCCTTTCAAATATTTTGATCTGAATATCCAAGGAAGGTGCCAATCCAATCTTTCTACTTTTCCTCCGTGTCCTCTCTCTGTTTCGTTTTGTGCTCCCGTTTTCTTCCTTTCTTCGCAACTACACCACGTGTCGAACATCGAGGCACAGTCACCTGCTCTCTCTTACTCTCATTCCTTCTTTTTCTTTCCCAAACACAGCTGCCACAGCCGCCGTCGCTGCCGCTGCCACAATCGCAGCCACGACCGCAACTGCGGTCACAACCGCAGCCCCCTTCCACTGCACTATTTCCTTCTTCCCTTCTCTCGTTCCTACTCTTTCTCTTTCCCGAAAGCAGCTACTGCAGCTACTGCAGCCACCACCGCTGCGCAGCTACCGCAGCCAACGTCGCAGCCGCAGCCGGAGTCGCAGCCACGGCCGCAGCCACCACACTCGCAGCCTCTTCTTCCTCCCCTGCTCATCTTCCTCTCCTTCTTCTCTTCCAACTGCAGCTGCCATCGCCGCAGCCGTAGCCCCTTCTCTTCTTCCTCTCCTTCCCTTCTTCCTTTCTCTTCTTCTTCCTTTCCTTCTCTTCTTTCCCAGCTGCATGCTGCAGTCGCAGCCTCAGCCACGGCCACAGCCCTTTCTTCCTCCCCTGCTCATCTTCCTCTCCTTCTTCTCTTCCAACTGCAGCTGCCATCGCCGCAGCCGCAGCCCCTTCTCTTCTTCCTCTCCTTCCCTTCTTCCTTTCTCTTCTTCTTTCCCTGCCACAGCTGCAGCTGCCACAACCGCAGCCGCAGCTACTTTCTTCCCTTCTCCTCTTCCTTTTCCTTCCTTTCTTCTTCTTCTCTTCTTCTCCTTCCTCCCCTTCTTCTCCCCGACGTCACCCACACCCTCTCCTCTGTTTCGTCTGCAGGAAACAGAGGTATCACAACCTCTTCCCCTGCTTCCTCTTCCTCTTCTCTTCCTCTTCTTCTTCTTCTCCTCTTCGAACGCCCCACACCTCTCCTCTGTTTCCACCTGCAGGAAACAGAGGTGCTGCAGCCCTAGCTGCTGCCACCTCTCGCTCCTCTCCCTCTTCCCTCTCTTTTCCCTTTTCTTCTCCTCTTCCCTTTTCCTCCCCAACCCCACACACCTCCTCGCTGCAGCCTTGCCGCAGCTATCCTCTTCTCTTCTTCTTCTTCTTCTTCTTCTCTTCTCCCTCTTCTTCCTCTCTTCTTCTCCCCACGCCCCACAGCTTCTCGCTGCAGCCACCTCCTCTTCTTCTTCTTCTCCTTCTTCTTCTTCTCTTCTCCCTCTTCTTCCTCCTCTCTTCTTTTCCCTCTTCTTCTTCTTCTTCTTCTTCTCTTCTCCCTCTTCTTCCTCTCTTCTTCTACCACTCTCCTTCTTGTCCTCACGCCCCACCGCTCTCTCTGTTTCTGGAAGAAACAGAGTGCGTGGGAGGCGGTGGGATAATACCGAATTTTCGGTTTTCCCTTTTTTTTTTCTTTTTTGCAACTTAGCGTTTAGTCCTTGTAATTTCTATATTTACATATAGGTCCTCCAATTTACATATAAATCTTTATTAATAATTTTTTAAAAGCGAGGGATATTACACTCTCCCCTCCTTAAAAGAAAATTTAGTCCTCTAAATTGATCATAGCTCAATCGATGAAAAGATGAGGATTATGATATCTCTATTTCCTCCTCCTACTCTTAAATAGTTTCATCAATACAATACAATTACATAATTATCCACGAGCGACCGAAATATTCTCCTCCTTGATCCTCAATAGACGGTAACCCGACCTTCAATCAATTTCTAAAAATACTTGCGCACCCTACAGTTAATCAAGCAAGTCGTTACTTCAGGAAATACTCATTTTTTATGATCACCTGATTCAACTATCCATAATCAATACAAAGCCTCAATGTTCCATCCATCTTTTTAACTAACACCGGAGCACCCCATGATGAAATATTAAGCCAAATAAAATCCTCATCTAATAATCCTTATAGTTGCTTTTCTAATTCCACTTACTCAAATGATATCTTTCTGTAGAGAGGCTTAGATATTGGGATTGTCCAAAGGACCAAATCAAAAGCAAGATCACATTTGGAGATAATCCAAGCAAGTCATCCTGGGATACATTAGGCAAAGAGATAAATCATGTCCCAATACTCTCAAAATAAAAGATCGGCTGATCAAATATACAAAAAGTGATCATTGGTTATATACCAATCCATACTGGTATGATAAGAAGATAGCCAATCCATACCAAGTATAATATCATAACTCCAAATCTCTAGGAGAACTAAATCAGCAAAAGTTCAAGTTCTCCAATAAAAATCAGACAAGAGGACCAGATTCAAGTTCGTTATCAAAGAATCTCTAATGATCGTATTTACATATAGCACATAATGTAGTGGTCTAGGTTGAATACCCAAGTGATAGGCAAAATATTCCGAATCAAATCATAGATGAGACCCATGGTCAAACAAATATTTGCATTCTTTCATAAACCTGAATAATACCTTCGACCACTACTTCAGAAGTTTCATAATCATATTCAGTGATAGTATACACTCTGACATGGGCTGATGATTTATGAGGCAGTGACTCTTTCTTATTGTTCAAAGGGCAGTCTTTTATTTTATGATCCAACTTTCTACAAGCAAAATAGACTCCAATCACCCGAAACACAAATTTGTTTCATAATTTAACTTATAATTCACACGTGATTGAGTCTTTTGTGATGACTTCCCATTTCAAATCCAAATATCTTGACCCTCTTGTTATCACTTTCTGATTCATTTCCAATCATATTTTTATTGGTAACTTGTCCTTATCATTCTTGCCACATATCTCCAAAAATTCTTTTCATTGTTGCCAATAATAATCAGCCTCTACTTCCAATATAAGGTAGCAAAAGAAATCTTTTGATCATCAGAACAATTTTGTACATCGAATATCTTCTCTATTCGCATCATCCATTTTTCTGCCACCAATGAAATTAGGTCCACCATGCTTCTGCTGCGCCACTCTGATTCAATATCCCAAATCAATCCTTTCATTCCTCTTAATTAATCAGAAACAAATGAAATAGGAGGACCAAATGTCCTCGTCATCCTAGATTCCTAAAATACATCAAAGAAAATTTTCACTAATCACTATAATTCACTAGACCTCAATATATTTTGCACGTCAACATATCAAATATTTCAGTGATCCTCAAACCATGCTCTGATACCACCTCTGTCACGCCCCTCAAAATATCCATGATTTTTTAAAACAATTTTCATCACAAACCAATCCAGGATCCAAACTAACGTTTGAGGACACTGAAAAACATTCTATTCATATTTACACCCATAAAACCTGTGCAGTTTAAAATCATATATCACATCACTCGATAATTCACATTTATGGCAACCCAAGCCAACTTGACAAAAAAATGAACAACATTTATAAATCCACAAGCTAAATAAATTATACAATCAGAACTCCAACTATTCACCACAAGTTCATATCACCATAAATTAGACTTAACATTCTGAAATTCCAAATAAGAGAGATCTCCTAACACTTGGACACAGTATATCCATTTCGGTTCATCGACAACATTTCATTATATACAAGACATACTTATACAACAATATCGTAATAACCAACCAGACTTGCCCATTATTCTGAATAGCTATCCACTGCCTCAGCCCAAATCAAACATCTCGAAGAGTGACAAGCTGACCTGAAAGATTTATATAACAACGGAGTGAGCCAAAAACGGCTCAGCAAGTGACAAAGCATATTCAGAACAAAAGGAACGGTTTCAAACGAGTAAGGTATCATAATGCAAGGCAGAATACAAGAATTCTCAAGGATACCATCTCAATAGATACCAAATCATACGTATCATGTCATTCAAAACATATTTGATCCATAACGAATGGAGCATAGAGTAATTGGAACATATCAATGGCAGATAGGACATTTCAGAACATATCAGTTCATAGCAAATGGAGCACAGAGTAATTGGAGCATATCAGTAACAAAGGAAACATATCGGAGCTTATCAATGGCAGATAGGACATTTTAGAACATATCAGTTCATAGCAAATGGAGCACAGAGTAATTGGAGCATATCAGTAACAAAGGAAACATATCGGAGCTTATCAATGGCAGATAGGACATTTTAGAACATATCAGTTCATAGCAAATGGAGCACAGAGTAATTGGAGCATATCAGTAACAAAGGAAACATATCGGAGCTTATCAATGGCAGATAGGACATTTTAGAACATATCAGTTCATAGCAAATGGAGCACAGAGTAATTGGAGCATATCAATGGCATATGAAATGTTCCGGAGCATATCAACGGCATATGGAACATTACGAAGCAAACTCAACAGTGAAGGAAGCATTTCAGAGCATATCAAACTCATATGTCGTACAGAAGCTCAAACGTCGTCTTTGACGTTGCAAACATATCAATCTTATCCAAAGCATGTACAGAAACACATAACCAAAGCTCTGGATATCATATCAAACATACAGAAGGTGTAGTGGGATCTCAGTCAGAATGTGATTCATCCATTTCTGAATGACCACCTGACAAAAGTCTCCCACGTCTGGGAGCTCCATCCACCCACGTCTAGGTGAAGTCAGAGGGGGCCGGCAGAGCATCGCAGGCTCTATGCATAACTCCCTTTACCATTTCTGGCAAAGGTTCACAACTCCCTTTACCATTTCTGGCAAAGGTTCACAACTCCCTTTACCATTTCTGGCAAAGGTTCACAACTCCCTTTACCATTTCTGGCAAAGGTTCACAATATCCCACACACCAGAGTACAAGAAGGCAGTTTCAACAATAAGCAGCATATAACGGAAGCACACGCGGAACAACCAAACGTACATGTGCCTTTTCAAAACAATGATGCAAGGAACAAATCTCTCACAAAAGTATTCATTTTAGGAAAGAATTGAAAGCAAGAGTGTACAGGGATTCCAAGCAATCATAATCAGCTCAATTCCAATAAGAAGGTTAGACAAATTCAGATATCCAAAGGAATGGAACTGGAATAGGCACATATCAAAAGCAAATGCGGAACAATAGGATATACATGTGCCTATATGAGTCAATACGATATAGCATAAACGTTACACAACAGTTTTCAAGAATGCAATAATTTTAAGGACAAGAGCATACAAGAATTCAAAGCAGTAATATAAAGCTCAATTGAATGAGAAAGCTAAAGGATATCAATTTCCAAAGGAATGAAACCAGAGTATGAGAAATCGACCAAAGCTCGATTTCTGGCAGAATACAGAAGGCACATTGAACAAATGATTTCAAACTATCAATCGTGCTCCAATTTACTCAGAAATAATCATTGGATAATACTTTCAGATAAGATAGGCTTCATATGAATTGAACTGTCCAACAGAGAGAGTTACAAATAATTTGGTAAGCAAGTGTCGTATAACAAAATCTCTGTTGGCAGAATTCATAATGTCAGATTCAACAGATAACTGGACAGGTGTTTGGATTCCAAATCTTTCAATCCATATATCAAGGAAAGGTCTACGAGTCTAGTTTCCAATGAAATCAGTTTTGAACAAATCAGAGTTTCCACAAAGACTTATAAGCAGCTCGGTATCAAAAGGTCAGAATCTCAGAAGTTGCACAGATTCGAATCGTTACGTCTAAACAGGAGATATAACAAATGCAAGGCTAGAATGATTCAAAGTTCCTCATATTCAAAGCAAATGTAGAGATAAAAATGGCAGTGAGGAACAAATCAGGATACTTGCAAGAGAAAAGATTAGAAAGCTTGCAATAGAAAAGGTTAGAACACTTGCAATAAGACATATCAGAGCAATTATAGGAGAAACGATCAGGGAACTTGCAATAGAAAGGATCGAAACAAGCGGGAAACTTGCCTTTCAAATATTTTGATCTGAATATCCAAGGAAGGTGCCAATCCAATCTTTCTACTTTTCCTCCGTGTCCTCTCTCTGTTTCGTTTTGTGCTCCCGTTTTCTTCCTTTCTTCGCAACTACACCACGTGTCGAACATCGAGGCACAGTCACCTGCTCTCTCTTACTCTCATTCCTTCTTTTTCTTTCCCAAACACAGCTGCCACAGCCGCCGTCGCTGCCGCTGCCACAATCGCAGCCACGACCGCAACTGCGGTCACAACCGCAGCCCCCTTCCACTGCACTATTTCCTTCTTCCCTTCTCTCGTTCCTACTCTTTCTCTTTCCCAAAAGCAGCTACTGCAGCTACTGCAGCCACCACCGCTGCGCAGCTACCGCAGCCAACGTCGCAGCCGCAGCCGGAGTCGCAGCCACGGCCGCAGCCACCACACTCGCAGCCTCTTCTTCCTCCCCTGCTCATCTTCCTCTCCTTCTTCTCTTCCAACTGCAGCTGCCATCGCCGCAGCCGTAGCCCCTTCTCTTCTTCCTCTCCTTCCCTTCTTCCTTTCTCTTCTTCTTCCTTTCCTTCTCTTCTTTCCCAGCTGCATGCTGCAGTCGCAGCCTCAGCCACGGCCACAGCCCTTTCTTCCTCCCCTGCTCATCTTCCTCTCCTTCTTCTCTTCCAACTGCAGCTGCCATCGCCGCAGCCGCAGCCCCTTCTCTTCTTCCTCTCCTTCCCTTCTTCCTTTCTCTTCTTCTTTCCCTGCCACAGCTGCAGCTGCCACAACCGCAGCCGCAGCTACTTTCTTCCCTTCTCCTCTTCCTTTTCCTTCCTTTCTTCTTCTTCTCTTCTTCTCCTTCCTCCCCTTCTTCTCCCCGACGTCACCCACACCCTCTCCTCTGTTTCGTCTGCAGGAAACAGAGGTATCACAACCTCTTCCCCTGCTTCCTCTTCCTCTTCTCTTCCTCTTCTTCTTCTTCTCCTCTTCGAACGCCCCACACCTCTCCTCTGTTTCCACCTGCAGGAAACAGAGGTGCTGCAGCCCTAGCTGCTGCCACCTCTCGCTCCTCTCCCTCTTCCCTCTCTTTTCCCTTTTCTTCTCCTCTTCCCTTTTCCTCCCCAACCCCACACACCTCCTCGCTGCAGCCTTGCCGCAGCTATCCTCTTCTCTTCTTCTTCTTCTTCTTCTTCTCTTCTCCCTCTTCTTCCTCTCTTCTTCTCCCCACGCCCCACAGCTTCTCGCTGCAGCCACCTCCTCTTCTTCTTCTTCTCCTTCTTCTTCTTCTCTTCTCCCTCTTCTTCCTCCTCTCTTCTTTTCCCTCTTCTTCTTCTTCTTCTTCTTCTCTTCTCCCTCTTCTTCCTCTCTTCTTCTACCACTCTCCTTCTTGTCCTCACGCCCCACCGCTCTCTCTGTTTCTGGAAGAAACAGAGTGCGTGGGAGGCGGTGGGATAATACCGAATTTTCGGTTTTCCCTTTTTTTTTTCTTTTTTGCAACTTAGCAGTTTAGTCCTTGTAATTTCTATATTTACATATAGGTCCTCCAATTTACATATAAATCTTTATTAATAATTTTTTAAAAGCGAGGGATATTACACGGTCAGTCCTGACCTACTCCACTTTTGGCTTCCTCCACCGACGAGGTTGCCGACGTCAACTAGGGGCCTTCCTTCAATGGGTGAAGGCCAAACTGCCCTTTTACAGTTTCTCTCCTTTTGACAGGCTCAGGAGACAACCTTTACAGACCTTTCTCTCCTCACTTTACAACTGAAAACTTGAAGAACAGAAGGAGGAGACTTAAAGGCTTTACAACACTTTTGAGCTCTTAGAATCACAGAAAAGATCAAGATTTCGGTGTAGGTCTGTATCTTTTCAGTGCTGAATGGGTGGGGAATTTATAGGCCCCAACCCAATTCAAATTTGGAGCTCAAAACGATCAAATCCCGGAATTCCGGGATCAGGCGGTTGCACCTCTTGACTGGAGAGGTTGCACCGCCTGGCAGAGCTCGAAGACCGAGCTCAGGCGGTGCCACCTCTCTGCCAGGGAGGTTGCACCGCCCAGTCTTGCTCGAAGACTGAGCTCAGGCGGTGCCACCTCTCTGCCAGGGAGGTTGCACCGCCCAGTCTAGCTCGAAGACTGAGCTCAGGCGGTGCCACCTCCCGGCTGGGGAGGTTGCACCGCCCAGTCTCGCTGGAAGACACAGCCCAGGCGGTGCCACCTCCTGGCCTGGGCGGTTGCACCTCCTGGTGCAATCAGGGTCCGAATGGTTCATTCCATTCGGCCCAATTTCAGTCCTTCAGGGGCCCAATTGCCCCAAGATTAAGCCAATGGGATCACCTCCCATTTTCCAACTTAATCAGCGTGCTAACTACGATTAAATCTAAGACAATTTCTGCAGCTTTGCTTCGGTGCGTCAATCGCTTCTTCCGGCGAGTTTCCGGCGAACTTCCGTCGATCATCCGATGAACCCTCGGTGATGCTCCTGCGGACTTCCGGCAAACTCCTGGACTTTGCAACGATCCACTTGGCAAGTTCCGACGAGCTTCGCTTGGCAAGCTTCTGGACTTCTCGGATCTGTTCTCGCAGAACCTCCGACGACCGTCCGAACTTCCGTCGAACTCTCGAACTCCCAACGTGATCATGAACTTGACTCCGGCGCAACTCCTGCTGCTTGTCTAACTTTCATCGTAGTTAATCCTGCACACTTACCTCAACACATAGATTAGACAACAAATGACAATTGACTTCATCATCAAAATCCGAGATTCAACAAAAACTGCCACTGTCGATGATCACCAAGCACACCTTGCCAAGAGAAGTGCATTTAGTGTGAAACACCTTTTTTCTCACCCAACTTTCATCGTCGGCCACATATGACACTTGTAAACTACGTTGCAATACAATAGACAAACCATGATCAGCATAAGTAATCTCTTCCTCATCATCATCGTATTTTGGTTCGTTGTCAGTTTCATCTTCTCCTCCATCACTATGATCTTCAACCAAAGTTACAACCTCCTATTTGGACAATCTGATGCGATATGCCCAAAACCATGACATTTGAAGCATTTTCGGCCACTTGGGGTAGAAGAATTAGGTGTTTTTTTGCTGCCAGCAGATTCTTCACCCTTTTCTTGCACCTTCGATATCACCTTGCTTTGGACAGTAGGCTTGGAACTTCCTCCTTTTGTGTAGCCTTCTTTTGAGCTATACCGAAAACTCTTTTCAAACTTCTGTTGCTTTTCAACTTTTAATGCCAGCTTGCTCACATCATTTAAAGACCAATATGGCTGTAGCTGAACAACTTTAGCAATCTCATACTTCAGACCTCCCAAGTATCTTGCAATTGTTTGCTCTTCCGGTTCCACAAGCTCTCCTTTTAACATCAAATTATCAAATTCTGCAGTGTACTCCTCCACACTAAGATCTTTTTGCTTGAAATCATGTATTTTGAGAAAGATCTCTTGTCTATAATTATGAGGTAAATATTTTCTCTTTAGCTCCCTTTTTATTTTCTCCCATGTAACAATCTTACTCTTCCCCTCACGTTCTCTTTGTTTCTTCAGATTTTCCCACCAAAAAGATGCATTCCGCCTGAGTTTGAGTGCCACAAGTTTGACCTTCTTTTGTTCTGGTGGTTCATGAAAATCGAAGATTCTTTCTACTGTATTAAGCCAATCGATAAAGTCATCAACATTTATTTTGCCTTCAAATTCTGGAATATCAAATCTGGGGTTATATTTATTCTGCCACTCGTCTTGGACTTCATTTCTTCTCCGACATCTTCTCGACTCCCTTGGAAGAAGTGTATCATCATCAGAAGTAAACTCTCGAGCTTCATTTTCATATTTGTTATGTCTACTCTGAAGTTCATCGATTATCTCATTTTTTTCTTGTAGGCTACGCAGCAATTTTCGTAGCTGCAGCCTCAACGACTCAGCGTCATCTTCGTGATCGCTACCTTCACCAACTACATCTTTTTCATTCCGCCTTGCCATGATCTCTAGCCTTTAGCTCTGATACCAAACTGATACCGGGGAGGGTAAAAATGCAGAATGGATTTCGAAAGAATACCAATAGAACAGTTGTACAGATAGAAAATATCACAGAAGGCAATGAACGAACTCTTGAAGAAACTTCGGTAAAACGAAATATAGCTCACCACCAAGTTTAAAATCGCAATGGGATACAGAAAGTTCACCACCCAACGGAAATTAAACGAGGATACAGAACTAGAAAATAAAAGACTCACCACTCAAGGACGCATCCAAGAGATACAGAGTTTAAGGGGTTCTCTAAGAGCTTCTGCCCAGATATCATCAGTTTCTAAAGTTCTTTCTAAGTCCTAAACACCAAAATAAATACTAGTGCATGAAACAACCCTTCATGCATAGGGAATTTCGAAATTAAGTGTTTACAGCTTCTAACCAACTATTTTAATGCACTCATTGGTAATGAAGAAATGTTCACAGCTGCCAACCAACTCCTTTAATGCATTCCTTTGTCTTGAAGAAAAGCACCTTGAAACAGCTTTAACTTTGTGCAGAGAATATGCTGATAAGCTGTCATTTTTTAGTGTGCTGAGATAAAGATTATGAGGCATCATTATTGACTGAAAAAGATACTAGATCATAATCAAGGCTCATATAATCAGATTGTAGTAAATTAGACACTCCCGTGTCAGGCGCCGCTTCCTTTTGGCGGCAGGCGCCGCTGCCCTGCGGCGCCTCTACCCGTGGGTTGCCAGCCCCGCCGGCAGCAAGCCTGCTGCAAGCAGGCCGCCGGCCGGCTGCTGCAGACGCAGCCCCTGCGCTGCCCGCCTTCGGCTGCGCTTCACGTACGCAGATCGAGGGCAGCAACTGTTGCTGCCCTTTCTCGCTAAACACAACACACGCAGTTCAAAACCAATCATTCGCATGAACAACCTGGCTCTGATACCACTGTTGGGAAATCATTGGGGGGGCGACATCATATGCGCAGCGGAAGAACAAGAAAACAAAATCCCCGATTCCCAAAAAGATGTTCGTCGTCGTGCGAAGATTGGTGCGCAAAAATCCGCAAAACACAAAACTGCGTATAGAGATTGTGTTACCTAGGGAGATCGTATATCCCTGTTTCCTTGCAGATCCTTAGGAGAGGGTGAAAGAGGTCAAGCGTCCTCCTCTCTAGCGGTGATCCACACAGTAGGGTTGCGACGACGCTCCTCAAAACTCCAGGCCTACTCTGAGGTGGAGAGGGAGAGGAGAATAGGAAAGGCAAGCAAAGACTCTAGCCTATGAGGCTGTGAATCCCTCCTATTTATAGAGATCCCGTGTCAAACCCTAATGGGTCCTTCCCTAGTGGGTATTGGATCTGCATCCAATAAGACAAGGGCTCCGTCGGATATCTCATATCCGAACCTCTACTCATCGCAATGCCTACCATATGTGTGTGACCCTCTAGGCCCAATATCGAGCTGGCCGTGAGTCATACCTGTCAGAACTCCTTCTGACTGAGTGAATTATTATCTATGTAATAATTCACTTGACTCATCGACTACGGACGTACTAGGCCACTACGCCGTAGTCCCTAGACGATACAGGGGAATCCAATCCATTGGACCTGTCTGTCCTCAGTTACCATGTACCTATAGTCCATCATCCATCTAATATCCCAGAGACCGTATATCGAGCATGGTGCTGTCAGACCCATACGGTTTCTACTCGAGTCTTGCTCTAATCGGATTCTCCTGGAGAACTCTTTCTCTCTCAACCCGAATGACCCTGGCTAAGGATTTGTCTGAGCAAGAACACATAGGATATTCCTCTCATGACGCCGAGAGTGGATGATCCTCTATTGACACTTAATAGCCCTCGTAAGGTCGACTACCACTCCCAATGACCAACTGTACTAGATCTGGGGACAGCTAAACCTATAAGTCTGGTATCAAAGAGTGGAGCACTCATACAGGACATCCTTGGTGTCTCAAGTCTAAGGACCAGATACACCACTAGGACTACGGAATCCCGTCTGACAATAAGGCATCATCAACCATCCAGCATTCCGTAAGCGGATCAATCAGTGAACTCATTCTCCAATGAGCACCTGTATTGTATCCCTAGTGTCCCTACACGAGCAACTATGAGACCAGCTGCATCCATCATATGGACGGGTATACAGCACACCAGTCTATCCGGTTATCACGATGTCCCTCTCGAGTAACCTATGACCGGGATTATTTAGGATATGTGTTTAAAGGTGAATCGATCTCATTATCGTGATCTCATCACGATCCGATTCCCATTGCACAAATCCAAGGACATCACAATATATGTATGCATTTATGCAATAGTTATAAAGTGATATACGCCAAAATATAACAAGCAAAAAGATTATGTATCAAGTCACACGTGCCATCACTCACGTGATTGGCTTGCTGGGCACCTATGACTAGCATGGATGATATTATTGTCACAGGAAATGATCCTTTGAAGACTCATACATTTCTAAAGTACTTGGCCGATCGATTCTCCCTCAAAGGTCTAGGAACTTTAAGCTACTTTCTGGGAGTGAAAGCAACATTTACATCTTCAAGTCTCTTCCTATCACAAAGAAAGTATATTCAAGATTTATTATCAAAGACAAACATGCAGGATACGAAAGAGGTTACAACTCCTCTCTCTACCAGTGAATCACTTAAATTATGTGATGGAAGTCCTGCTACATATTCGACTCAATATCGACGAGTCCTTGGCTCCTTACAGGGATTGGTCTGCGGTCAAACGTCCATGCCTTGGTCTGCGGTCATATAATAAATTATCGCAATTCATGTATCGACCATCTACTACGCATTGGTCTGCGGTCAAACGAATTTTGCGGTATCTTAAAGGGACTCTTAATCATGGCATTTTTCTTCACAAAAATACTTCACTCCATCTCCATGTCTTTGCTGATGTTGATTAAGCAGGGAACTTTGATGATAGAACATCTACGTCAGGGTACATTGTCTTCCTTGGAGCTACTCCAATCAGTTGGAGTTCTAAAAAACAAAAGACGATTGCACGATATACAACTGAAGCTGAATACCGTGCCATCGCCACCGCCGCTGTTGAACTCAATTGGGTCACAAATCTGTTCAAGGAACTCAACGTCAACTCCACAGTTATTCCTACAATATATTGTGATAATATTGGAGCTACCTACTTATGTGTCAATCCAGTATTTCATTCCCGCATGAAACACATTGCCATCGACTTCCACTTCATGTGAGATCAAGTTGTCAGACATCAACTCCGTGTTTCTCATGTACATACAGCTGATCAACTAGCAGACTCACTCACAAAGCCTCTCACCCGTAAACTATTTTCATCTCATCGGTCCAAGATCGGCATCCTTGATGGAAGCTCAATCTTGCGGGGGCATGATAAGCAGATAAGATTTCCTCAAGGCAGTTGAGGAAATCTCTAAGCAATTGAGAAAAATCCTCCCTGCTGAATGTGTATAAATAGCTATCGAGAGCTCACTATCTAAATGAACTAGGCAATTACATCTCATACATTTCATAGTTTCTTCTACAATTTTTATCTTTCTATCTTCTTCGTTTAATTCTTTACAATTGGTAGACAATACTTCTTATCTAGTTTAGTTACATGAGAAAAGCAAGTTTTTCAGCTGATGTTGCTTAAAATACTATTTTGACCTCTAGAATCATTATGTAAATATGGTTGGTCCATGTGCAATTAGTGTATGGAACAGTCTGTTCCTTTTTTGCCACAATTAAGTTAAAGATTTTAAATATAAAAAGATAAAAAAAATACCTTATAAGAAAATGGGAAATCACACAGTCAATGTTTGAATAGTTTAATTCTTTTGTAGCTGATGTCATACAGCTATATTTTTTTAACGTTTTTGACACTGTCATTGATATAATTATTTTATTTATATTCTAATTAAATAACAATGATCTTTTTACAATTGTAAACATGCTCACAACAGTTGCAATCTCTGCTGTCTTTGGTTACATCATGCCAAATCTGCAATTCCTTTGTTTCTTTGTGAGACACTATTTAACTGCAGCAGTCTCTTTCATCAGAAAAATTTTTTTGTCTCCCTCACAGACTGTTAACTAATAGATAAAGTTCTAAATAAGGTAAAAGCGCTGATTGTGTATATTGCTAAGGATCAACCTCTTTGTTATAAGGAAGCTTCAGGCTGTTACGTCTGCAGAACAAAGAAACACAGTTGTGACCTGGTGTAACAAAAGCTTTGTCATATATGATGCTTCTTTTCCACAGAAGATTGTTCTTTTCTTGAGCAAGTGGTCTCGTCAAATTGTACCCTAAATTGATTGACAGCTATGTAATTTATCATGTTGTTGAATTGTAAGAGGCTTCAGATTTTCTTTTTTATTTTCAGAACCTTTTATGTCTGAATATATTTTTCCTATTGCTCACTCTGAAACCACTCTCTTTTTTCTTAATCATGCGATGCGGAGACCCTTCCCCAGCAATCACTTAGTATATTCTAATTTGGTACAAGAGATCTGTGAGCTCAAGTCACTCTTTGCAAGATGGGATGGATCACCGGAAGGCCTTTGTCTGCAATCTTCTCCAGAGTCAAATACAAAGGACATAATTCAGAGACGAGCATTTGCATATTATCTGAACTACTTACCAAGGAGGCGATGCGAGTCGGCTAGATATAATCTTGTTGCTGTAATCTTATTGACAGCCTGATGCTAAGTATACTGTAATCTTAAAAAAGAAAGATAGGAGTCATTCAGATTGTGATTGTGATGCAGAGATCCATCTTAAACATGTATCAGCACCTGGCAACTTCAGCTTCTTCTCCCTAATGACCCACTGCATTCTCTTTCGAATCTTCATGCTGAAGCAACTGTTTAGATTAACAGTTCTCTCCAATTTCTGCCCTATTAAAGATCTATCCCTCATTGGTCCACTGAATGTTGTGTTTATGTTAGATACAGATATTAGTGCTTCTTGTACATTCATGTGACTTGGATGTCTATTTCAGGGCAAAAGTGTGCGTATTTCCTATCTCACACTGCAGGACAAAGTGATCTCCACTGCCACCACGACAAACAGCCAATGCCAAGAACTTTTTGCTTTGGATGAGGCATATGCCATGGCAAACCAGTCGCTCTTCTCCGACTTTAGGAAGATAAATTTTGATGTTTTCTGTATCATACTTTTTTATCTTGTAAGAATTCCCTGTTCCTGACTCTATTTTCTTTACACTAATTGATTGCGGCAAGCATTCTTAGTTGATCTTTGAATTCATGGAGAGAACAACCATGGTGATTCCCTCTGTTTCTACCTACATCACCAGCTTGAGGAGATGGATGTTCATGAGAAGAAGCTGCACGAATCAAAACCGGGGGCATCGAACTGAAAGTTCTGGGCGAAGTCCATCTCCGGGAGCATGAAAGCCATGTCCACCAGGGACGAATTGCTTGCTGAATCGCCTCTGGATATCATCTCGGCGATGTCGGAGTCTGAAGTCTGCAGCTTCATGCCGCCATCGAAGCTACTGATCTGGTACGGTGACGAGAAGGCAGGCGGCGAGGAAAGGGAGGAGAAGAGGTCGGCTGCTGTGTCACCCATTACCGCCATGGATCCATAGGAAAGAGAGGTCAGTCCCCAAGCTTCCTCCTCACAGTGTACGCCTTCCATCTCAAGTGTGTAGCTTGATTGATGTCCGAGGCATGCCGATGTCGGGGCTCTCTGTGGCCTTTGGAGGCACGTATGCGTCCCGAGGTAGGTGACGTCGAACACCAGGGGATCCTCGCCCGACCGCTGTACCTGCTTCGTCGCCTGACATCCCTGGGAGCTGCGGTGCGTGCACCTGTAGTAAGCTCTGCAAGACGAAGAACAAGCACGGACACAAACACATGGATGGCGATGAGAACAGAGCAAGAGCTTGTCATGGATCTCAAACTTGGTAGCATTGGGTTTCGAATCCTGACCTCGGATGCTTGGCTCCCAGGATATCCTTCTGTCCGTACTTTCTCCAGCTATAGCCGTCATCCACAGGGCCTTCGACTCCTCCAACTCCGGGGATGAGCCTCACTTGGTTCGTCAACTTGTGCATCGTCTTCCTGCCACAAGCCGAGCTGAATCCATGTCAAAACATGATCGGGTGACAGAGAAGTCGGAGCTCTCAGAGAACAAAGGAGTCAAAGACGCACTTTTTCTTCATAAAGTCCCTACGACCGGGGTCCCTGAACGCCGGGCTGGAGTTCTCGCTGCGAGGGCTGTTGCCGACCTGCAGATCGCCGTCGGGATCGCCGGACTTCGCCATGAGAATCGACTTCCCGATGGAGGAGAGTATTTCGGTCGCTAAAGACTTACAGAGCTCAGCGGCAGAAGGGTGATCCAGATGGGACTGCAGCTGACTCACTAGCTGCAGAGCCCGAGCTAGCTCGGCCATTAGAGTGCTCCTCAGCTCACTTCCTGTGCCATCATTCTGCATGGCGAAGGCAGCTCAGTTTCAGAGCCAGCTCACTTTGAAGCAGTGGACGAATCAAGCTTGAGCAAGAAGAAGAATGAAATCTGTGGGCAGTATAGCGAGCGAGGGAGGTTGCTTGGAGAGTGAGGGTGGAGGGATCAGAATCAAGTGGAGGGTTTATATGAACACGAGGAAGGTGGAAGAATAGCGCGTTCTGCTCGAGAACACAGAGAGAGAGAGAGAGAGAGAGAGAGAGAGAGAGAGAGAGAGAGAAGTTGACCGAGTCACCACGGTTGAATCCAGAGAGGAAGAAGTGGCAGCTTGTAGTGGTAGTGAAAGGGGGGAATGTGAGGCATGTGCTTGGAACTGACCGAGAAAGTTCAAAGGCTTTTACGCGTAACACAAATTATTCCACATGGCCACGGGATTTTTTATATATCTTAAATCCATCTGTTCTCACATAGTCTATATAGCATGGATTTTTTGACCCTAAAACTCAGTTAATTAAGTCTCAAAAAAAATTCTATCATATCAATGCTCTTAAAATACATTCCTGTGGGTCGAGAGTTTAAAATCTCACGTCCAGACGACATATGATGGCACCTAAAAAAACAAATAATAGACAAATGAGATTGGATTATAGTGAAAGTTTTTTATTATTTTAAGGAAAAAATTAGAAAATATTTTTTGAAGAGATTTATATTTTTTTTCCCTCGGGCTAGAAGATAGTATCTCTAGTTAAATAAAAAATTAATTATTTTTTATTACTTCTATTATAGTCTTTTTAGCGCTTCTTTTATCTTTTCTCATATCATTAATATTAATTATAATTTTAATATTTTAATTTGATGCAAGTCCATATTGAAGTTTATCAACTTAATTTAATTATAAGTATTTTTATAGATCAAATCCACTCAATCTTTTGCAGAACTTACAAGAGTATAAACTCGTGACAAAGAGTTTATATATATATATATATATATATATATATATATATATATATATATATATATATATATATATATATATATATAGCGGAATGTGGTGAGAAATATCTTGTGCTTCTATTTAATGGACCACAATCTGAATCCAATGTGCAGTGTGTATTTTAGCACATGAATGATCGGAGAGTTCCTAATCACCTCATGCCAGTAATATGAATAAAACCAGGTTTGTAGGTCACACACAAAAAGTAATGTGGCCGTAATGCACTTCCCTGACATGAGAGACCCACTCAACACGCTGATGTTTGAAAGCAACAAAGTGTGGTTGGATGTGACAAACGTGAAGACAAAGCAATGAAACATAGTAGCCCTCAAAGAGAGGGTTAAAAGAGAGGTGATTTGAGCCCCCAAAAATCTCCACTTTTCCCACGTATTTGCACAAGGAAAACGTCTCCAATAACACCTCGGTGTCCTTTCGCCATGGAGTTCGTTGGTCATCCACCCAAGTGAATAGAGTAATTATTTTCCAAGCTTGCATGATATCCGGGAATCATAAGTGTTGCATACTCATTAATTATGTTGAAACTCCAATCGAAATCAATAGTTATATTGGAACTCATTTTAAATGTTGATAGGGTGTATTTTGGTCCTATGTGAACCATCGACAGACGTTGTAGATCGACACGACATCGTACGCCTCCAGAAGCGCGGGGTGCACATCACGTCAAGCTCCAACGGTGCGACTGTGCAGCTTGACCACCCCAAGAACTAGGGGCGGTGTCGTCTGCTGTTAGGGTAGTGCCGTCTAACGCCGCTCAAGCACCCCTGAAGATGTCATCTAGTTAGAGAGGTTGTTCTACCCCTAGAGTCAACGACCATGCCGGACCAGGGCCCGACCAATTCCCGTACGCTGGTATAAATATGTTAGAACCCTTGCAGATTATAAACTTGGGGTTGATCTCTTTAGGAGATCGACCTCCTTGGAACTCTATAGGGGTTCCTCCCTCTAAGTTGCTGCTCAAAGGCTGCAGAAAAGATTCATCTATTGCTTATGAAAAGAGAAGGAATACATGGCTATTTATAGAGCTTCTAAACCCTAACTCCTAATAGGACTCCTACTTAAGACTCTTACTTCTAACCAACTCCTAGTAGGACTCCTACTCAAGACTCCTATTCCCTTACAACTCCTAATTCTTCTCTAAGAAAAAACCTCCTACATGAATGTCCCTCTCAATTAGGACTCTCCTAGCTAGAGTCCTAACAGAATGTCCCTCTCAATTAGGACTCTCCTAGCTAGAGTCCTAACAAACCCGCCCTCTTCAAATCAACCTTGTCCTCAAGGCTGAGATTTCATGAACTCAGGGAACCGGGTCTTCAGCTCCTCATATGGTTCCCATGTGGCGTCTTCAAGTGGTAGATTATTCCAATGCACTAGTACTTCAGTAGAGGGATGTCGGCGACGCATCACGATCCTGCGATCGAGGATGGCTTGTGGTTGGGCTTGAATAACTCTATCCTCAGTTGTGATGGGCAGTTGGATCTGGGGTGACTCATGTTCTCCCAACTTGGGCTTTAGGCATGATACGTGAAAGACAGGATGAATTTTGGCATCCTCAGGTAATTTAAGTCTGTACGCCACGGCTCCAATACGCTCTGTGATCTGATAGGGCCCATAAAAACGTGGGGATAGCTTCATAGAGGCTCAAGTGTTGATAGAGAGTTGCTTGTATGGTTGTAGGCGAAGATAAACCCAATCTCCCACTGAAAATTCTCTTTCACTTCGTCGTGTGTCGGCTTGCTGCTTCATTCTGGCTTGAGCGGTAGAGAGATTATCTTTTAACAGTTGTAAGAGTTTGTCCCTATCAATCAATTCTTGGTCAACTTGATCTACCTTGGCCGAGCCAATTACATACTTTGGAATCACAGGGGCTGGTTGACCATACAATGCTTCATAAGGGGCACATTTTGTAGATGAATGATATGTAGTATTATACCACCATTCGGCCCAGGGAAGCCATTTCACCCACTCTTTTGGTTGGTCGCTAGCGAAACACTGGAGGTACGTCTCTAAGCACCTATTTACCACCTTTGTTTGGCCGTCAGTTTGTGGATGATATGCTGTGCTCATCTTAAGTTTGGTGCCTTGTAACTGAAATAACTCGGTCCAAAATTTACTAGTGAAGATCCTGTCACGATCACTTACGATGGATCTTGGCATCCCATGCAGTTTAACAATATTTTCTATGAAAATCTGGGCAATACTAGCAGCAGTGTAGGGATTTCTTGTTAGGATCAAGAGCACTAAGAGGGGGGGTGAATTAGTGCAGCGAAAATCTTTCACTATTAAAATCGAAAGCTGCGTTCGTTTGATAAAAATGATTTCGATGTAAAAGCCGATTCTAAGATTACTTTAACTTAAGATTAAGTGAGATGACGTTAAAGTAAATCTACGAAGGCAGTTTGCAGTTTATGATGAAAATCAGAATGCAACCGCAAATTGAAATGCGACGTTCGTACGATAAAACCGGTTTACGTCTAAATGCCGATTTTGAAGATACTGAACTTTGAGATACGTTTTATAAATGCGCAGAAGGCAGTTTGCAGTTATGATTGAAATCAAAACGTAAACGTAAAATGAAGTATACTGATCGTACGAAAAAGCTGATTTACGTCTAAACGCATATTCGGAAAGTTCTGAACTTAGAAACTCGTTCGTAAAAGCGCAGAAGGTAGTAGCTATTTAGGAGGTTTGCAGTAAAGATAAAATGCTCAAAGTAAATGCAAACTGAGATTTAGAGTGGTTCGGTCAATCTTGACCTACTCCACTTTTGGCTTCCTCCACCGACGAGGTCACTGACGTCAACTAGAGGCCTTCCTTCAATAGGGGAAGGCCAACCACCCTTTTACAGTTTCACTCCTTTTGACGGGCTTAGGAGACAACCCTTACAGAAATTTTCTCTCCTCTCTTTACAACTCAAAACTTTGAAGAACAGAGGGAGGAGAACTTTTGGCCTTTACAACAATTTTGAGCTCTAAGAATCACAGAAAAAGATCAAGATTTTGAGTGTAAGTTGTGCTCTTTCAGTGCTGAATGGGTGGGGTATTTATAGGCCCAACCCAGTTCAAATTTGGAGCTCAAAACTATCAATTCCCGGAATTCCGGGATCAGGCGGTTGCACCTCCTGACTAGGGCGGTTGCACCGCTTGGCAGAGCTCAAAGACTGAGCCTCTGGGCGGTGCCACCTCTGTTAGGGGCGGTTGCACCTCTCTGCCAGAGCTCGAAGACCGAGCTCAGGCGGTTGCACCTCCTGACTAGGGCGGTTGCACTGCTTGCCAGAGCTCGATGACCGAGCTCAGGCGGTGCTACCTCCTGTCAGGGGAGGTTGCACCGCCCAGTCTCGCTCGGAGACTGAGCCCAGGCGGTGCTACCTCCTGACTGGGGCGGTTGCACCGCCCAGTCTCCCCGGGAGACTTAGCCCAGGCGGTGCTACCTCCTGGCTTGGGCGGTTGCACCTCCCACAACAATTAGGGTCCGAATGGGTAGATCCATTCGGCCCAATTTGGGTTTTTCAGGGGCCCAATTGCCCCAAGATTAAGCTAATGGGATCACCTCCCATTTCCAACTTAATCATTGTGCTAACTACGATAAATCCTAAGACAATTTCTGCAGCTTGCTCCGGTGCGTCAATCTCTTCTTCCGGTGAGTTTCCGGCAAACGTCCGTCGATCATCCGATGAACCCTCGGTGATGCTCCTGCGAACTTCCGGCAAACTCCTAGACTTGCGACGATCCACTTGGCGAGTTCCGACGAGCTTCTTTGGTAAGCTCAAGGAGTTCTCGGATTTGTTCCCGTAGAACCTCCGACGACTATCCGAACTTCCGTCGAACTCTCGAACTCCCAACGTGATCATTGTCTTGACTCCGGCGCAACTCTTGCTGCATGTCTTACTTCCATCGTAGTTAATCCTGCACACTTAAAACAAAACTTCGATCGAGACAATTAATCCTAAGCTATTAACCAAGTTGTCCGGCATGTCATTGGTCTCTCGACGCTTCGTCCGATTCTTCGGCGCATCGTCCTCTCCAGCAGCCTATTGCCCAATCGGCCAGTTGAATCTGCATCTCCGATATCCTTGGCACAATACCCGCTCTTCTTGGCCCGATGCCCGAGTCCACGGCCCGAAGCCTTCTGTCGATACGTCGACCGATCCACCGGCCCGACGTCCAATCTTCTGACATGTTCTTCCGGCACAACATGATTTTCCTGCTTTAATTGTCTCATCCTGATCGAAGCATCCTGCGTCACTCAAAATGCAGATTAAATCATAAACATATATCAAGTAGTTTCATCATCAAAATACGAGATTCAATAATCTCCCCCTTTTTGATGATGACAACCACTTGATGACGGAGTTAAACTTAACTCCCAGATTTTAAACAAACTCCCCCTATCAATGTGTCATATTGATAGAACTTTGAATTCAAACTGAATTCAAGTCATTGCAATATTCATCATGAATACTTGCAACACGTCATCATGAACTTATGCATAAACTTATGCATAACATTTCATGTCATCAACATACTTCTCCCCCTTTGTCATCAACAAAAAGGAGAAGTACCACAATCAAGTGTTCGTGATATTGGTTCAACTCATTGCATGAAAAACATAATATCAAGTTTTATCATCATGCAAGTTTGCTATTATCAAATATCAACATGTAAAATTGCGATGTAAGCTTTTGATATCATTGTTGAATCTCGGATTTTGATGATGAAGTCAATTGTCATTTGTTGTCTAATCTATGTTATGAGATAAGTGTACAGGATTAACTACGATGAAAGTTAGACAAGCAGCAGGAGTTGCGCCGGAGTCAAGTTCATGATCACGTTGGGAGTTCGAGAGTTCGACGGAAGTTCGGACGGTCGTCGGAGGTTCTGCGAGAACAGATCCGAGAAGTCCAGAAGCTTGCCAAGCGAAGCTCGTCGAAACTCGCCAAGTGGATCGTCACAAAGTCCAGGAGTTTGCCGGAAGTCCGCAGGAGCATCACCGAGGGTTCATCGGATGATCGACGGAAGTTCGCCGGAAACTCGCCAGAAGAAGCGATTGACGCACCAAAGCAAAGCTGCAGAAATTGTCTTAGATCTAATCGTAGTTAGCACGTTGATTAAGTTAGAAAATGGGAGGTGATCCCATTAGCTTAATCTTGGGGCAATTGGGCCCCTGAAAGACTGAAATTGGGTCGAATGGAGCTAACCATTCGGACCCTGATTGCACCAGGAGGTGCAACCGCCTAGGCCAGGAGGTGGCACCGCCTGGGCTAAGTCTCCCAGCGAGACTGGGCGGTGCAACTGCCCCAGCCAGGAGGTGGCACCGCCTGAGCTCAGTCTTCGAGCTAGACTGGGCGGTGCAACCTCCCTGACAGAGAGGTGGCACCGCCTGAGCTCGGTCTTCGAGCTCTGGCAGAGAGATGCAACCGCCTCAGCCAAGAGGTGGCACCGCCTGGGGCTCAGTCTCCAAGCCAGACTCAGGAGGTGCAACCGCCCCTAACACAGAGGTGCAACTGCCTGGGCTCAGTCTTCGAGCTTTGCCAGGCGGTGCAACCTCTCCAATCAGGAGGTGCAACCGCCTGGTCCCGGAATTCCTGGATTTGATCATTTTGAGCTCCAAATTTGAATTGGGTTGGGGCATATAAATACCCCACCCATTCAGCACTGAAAAGATACAGACCTACACCGAATTCTTGATCTTTTCTGTGATTCTAAGAGCTCAAATTTGTGTAAAGTCCTAAAGTTCTCCTCTTTCTGTTCTTCAAGTCTTGAGTTGTAAAGAGAGGAGAGAACGGTCCTATAAGGGTTGTCTCCTGAGCCCATCAAAAGGAGTGAATCTGTAAAAGGGCAGTTGGCCTTCGCCTATTGAAGGAAGGCCTCTAGTTGACGTCGGTGACCTCGTCGGTGGAGGAAGCCAAAAGTGGAGTAGGTCAAGACTGACCGAACCACTCTAAATCTCTGGTTTGCGTTTATTTTGAGCACTTTATCATTACTGCAAACCTCCTACATAGCTACTGCTCTCTGCGCCTTTACGAACAAGTCTCTAAGTGCTGATCTTTCCGAATCTGCATTCAGACGTAAATCGGTGTTTTCATACATTACAGTTTACGTTTACGTTTTGATTCTGCAAAACTGTCTTCTACGCTTTTACGAACGAAGTTTCTAAGTTCAGATTCCTTTAAAACTGTGTTTTAGACGTAAACTACTTTTAAACGTAAAACTATGTTTAGACGTAAAACTGTGTTTAGACGCAAACTGCGTTTAGACGTAAAACTACGTTTAGACGTAAAACTGTGTTTAAATGTAAAACTGCGTTTAGACGCAAACTGGACTGCGCTTAGACGCAATTTGATCTTAGACGCAAACTGCGCTTAAACGCAAACTGCGCCAAACTGCGCTTAGACGCCATCTGCATTTAGACGCAAACTGCATTTAGACGCAAACTGCGTAAACTGCGCTTAGACGCAAACTGTGTTTAGACATAAACTGTACTTAATCATAAGTATTCTTAGAATCGACTTTTGCATCAAAATAGTTTTTATCAAACGAACACAACTTTCGTTTTTAATCGTTGAAAGATTTCCGCTGCACTAATTCACCCCCCCCCCTCTTAGTGCTCTCGATCCTAACAATTGGTATCAGAGCAAGGTTAACTCTCTAACGGATTAAAACCCAAGAGAAATGGCATACGCCGAAAACCAAGAGGGGCATTCTATTACGCGTCCACCCATGTTCAGTGGGACGGACTACACCTACTGGAAGACCCGAATGAGGATCTTTCTTATTTCTATGGATTTTGAACTATGGAATCTTGTCGAAAACGGATTTTCGAAGTCTTCTCTTCCAATGATCGATTGGAATGATTTGGAGAAGAAGGCTTTCGCTCTTAATGCAAAGGCTATGAATGCCTTATTTTGTGCACTTGATAAAAACGAGTTTAACCGTGTTTCAACTTATGAAACTGCATTTGATATTTGGCACACACTCGAAGTGACCCATGAAGGCACAAGTAGAGTAAAAGAGTCAAAAATCAATTTGCTGTTACATTCTTTCGAACTTTTTCGGATGAAACCGAGTGAAACCATTGGCGACATGTTTACCCGTTTCACGGATGTCGTCAACGGTCTAAAAGGACTCGGAAAGAGCTTTTCGGATTTTGAGCTTGTTAATAAGATACTAAGATCCCTTCCTAAGAGTTGGGATCCTAAAGTCACTGCTATTCAAGAGGCAAAAGATCTGCGAAATTTCCCTCTTGAAGAACTAATTGGGTCATTAATGACCTACGAAATGACTTGTAAAGCTCATGAAGAGCAAGAAGACATCCTTCCAAAGAACAGGAAGGATATGGTGTTGAATCTCGTATTTTGATGATGAAACTACTTGATATATGTTTATGATTTAATCTGTGTTTTGAGTGACGCAGGGTGCTTCGATCAGGATGAGACAATTAAAGCAAGAACATCATGTTGTGCCGGAGGAACATGTCAGAAGATTGGACGTCGGGCCGGTGGATCGGTCGACGTATCGACAGAAGGCTTCGGGCTGTGGACTCGGGCATCGGGCCAAGAAGAGCGGGTATTGTGCCAAGGATATCAGAGTTGCGGAGTCAACTGGCCGATTGGGCAATAGGCTGCAGGAAAGGACGATGCGCCGAAGAATCGGACGAAGCGTCGAGGGACCAATGACATGCCGGACAACTTGATTAATTGCTTAGGATTAATTGTCTCGATCGAAGTTTTTGTTTTTGTTTGTGCAGGATTAACTACGATGAAAGAAAGACAAGCAGCAGGAGTTGCGCCGGAGTCAAGTTCATGATCACATTGGGAGTTCGAGAGTTCGACGGAAGTTCGGACGGTCGTCGGAGGTTCTGCGAGAACAGATCCGAGAAGTCCAGAAGCTTGCCAAGCGAAGCTCGTCGGAACTTGCCAAGTGGATCGTCGCAAAGTCCAGGAGTTTGCCGGATGTCCGCAGGAGCATCACCGAGGGTTCATCGGATGATCGATGGAAGTTCGCCGGAAACTCGCCGGAAGAAGCGATTGATGCACCGAAGCAAAGCTGCAGAAATTGTCTTAGATCTAATCGTAGTTAGCACGTTGATTAAGTTAGAAAATGGGAGGTGATCCCATTAACTTAATCTTGGGCCAATTGGGCCCGAATTCGGACTGGTTTGGGCCAAGTTTGGAGCCCAACCAGTGATCTGGAATAGTGCTAGGAGGTGCAACCGCCTAGGCCAGGAGGTGGCACCGCCTGGGCTAAGCCTCCCAGCGAGACTGGGCGGTGCAACCTCTCCAGCCGGGAGGTGGCACCGCCTGAGCTCAGTCTTCGAGCAAGACTGGGCGGTGCAACCTCCCTAATAGAGAGGTGGCACCGCCTGAGCTCAGTCTTCGAGCAAGACTGGGCGGTGCAACCTCCCTGGCAGAGAGGTGGCACCGCCTGAGCTCGGTCTTCGAGCTCTGCCAGGCGGTGCAACCTCTCCAGTCAGGAGGTGCAACCGCCTGATCCCGGAATTCCGGGATTTGATCGTTTTGAGCTCCAAATTTGAACTGGGTTGGGGCCTATAAATACCCCACCCATTCAGCACTGAAATAGCAAGAACTTAAGCCGAAATCTTGATCTTTTCAGTGGTTCTTAGAGCTCAAAACTGCTAGTTTTCCTCCTCCTTCTGTTCTTCAAGTTTGTGTTGTAAAGTGAGGAGAGAAAACATCTGTAAGGGTTGTCTCCTGAGCCCGTCAAAAGGAGTGAATCTGTAAGAGGGTAGTTGGCCTTCGCCTATTGAAGGAAGGCTCCTAGTTGACGTCGGTGACCTCGTCGGTGGAGGAAGCCAAAAGTGGAGTAGGTCAAGACTGACCGAACCACTCTAAATCTCTGGTTTGCGTTTATTTTGAGCACTTTATCATTACTGCAAACCTCCTACATAGCTACTGCTCTCTGCGCTTTTACGAACGAGTTCTGTGCAGTTTATGTTCACGTCTTAATTCCATTTACAAACTGCTCTCTGCGCTTTTACGAACGAATTCTGTGCAGTTTACGTTTACGTCTTGATTCCATCTACAAACTGCAAACTGTCTCTCTGCGCTTTTACGAATGAGTTCTGTGCAGTTTACGTTTACGTCTTGATTTCATTTACAACTGCAAACTGTCTTCTGCGCTTTTACGAACAAGGTTCTGTGCAGTTTACGTTTACGTCTTGATTTCATTTAGAACTGCAAACTGTCATCTGCGTTTAGACGCAAACTGCGTTTAGACGCAAACTGCGTTTGGACGTAAACTGCGCTTAGACGCAAACTACGTTTAGACGCAAACTGCGTTTAGACGTAAATCTGCGTTTAGACGTAAAATTGCGTTTAGACGTAAAACTGCTCAAACTGTGTTTAGACGTTTTAGACGTAAACTGAGTTTAGACGTAAATCTGCGTTTAGACGTAAAACTGCGTTTAGACGTAAATCTGCGTTTAGACGTAAATCTGCGTTTAGACGTAAAACTGCGTTTAGACGTAAATCTACGTTTAGACGCAAACTGCGCTTAGACGCAAACTGCGCTTAGACGCAAACTGTGTTTAGACGCAAACTGCGCTTAGACGCAATCTGCGCTTAGACGCAAACTGCACTTAGATACAAACTGAGAATTAGCTTTTGCATCATAATAGTTTTTATTGAACGAACGCAGCTTTTGGTTTTAAATCGCTGTAAGATTTCCGCTGCACTAATTCACCCCCCCCCCCTCTTAGTGCTCTCGATCCTAACAATTGGTATCAGAGCGGGGTATTTCTCATTTCGGATTTACACCCGAGAGAAATGGCTCTTCAAGAGGGCTTTTCGGTCTTTCGTCCACCGTTCTTTAACGGATTGGACTACACTTATTGGAAAACTCGAATGAGAGTTTTCTTGATTTCTCTAAATCTGGATTTATGGAATATCGTTGAAAACGGATTTCAACTTCCCTCTAAACCGATGAACGAATGGTCGGATTTAGAGAAGAAGTATTTCTCTTTAAACGCAAAGGCTATGAATGCCTTATTTTGCGCTTTGGACAAAAATGAGTTCAATCGGGTTTCTTTGTGCGAAACGGCTTTCGATATTTGGCGTGCTCTTGAAATCACGCACGAGGGAACTAGTAGAGTCAAAGACTCGAAAGTTAATATTTTACTGCATGATTTCGAGCTTTTTCATATGAAACCAAGCGAAACCGTTGTTGACATGTACACCCGTTTTACGAATGTCGTCAATGGTTTAAAATCACTTGGTAAAAGCTTTTCGGATTTTGAACTCGTTAACAAAGTTTTGCGCTCACTTTCTAAAACTTGGGATTCAAAAGTAACTGCTATTCAAGAATCGAAAAACTTGAACCAATTTCCACTTGAAGAACTAATTGGTTCATTGATCACATATGAAATGACGTGCAATGCACGTGAAGAACTTGAGAACCACCTTCCAAAGAACAGGAAGGATTTGGGACATAGAACATTTGAAGACCACTCGAGCATAAGCTCAAGTGATGGTGAACTTAAACTACAAATGAAACAAAAATTAAAAAGTAAAAAGAACGGAACTACTTGCTTTGAACGCAAGAAGAAGAACAAAAACTGGGATGAATCGAGCTCCTCCGAAGACGAGGAGAAAATCAACAAAGGCGAGGTGGCAAACTACGCCTTTACGCCTTTCGACGCTAAGGTAATCAAAATGCCTTTAATTTACTTCGAAATTACATGATGTTCTTCATGATGCATTTTTCTTTTTCTTTAAATTTTCTTGAAAATTATATTTTTAATAATTTAATAATGTAAATGCAAAAATATGAAATAATATGGTTGCTATTACTGATAATGATATGGTTGCTATTACTGATAATGATATGGTTGCTATTACTGATGTTGATATGATTGCTATCATTGCTATATGCCCTGTATCAAGATATCAAACAAAATCTTGCTTCACAGTTTTACGCATTGATATCTTACCATATGATGAAATGCTACAATTGATTAACACCTGAAATGTAATCCTCTATCTTATTGATTTTTCAATAAATCTATGCTTGTCATACATGAATTTATTGAATGTAATTTTGAGGATGATTTCAGATTTGACAAATGCTTGATTCGTATTTACGACATAAGATACACTTTAAATATGAATCATGCATCAATCATGTTAAATGCTTCAATCATTTTCTATCTCTAGAGTTCTCGATTTTGATGAAATACAAGTGATAAATTCATTTATGATATCTTGTAAATCACTTGAATTATGAATGAGTTTTTTTTATGATGTGTTAAAAGAATCACTTAAAAAGAAAATGCTTTTCCCATCTTATCGAGATTAATGATTTCATGATATTGTGTGAATCTCGAAATTGATTTTGATGAAATAATAATAACGTTATTCATGTTATGAATCTTAAAAATGATAATATGCTTCATGTGATAATATGAATACATGAAACACTTATGATATTCCGTGTATTCATAAAATATTTATCTCATCATCCAATAACTCCTCTTGATATTGCTTATGAGATGAAATGAAATAATGCATGAAATACAAATGAGGAGTCAATGATCATGCATAATAGGATGTAATGAATTCTGACATTTAGATACCATCGTTTGAATATCTATGATTATGTTGCCAAAATGATATATCATGAATGCTTGAATATCATGTTTGATATGCTCATGATGATGATTGATTTTTCGGTATCGTGCATAAAAAAAAATGAAATGTAATGTTAATGAATTTGTGCATTGAAACTATAATGATGCACAAATAAGAATGATTACTTACCTTTGTCATAATTTAGAAATTGATGTAAAGGGTTTTTTCCCTTCTTTTTGACAATGACAAAGGGGGAGATAGATTGCTAGCACAATTCAAGAAAAAGGCAAAAATTACAAAAGAGAAGAAATTGCCTTCTTGAACATCACCATCTTGAATATCTCAAGAAGCAAGACTTGCAACCTGCACATTACAATAGGAAGCAATAATCATGAGCCTACACAAGAAAGTTATCTTGCATTTGCTTTCGAAGTTTTTGCTAACTTATATATCGTAAAAAAAAATTGCTAGCTTGTAGTCTAAAGAGAAGCGAAAAGTTGCTATCTCAAAAGAAGCAAATGTGCTATCTTGCCTATCTCAAGAGGCAAAAATGCTAACTTGCACATCTAGCAAAACTTGACAAATTTGCATATCTCAAGAAGCAAGAGTTGCTTTCTTGAACATCTCTAAATTGCTAGCTTGCATGTTCTAAAAGTGCTATCTTGTATGCTGTAAAACTTGCATATCTAAAACTTGATAGCCTGAATATTCTAAGCATGATGTAACATTTGCTAAATTTTCTGGCTTCAAAACTGCATGATGATAAAACTTGATAATATGTTTTTCATGCAATGAGTTGAACCAATATCACAAACACTTGATTGTGATACTTCTCCTTTTTGTTGATGACAAAGGGGGAGAAGTATGTTGATGACATGACAAGTTATGCATAAGTTTATGCATAAGTTCATGTTGACGTGTTGCAAGTATTCATGATGAATATTGCAATGACTTGAATTCAGTTTGAATTCAAGGTTCTATCAATATGGCATATTGATAGGGGGAGTTTGTTTAAACTCTAGGAGTTAAGGTTAAATCCGATTATGATGACATGTTGCTTAGATTTTTGAATCTAAGAGTTTCTATCAATAAGGTATATTGATAGGGGGAGTTTGTTTAAACTCCGGGAGTTAAGTTTAACTCCGTCATCAAGTAGTTGTCATCATCAAAAAGGGGGAGATTGTTGAATCTCGTATTTTGATGATGAAACTACTTGATATATGTTTATGATTTAATCTGCGTTTTGAGTGACGCAGGGTGCTTCGATCAGGATGAGACAATTAAAGCAAGAACATCATGTTGTGCCGGAGGAACATGTCAGAAGATTGGACGTCGGGCCGGTGGATCGGTCGACGTATCGACAGAAGGCTTCGAGCTGTGGACTCGGGCATCGGGCCAAGAAGAGCGGGTATTGTGCCAAGGATATCGGAGTTGCGGAGTCAACTGGCCGATTGGGCAATAGGCTGCAGGAAAGGATGATGGGCCGAAGAATCGGATGAAGCGTCGAGGGACCAATGACATGCCGGACAACTTGATTAATTGCTTAGGATTAATTGTCTCGATCGAAGTTTTTGTCTTTGTGTGTGCATGATTAACTACGATGAAAGAAAGACAAGCAGCAGGAGTTGCGCCGGAGTTAAGTTCATGATCACATTGGGAGTTCGAGAGTTCGACGGAAGTTCGGACGGTCGTCGGAGGTTCTGCGAGAACAGATCCGAGAAGTCCAGAAGCTTGCCAAGCGAAGCTCGTCGGAACTTGCCAAGTGGATCGTCGCAAAGTCCAGGAGTTTGCCGGAAGTCCGCAGGAGCATCACCGAGGGTTCATCGGATGATCGACGGAAGTTCGCCGGAAACTCGCCGGAAGAAGCGATTGACGCACCGAAGCAAAGCTGCAGAAATTGTCTTAGATCTAATCGTAGTTAGCACGTTGATTAAGTTAGAAAATGGGAGGTGATCCCATTAACTTAATCTTGGGCCAATTGGGCCCGAATTCGGACTGGTTTGGGCCAAGTTTGGAGCCCAACCAGTGATCTGGAATAGTGCCAGGAGGTGCAACCGCCTAGGCCAGGAGGTGGCACCGCCTGGGCTAAGCCTCCCAGCGAGACTGGGCGGTGCAACCTCTCCAGCCGGGAGGTGGCACCGCCTGAGCTCAGTCTTCGAGCAAGACTAGGCGGTGCAACCTCCCTGACAGAGAGGTGGCACCGCCTGAGCTCAGTCTTCGAGCAAGACTGGGCGGTGCAACCTCCCTGGCAGAGAGGTGGCACCGCCTGAGCTCGGTCTTCGAGCTCTGCCAGGTGGTGCAACCTCTCCAGTCAGGAGGTGCAACCGCCTGATCCCGGAATTCTGGGATTTGATCGTTTTGAGCTCCAAATTTGAACTGGGTTGGGGCCTATAAATACCCCACCCATTTAGCACTGAAATAGCAAGAACTTAAGCCGAAATCTTGATCTTTTCAGTGGTTCTTAGAGCTCAAAACTGCTAGTTTTCCTCCTCCTTCTGTTCTTCAAGTTTGTGTTGTAAAGTGAGGAGAGAAAACATCTGTAAGGGTTGTCTCCTGAGCCCGTCAAAAGGAGTGAATCTGTAAGAGGGTAGTTGGCCTTCGCCTATTGAAGGAAGGCTCCTAGTTGACGTCGGTGACCTCGTCGGTGGAGGAAGCCAAAAGTGGAGTAGGTCAAGACTGACCGAACCACTCTAAATCTCTGGTTTGCGTTTATTTTGAGCACTTTATCATTACTGCAAACCTCCTACATAGCTACTGCTCTCTGCGCTTTTACGAACGAGTTCTGTGCAGTTTACGTTCACGTCTTAATTCCATTTACAAACTGCAAACTGCTCTCTGCGCTTTTACGAACGAATTCTGTGCAGTTTACGTTTACGTCTTGATTCCATCTACAAACTGCAAACTGTCTCTCTGCGCTTTTACGAATGAGTTCTGTGCAGTTTACGTTTACGTCTTGATTTCATTTACAACTGCAAATTGTCTTCTGCGCTTTTACGAACAAGGTTCTGTGCAGTTTACGTTTACGTCTTGATTTCATTTAGAACTGCAAACTGTCATCTGCGTTTAGACGCAAACTGCGTTTAGACGCAAACTGCGTTTGGACGTAAACTGCGCTTAGACGCAAACTACGTTTAGACGCAAACTACGTTTAGACGTAAATCTGCGTTTAGACGTAAAATTGCGTTTAGACGTAAAACTGCTCAAACTGTGTTTAGACGTTTTAGACGTAAACTGAGTTTAGACGTAAATCTGCGTTTAGACGTAAAACTGCGTTTAGACGTAAATCTGCGTTTAGACGTAAAACTACGTTTAGACGTAAATCTGCGTTTAGACGCAAACTGCGCTTAGCGCAGTTAACGTAAATCTGCGTTTAGACGTAAAACTGCGTTTAGACGTAAATCTGCGTTTAGACGCAAACTGCGCTTAGACGCAAACTGTGTTTAGACGCAAACTGCGCTTAGACGCAATCTGCGCTTAGACGCAAACTGCACTTAGATACAAACTGAGAATTAGCTTTTGCATCATAATAGTTTTTATTGAACGAACGCAGCTTTTGGTTTTAAATCGCTGTAAGATTTCCGCTGCACTAATTCACCCCCCCCCCTCTTAGTGCTCTCGATCCTAACATATGACACTCAAAACTTCTGAATGCCACTTGAGAGAAAACTCAAGTGATGAGGACTGTGATAATGACTTGGCACTTCTAACAAGAAAGTTTAAAAAGTTCTTTAAAAGAAACAAGTTTAAGAATGATGCAAAAAATAAACTTGAACCCAAGAAGGACCAAGTAATCTGCTATGAATGCAAAAAGCCAGGACACTACAAGAGTGATTGTCCCCAAGTCAAAAGGCGAACATCAAAGAAGAAGGCGCTTCAAGCAACATGGGATGACTCGAGCGCATCCGAAGAAGAGGAGTCCAACACCGAGCAAGTTGCTCATTACGCCTTAATGGCCATCGAAGATGAGGTAACAAATTCAATAGATGCAGATTTATCATTCGATGAATTATTAAATGCTTTCCATGAATTGTTTGATGAGTGTAAGACTATCAGTAGTAAATACAAATTGCTAAAAAAGGAGCATGATAGTCTTATTTGTAATTTCGATAAGTTAAATGCTGAACATCATGATAGTTTAAGCCCATGCATAAAATGCCATGATCTAGAAACTCTCCAAAAAGAAAACTTGCTACTTAAGGACACCTTGAAGAAATTCGAGGTTGGTAGCAAGTCATTGAACATGATCCTTACAAACAAGGGTCACGTTCCCAAAAGAAGTGGAATTGGATTCGTGAGAAGTCCTCACCAAAATCCAACCACCTTCATAAAAGGCTCCATCTTACATATTCGACATCAAGACAAATGTAACTTCTGTTGTAAATTTGGACACAAGACACATTGTTGTCCATTCAAGAAAATAAGTCCAAACAAATTGATTTGGGTTCCTAAAGGAACCATGACAAATTCTATGCAACATGATAAGAAATGTAGATATATTTATGAGGCACCCAAAAGCAAATGGGTACCTAAACATCATCCTTTCTTATAGAAAACTAAACCATCGCAAGCTAGGAGCAAGAGATGGTACCTTGATAGTGGATGCTTGAGGCATATGACCGGAGATCCATCTCAATTCTCTAAGCTCACTAGCATAGACGAAGGATATGTCACCTTCGGAGACAACAACAAGGGTAAAATCATTGGTAAAGGAACCATAGGTAACAAATCGAACTTCTCTATTGAAGATGTTTTGCTAATTGATGGTTTAAAACATAACCTCTTGAGCATTAGTCAATTATGTGATAAAGGATATATTATAAGATTTGAATCTAATGCTTGCATCATTGAAAAACCACACAAAAATATATCTATGATTACATTGAAACAAAATAACGTATACACTATTGACATCAATGATTTGTGTAATGAAATGTGTTTTTCTGCTTTGAATGAGGATGCTTGGATATGACATAGAAGATTAGGTCATGCTAGCATGAAACTAATCACTCAAATATCATCCAAAGAACTTGTAAGAGGAATTCCTCATATCAAGTTCATCAAGATAATGTATGTGATGCTTGCCAATTAGGTAAACAAATTAAGAGTAGCTTCAAATCTAAAAATCAAATAAGCACCTCTAGGCCCTTACAATTGATCCATATGGACTTGTTCGGACCAATCTCCACATCAAGCCTAGGAGGTAGCAAATACGCCTTCGTCATCGTGGATGACTATAGCAGATACACATGGACTTACTTCTTAAAACAGAAAATTGAGTGCCTTAGATCTTTTACCAAGTTTTGCAAACTTGTTCAGAATGAGAAAGGGTCTATGATTTCATCAATTAGAAGTGATCATGGTGGTGAATTTCAAAACCATGATTTCCAAGAATTTTGTGAACTCAATGGATACAACCATAATTTCTCTACTCCTAGAAATCCTCAACAAAATGGAGTTATAGAAAGAAAAAATTGAAATTTACAAGAAATGGCAAGAACCATGTTGAATGAACACAACCTACCCAAATATTTTTGGGTCGAAGCCGTAAATACTGCATGCTACATTTTGAATAGAGTTCTAGTAAGACCTCTACTAACCAAAACTCCCTATGAGTTATGGAACAATAAAAAACCCAATGTTTCATATTTTAAAGTCTTTGGGTGTAAGTGTTTTATCTTAAATGAAAATGACAACTTAGGAAAATTTGATGCTAAATCCGATGAAGGAATCTTTCTTGGTTATTCTACTATTTCTAAAGCCTTTCGTATCTTCAATAAAAGAACTTTAATTATCAAAGAATCCGTTCATGTTATTTTCAATGAGATTTCCGAAATCACGAAAAATGATTTTGACGAAGATGTTAATTTTGATTCCTTGAATTTAAATGAAACCCCTTCTCCAACTAGCAACTTGGATGCATCCACTCCCGAAATATCCTTACCCAAGGATTGGAAGTATGTAGATGCTCATCCCAAGGAGCTAATCTTAGGAGACACGTCAAAGGGGGTTCAAACACGATCTTCTCTTAAAACTTTTTGTGCAAACGCCGCCTTTCTCTCCCAAATTGAACCCAAATGCGTTGACGAAGCCATGAAAGATGATTCATGGATTATCGTAATGCAAGATGAATTGAATCAATTTGAGAGAAATGAGGTGTGGAAGCTTGTTCCTAGGCCAAATGACCATTTAGTTATTGGTACTAAATGGGTATTCAGAAACAAGCAAGATGAAAATGGTATCGTGGTTAGAAATAAGGCTAGATTAGTGGCCAAAGGTTTCAACCAAGAAGAAGGTATCGATTACGAAGAAACCTTCGCTCCTGTGGCTCGATTGGAAGCCATTAGGATGCTCCTTGCCTACGCTAGTAGTAATAATTTTAAGTTATTTCAAATGGATGTTAAAAGCGCTTTTCTAAATAGCCTCCCTAATCATGTGTTTAGATTAACTAAAGCTCTCTATGGTTTAAAACAAGCCCTAAGGGCTTGGTATGAGAGACTTAGTTCTTTTCTTATCAAAAATAACTTTACAAAAGGCAAGGTTGATACTACATTGTTTATCAAGAATTTTAAAAATAATTTTCTCATTGTTCAGATTTATGTTGATGATATTATCTTTGGCTCTACAAATGAATCTCTGTGTGAATCTTTTGCTAAAACTATGAGTCTTGAATTCAAAATGAGCTTAATGGGAGAATTAACATTCTTCTTAGGTTTACAAATCAAACAACTAAGCAATGGCATCTTTATTAGTCAAACTAAATATGCCATGAATTTATTAAAAAGGTTTAATATGAACAACTCAAAGGCTAGTAACACTTCTATGAGCACCTCCACTAAGTTAGAAATTGATGAAAGTGGAGAAAGCTTTGATCAAAAAACTTATAGGGGTATGATAGGAAGTTTACTTTACCTCACTGCCACCAGACCAGACATCATATTCAGTGTAGGACTTTGTGCTAGATTTCAATCAAACCCTAAGATATCTCATCTCAAAGTAGTTAAAAGAATACTTAGATATCTTAATGGAACCACTAATCTAGGATTATGGTACCCAAAATTAGAAAATTTTGAGTTAACAGCTTATGCTGATGCGGACTTCGCTGGCTGTAGACTAGATAGAAAAAGCACATCAGGATCATGTCAATTTTTAGGACATGCCCTTGTATCTTGGTCATCTAAGAAACAAAGCTCGGTTGCTCTATCAACAACCGAAGCTGAATATATTGCAGCAAGTGCATGCTGTGCACAAGTTGTATGGATGAAAAACACTTTAGAAGATTACAAAGTTAATCTTAAAGATATTCCCATTAAATGTGATAACACGAGTGCAATATGCTTAACTAAGAATCCTATACAACACTCAAGAACAAAACATATTGATATTAGACATCACTTTATACGAGATCATGTCACTAATCATGACGTAACAATAGAGTTCATTGATACTAAACATCAACTAGCTGACATTTTTACAAAACCTCTAAGTGAAGAACAATTTGATTTCATTCGAAGAGAATTAGGAATGTTGATGTGTCCGAATAGATAAATTTGTTAAAATTATTTTTCGGACTATATTGAATGATCAAATCACTTGATTGCCATGTTTCTATGATTATATGTGAAAATCTGCAACAAAATCTTGTCCGAATGCATCTTATTTATTCGAATGCTATAAAACAGATTTTCTCGTACACTTTCATGAAAAATAAGTTTCTGAAATAGATTTGATGAAGTGATTCATGTGTATGTATTCCATCCTGCAAAATCTTTACATAGACAATGGATTATAACAAAAAGGGGAAGAAGTATTTAAAGCAATCTATGTAAAATTCCTCTATAAGCTTGCTATTATTATTTTCCTGGTATCATAATTACTATACTTTTTGTTGATGACAAAGGGGGAGATATATGAATTGATACACACTGCCATGATTAGAAATACTATGAGTGATGCTATAAACACTGCTATGATTATGCCATCCTTGCATCACCAAGAGATATATTAACATGTGCTAAAGTTTGCATTATGCCCTAAGTTGATATCTTAGCATGTGAAGAAAATGCAAAACTTGCTAATGTGTGCATCATGTAATAGTGCTTCACAGCTTTATATGATAATGTTCAAACTACATGATGAATAGTTACAAACACAATCATACAAATTTGATGATGTATGTCAAGCCTTGACATCATCTTTGAAGAGATACATCATGATGAGTATCATGATAGGAGTATTGATAAGTTTAACTGATCTAACTTATCAATACGTCACTTGAATTCTTAGGTCTTGAATTCAAGGTTGACTTATCTCAACTATGGCATATAGACAGGGGGAGTTAAGGATAACTCCATTATCAATTGATTGTCATCATCAAAAAGGGGGAGATTGTTGAATCTCGGATTTTGATGATGAAGTCAATTGTCATTTGTTGTCTAATCTATGTGTTGAGATAAGTGTGCAGGATTAACTACGATGAAAGTTAGACAAGCAGCAGGAGTTGCGCCGGAGTCAAGTTCATGATCACGTTGGGAGTTCGAGAGTTCGACGGAAGTTCGGACGGTCGTCGGAGGTTCTGCGAGAACAGATCCGAGAAGTCCAGAAGCTTGCCAAGCGAAGCTCGTCAGAACTCGCCAAGTGGATCGTTGCAAAGTCCAGGAGTTTGCCGGAAGTCCGCAGGAGCATCACCGAGGGTTCATCGGATGATCGACGGAAGTTCGCCGGAAACTCGCCGGAAGAAGCGATTGACGCACCGAAGCAAAGCTGCAGAAATTGTCTTAGATCTAATCGTAGTTAGCATGTAGATTAAGTTGGAAAATGGGAGGTGATCCCATTAGCTTAATCTTGGGGCAATTGGGCCCCTGAAAGACTGAAATTGGGCCGAATGGAGCTAACCATTCGGACCCTGATTGCACCAGGAGGTGCAACCGCCTAGGCCAGGAGGTGGCACCGCCTGGGCTAAGTCTCCCAGCGAGACTGGGCGGTGCAACCGCCTCAGCCAGGAGGTGGCACCGCTTGAGCTCAGTCTTCGAGCTAGACTAGGCGGTGCAACCTCCCTGACAGAGAGGTGGCACCGCCTGAGCTCGGTCTTCGAGCTCTGGCAAAGAGGTGCAACCGCCTCAGCCAAGAGGTGGCACCGCCTGGGGCTCAGTCTCCGAGCCAGACTCAGGAGGTGCAACCGCCCCTGACACAGTGGTGCAACCGCCTGGGCTCAGTCTTCGAGCTCTGCCAAGCGGTGCAACCTCTCCAGTCAGGAGGTGCAACCGCCTGGTCCCGGAATTCCGGGATTTGATCGTTTTGAGCTCCAAATTTGAATTGGGTTGGGGCCTATAAATACCCCACCCATTCAGCACTGAAAAGATACAGACCTACACCGAATTCTTGATCTTTTCTGTGATTCTAAGAGCTCAAATTTGTGTAAAGTCCTAAAGTTCTCCTCTTTCTGTTCTTTAAGTCTTGAGTTGTAAAGAGAGGAGAGAAAGGTCCTGTAAGGGTTGTCTCCTGAGCCCATCAAAAGGAGTGAATCTGTAAAAGGGCAGTTGGCCTTCACCTATTGAAGGAAGGCCTCTAGTTGACGTCAGTGACCTCGTCGGTGGAGGAAGCCAAAAGTGGAGTAGGTCAAGACTGACCGAACTACTCTAAATCTCTGGTTTGCGTTTATTTTGAGCACTTTATCATTACTGCCTACATAGCTACTGCTCTCTGCGCCTTTACGAACAAGTCTCTAAGTGCTGATCTTTTCGAATCTGCATTCAAACGTAAATCGGTGTTTTCATACATTACAGTTTACGTTTACGTTTTAATTCTGCAAAACTGTCTTCTGCGCTTTTACGAATGAAGTTTCTAAGTTCATATTCCTTTAAAACTGTGTTTTAGACGTAAACTACTTTTAAACGTAAAACTACGTTTAGACGTAAAACTGCGTTTAGACGCAAACTGTGTTTAGACGTAAAACTACGTTTAGACGTAAAACTGTGTTTAAACGTAAAACTGCGTTTAGACGCAAACTGCACTGCGCTTAGACGCAATCTGATCTTAGACGCAAACTGCGCTTAAACGCAAACTGCACCAAACTACGCTTAGACGCAATCTGCATTTAGACGCAAACTGCGTAAACTGCGCTTAGACGCAAACTGTGTTTAGACATAAACTGTACTTAATCATAAGTATTCTTCGAATCGGCTTTTGCATCAAAATAATTTTTATCAAACGAACGCAGCTTTCGTTTTTAATCGCTGAAAGATTTCCGCTGCACTAATTCACCCCCCCCCCCTCTTAGTGCTCTCGATCCTAACAATCATAACGCAAACATTTCAAGTGTTTATCAATTGTAGCATTTCATCACATGGTAAGATATCAATGCGTAAAATTACGATACAAGTTCTTGACATCTTAACACATGATGCAGACATGGCATAATGCAAATTTGGCAATCATAGCATCAGTGTTCATAGCATCAATTCATATATTTCTCCCCCTTTGTCATCAACAAAAAGGAGAACGATATAAGCAAATTTTAAATATAAGTGCGATGCCATAAGCAGGTTCATGTCATTTTTCAACAAAAAGTAATAAGATACCAAATATTCAAACATTTTAAGGAAAACATGACATGGAGATAGCTTTGAAAACTTCTTCCATTTTATTTGTTATTTTCTTTTTGCATGACGGAGGAAAGCTATTTCTAAGCTTACTCGAATGAAGTTAAAATCGATAAGATATTAAAGCACGCTTCATTTTTACAAGTATCAAGATATGTATTAAATCCTTGTACGTAAAAATGACTTCCTTTTTCAAGAAGGAATTTATAAGCAGGAATCATTTCATCAAATCCATTTCTCAAAACAAAATATTGTTCACATGATAAGTGTATAAGAGATGTATTTGCTGATTGATTCCATATGTCAAAAATTAATGATATGAATTAAACTTGATATGACATATGCTTATTAAGTTTGGAAGAGGATAATTCGAAAATCCAATTGTTAGGATGCCAATAGTTAAGAGAATCCGAAAATGAAATTAACACTTTCATACATTCGGACAAAGTTGTGCTATTGATTTTCAAATACAATCATGAGGACAAAACATGCTTATTATCATGAAAATTTCTGTATCCAAAGCACATAATTTCCAACCTGTTATTAGGGCATGTAATTGTGTAAAATCATCATGGCAGTCGAGTGATTTGATCATTCAATCAAGAAAGTCCGAAAATTAATTTTAACAAGTTCAATCATTCGGACATATTTTTGCCATAGTTTTTCAAATACAATTATGAAGATAAGACATGCTCATCATCATGATAGTACGATAGCAAGTTTACAATTTTAAGACATGCAAGCTAGTAATTTTGAGATGTTCAAGAAAGCAACTCTTGCTTCTTAAAACATAAGTTTTGCTACATGTGCAAGTTAACTTTTTGCTTCTGCAAGATATCATTCCTTGGTGATGTTCAATATAGCAAGTTCTACATTATGCAAGCTAGTGAATCTTATAACATTTTAGAACATGCATAATCACCAAAGCATCATAAATTTTAATGATGTGCAAAATTACAAATTGTGCATGTTTGCTTCTTGAGATTTGTAAGATAGCACTTCTTGGTGATGTTCAAGATAGCAATTCCTTTTCTTTTGAGAAGTGTAATTATTTTCTTTCTCCCTTTTTATGAATTATATGAGCTAGCAAATTAGCTTTCAAGCATGTTTTGCTCCCCCTTTGTCATTGTCAAAAAGAAGGGAAGACCCTTTACGTTAATTTCTAAATTATGACAAAGGTAAATAGTATTGATGAAAATTCAAGTCTTGAATGTCAAAACAATTATTTTATCATGAATTTTTTATCATTGCATGCATCATTATCATCATATATATTTTTAAAACATATAAACTCATTATTATATGATTCCAAATCATCATTCCTATTATTTCAATCATTGTTTCAATCATCTTTTATAGCTTATCATGCACAATATGTCAAATCATCTAACATGATACAAACATTTATTTTCAAAGTATTTATCACTATTTTCATGTATGATAATAAAGTGTTCATGATGCCGAACATTAAATCAAGTATTTATCACTTCATTTTGATCATGATACCAAACATTCATCATTTAGAGCATTCATGACATTAAATCAACATTTATAATACTTCATTTTAGCAACAACTCATAACATTTTAAATCATGATTCACATCATATGCAATACATCACATCATAATTAAAAAGCTCAAGTATTGCATGCATCATTGCAAATCATAAATGTTTCATATCATGATGGTATCAATTTTGTTAAATTATATCCTACCATGCATGATCATAACTTTTCATTTGTATACATCAAAATAAATTTATGAATATTTCATGTATTAATATCATCACATAAGGAATATCAAGAAGAAAATAATTGGGTGATGAGATAAACCTTTCATGAATACAAAGAGTTGCATGAAAATCATATCATGAATACAAGGAATACAGGTCACAATCATTCAAGAGAAAAATCATCATTCATTTTCAATTCATTCAATTTGACAAATCATGATCATGATTTTGATAAAACTCATTTCAAATTTAAATCATCAAAATCATTTTTATGGCTCACAAAATTTATAACATAAATAGATTCATGATTTCATTGATAATATATTTTCCCCCCTTTTTTAAGTGTTTCATCTTAAGTGATCGATTTCATGTTAGCATGCCTTTTCATTTATGTCAAATCAAAACATGCATCAATTTTTAAAGCCACTGTTATTATACATAATTTCAAAAATATATACTCATTAATCATAACTTCAAATTAAACATGATTTAATATACTCAAAATCGAGAAATAACAATGGATATCAACATGATTATTATTTCATATTTTCAATCAAAATCATTTTGTTTGTTTATCATAAAATATGTAATATTATCATTTACTAGCATGATCATAATATATTTTTTTTTAACATTAATTCTAAACTAAAAAAGAAAATACATCATGAAAGCATCAAGTAATTTCAAAATAAATTAGGGGGATTTCGATTACCTCATCATTGAAAGTAGTTAAGGCGTAGTTTGCCACCTCACCTTTCTTGATTTTCTCCTCGTCTTCAGAGGAGCTCGATTCATCCCACTTTGTGTTCTTCTTCTTTGGCCTCTTCCTTCGTTCAAGTTTATTGTTTATTTTAGATTTTTGTTTAATAAACTTATTAAGATTTAGTGTTCGAAGTTCAAGTTCATCATTGTCCTCATCACTTGAGTCATCGCTCAAGTAGTATTCATTTGTCCGGAGTTCCAAATCCTTCCTATTCTTTGGAAGGTGATTTTGTTCATCATGTGCATTGTGCACCATTACATATGTCATCAACGAACCAATTAGTTCTTCAAGTGGTAAGTTATTTATGTTTTTAGCTTCTTGTATTGCAGTTACTTTTGAATCCCACTTCTTAGAAAGAGAACGCAAAATCTTGTTTACGAGTTCAAAATCCGAAAAACATTTTCCAAGAGCTCTTAAACTATTGACGACATCCGTGAAACGGGTGTACATGTCGCCTATAGTCTCGCTTGGTTGCATTCGAAAAAACTCAAAATCATGCAATAAAATGTTAACTTTCGAGTCTTTGACTCTACTAGTTCCCTCATGCATGATTTCAAGTGTTCGCCAAATGTCAAAAGTCGTTTCGCACATAGAAATCCGATTGAACTCATTTTTGTCCAAAGTGTAAAATAAGGCATTCATAGCCTTTGCGTTTAAAGAAAAATACATCTTCTCCAAATCCGACCATTCGTTCATCGGTTTAGAGGGAAGTTGAAAACCGTTTTCAATAATATTCCATAAATCCATATTCATAGAAATCAAGAAAACTCTCATTCGAGTTTTCCAGTAAGTGTAGTCCGTCCCATTGAACATGGGTGGACGTGTAATAGAATGACCCTCTTGGTTTCCGACGTATGCCATCTCTCTTGGGTTTTAATCCGTTAGAGAGTTTACCCCGCTTTGATACCAAATGTTAGGATCAAGAGCACTAAGAGGGGGGGGGGGGTGAATTAGTGCAGCGGAAATCTTTCACTATTAAAATCGAAAGCTGCGTTCATTTGATAAAAACGATTTCGATGAAAAGCCGATTCTAAGATTACTTTAACTTAAGATTAAGTGAGATGACGTTAAAGTAAATCTACGAAGGCAGTTTGCAGTTTATGATGAAAATCTGAATGCAAGCGCAAACTGAAATGCGACGTTCGTACGATAAAACCGGTTTACGTCTAAATGCCGATTTTGAAGATACTGAACTTTGCGATACGTTTTATAAATGCGTAGAAGGCAGTTTGCAGTTATGATTGAAAACAAAACGTAAACGTAAACTGAAGTGTAATGATCGTACGAAAAAGTCGATTTACGTCTAAACGCAGATTCGGAAAGTTCTGAACTTAGAAACTCATTCGTAAAAGCGCAGAAGGCAGTAGCTATTTAGGAGGTTTGCAGTAAAGATAAAATGCTCAAAGTAAATGCAAACCGAGATTTAGAGTGGTTCGGTCAATCTTGACCTACTCCACTTTTGGCTTCCTCCACCGACGAGGTCACCGACGTCAACTAGAGGCCTTCCTTCAATAGGCGAAGGCCAACCACCCTTTTACAGTTTCACTCCTTTTGACGGGCTTAGGAGACAACCCTTAAAGAAATTTTCTCTCCTCTCTTTACAACTCAAAACTTTGAAGAATAGAAGGAGGAGAACTTTTGGCCTTTACAACAATTTTGAGCTCTAAGAATCACAGAAAAAGATCAAGATTTCGAGTGTAAGTTGTGCTCTTTCAGTGCTGAATGGGTGGGGTATTTATAGGCCCTAACCCAGTTCAAATTTAGAGCTCAAAACTGTAAATTCCCGAAATTCCGGGATCAGGCGGTTGCACCTCCTGACTAGGGCGGTTGCACCGCCTGGCAGAGCTCGAAGACTGAGCCTCTGGGCGGTGCCACCTCTGTCAGGGGCGGTTGCACCTCTCTGCCAGAGCTCGAAGACCGAGCCCAGGCGGTTGCACCTCCTGACTGGGGCGGTTGCACCGCCTGCCAGAGCTCGAAGACCGAGCTCAGGCGGTGCTACCTCCTATCAGGGGAGGTTGTACCGCCCAGTCTCGCTCGGAGACTGAGCCCAGGCGGTGCTACCTCCTGGCTGGGGCGGTTGCACCGCCCAGTCTCCCTGGGAGACTTAGCCCAGGCGGTGCTACCTCTTGGCTTGGGCGGTTGCACCTCCCACAGCAATCAGGGTCCGAATGGGTAGATCCATTCGACCCAATTTGGGTTTTTCAGGGGCCCAATTGCCCCAAGATTAAGCTAATGGGATCACCTCCCATTTCCAACTTAATCATTGTGCTAACTACGGTAAATCCTAAGACAATTTCTGCAGCTTGCTCTGGTGCGTCAATCGCTTCTTCCGGCGAGTTTCTGGCGAACTTCCGTCGATCATCCGATGAACCCTCGGTGATGCTCCTGCGGACTTCCGGCAAACTCCTGGACTTACGACGATCCACTTGGCGAGTTCCGACGAGCTTCTTTGGCAAGCTCATGGACTTCTCGGATTTGTTCCCGTAGAACCTCCGACGACTATCCGAACTTCCGTCGAACTCTCGAACTCCCAACGTGATCATTGTCTTGACTCCGGCACAACTCTTGCTGCATGTCTTACTTCCATCGTAGTTAATCCTGCACACTTAAAACAAAACTTCGATCGAGACAATTAATCCTAAGCAATTAACCAAGTTGTCCGGCATGTCATTGGTCTCTCGACGCTTCGTCTGATTCTTCGGCGCATCGTCCTCTCCTGCAGCCTATTGCCCAATCGACCAGTTGACTCCGCAACTTCGATATCCTTGGCACAATACCCGCTCTTCTTGGCCCGATGCCCGAGTCTATGGCCCGAAGCCTTCTGTCGATACGTCGACCGATCCACCGGCCCGACATCCAATCTTCTGACATGTTCTTCCGGCACAACATGATTTTCCTGCTTTAATTGTCTCATCCTAATCGAAGCATCCTGCGTCACTCAAAATGCAGATTAAATCATAAACATATATCAAGTAGTTTCATCATCAAAATACGAGATTCAACATTTCTCATAGCACAAAAATGAGCATATTTCGTAAGTCGATCAACCATTACGAGAATCGTGCTTTTGTTGAATCTCGTATTTTGATGATGACAACCACTTGATGACGGAGTTAAACTTAACTCTCGGAGTTTAAACAAACTCCCCCTATCAATATGCCATATTGATAGAACCTTGAATTCAAACTGAATTCAAGTCATTGCAATATTCATCATGAATACTTGCAACACGTCATCATGAACTTATGCATAAACTTATGCATAAGATGTCATGTTATCAACATACTTCTCCCCCTTTGTCATCAACAAAAAGGAGAAGTCCAACTATTCTTGTGTTTGGAATATTAGTTTAACTTATTGCATGAAAAACATAATATCCATTTTTACAATCATGCAAGTTTGCTATTATCAAATGGTATGATATCAACATGTAAGATTGCAATGTAAGCTTTTGATATCGTAACGCAAACATTTCAAGTGTTTATCAATTGTAGCATTTCATCACATGGCAAGATATCAATAAGTAAAGTTGCGATGCAAGTTCTTGATATATTATTATAATGCAACCATGGCATAGAGCAAATATGGCAATCATAGCATCAATTCATATATTTCTCCCACTTTGTTGTCAACAAAAAGGAGAACGATATAAGAAAATTTTAAATATAAGTACGATGCCATAAGCAGGTTCATGTCATTTTTCAACAAAGAGAGATAAAATACCAAATATTCAAACATCTCAAGGAAAACATGACATGGAGATAGCTTTAAAAACTTCTTCCATTTTATTTGTTATTTTCTTTTTACATGAAGGAGGAAAGCTATTTCTGAGCTTACTCGAATGAAGTTAAAATTGATAAGATATTAAAGCACGCTTCATTTTTACAAGTATCAAGATATGTATGTGAATCAAATTCTTGTACGTAAAAATGATTTCTTTTTTCAAGAAGGAATTTATAAGCAGGAATCATTTCATCAAATCCATTTCTCAAAACAAAATATTGTTCACATAATAAGTGTATGAGAGATGTATTTGCTAGTTGATTCCATATGTCAAAAATCAATGATATGAATTAAACTTGATATGGCATATGCTTATTAAGTCTGGAAGAGGATAATTCGAAAATTCAATTGTTAGGATACCAATAGTTAAGAGAATCCGAAAATGAAATTAACACTTTCATGCATTCTGACAAGGTTGTGCTATTGATTTTCAAATACAATCATGAGGACAAAACATGCTTATTGTCATGGAAATTTTTGTATCCAAAGCACATAATTTCCAACCTGTTATTAGGGCATGTAATTGTGTAAAATCATCATGGCAATCTAGTGATTTGATCATTCAATTAAGAAAGTCCGAAAATTAATTTTAACACGTTCAATCATTCGGACATATTTTTGCCATAGTTTTTCAAATACAATAATGAAGATAAGACATGCTCATCATCATGGTAGTACGATAGCAAGTTTACAATATACAAGCTAGCAAAAATTTTTTAACATTTTAAGATACGCAAGCTAGCAATTTTCTCTTTGAGATATGCACATTAGCAACTCTTTCTCCCCCTATGTCATTAGCAAAAAGAAGGGAAGACCCTTTACATTAATTTCTAAATCATGACAAAGGTAGGTTTCAATCTTATTTGTGCATCATTATATTTTCAAATTCGAACATGCACAATTTCAAAAACCTTATATTTCATTCATGCATGATACTGATTAAATGAATCAATATTATGAGCATATTATACATGATACTTAAATTTTTAACTATTTATCAATATTTTGATCATGATACCAAACATTCATCATTTAGAGTATTCATGACATTAAATCAACATTTATAATACATCATTTTAGTAACAACTCATAGCATTTTAAATTATGATTTACATCATATGCAATACATCACATCATAATTAAAAAGCTCAAGTATTGCATGCATCATTGCAAATCATAAATGCTTCATATCATGATGGTATCAATTTTGTCAAATTATATCCTACCATGCATGATCATAACTTTTCATTTGTATACATCAAAATAAATTAATAAATATTTCATGTATTAATATCATCACATAAGGAATATCAAGAAGAATTGGTAATGAGATTTACGAATCATGTAGATAAATTATGAATATTAAGAGACATATTATAATTCTTTTTAGATAACTCAAATAGCAAAAAGAAAGAATCATAGTAAGTTCTTTTGATTTATAAAAAGAATTCTCAAGTTATAATTCCAAGAAATCACGATTCATTTCAATAAATTTCAATAAGAACACAAAGTAGGTGATCTTGATTCATAAATGATTTAAAGTTATAAATCATGGGAAATTAAGATCATGATTTCGATAAAACCCATTAAATTCAAATCATCAAAATCTCAACATTACTTTCAAGAGATTCAAAATGGCATAGATAATTTTATTAATCTCTTAGTGAAAAAGTCAATAAGGTAGAGAAAAATAAATTTTCAAGAAAAATACTTTTCTCTTTTTAGTTATTTTAATTCATATGATTTTATTTCATCTATGCCAAACATGTAGCATGTTTTAAAATCGAAAGTGCAAGTTTTATTATGACAAAGATCAATAACGCACTTTCATTACCGTGAAAATCGAAAATTGCAAGATTCATCATCCATAATTATAAAACCAATAAACACGATTTTTAAAATCTCATGCATAGAATAAAATCATGGTATCAAAACATCATTATATCATCAAGCATGATTTCATATTTTCAATCAAAATCATTTTGTTTGTTTATCATAAAATATGTATTTTTCATGATTATTTTCAGAACTACTAGCATGATCATAAATTTTGCATTTTCATCATATTTTTTTTTTAAACATGTAATTTTCAAGAAAATTAATTCTATACTAAAAAAGAAAATGCATTATGAAGAGCATCATGTAATTTTGAAATAAATTAAGGGGGTTTTGATTACCTCATCGTTGAATGTCGTTAAGGCGTAGTTTGCCACCTCGCCTTTCTTGATTTTCTCCTTGTCTTCGGAGGAGCTCGATTCATCCCACTTTATGTTCTTCTTCTTTGGCCTCTTCCTTTGTTCAAGTTTATTATTTATTTTAGATTTTTGTTTAATAAACTTATTAAGATTTAGTGTTCGAAGTTCGAGTTCATCATTGTCCTCATCACTTGAGTCATCGCTCAAGTGGTATTCATTTGTCCGGAGTTCCAAATCCTTCCTGTTCTTTGGAAGGTGATTTTGTTCATCATGTTCATCATGTGTATTGTGCACCATTTCATATGTCATCAACGAACCAATTAGTTCTTCAAGTGGTAAGTTGTTTAGGTTTTTAGCTTCTTGTATTGCAGTTACTTTTGAATCCCACTTCTTAGAAAGAGAACGCAAAATCTTATTTACGAGTTCAAAATCTAAAAAACATTTTCCAAGAGCTCTTAAACTATTGACGACATCCGTGAAACGGGTGTACATGTCACCTATAGTCTCGCTTGGTTGCATTCGAAAAAGCTCAAAATCATGCAATAAAATGTTAACTTTCGAGTCTTTGACTCTACTAGTTCCCTCGTGCGTGATTTCAAGTGTTCGCCAAATGTCAAAAGCCGTTTCGCACGTAGAAATCCGATTGAACTCATTTTTGTTCAAAGCGCAAAATAAGGCATTCATAGCCTTTGCATTTAAAGAAAAATACTTCTTCTCCAAATCCGACCATTCATTCATCGGTTTAGAGGGAAGTTGAAAACCATTTTCAACGATATTCCACAAATCCAAATTCATAGAAATCAAGAAAACTCTCATTCAAGTTTTCCAATAAGTGTAGTCCAATCCGTTAAACAATGGTGGATAAACAACCGATAAGCCCTCTTGGTTTCCGGCGTATGCCATCTCTCTTGGGTTTTAATCCTTTTGAGAGTTAACCCCGCTCTGATACCAATTGTTAGGATCAAGAGCACTATGAGGGGGGGGGGGGGGGGTGAATTAGTGTAGCGGAAAACCTTCTACGATAAAAATAAAAACTGCGTTCGTTCGATAAAAGTGATTTCGGTAAGAAAGTCGATTCGTAAATCACTTTAACTTTTGATTAAGTGAAATGCATCAATGATATAAATGCAGTTTGCAGTTATGATTCAAATCAGTTAGCAGGCGCAAACTGAAATATGATATTCGTACGAAGCAACTGATTTACGTCTAAATGATGATTCGTAAATCACTTGATTAAGTGAGATGCAATTTAAGCAAGGATATAAAGGCAGTTTGTAGTTATGATAGAAATCAAAATATAAACGCAAACTAAAATATGATGATCATACGAAAAAGCTGATTTACGTCTAAACGCCGGTTCGGAAAGTGCAAAGCTTGAAACCCGATCGTATATGCGCAGAAAGCAGTAGGCTTTTGAGGAAGTTTATAGTAAAGATAATATGCTCAAAGTAAATGCAAACCAAGATTTAGAGTGGTTCGGTCAATCTTGACCTACTCCACTTTTGGCTTCCTCCACCGACGAGGTCACCAACGTCAGCTAGAGGCCTTCCTTCAATAGGCGAAGGCCAACCACCCTTTTACAGTTTCACTCCTTTTGATGGGCTAAGGAGACAACCCTTACAGAATTTTCTCTCCTCTCTTTACAACTCAGAACTTCGAAGAAAAGAGGGAGAAGAACTTTTGGCCTTTACAACAATTTTGAGCTCTAAAAATCACAGAACAAGATCAAGATTTCGGTGTAAGTTCATACCCTTTCAGTGCTGAATGGGTGGGTTATTTATAGGCCCCAACCCAGTTCAAATTTAGAGCTCAAAACTGTCAATTCCCCAAATTTCGGGATCAGGCGGTTGCACCTCCTGACTGAGGCGGTTGCACCGCTTGGCAGAGCTCGAAGACTGAGCCGCTAGGCAGTGCTACCTCCTGTCAAGGGCGGTTGCACCTCCTGGCAGATCTCGAAGACCGAGCTCAAGCGGTTGCACCGCCTGACTGAGGCGGTTGCACCTCCTGGCAGAGCTCGAAGACCGAGCTCAGGCGGTGCTACCTCCTATCAGGGGAGGTTGCACCACCCAGTCTCGCTCGGAGACTGAGCCCAGGCGGTACCACCGCCTGGCTGGAGCGGTTGCATCTCCCAGTCTCGCTCGGAGACTGAGCCCAGGCGGTGCAACCTCCTGCCTTGGGCGGTTCAACCGCTTGGCAGAAATCAGGGTCCGAATGGGTTGATCCATTCGGCCCAATTTGGGTTTTTTAGGGGCCCAATTGCCCCAAGATTAAGTTAATGGGATCACCTCCCATTTCCAAATTAATCATTGTGCTAACTATGATATTCCCTAAGACATTTACTGCAACTTGCTCCGGTGCGTCAATCGCTTCTTCCGGCGAGCTTCCGGCGAACTTCCGTTGATCATCCGATGAACCCTCGGTGATGCTCCTGCGGACTTCCGGCAAACTCCTGGACTTGCGATGATCCACTTGGCGAGTTCCGACGAGCTTCTTTGGCAAGCTCATGGACTTCTCGGATTTGTTCCCGTAGAACCTCCGACGACTGTTTGAACTTCCATCGAACTCTAGAACTCCCAACGTGATCATTGTCTTGACTCCGGTGTAACTCCTGCTGCATGTCTTTCTTCCATCGTAGTTAATCCTGCACACTTAAAACAAAACTTCCATCGAGACAATTAATCCTAAGCAATTAACCAAGTTGTCCGGCATGTCATTGGTCCCTCGACGCTTCGTCCGATTCTTCGGTGCATCGTCCTCTCCTGCAGCCTATTGCCCAATCGGCCAGTTGACTCTATAACTCCGATATCCTTGGCACAATACCCGCTCTTCTTGGCCCGATGCCCGAGTTCACGGCCTGAAGCCTTCTGTCGATACGTCAACCGATCTATCGACCCGACGTCCAATCTTCTGACATGTTCCTCCGGCACAACATGATTTTCCTGCTTTAATTGTCTCATCCTGATCGAAGCATCCTGCGTCACTCAAAACGCAGATTAAATCATAAACATATATCAAGTAGTTTCATCATCAAAATACTTGAATTCAGTTTGAATTCAAGGTTCTATCAATATGGCATATTGATAGGGGGAGTTTGTTTAAACTCCGGGAGTTAAGTTTAACTCCGTCATCAAGTGGTTGTCATCATCAAAAAGGGAGATTGTCCACAATCGCCTTGATTCTCCTAGGTCGCTACAGGATTCCCCGACCCCTGCTGAAGTTAGAAATTTGATGGCTCGGTGGTAGGTGGAAACTATCGCTTTCAGTTTGTTGAGCGATGGGCGACCAAGGATGACGTTGTAAGCCGAGGATAGATTGACTACCATGAAGGTAGTCATTATCGTCTTAGCTCTCGACTCTTCCCCGATGGTGATGGGGAGGGTAGTGGTCCTGAGCGGGGAGATGAAATCTCCAGTGAATCCTGTGAACGACGAGTTCATGGGAGTGAGATCTTCATTGGTGAAGCCGAGCTTCTTGAAGGCGTCGAGGTACAGCACATCGGCAAATCTCCCAGTGTCAACCATTACTCTTTTGACCCAAGCGTAGGCGATCCAGATGGAGATCACCAAAGCGTCGTCGTGGTGGGAGCGTTCGACCTCCTCGGTTCCGAAAGTGATTTTGGGCTCGAGCCCGGGTCTAGGGAGTTTTCCATCATGCTACAGGTGTAGGCCTTCCTTGCCGTTGAGCTGCTACCACTGGCAGCGGGTCCACCGATAATTGCTAGTCATAGGTGCCTAGCAAGCCAATCACGTGAGTGATGACACGTGTGACTCAATACAGAATCTTTTTGCTTTTTATATTTTGGCGTATATCACTTTATAACTATTGCATATGTGCATATATATATTGCGATATCCTGTTAGTGTTAGGATCGAGAGCACTAAGAGGGGGGGGGTGAATTAGTGCAGCGGAAATCTTTCAGCGATTAAAAACGAAAGCTGCGTTCGTTCGATAAAAACTATTTTGATGCAAAAGCCGATTCTAAGATTACTTATGATTAAGTGCAGTTTACGTCTAAACACAGTTTGCGTCTAAACGCAGTTTGCGTCTAAATGCAGATTACGTCTAAGCTCAGATAGCGTCTAAGCGCAGTTTGCGTCTAAGCGCAGTTTGCGTCTAAACATAGTTTGCGTCTAAGCGCAGTTTACGTTTAAGCTCAGATTGCATAAATCACTTGTTTAGATCAAAAGCAGTTTAAGCAGAAGTATAAATACAGTGTGCTGCTATTGTACAGCTCAAAAAGTAATCTGCAAAAAGCAGATTTACGTCTAAATGTAGATTTACGTCTAAACGTAGATTTACGTCTAAACGTAGATTTACGTCTAAACGCATATTTATGTCTGAACTTTGAAACTCGTTTGTAGACTCGCAGAAGGCAGTATGCAATTGAAATCAAGACGTAAACGTAAACTGAAATCTGATGATTGTACGAGGAAAGTCGATTTACGTCTAAATGCAGTTTTACGTCTAAATGCAGATTTTCGTCTAAACCTTGAAACTCATTCGTAAAATTGCAGAAGACAGTTTGCAGTTATAAATAGAATCAAAACGTAAATGTAAACTACAAAGAAACTTGTTCATAAAAGCGCAGAAGACAGTTTGCAGTTACAAAACGTAATCGTAAACTGTAATGTATGAAAACACCGATTTACGTCTGAATGCAGATTCGGAAAGATCAGCACTTAGAAACTTGTTCGTAAAGGCGTAGAGAGCAGTAGCTATGTAGGAGGTTTGCAGTCATGATAAAGTGCTCAAAGTAAACGCAAACCAGAGATTTAGAGTGGTTCGGTCAGTCTTGACCTACTCCACTTTTGGCTTCCTCCACCGACGAGGTCACCGACGTCAACTAGAAGCCTTCCATCAATAGGCGAAGGCCAACTACCCTCTTACAGATTCACTCCTTTTGACGGGCTTAGGAGACAACCCTTACAGAAGTTTTCTCTCCTCTCTTTACAACTCAAACTTGAAGAATAGACAGAGGAGAACTAGCAGTTTTGAGCTCTAAGAAACACAGAAAGATAGCAAGATTTCGAGTGTGTTCTGTATCTTTTCAGTGCTGAATGGGTGGGGTATTTATAGGCCCCAACCCAATTCAAATTTGGAGCTCAAAACGATCAAATCCCGGAATTCCGGGATCTGGCGGTTGCACCTCCTGACTGGAGAGGTTGCACCGCCTGGCAGAGCTCGAAGACTGAGCCCAGGCGGTGCCACCTCTTGACTGAGGCGGTTGCACCTCTCTGCCAGAGCTCGAAGACCGAGCTCAGACGGTGCCACCTCTCTGTCAGGGAGCTTGCACCGCCTAGTCTTGCTCGAAGACTGAGCTCAGGCGGTGCCACCTCTCTGTCAGGGAGGTTACACCGCCCAGTCTAGCTCGAAGACTGAGCTCAGGCGGTGCCACCTCCTGGCTGGGGAGGTTGCACCGCCCAGTCTCGCTGGGAGGCTTAGCCCAGGCGGTGCCACCTCCTGGCCTAGGCGATTGCACCTCCTGGTGCAATCAGGGTCCGAATGGTTAGCTCCATTCGGCCCAATTTAAGTCTTTCAGGGGCCCAATTGCCCCAAGATTAAGCTAATGGGATCACCTCCCATTTTCCAACTTAATCAACGTGCTAACTACGATTAGATCTAAGACAATTTCTGCAGCTTTGCTTCGGTGCGTCAATCGCTTCTTCCGGCGAGTTTCCGGCGAACTTCCGTCAATCATCCGAAGAACCCTCGGTGATGCTCCTGCGGACTTCCGGCAAACTCCTGGACTTTGCGACGATCCACTTGGTGAGTTCCGACGAGCTTCGCTTGGCAAGCTTTTGGACTTCTCGGATCTGTTCTCGCAGAACCTCCGACGACCGTCCGAACTTCCGTCGAACTCTCGAACTCCCAACGTGATCATGAACTTGACTCCGACGCAACTCCTGCTACTTGTCTAACTTTCATCGTAGTTAATCCTGCACACTTAAAACAAAAACTTCGATCGAGACAATTAATCCTAAGCAATTAACCAAGTTGTCGGGCATGTCATTGGTCCCTCGACGCTTCGTCCGATTCTTCGGCGCATCGTCCTTTCCTGCAGCCTATTGCCCAATCGGCCAGTTGACTCCGCAACTCCGATATCCTTGGCACAATACCCGCTCTTCTTGGACCGATGCCCGAGTCCACGGCCCGAAGCCTTCTGTCGATACGTCGACCGATCCACCGGCCCGATGTCCAATCTTCTGACATGTTCCTCCGGCACAACATGATGTTCCTGCTTTAATTGTCTCATCCTGATCGAAGCACCCTGCGTCACTCAAAACACAAATTAAATAATAAACATATATCAAGTAGTTTCATCATCAAAATACGAGATTCAACAGTTAGAACCCTTGCAGATTCTAAACTTGGGGTTGATCTCTTTAGGGGATCGGCCTTCTTGGAACTCTATAGGGGTTCCTCCCTCCAAGTTGCTGCTCAAAGGCTGCAGAAAAGATTCATCTATTGCTTATGAAAAGAGAAGGAATACATGGCTATTTATAGGGCTTCTAAACCCTAACTCCTAATAGGACTCCTACTTAAGACTCTTACTTCTAACCAACTCCTAGTAGGACTCCTAGTCAAGACTCCTATTCCTTTACAACTCCTAATTCTTCTCTAAGAAAACACCTCCTACATGAATGCCCCTCTCAATTAGGACTCTCCTAGCTAGAGTCCTAACAGAATGTCCCTCTCAATTAGGACTCTCCTAGCTAGAGTCCTAACAGTTTTACATAAATGTCCCTCTCAATTAGGACTCTCCAAGCTAGAGTCCTAACATACCCGCCCTCTTCAAATCAGCCTTGTCCTCGAGGCTGATGATTCGTGAATTCTGGGAATTGGATTTTCAAGTCGTCATAGTTCTCCCAAGTGGCATCTTCTATTGGTAGGTTTGCCCACTGTATTAGCACTTCATTAGTGGGTCATCGTCGTCGAGTCACGATCCGTCGATCAATAATGGCACTTGGCTGGGTCTGGAGTTCTCTTTGGGTAGTCATATTTTGTGGGTGGCTTTGGGCTATCTCCAAGAACCTATTTAAAACTTTCGTCTGGCCGTAGGTTTATGGGTGATATGTCATACTCCTTTTCAATTTAGTACCCTACATATAGAATAACTTTGTCCAAAATCTACTCGTGAAGATGCAAGTAGAATTTATCGTAAGCACAATGCATCCCTTATAGTGTAATTCTTTTGAGTCCCTATTGTAATGAGCCATGGGGCTTGGTGCTTCCTCCAATTTTTTTATAATCTTACTAGTCTTTGAATCTTCCTACCATTCCATCTTAATATCCTTAAGAAAGTCGCTGGTCGGAAGTGAAACGGCCGAAACTTCAACTTGCTCGGGTAGCTGCGAAAGCGCATCTGCAAGAACATTCTCTTTCCCCTTTTTGTAAGTTATTTCATAATCAAATCCACGAAGTTTTATTACCCTTTTTTGCTGCTCAGGGGATGATATTTTTCGCTCCAAAAAGTACTTGAGGCTTTTATGGTCGATTTTAATTTGAAATCGTCGGCCAATCAAGTAGGGTCTCCACCTCGTTGCTGCGCGCACAATGACGAGCATCTCCTTATCATATGTTGACTTATTTTGATGGGAGGGAGATAATGGCTTGCTAGTGTATATGAGTGGTCGACCATCTTGCATGAGAATGGCTGCAATTCTGAATCCAGATGCGTCGACCTCAATAATGAAGGGTCGGTTGAAATCTGGTAGTGTTAGCACCGGCGTCGTCGTCATGGCTGCCTTAAGTTTGCCGAAGGCAGTGGAGGCTCTGTCCGACCATTGGAAGACATCTTTTTTCAGTAAGGAAGTAAGTGGTGCACTGATCTCTCCATAGTTTTTCACGAACTTGCAGTAGTAGCCTGTTAAACCCAGAAAGCCATGTAGCAATTTTATGTTCCACAGGGTCAGCCAGTTTTGCATTACTCCAATTTTGAAGGGGTCTACTGCCACACCTTCCTCTGATATGATATGCCCAAGATATTTTACCTTCTTATGAAGAAAACAAAAATTCATAGTGGTTGTTGTGTGTTCAAAAGGTGGTTTTCGGTATGTCTTCTTCGCATACTCGTATTTGATGATACCCGGATCGAAGATCCAGCTTTGTGAAGATTTGTGCTCCCTTAGCAACTCATCTACTACTGGAATAGGGTATTTATCCTTGATGGTTATGCCATTGAGAGCTCGGTAATTAACACATAATCGTCATATTCCATCCTTCTTTTATATGAGGAGCACCGGTGAAGAGTAGGGGCTGCAACTTGGCCGAATAACTCCTGTTTTGAGCATCTCTTTTACAATCCTTTCTATTTCATCCTTCTGGAGATGTGAATATTGATATGGCTGAGCATTTGCTGGAGATTTGCCTGGAAGAATCATTATACAATGATCATGCCGACGGGTAAGAGGTAGGTTGCGTGGTTCGTCAAATATATCTGAAAATTCAGCAAGCAAAGGAAGTAGATTTGGATCTTCAAATTTTGTTGGCTCTCCCTTAGTTTGTTGCTCAAGTTGTACCAAAAAGCTGCTGCATGCTTTATGCAAAACCTTCTCCATTTGTTGTGTGCAAAATGTCGTTACGTCGCCCTCACGTTTCCCGTGCAGTATCACCTGTTTCTCGTTACTGTAAAATTTTATAATTAGTTGCATAAAATTCCAAGAAATATCACCTAATGTCATCAACCATTTAATTCTGAGTATGGCCTCATGATCATCAAGAGGGAGGAGGAAGAAATATGCAATTATCTCTTGGTCCTGCAGCAACAGTTTCACTTGCGGGCACCTATGATCACACTTCAAAATCCGTCCGTTGGCGACCTTAACGACAAACCTGCTGCAATTCTCAATAGATAAGTTCATATGGACAGCAACCTTACTGTTTAGGAAGTTATTAGTGCTGCTCGTGTCGATGAGAACAGTGATCGGTTGTTGTTTGAGAAGGCCTCCAACTTTCATCGTTTGCGGGTTTGAGCAGCCATCTAGTATATGTACCATAACTTCGGTCGGTTGTGGCTCTTCTTCTGCATCTTTTTCTTCATGTTCATGGCTCTCTTCTAAATGTTCAATGACCTCTTCTTCTATCGGTTCAATCATAAGAAGTCCTCCTTTACTACAGCGATGCATACGGCTCCACGGCTCGTCACAATGCGAACATAACCCCTTCGCATATCGCTCCCGAAGCTCTTCTCTTGTTAACCTCTTTGGTGTAGGGACTTGGTCAATAGTAGGGGGGGCTGAGGGCTTCAATATTACTGATTGAGGAGCGACCCTAGTCCTCCGAGCTTCATGGTTCAATTGCTCCTCTTGATGTCGTGCGAAAGAGATGGCTGCCATAAGCGTATACGGTTGTCGCGCTTTAACTTCTCCTCGGATCTCCGGCTTCAAGCCCTCAATAAAGGTCCTCAATAGCTGTTTTTGAGACCAATCATGAGTTTGATTAGATAACCTTTCAAACTTGGTTTGGTACTCCTGAATGGTGGAAGTTTGTCGGATCTTTGCTAGTTGTCCATCAATATTCTCGTAATCGGTTGGTCTGAAGCGGATCAGCAGTCCTTCTTTGAATTGTTGCCATGAAAGGAATCCATAAGTATGTTCAAACCAGTCAAACCACTGTATAGCATCCCCTTCAAGATGTATAGCTGCAATTTTCACCATAGATGCATCCGCGGTTTTGTGGTACTGAAAATATCGCTCCGTGCGCGAGATCCAACCAATCTGGTCTCCTTCATCCCATCTACTGAAGTCCACTCTCATGCATGGATAGTTAGGTTCAGTCATAGAGCCTCCCCTCCCTTGGAACTCATATCTTCGAGCCTGGTGCGACTGGGCAAAGCTCTCTTCGTGATATGATTTTTTCGGGCTTAGTGGTCGGCCCAATCTGAGTTCGGTAAAGAGCGTCCGAATCTTATCCTCCATTCGCGCCTCCAAGGCTTCGAATTTAGCATTGATTGCCTCCTTAGATGCCATAGTATATGCCTCCAAATCTATGATGTTAAGATCTCTCTTTTGTTGTCAGGTTAAAGGCATGTATAGTTGAGAGAAGTGATGGTCGAAAGGATTGGTGGATCGATGGATGTAGGCTACGATTTAGGCTTGTTTTGTGGCTGTTTTGGGTGCAGTTTGAGGGTGTGGTTTAGTGGAGTTTTAGGGCTGTGGATGAAAGTTTTGGATCTATGGTAGATGCCAGCAAAGGTTTGATAGAAATCAGTGGAAGTTGCAGCAAGTATGTGCTGTCTTGTAAGAGTAGAATTGTCGTCGAAGAAACAATGGTTTCTCGATGTAATTTCTACCAAAAACTTAAGAGAATTGAGGAGGGAATTGATAGCAAAATCACAGATTATATGACAGCAAGGATGTCTAATTTAATCAAGAGAATTTCAGCAGTATAACAGCAAGAAAATTGGTGCAAGTTGCGATAGCAGAATTGTCGTCGAAAAATTTCAATGGGTTACGATGAAAATTTGCAGCAACACAAAATTATTTTTAGAGATGAATTCCTTAATATATCAATCTTAGATGGAAGCCAAGATGATCTATGAAGTGTATAAGAAATTTCATTCAAAAAAGATTGCAAATAGATGGGTTAAGGCAACAATATGCCGCTGAAATTTTCTACAGCACAGATTTTTAAGTATAGCAGATTGGACGTAAAAGATCAGTAGTTTATATTGAGAATTTTTTGATGAAACCAAAGGGAAATCCACTATTAGGAAGTTTCAAAGCTATCATAAAAATTTCGTAGAGATTTGGATAGAAACAATATAGTATCAAGATCAAACAAACAGTGTTATGCGGCTGAAATTTTACAGTGTAGATTTTCAAGTATAGCAGATTAGACGTAAAAGATCAATGGTTTATATTGAGAATTCTTTGAAAAATCCAAAGAGAAATCTGCTGTTAGGAAGTGTCAAAGATGTCATAAAAATTTTGGATAGAAAAAGCACAGTAGCAAGATCAAACAGATGGTGCTATGCGGCTGGAATTCTGCAATGTATCTTTTGTCGTAGAGATGAAAACTTTATGACGAAAGGTTTATGCAGCAATATAGGAACAGTTTTTTTTTTTTGGATTTCCGAATAAGGATAACTAAATTGCAGTAGTAGTAAGGTAGGAAACCAAAACCTGTTGCAATTCATGGGGAGATCAAAGGATGATCCGCGGTGGTGGAGATGATGGTGGAATTCGGCGACGATCTTTTAAGCAATTGTGGGAATTGCTTTGGGCGGTTGTGGAGGGCTGATGGATGGCAGTGGAAGGGCAGCGAGATGCCAAGAACGCTGCTCTGATACCAGGTGTTAGAACCCTTGCAGATTCTAAACTTGGGGTTGATCTCTTTAGGGGATCGGCCTCCTTGGAACTCTATAGGGGTTCCTCCCTCCAAGTTGCTGCTCAAAGGCTGCAGAAAAGATTCATCTATTGCTTATGAAAAGAGAAAGAATACATAGCTATTTATAGGGCTTCTAAACCCTAACTCCTAATAGGACTCCTACTTAAGACTCTTACTTCTAACCAACTCCTAGTAGAACTCCTAGTCAAGACTCCTATTCCTTTACAACTCCTAATTCTTCTCTAAGAAAACACCTCCTACATGAATACCCCTCTCAATTAGGACTCTCCTAGCTAGAGTCCTAACAGAATGTCCCTCTTAATTAGGACTCTCCTAGCTAGAGTCCTAACAGTTTTACATAAATGTCCCTCTCAATTAGGACTCTCCAAGCTAGAGTCTTAACATATCCTTAGATTTGTGTAACAGGAATCGGATCGTGATGAGATCACGATAATGAGATCGATTCACCTTTAAACACATATCCTAAATAATCCCGGTCATAGGTTACTCGAGAGGGACATCGTGATAACCGGACAGACTGGTGTGCTGTATACCCGTCCATATGATGGATGCAGCTGGTCTTATAGCTGCTCATGTAGGGACACCAGGGATACAGTACAGGTGCTCATTGGAGAATGAGTTCACTGATTGATCCGCTTACGGAATGCTGGATGGTTGATGATGCCTTATTGTCAGACAGCGATTCCGTAGTCCTAGTGGTGTATCTAGTCCTTAGACTTAAGACACCAAGGATGTCCTGTATGAGTGCTCCACTCTTTGATACCAGACTTATAGGTTTGGTTGTCCCATACCTAATACAGCTGGTCATTGGGAGTGGTAGTCGACCTTACGAGGGCTATTGAGTGTCGATAGAGGATCATCCACTCTCGGCATCATGAGAGGAATATCCCATGTGTTCTTGCTCAGACAAATCCCTGGCCAGGGTCATTCGGGTTGAGAGAGAAAGAGTTCTCCTGGAGAATCCGATTAGAGCGAGACTCGAGTAGAAACCGTATGGGTCTGTCAGCACAATGCTCGATATACAATCTCTGGGATATCAGAAGGATGAGGGACTATAGGTACACGGTAACTGAGGATAGACAGGTCCAATGGATTGGATTCTCCTATATCGTTTGGGGACTACGGCTTAATGGCCTAGTACGTCCGTAGTCGATGAGTCGAGTGAATTATTACAGAGGGTCACACACATATGGTAGAAGGGGTTCTGACAGGTATGACTCACGACCAGCTCGATATTGGGCCTAGAGGGTTACACACATATGGTAGGCATTACGATGAGTAGAGGTTCTGATATGAGATATCCGACGGAGCCCTTGTCTTATTGGATGCAGATCCAATACCCACTAGGGGAGGATCCATTAGGGTTTGACAAGGGACCTCTATAAATAAGAGGGATTCAAAGCCTCATAGGCTAGAGCCTTTGCTTGCCTTTCCTATTCTCCTCTCCCTCTCCACCTCAGAGCAGGCCTGGAGTTTTGAGGAGCGTCGTCGCATCCCTACTGTGTGGATCACCGCTAGAGAGGAGGACGCTTGACCTCCTTCACCCTCTCCTAAAGATCTGCAAGGAAACAGGGATATACGGTCTCCCTGGGTAACACAATCTACTCTATACGCAATTTTGAGTTTCGCGGATTTTGTGCACCAATCTTCGTACGACGACGAACATCTTTTTGGGAATCAGGGATTTTGTTTTCTTGTTCTTCCGCTGCGCATGTGATGTCGCCCCCAAGATTTCCCAACAGTGGTATCAGAGCCAGGTTGTTCGTGCGAATGATTGGTTTTGAACTGCGTGTGTTGTGTTTAGGAAGAATTTTGATGTCAAAATCGTTGACGCAAAAACAAGGAAGGGTAGCAACATTTGTTGCCCTCGATCTACGTGTGTGCAGCGCAGCCGAAGGCAGGCAGCACAGGGGCTGCGCCTACAGCAGCCGGCTGACGGCCTACTTGCAGCAGGCTTGCGTCCGGCGGGGCTGGCAGCCCGCGGGCAAAGGCGCCTGCGGCCGCTTCTCCCGCGAGGTGAGACGCCGTAGGGCAGCAGCGCCTGCCGCCGCTGCTCCCGCGGGCGAAACCCACCCCCCCCCCCCCCCCCCCCCATAGGGGCGGCTGCCCGGTGGGACAGCAACGCCCGCACCCCGCCTGCAAGCGAGGGCAGCGCCCTCGCCCCGCCGCACAGGCCGCCGCCAGCAGGGTGGCGGCGGCGGAAGCAGTAAGAGGGAATTAGGGTTTTGGACAAAAATACAGTTTTACCCCTGTGAATTTGAGAAATTCCAGTTTCTTTCTTTTATCCAAATTATGAAAATACCCTTAGGAATTGAGAAATTCCCTTAATGTCCCTGATTTCAGAAAATATTAATTAATTAAAAGGTTTAGTTGATTATTATTTTTATTATTATCTAGTAGTCCTACATGATGATGATTATTTATACATGTGATGTATGATGTGTGGACGGATGATCATGGACCGTGTGATGTGTGTACTTGTGATTATTATTATTGAGGTCTGCGAGCCTCCATTATATTTCTCGTTTATTGTCGGGCCTGCGTGCCTATGATTAAGTTGTAATCACATGAGGAGGCGCAGCGGGAGCGTGGATGCGATAGCGGGACCCATGAGACGGACGATCGTGATGCATGAAGATGCATCAAGATGTCAACGAAACCGATGAGGACGAGATGGACGATCACAGGGCATGGAGATGCACCGTTGCACACATAGATCTTGATGTGAGTGATTAGGCCTACTGGTTCGGGCCTAATCATATTAGGTTATGGTCCATGATCATCTGGTGTGATTGCTTATACACATACTAGATATGTATATATATTTGCATGCGATGTAGATATATATTAAATATGTATATGTGTGACATGTCATATTATGAGACCAAATCATATAAACATATCTCGATAATATTAAGTGGGTAAACGTGAGGCAATTAGATTGACCCACGTGGCCTTCCATTGTTATAAGTAGGAACCGATTCCCGGTATAGGTTGAGTTGGTCGAGTCCCTCGAGACTCACCTATATCGCGATTCGCTATCTTGCTTACGACATAGAGATGTCACCGGTGACCTGCGGGCATGGTATGCTTGGTCGAGTCCCTCGAGGGTATATCATAAAATCAGACTCATCTTGTAACGAAGGTGTTGACTTAACCGAGCATCATGGTTGGTCGAGTCCCTCGAGGCCATGGTGATTCGGAGGCCGAACAGGACGGGAATCACAAGGAGTTGTGATCGGCAAGAGTTACCTACCTTTTAGGCTTAGTGTGATTGGTCGAGTCCCTCGAGGTTACACTAAGACGCTAATTGGATCCCGATCCCCACTAGAAGTCTGCCGGAGACTTCCGTTTCACGTGCTGAGAGTATCGCGTGACTCGTTAGTAAAATAGTGGGAGCATATTAAGATAGAAGTTCATATCTTGATAGTTTATTTCTTGCAAAATCTGCATGTTATTCATTTCTGCTGCATATTTATTTTATAAAATGTCACTTTCAAATCCCTTACGTGGCATACTTGATGTCAACCGCCTCACTTGTCCAAATTATACGGATTGGCTCTGTAACTTGAGAATTGTTCTCACAGCGGAGAAAATCGTGTACGTCCTTGATACAGTTATGCCTAAGCCCGAAGAAGGGGCAAGCGAGGATGAGATCGCTTGCTACGTGAAGTACATTGATGACTCCACTCTTGCTCAGTGCTATATGTTGGGCTCTATGACTCCTGAGTTACAGAGACAACATGAAAAGATGGATGTCATATCCATTCTCCTACATGTCCGCAAATTGTTTGAGGAACAGGGTAGGACTCAGCGATATGAGATATCCAAGAGCCTCTTCCGCGCTAGGATGACTGAGGGGACACCAGTTCAGAACCATGTCCTAAAGATGATTGAGTGGATAGAGAAACTCACAGGTCTAGGATTGGTCCTAGAGGATAACTTGTGTGTGGACATTGTGCTTCAATCCCTACCAGATTCCTTTTTACAGTTCATAATGAATTTTAATATGAACAAGCTTGAGGTGACTCTTGTTAGGATCGAGAACACTAAGAGGGGGGGGGGTGAATTAGTGCAGCGGAAATCTTTCAGCGATTAAAAATGAAAGCTGCGTTCGTTCGATAAAAACTATTATGATGCAAAAGCCGATTCTAAGATTACTTATGATTAAGTGCAGTTTACGTCTGAACACAGTTTGCGTCTAAACGCAGTTTGCGTCTAAATGCAGATTGCGTCTAAGCTCATATTGCGTCTAAGCGCAGATTGCGTCTAAGCGCAGTTTGCGTCTAAACACAGTTTGCGTCTAAGCGCAGTTTAAGCAGAAGTATAAAGACAATGTGCTGCTATTGTACAGCTCAAAATGTAATCTGCAAAAAGTAGATTTACGTCTAAACGCAGATTTACGTCTAAAGGCGGATTTACTCTAAACACAGATTTACGTCTGAACTTTGAAACTCGTTTGTAGACTCGCAGAAGGCAGTATGCAGTTGAAATCAAGACGTAAACGTAAACTGAAATCTGATGATTGTACAAGGAAAGCCGATTTACGTCTAAATGCAGTTTTACGTATAAATGCAGATTTTCGTCTAAACCTTGAAACTCGTTCGTAAAATTGCAGAAGACAGTTTGCAGTTATAAATAGAATCAAAACGTACATGTAAACTGCAAAGAAACTCGTTCGTAAAAGCGCAGAAGACAGTTTGCAGTTACAAAACGTAATTGTAAACTGTAATGTATGAAAACACCGATTTATGTCTGAATGCAGATTCGGAAAGATCAGCACTTAGAAACTTGTTCGTAAAGGTGCAGAGAGCAGTAGCTATGTAGGAGGTTTGCAGTAATGATAAAGTGCTCAAAATAAATGTAAACCAGAGATTTAGAGTGGTTCGGTCAGTCTTGACCTACTCCACTTTTGGCTTCCTCTACAAACGAGGTCACCGACGTCAACTAGAGGCCTTCCTTCAATAGGCGAAGGCCAACTGCCCTTTTACAGATTCACTCCTTTTGCTGGGCTCAGGAGACAACCCTTACAGGACCTTTCTATCCTCTCTTTACAACTCAAAACTTGAAGAATAGAAAGAGGAGAACTAGCAGTTTTGAGCTCTAAGAAACACAGAAAGATAGCAAGATTTCGAGTGTGTGTTCTGTTCTTTCAGTGCTGAATGGGTGGGGTATTTATAGGCCCCAACCCAATTCAAATTTGGAGCTCAAAACGATCAAATCCCAGAATTCCGGGATCAGGCGGTTGCACCTCCTGACTGGAGAGGTTGCACCGCCTGGCAGAGCTCGAAGACTGAGCCCAGGCGGTGCCACCTCTTGACTAAGGCAGTTGCACCTCTCTGCTAGAGCTCGAAGACCGAGCTCAGGCGGTGCCACCTCTCTGTCAGGGAGGTTGCACCGCCCAGTCTTGCTCGAAGACTGAGCTCAGGCGGTGCCACCTCTCTGTCAGGGAGGTTGCACCGCCCAGTCTAGCTCGAAGACTGAGCTCAGGCGGTGCCACCTCCTGGCTGGGGAGGTTGCACCGCCCAGTCTCGCTGGGAGGCTTAGCCCAGGCGGTGCCACCTCCTGGCCTAGGCGGTTGCACCTCCTGGTGCAATCAGGGTCCAAATGGTTAGCTCCATTCGGCCCAATTTCAGTCTTTCAGGGGCCCAATTGCCCCAAGATTAAGCTAATGGGTTCACCTCCCATTTTCCAACTTAATCAACGTGCTAACTACAATTAGATCTAAGACAACTTCTGCAGCTTTGCTTCGGTGCGTCAATCGCTTCTTCCGGCGAGTTTCCGGCGAACTTCCGTCGATCATCCGATGAACCCTCGGTGATGCTCCTGCGGACTTCCGGCAAACTCCTGGACTTTGCGATGATCCACTTGGCGAGTTCCGATGAGCTTCGCTTGGCAAGCTTCTGGACTTCTCGGATCTGTTCTCGCAGAACCTCCGACGACCGTCCGAACTTCCGTCGAACTCTCGAACTCCCATTGTGATCATGAACTTGACTCCGGCGCAACTCCTGCTGCTTGTCTAACTTTCATCATAGTTAATCCTGCACACTTAAAACAAAAAACTTCGATCGAGATAATTAATTCTAAGCAATTAACCAAGTTGTCCGGCATGTCATTGGTCCCTCGACGCTTCGTCTGATTCTTCGGCGCATCGTCCTTTCCTGCAGCCTATTGCCCAATCGGCCAGTTGACTCCGCAACTCCGATATCCTTGGCACAATACCCGCTCTTCTTGGCCCGATGCCCGAGTCCATGACCCGAAGCCTTCTGTCGATACGTCAACCGATCCACCGACCCGACGTCCAATATTCTGACATGTTCCTCCGGCACAACATGATGTTCCTGCTTTAATTGTCTCATCCTAATCGAAGCACCCTGCGTCACTCAAAACGCAGATTAAATCATAAACATATATCAAGGAGTTTCATCATCAAAATACGAGATTCAACAATCTCCCCCTTTTTGATGATGACAACTACTTGATGACGGAGTTAAACTTAACTCCCGGAGTTTAAACAAACTCCCCCTATCAATATGCCTTATTGATAAAAACTCTTGGATTCAAAAATCCAAGCAACATGTCATCATAAACTTATGCATAACATGTGATGTCATCAACATACTTCTCCCCCTTTGTCATCAACAAAAAGGAGAAGTACCACAATCAAGTGTTTGTGATGTAAGTTTTAACTCATTGCATGAAAAACATAATATCAAGTTTTATCATCATGCAGTTTTTGAAGCCAGAAAATTTAGCAAATGTTACATCATGCTTAGAACATTCAAGCTATCAAGTTTTAGATACGCAAGTTTTACAGCATACAAGATAGCACTTTTATGCAAGCTAGCAATGTTGCAACTTTTTAGAACTTGCAAGCTAGCAATTTAGAGATGTTCAAGAAGGCAACTCTTGCTTCTTGAAATATGCAAGTTGTAAGCTAGCAACTTTTTACGATATGCAAGTTTTGTTTCTTGAGATAGGCAAGATAGCACTTTTGCAAATTTTTGTTTGGCAAGCTTGTGATGTTGAAGATAACAAGCTCTTTCTTCTCTTTTGAGAAGTGTCATTTTTGCTTTCTTTGCAAAGTGCAAGCTAGCAAAATGCCAAACTAGCAAGAGATAATGTTTTACATGAGGCAAGCAAACAATTTGGCAAGTGTTACATTTGCATCTTCTCTTTATATGTGCAAGAAAATAAATAAGTTTTTGCATTTTCTTGACATTTCAAGCTAGCAATTATCGGTGATGTTCAAGATAGCAATTTCTTCTCTTTTGTAATTTTTGCCCCCTTTTTTTTTTTTGAATTGTGCTAGCAAGTTATCTCCTCCTTAGTCATTGTCAAAAAGAAGGGAAAACCCTTTCTGTCAATTTCTAAATCATGACAAAGGTAAGTAATCATTCTTATGTCAAAATTCCATAATTGAGATAAACCTTGAATTCAAATCAAGGCACTTTTAATCAAGGTTCATATCATATGCAATACATTACGTAGAAAGCATAAGTATTGCATGCATCATTTTAGCAACAAATCGTAGCATTTCATCACATGGCAAGATATCATCAAGTAGAATTACGATGCAAGTTCTTGATATCTTAACATGATGAAAATTCAAATATGGCACTTATAGTATCAATTCATATATTTCTCCCCTTTTATCATCAACAAAAGGAGAAGTAGCTCTAGCTATTTTAAAATATATGCAAGTTTTTATAACATGAAGCTATATTTTCATCACAACATATAAGCACAAAAGCATAGCAAGATTCTTAGGTTCAATCATGGCAATTCAACACTTCATGTGCAAGATTGCACTTGCTTTTCTTTGCATGTTCAAACTAGCAAAAGCTTTCTCCCCTTTGTTTTTGTCGAAAAGAAGGGAGTAATCAATGGCCAAAAATTTTTAATTATTATACAGGTCATATTACAAAATCTTGTCATGATATCAAGAAAGTTCAAAAAGGACATGATCCATTCAACAAATCCTTTTAATAGAGCAAAGGAATTATATAACCAAGAATCATGATTAAAATATTTCAATATCATAGATCAAGTCATGATTCGTGATTCATCATAAAGCAAATTAATTTTCAGTCATCACATAAGGCATTTAAAGAATTTTTGAAACATAGAAGAATGATTAATTTAAGCATGTAATATTTCAATCAAAATCAAGTCATGAATACCAATACTTTCATATTGTGAGTATCAATTCATGAATACCAAAAGATATTATTTGTGATTTCAATTTTGCAAGATCATGATTATGATTTAGACATAACTTATTCAAATCAAATCGTCAACTTGAAACTCATAATCAAGTCATTAAAATTAATTTCGAAATTCACAAAATATCATGAAATCAAAAGACAAGTTGCATTTCATTTGAAGAACTCCTTTTTGATAAATGTAGGGAGCATAATGAACGATCTTGATTTATAAAGAGCTTCATGTTATAATTATCAAGATCATGATTTTAATAATTTTTCTCTTTAGCAAAAAAAATCACAAAAGCACTTTATTTTTGCATAAGAAATCTCATTGTATTATGATTTATAAATTCTTTTTCTGCACATGAATCATAGGAGATATGTATGTGAAACAAATCTTTGCAAGCAAAGACACTATCATTTATATTTCAAGATGGAATTTATAAGCATGAATCATTTCATCAAATCCATTTTAGAAAAATATTTTTCAAAAGTGTATGAGAAAATCCGATTGTTAGGATACCAATTGTTAAGTGAATCCGAAAATGAAATTAGTACTTTCATGCATTCGGATAAGATTTTGCTATAGATTTTCAAGTTCAATTATGAAGATAAAACATGCTCATGATCATAAAAATTTATGTATCCAAAACATATAATTTCCAACATGTTATAGTGTAAAATCATCATGGCAATTAAGTGTTTTGAACATTGAATCAAGAATGTCCGAAAAATAATCTTAACACGTTCATGCATTCGAGCACATTTTTGCCATAGTTTTTCAAATATACTCATGAGAATAACACATGCTTATCATCGGCTTAAAATCTCATGCATAAAATTATTAATTGAAATATTTAATTTCATCATTATGCATTTCTTCAAATCAAACATGATCTTTAATCAAAATCGAGAAATAACAATGGAAATCAACGTAATGCACATTATTACTTCTTAACCATGATTTCATATTTTCAATCAAGATCATTTTATTTGTTTATCATAAAATATGCAATATTATCATTTTCGAAATTACTTAGTATGATCATAATAATTTTTTTTTTAACATGTAATTTTTAAGAAAATTAATTCTAAACTAAAAGAGAAAAATACATCATGAAAGCATCAAGTAATTTCAAAATAAATTAGGGGGATTTCGATTACCTCATCATTGTAGGCTGTTAAGGCGTAGTTTGCCGCCTTGCTTTTGTTGACTTTCTCTTCTTCGAAGGAGCTCGAGTCATCCCAATTTTTGTTCTTCTTCTTGCGTTTAAAGCAAGTAGTTCGATTCTTTTTGCTTTTTAATTTTCGTTTCATTTGTAGTTTAAGTTCACCATCACTTGAGCTTATGCTCGAGTGGCCTTCAAATGTTCTATGTCCCAAATCCTTCTTGTTCTTTGGAAGGTTGTTTTGTTCATCATTGTCCTCATCACTTGAGTCATCGCTCAAGTGGCATTCATTTGTCCAGAGTTCCAAATCCTTCCTGTTCTTTGGAAGGTAATTGTGTTCAACATGTTCATCATGTGCATTGTGCACCATTTCATATGTCATCAATGAACCAATTAGTTCTTCAAGTGGTAAGTTGTTTAGGTTTTTAGCTTCTTGTATTGCAGTTACTTTTGAATCCCACTTCATAGAAAGAGAACGCAAAATCTTGTTTACGAGTTCAAAGTCCGAAAAACATTTTTCAAGTGCTCTTAAACTATTGACGACATCCGTGAAACGGGTGTACATGTCGCCTATAGTCTCGCTTGGTTGCATTCGAAAAAGCTCGAAATCATGCAATAAAAAGTTAACTTTCGAGTCTTTGACACTACTAGTTCCCTCGTGCGTGATTTCAAATGTTCGCCAAATGTCAAAAGCTGTTTCGCACGTAGAAATCCGATTGAACTCATTTTTGTCCAAAGCGCAAAATAAGGCATTCATAGCCTTTGCGTTTAAAGAGAAATACTTCTTCTCCAAATCCGACCATTCGTTCGTCGGTTTAGAGGGAAGTTGAAAACTGTTTTCAACGATATTCCATAAATCCAGATTTAGAGAAATCAAGAAAACTCTCATTCGAGTTTTCCAATAAGTATAGTCCAATCCGTTAAAGAACGGTGGATGAAAGATCGAAAAGCCCTCTTGAAGAGCCATTTCTCTTGGGTGTAAATCCGAAATGAGAAATACCCCGCTCTGATACCAATTGTTAGGATCGAGAGCACTAAGAGGGGGGGGGGGTGAATTTGTGCAGCGGAAATCTTTCAGCGATTAAAAACGAAAGCTGCGTTCGTTCGATAAAAACTATTTTGATGCAAAAGCCGATTCTAAGATTACTTATGATTAAGTGCAGTTTACGTCTGAACACAGTTTGCGTCTAAACGCAGTTTGCGTCTAAATGCAGATTGCGTCTAAGCTCATATTGCGTCTAAGCGCAGATTGCGTCTAAGCGCAGTTTGCGTCTAAACACAGTTTGCGTCTAAGCGCAGTTTAAGCAGAAGTATAAAGACAATGTGCTGCTATTGTATAGCTCAAAAAGTAATCTGCAAAAAGCAGATTTACGTCTAAACGCAGATTTACGTCTAAATGCAGATTTACGTCTAAACGCAGATTTACGTCTAAACGCAGATTTACGTCTGAACTTTGAAACTTGTTTGTAGACTCGCAGAAGGCAGTATGCAGTTGAAATCAAGACGTAAACTGAAATCTGATGATTGTACGAGGAAAGCCGATTTACGTCTAAATGCAGTTTTACGTCTAAATGCAGATTTTCGTCTAAACCTTGAAACTCGTTCGTAAAATTGCAGAAGAAAGTTTGCAGTTATAAATAGTATCAAAACGTAAATGTAAACTGCAAAGAAACTCGTTCGTAAAAGCGCAGAAGACAGTTTGCAGTTACAAAACGTAATCGTAAACTGTAATGTATGAAAACACCGATTTATGTCTGAATGCAGATTCGGAAAGATCAGCACTTAGAAACTTGTTCGTAAAGGTGCAGAGAGCAGTAGCTATGTAGGAGGTTTGCAGTAATGATAAAGTGCTCAAAATAAACGCAAACCAGAGATTTAGAGTGGTTCGGTCAGTCTTGACCTACTCCACTTTTGGCTTCCTCTACCGACGAGGTCACCGACGTCAACTAGAGGCCTTCCTTCAATAGGCGAAGGCCAACTGCCCTTTTACAGATTCACTCCTTTTGATGGGCTCAGGAGACAACCCTTACAGGACCTTTCTCTCCTCTCTTTACAACTCAAAACTTGAAGAATAGAAAGAGGAGAACTAGCAGTTTTGAGCTCTAAGAAACACAGAAAGATAGCAAGATTTCGAGTGTGTGTTCTGTTCTTTCAGTGCTGAATGGGTGGGGTATTTATAGGCCCCAACCTAATTCAAATTTGGAGCTCAAAACGATCAAATCCCGGAATTCCGGGATCAGGCGGTTGCACCTCCTGATTGGAGAGGTTGCACCGCCTGGCAGAGCTCGAAGACTGAGCCCAGGCGGTGCCACCTCTTGACTGAGGCGGTTGCACCTCTCTGCCAGAGCTCGAAGACCGAGCTCAGGCGGTGCCACCTCTCTGTCAGGGAGGTTGCACAGCCCAGTCTTGCTCGAAGACTGAGCTCAGGCGGTGCCACCTCTCTGTCAGGGAGGTTGCACCGCCCAGTCTAGCTCGAAGACTGAGCTCAGGTGGTGCCACCTCCTGGCTGGGGAGGTTGCACCGCCCAGTCTCTCTGGGAGGCTTAGCCCAAGCGGTGCCACCTCCTGGCCTAGGCGGTTGCACCTCCTGGTGCAATCAGGGTCCAAATGGTTAGCTTCATTCGGCCCAATTTCAGTCTTTCAGGGGCCCAATTGCCCCAAGATTAAGCTAATGGGTTCACCTCCCATTTTTCAACTTAATCAACGTGCTAACTACGATTAGATCTAAGACAATTTCTGCAGCTTTGCTTCGGTGCGTCAATCGCTTCTTCCGGCGAGTTTCCGGCGAACTTCCGTCGATCATCCGATGAACCCTCGGTGATGCTCCTGCGGACTTCCGGCAAACTCCTGGACTTTGCGATGATCCACTTGGCGAGTTCCAACGAGCTTCGCTTGGCAAGCTTCTGGACTTCTCGGATCTGTTCTCGCAGAACCTCCGACGACCGTCCGAACTTCCGTCGAACTCTCGAACTCCCATCGTGATCATGAACTTGACTCCGGCGCAACTCCTACTGCTTGTCTAACTTTCATCGTAGTTAATCCTGCACACTTAAAACAAAAACTTCGATCGAGATAATTAATTCTAAGCAATTAACCAAGTTGTCCGGCATGTCATTGGTCCCTCGACGCTTCGTCCGATTCTTCGGCGCATCGTCCTTTCCTGCAGCCTATTGCCCAATCGGCCAGTTGACTCCGCAACTCCGATATCCTTGGCACAATACCCGCTCTTCTTGGCCCGATGCCCGAGTCCACGACCCGAAGCCTTCTGTCGATACGTCAACCGATCCACCGGCCCGATGTCCAATCTTCTGACATGTTCCTCCGGCACAACATGATGTTCCTGCTTTAATTGTCTCATCCTAATCGAAGCACCCTGCGTCACTCAAAACGTAGATTAAATCATAAACATATATCAAGGAGTTTCATCATCAAAATACGAGATTCAACAACTCTCTCAAAGCTCCTCAATATGTTGAGGGAGGCAAGAGTACTATTAACAAAGAGAAGCCAGTTCTCTACACTGGTGAGACTAGAAAGAAAAGGAAAGCAGAAAGGTCCCTTAAGAAGGGAAAGGGCAAGGGCAGACCAGGTAAAGCAAAGGTTGCTAAGAAAGACCTAGCAAAGGACAAAGGCCAGTGCTTCCACTGTGGTAAAGATGGGCACTGGAAGAGAAACTACAAATAGTACCTTGCAGCAAGGGCGAAATAGAAGCTTGGAGAAGCTTCAGGTACATCATGATCAATCTCCAATTGTCTGATTTTTGTGATAGTACATTGGTATTGGATACCAGTATTGCTTATCACATCTACAATTTATTGTAAATTCTAGCAAAGCCGAGGGGAGATTGACGAGAGGAATATTGCATAAAGGTTTGTTTATGCAAGACACTACTCCACATATCATGAATGTAAGTGTCTAAGAGGAAACAAGATGAGGTGAACAGTGCATACCTATGGCATTGTAGGCTAGGTCATATCCATGAGGGAATGATTCAAAAGTTGCTAAATGATGGATATCTAGATCCATTCGTCTATGTGTCATATGCAACTTGCGAGGCTTGCCTTCGTGGAAAACTGACCAACTCTCCATTTAGTAGAACTGGAGAGAGAGCCACTGAGCTGTTGGAACTCATACATAGTGATGTATGTGGACCCATGTCAACTCATGTCATTGGTGGTTACTCCTACTTCATTACCTTTACTGATGATTTCTCAAGGTATGGATATGTGTACTTAATGAAGTACAAGTCTGAGACTTTTGAGAAATTCAAAGAGTATAAGAATGAGATGGAGAACCAGACTGGAAAGAGTCTCAAAACTCTTCGATCAGATCGAGGAGGTGAGTACTTAAGTACAGAATTTACTCAGTTCCTCAAGGACCATGGGATATTATCCCAATGGACACCTCCTTATACACCTCAGCTCAATGGTGTCTCTGAAAGGAGGAATCGTACGCTATTAGATATGGTACGGTCCATGATGAATTTTGCTAACCTACTCATCTTATTCTAGGGATATGCCCTAGAGACTACAGCTTACCTTCTGAACAGAGTTCCAACTAAGTTGGTAGTGTCTACACCATATGAGATATGGAAAGGGAAGAAGCCTAATCTTAAGGTTGTTAAGATTTGGGGTTGCCCTGCTCACGTTAAAAGACACAACCCCGATAAATTAGAATCAAGGACAGAGCGATGCAAATTTGTGGGATACCCCAAGGAAACTTGTGGGTATTATTTCTATCATCTCGAGGACCAAAAGGTCTTTGTAGCTAAGAGAGCAGTGTTACTTGAGAATGAACATATTCTTGGCAAAGATAGTGGGAGAATGATAGAGTTGAGCGAGGTTGGAGAACCAAGCTCAAGCACCACTCTACAGCCCGAGTTTGTTCAGGTACCTAATACATAAGTTTCAACTTTACGCAGGTCTGATAGAGTATCTCATCCTCCTAAGAGATATGTGGGACATATTAGAGGAGAGGATGTTGAGGATATTGATCCTCAGACCTACGAGGAGGCTATTATGAGTATAGACTCCGAGAAGTGGCAAGAAGCCATGAATTCTGAGATGGATTCTATGTACTCCAACAAGGTTTGGAACCTAGTTGATGCGCCCGAAGGTATTGTACCCATCGGTTGCAAGTGGATCTTTAAGAAAAAGATCGGAGTAGATAAAAAGGTAGAGGCCTATAAAGCAAGGCTAGTGGCTAAGAGGTATCGTCAAAGGCAAGGTGTTGACTATGATGAAACCTTCTCACCCGTAGCAATGCTAAAATCCATCAGAATTCTATTGGCTATTGCAGCACACTATGATTATGAGATCTGGCAGATGGATGTGAAAACCTCATTCCTCAATGGGAACCTCAAGGAGGAGATGTATATGATGCAACCTGAGGGATTCATGTCTAAGAACTGCCTAGATAAGGTGTGTAGGTTGCTTAGATCCATTTATGGACTAAAGCAAGCTTCCCGAAGTTGGAACATAAGATTTGATGAGGCAATCAGATCTTATGACTTCGTTAAGAACGAAGATAAGCCTTGTGTGTACAGGAAGGTAAGTGGGAGCGCTATCACCTTTTTGGTGTTATATGTGGATGACATCCTCATCATTGGGAATGACGTAGGAATGCTATCCACAGTAAAGGCTTGGTTATCTAGACACTTCTCCATGAAGGACTTAGGGGAAGCATCCTATACCTTGGGGATTAGAATCTATAGAGATAGATCCAAGAGGATGCTTGGCTTGTCCCAGTCCAGGTACATAGAAACCATTGTCAAAATGTTTGGCATGAAAAATTCCAAGAAAGGGCGAACATGAATATGATACCTTATGCCTCAGCAAAAGGGTCTATCATTTATGCCATGCTATGTACTAGGCCTGATATAGCGCATGCTTTGAGTGTCACGAGCAGGTATTAGGCGGATCCAGGCTTGGAGCACTGGAAAGCAGTAAAGTGTATCCTTAAGTACTTGAGAAGGACTAAAGATATTTTACTAGTATATGGAGGTAGTAGCCTTAAGGTTGAAGGCTACATAGACTCAAGTTTTCAGTCTGACGTCGATGATAGCAAGTCGAATTCAGGGTATGTGTACACCTTAAATGGAGGAGCAGTGTGCTGGAAGAGTTCCAAGCAAGATACTACTGCTGACTCGACCACAGAGGCGGAGTATATTACTGCATCAGATGCAGCAAAGGAGGGAGTCTGGTTGAAGATGTTCATCACATATTTGGGAGTCGTTCCGGATAGCGAGAAGTCGACTTCCTTATATTGCGACAACTATGGGGCGATTATTGAAAAAAGGGAACTCGGGTCTTATCAGAAGTGTTCTGAGGACGTTTTAGCTTTTCAAAGAGATCGTAACCCGAGGAGATATAGTAGTGGAAAGAGTTCCATCCGAAGATAACATTGCAGATCCACTGATAAAGCCATTGTCTCATTTTGTCTTTGAGCGTCACAGGGGTCTGATGGGGATCAGACACATAGATAATTGGCTTTAGGTCAAGTGGGAGATTGCTAGTCATAGGTGCCCAGCAAGCTAATCACATGAGTGATGACACGTGTGACTTAATACATAATCTTTTTGCTTATTATATTTTGGCGTATATCACTTTATAACTATTGCATATGTGCATATATATATTGTTATATCCTTGGATTTGTGCAATGGGAATCGGATCGTGATGAGATCACGATAATGAGATCGATTCACCTTTAAACACATATCCTAAATAATCCTGGTCATAGGTTACTCGAGAGGGACATCGTGATAACCGGACAAACTAGTGTGCTGTATACCCGTCCATATGATGGATGCAGCTGGTCTCATAGCTGCTCGTGTAGGGACACTAGGGATACAGTACAGGTGCTCATTGGAGAATGAGTTCACTGATTGATCCGCTTACGGAATGCTTGATGGTTGATGATGCCTTATTGTCATACAGCGATTTCGTAGTCCTAGTAGTGTATCTGGTCCTTAGACTTGAGAGACCAAAGATGTCCTGTATGAGTGTTCCACTCTTTAATACCATACTTATAGGTTTGGTTGTCCCATATCTAGTACAACTGGTCATTGGGAGTGGTAATCGACCTTACAAGGGCTATTGAGTGTCGATAGAGGATCATCCACTCTCAGCGTCATGAGAGGAATATCCCATGTGTTCTTGCTCAGACAAATCCCTGGCCAGGGTCATTCGGTTTGAGAGAGAAAGAGTTCTCCAGGAGAATCCGATTAGAGCGAGACTCGAGTAGAAACCATATAGGTCTGACAGCACCATGCTCGATATACGGTCTCTGGGATATCAGAGGGATGAGGGACTATAGGTACACGGTAACTGAGGATAGACAGGTCTAATGGATTGGATTCACCTGTATCGTCTGGGGACTATGGCGTAGTGGCCTAGTACGTCCGTAGTTAATGAGTCGAGTGAATTATTACAAAGGGTCACACACATATGGTAGAAGGAGTTCTGACAGGTATGACTCACGGTCAGCTCGATATTGGGCCTAGAGGGTCACACACATATGGTAGGCATTGCGATGAGTAGAGGTTCTGATATGAGATATCCGACGGAGCCCTTGTCTTATTGGATGCAGATCCAATACCCACTAGGGGAGGACCCATTAGGGTTTGACAGGAGACCTCTATAAATAGGAGGGATTCAGAGCCTCATAGGCTAGAGCCTTTGCTTGCCTTTCCTATTCTCCTCTCCCTCTCCACCTCAAAGCAGGCCTGGAGTTTTGAGGAGCGTCGTCGCAACCCTACTGTGTGGATCACCGCTAGAGAGGAGGACGCTTGACCTCCTTCACCCTCTCCTAAGGATATGTAAGGAAACAGGGATATACAATCTCCCTAGGTAACACAATCTACTCTATACGCAGTTTTGAGTTTCGCGGATTTTACGCATCAATCTTCGCACGATGACAAACATCTTTTTGGGAATCGGGGATTTTGTTTTCTTGTTCTTCTACTGCGCATCTGATGTCGCCCACAAGATTTCCCAACAATAATGACATTGATCTACCTCTCGACAGGACCCCTAGGGCGCAGACTTGCTTCTCCTGGTTCCTTGAGGTAGCGCCCTAGGTGACCTCTTTGGATTAGTTCCTCGATTTGATTTTAGAGGTCGTGGCAGTCTTCCGTATCATGGCCGTAGTCCCGATGGAACCTGCAATATTTAGATCAGTCCTTATGAGTAGCCTTTAGGGGATTGGGTTGCCGTAAGAGACCTTTCTCCTTGATCTAGAGAAAGATCTCGATATGGGACGTGTTTAGAGGCAGAAGCGAGGGCCTCGGGAGTAACAGCTTGGGTCGGTCGAGCCTCCTATGAGGCTGCATTGGTGGCACCGAAGTTGCTCCTCGGGCCTACTCCATCCTTGGCCTCTTATTATCCTCGCGCCTCCCTGCCATTATGGCTTCGGCGGTGATGTACTAGTTGGCACGTTGTAGCATCTCGGGGATGGTAGTGGGTGGCTTCTCAATCAGTGACCAGAAGAACCTCGAGGGTCTCAAGCCCATCAGAAACACCTGTATGATTAAAGAAGGGTGAGAGTTTGAGAATCCTCGGATTTCAGTGGCAAAGTGTGCCACGAATTTGGAGAGTGATTCGTCTTCGCGTTGGGATAACGCGAGCAGGGTAGCGATGGAAGGCTTGGGCCGCACACTAGCCAGGAAGTTTTGCTCGAACTCCCTTGCGAGCTGATCAAAGGATGAGACCGAGCATGGGCACAATTGGCTGAACCATGCTCGTGCCGATCCTCTAAAGGTAGTCGGGAATGCCCGACACATCAGTGCATCGGAGGTGCCATAAAGGGCCATCTGAGCTCGGAACGCAACGACATGTTCCACAGGGTCGAAGCCACCATCGTACATTTCCAATGCCGGTAGCCTAAAGTTGAGCGGCACAGGCTTGTCCTGTATTTCCTGAGTAAAGGGGGATCCACCCGAGCTGCCTCCACCCATCTCACCCTACGACTTTTGGAATTCGCACTAGAACTCATCAACACATCGGTTGACCATGGACAGCTGGATCCTGAATGAGTCATCCACCGAGTCGGATGATATGGTATCAGCTTGGGGCGGGGCGGAGCGATCCGGTAGGGTGCGGGCGTGCTTTGCTCGGGTAGGCCTCTCGAATTTATTGTCTGCTCTTGGGCTTCTCCCATCCCGAGTTGCTCCCTACTCGGTCTTTGCTGCGTTGGGTTGGTCGAGGGAGTCGCTAGTGGCACAATCTATGGCATGAGCGGGACGATCGTCTACATCATTCCCGCCAAGGCTTGTACTTGCTTGGCCAAGCCGAGGAACGCCTCGGGCAAAACGACCGAGGGTCTTGTGGTATATTCGGGGGGAGAAAACCCCGGATCATTAAACTGGCGCCAGTAGCGATCTGGCATCAAGGCCGAGATTCCGTCTTTGAGGACGAGGAGGGGCTGATCTCCGAGTCCAACAAGGGGGTGACTGGCTGGTGGTTCTCCCTCGGGGAGAGCTCCTGCGGGATACTCCTGCGACATGACCCTCCTTCTAGTGCCAAAAAAATTGGTGAACTGATGTGCCGTGGTTGATGAGTCAGCACGGCTTGGTCCACGGGTCGATGTCGAGAGTCAGTGGTCGGCCGAATGGGTCAGCGAGGTCGATCGATTGCAAGTCGGGGCGCTATCATCGGGATGTTAGTTGGTGTCTCTCAATCGAGACGGTCGTGTCTCGGGGGTGTCCGTTCTCCTGGACGGAAAGCCCTGGGTGCCGGTCGGGATGTCGGATCCATCTGGAGGAAGATGCCTCTCGATCGGGATGGTTGCGCCTCGGGGGGGTGGCCGCTCTCCTGTAGGAAGGCCCTCGTCAAGTGGTTCCTGACTTTGACCCCTCAATGAGTAAGTTAGTGCTTGGTTCTCTACTTTTTTCTCTCTCCGTGGCCAGATGTCGGCCAGGGTTTTTATACTATTGTATGAGGGTCGGCCATACGTGGGTTTGGCATAGCGGTCGATCCTCAAGGGGTGACGTGGTACCTTTGTGCGGCCATCATCCCGGGATGCGCGGAACGGCGCCATACAGCACCGTCCCGAGCTTTCCGAGATGGGACGTACTTAGGAACACCTTGGTACGAATTCTGGCTCGACGCATGGGAGTGCTCCACTTGCTGACCTAGCGGTGGCATGGCGTGGTGTTGATTGTGACATGGCTAGGGCCCAAAATATGTTGAATCTCAGATTTTGATGATGAAACAAATTGATAAGTGTTTATGATTTAATTTGCGTTTTGAGTGACGCAGGATGCTTCGATCAGGGAGAGACAATTAAAGCAGGAAGAATCATATTGGGTTAGTGGAAAACATGTCAGAAGATTGGACGTTGGGCCGAAGGATCGGTCGACATATTGACAGAAGGCTTCGGGCCATGAATTCGGGCATCAGGCCAAGAAGAGCAGATATTGCGCTAAGGATATCGGAGTTGCGGAGGTCAACTAGCCGATTAGGCAATAGGCTGCAAGAGAGGACAATGCACCGAAGAATCGGACGAAGCGTCGATGGACCAATGATATGCTGGACAACATGATTCATGCTTAGTAATAATTGTCTAGATCAAAGTGTATTTTGTGTGTGTAGGATTAACTATAATAGCAAGGCATAAAGCAAAATGAAGTCTCAGAGTAAAGAACGCGATTTCGTTGGGAGTTCGAGAGTTCGTCGGAAGTCCGGATGTTCGTTGGAAGTTCTACCGGAACCAACCGAGAAGTCCAGGAGCTTGCCAAAGAAGCTTATCGAAACTCGCCAAGAAGATCATCGTGAAGTCTAGGAGCTTGTCGGGAGTTCACCGGAACATATCTGAGAGATCGTCGGAAGTTCACCGGAAGATTGCCGGAAGAAATATGACTTATCTTGCTTAGAATATGTCTTAGGAATCGTAGTTAGCACATAATTAGAGTTGGGATTGGGAAATAATTCCATCAACTCTGTTAGGGGCCAACTGGGCTCAAAGTTAGGCTGGTTTGGGCCGAATTCAAGGCCCAACTAGGGTGCTGAAACCTTGGCCAGCGATGGCACCACCTGGGGAACAGTGTTGGGAAATCTTGGGGGCGACATCACATGCGCAGCGGAAGAACAAGAAAACAAAATCCCCGATTCCCAAAGAGATGTTCGTCGTCGTGCGAAGATTGGTACGCAAAATCCGCGAAACTTAAAACTGCGTATAGAGTATGTTGTGTTACCTAGGGAGATCGTATATCCCTGTTTCCTTGCAGATCCTTAGGAGAGGGTGAAGGAGGTCAAGCGTCCTCCTCTCTAGCGGTGATCCACACAGCAGGGTTGCGACGACGCTCCTCAAAACTCCAGGTCGGCTCTGAGGTGGAGAGGGAGAGGAGAATAAGAAAGGCAAGCAAAGACTCTAGCCTATGAGGATTTGAATCCCTCCTATTTATAGAGGTCCCCTGTCAAACCCTAATGGGTCCTCCCCTAGTGGGTATTGGATCTGCATCCAATAAGACAAGGGCTCCGTCGGATATCTCATATCTGAACCTCTACTCATCGCAATACCTACCATATGTGTGTGACCCTCTAGGCCCAATATCGAGCTGGCCGTGAGTCATACCCGTCAGAACTCCTTCTAACTCAGTGAATTATTATCTCTGTAATAATTCACTTAACTCATCGACTACGGACGTACTAGGCCACTACGCCGTAGTCCCCAGACGATATAGGGGAATCCAATCCATTGGACCTGTCTGTCCTCAGTTACCGTGTACCTATAGTCCCTCATCCATCTAATATCCCAGAGACCGTATATCGAGCATGGTGCTGTCAGACTCATACGGTTTCTACTCGAGTCTCGCTCTAATCGGATTCTCCCGGAGAACTCTTTCTCTCTCAACCCGAATGACCCTGGCCAGGGATTTGTTTGAGCAAGAACACATGGGATATTCCTCTCATGACGCCGAGAGTGGATGATCCTCTATCGACACTCAATAGCCCTCGTAAGGTCGACTACAACTCCCAATAACCAGCTGTACTAGATCTTGGACAGTCAAACCTATAAGTCTGGTATCAAAGAGTGGAGCACTCATACAGGACATCCTTGGTGTCTCAAGTCTAAGGACCAGATACACCACTAGGACTACGGAATCGCTATCTGACAATAAGGCATCATCAACCATCCAGCATTCCGTAAGCGGATCAATCAGTGAACTCATTCTCCAATGAGCACCTGTACTGTATCCCTAGTGTCCCTACACGAGCAGCTATGAGACCAGCTGCATCCATCATATGGACGGGTATACAGCACACCAGTCTATCCGGTTATCACGATGTCCCTCTCGAGTAACCTATGACCGGGATTATTTAGGATATGTGTTTAAATGTGAATCGATCTCATTATCGTGATCTCATCACGATCCGATTCCCATTGCACAAATCCAAGGACATCACAATATATATATGCATTTATGCAATAGTTATAAAGTGATATACGCCAAAATATAATAAGCAAAAAGATTCTGTATCAAGTCACACGTGCCATCACTCACGTGATTGGCTTGCTGGGCACCTATGACTAGCAAACAGTACCCCAGAAAATCTGGGTGGTGGTACCACCGGTAGTAATGCTACCAGCGGTGGTACCGCCCCTGTTCGGTGGTGGTACCGCCTAGTACCAAATCCTACGGTGGTAGTACTACCGAGGAACGACGATGGTACCGCCAATACACAGGAAACCTGGGATGAGACCTTTTTAAGCTCCAAGTTTGAATCAACTTGAAGCCTATAAATACCTCTCTCATCCCTGGTTAACTTACATAAGCATAGAGTATTTAAAAGTAAGAAAACGCTGTTGTAATCACTAGAGAAATCCCCTCCTATAGTCTAAGTTTAGAATTCTATTTAAGAGGAGTGTGTGCTTGTTAAGGTTGACTCCTAAATCTATGAAAATGAGAATAGGGTATTAGGATCGAAGCGGCACTAAGAGGGGGGGGGGCGGGTGAATTAGTGCAGCGGATTAAAACTCATAAATTTGAAATCGATTTCATAAATGTGTAAAGATTTTGATTCGACGAAGGATGGCGTAGCTAAAATAGCTCGAGTAAAGGTAGTTAAGAGTAGGGAGATGAAAACCGAATGATTTGCAGCTAAGTAGAGAAATGGTTCGAAATTTAAACACTCACACATTCAAGGAACACCCCGATGTATAGTGGTTCGGTCAAATGACCTACATCCACTTTCGAAGCCTTCTTCGATGAGGCTTCCAACTTCTACTAGCAAATCACTTTATAGGGGAAGGACCAAATACCCCTCGAGCCACAGGTGCGAAGGTTTCTTTGTAATCGATACCTTCTTCTTGGTTGAAACCTTTGGCCACTAATCTAGCCTTGTTTCTAACCACGATACCATTTTCATCTTGCTTGTTTCTAAAGACCCATTTAGTACCAATAACTAAATGGTCATTTGGCCTAGGAACAAGCGTCCACACCTCATTTCTCTCAAATTGATTTAATTCATCTTGCATTGCGATAATCCATGAATCATCTTTCATGGCTTCATCAACACATTTGGGTTCAATTTGGGAGAGAAAGGCGGCGTTGGCACAAAAGTTTTTAAAAGAAGATCATATTTGAACCCCCTTTGATGTGTCTCCTAGGATTAGCTCCTTAGGATGAGCATTTACATACTTTCAATCCTTGGGTAAGGATGTTTCGGAAGTGGATGCATCCAAGTTACTAGTTGGAGACGGGGTTTCGTTTAAATTCAAGGAATCAAAATTAACATCATCATCAAGATCATTTTTCTTAATTTCTGAAATCTCATTGAAAACAACATGGATGGATTCTTCAATAATTAAGGTTCTTTTATTAAAAATGCGAAAAGCTTTAGAAACCGAAGAATAACCAAGAAAGATTCCTTCATCAGATTTAGCATCGAATTTTCCTAAGTTATCCTTTTCATTCAAGATAAAACACTTACACCCAAAGACTTTAAAATATGAGACATTGGGTTTTTTGTTATTCCATAACTCATAAGGAGTTTTGGTGAGTAAGGGTCTTACTAGGACTCTATTTAAAATATAGCATGCAGTGTTTACAGCTTCGGCCCAAAAATATTTGGGTAGGCTATGTTCATTCAACATGGTTCTTGCCATTTCTTGTAAATTTCGATTTTTTCTTTCTACTACCCCATTTTGTTGAGGATTTCTTGGAGTAGAGAAATTATGGTTGTATCCGTTGAGTTCACAGAATTCTTGGAAATCATGGTTTTGAAATTCTCCACCATGATCACTTCTAATTGACGAAATCATAGATCCCTTCTCATTTTGAACAAGTTTACAAAACTTGGTAAAATATCTAAAGCATTCATTTTTCTGTTTTAAGAAGTAGGTCCATGTATATCTGCTATAGTCATCAACAATGACAAAGGCGTATTTGCTACCTCCTAGACTCGATGTAGAGATTGGTCCGAACAAGTCCATATGGATCAATTGTAAGGGCCTAGAGGTGCTTATTTGATTCTTAGCTTTGAAGCTACCCTTAATTTGCTTACCTAATTGGCAAGCATCACATACATTATCTTTGATGAACTTGATATGAGGAATTCCTCTTACAAGTTCTCTAGATGATACTTGAGTGATTAGTTTCATGCTAGCATGACCTAATCTTCTATGCCATAGCCAAGCATCCTCATTCATAACGGCAAAACACATTTCATCACATAAGTCATTGATGTCAATAGTGTATACGTTATTTTGTTTTAATGCAATCATAGATATATTTTTGTGTGGTTTTTCAATGATGCAAGCATTAGATTCAAATCTTATAATATATCCTTTATCACATAATTGACTAATGCTCAAGAGGTTATGTTTTAAACCATCAACTAGTAAAATATCTTCAATAGAGAAGTTGGATTTGTTACCTATGGTTCCTTTGCCAATGATTTTACCCTTGTTGTTGTCTCCAAAGGTGACATATCCTTCGTCTATGCTAGTGAGCTTAGAGAATTGAGATGGATCTCCGGTCATATGCCTTGAGCATCCACTATCAAGGTACCATCTCTTGCTCCTAGCTTGCGATGGTTTAGTTTTCTACAAGAAAGGATGATGTTTAGGTACCCATTTGCTTTTGGGTGCCTCATAAATAGATCTACATTTTCTATCATGTTGCATAGAGTTTATCATGGTTCCTTTAGGAACCCAGATTAGTTTGTTTGGACTTATTTTCTTGAATGGACAACAATGTGTCTTGTGTCCAGATTTGCAACAAAAGTTGCACTTGGTTTGGTGTTGAACATGTAAGATGGAGCCTTTTATGAAGGTGGTTGGATTTTGGTGAGGACTTCTCACAAATCCAATTCCGCTTCTTTTTGGAATGTGACCCTTGTTTGCAATGATCATGTTTAATGACTTGCTACCAACCTCGAATTTCTTCAAGGTGTCCTTGAGTAGCAGGTTTTCTTTTTGCAAAGTTTCTAAATCATGACATTTGATACATGAATTTAAACTATCATGATGTTCGACTTTTAACTTATCAAACTCACAAGTAAGACTATCATGCATCTTTTTCAGCAATTTATATTTTCTACTTATACTCTTGCATTCGTCAAATAAGTCATTGAAAGCATTTAATAATTCATCAAAAGATAAATCAGCATCTATTGAATTTGTTACCTCATCTTCGATGGCCATTAAGGCGTAATGAGCAACTTGCTCGGTGTTGGACTCCTCTTCCTCAGATGCGCTCGAATCATCCCATGTTGCTTGGAGCGCCTTCTTCTTTGTTATTCTTTTCTTGACTTGGGGACAATCACTCTTGTAGTGTCCCGGCTTTTTGCATTCATAGCAGATTACTTGGTCCTTTTTGGGTTCAAGTTTATTTTTTGCATCATTCTTAAACTTGTTTCTTTTGAAGAACTTTTTAAACTTTCTTGTTAGAAGTGCCAAGTCATCATCACAGTCCTCATCACTTGAGTTTTCTCTCAAGTGGCATTCTGAAGTTTTGAGTGCCATATCCTTCCTGTTCTTTGGAAGGATGTCTTCTTGCTCTTCATGAGCTTTACAAGTCATTTCGTAGGTCATTAATGACCCGATTAGTTCTTCAAGAGGAAAATTTCGCAGATCTTTTGCCTCTTGAATAGCGGTGACTTTAGGATCCCAACTCTTAGGAAGGGATCTTAGTATCTTATTAACAAGCTCAAAATCCGAAAAGCTCTTTCCGAGTCCTTTTAGACCGTTGACGACATCCGTGAAACGGGTAAACATGTCGCCAATGGTTTCACTCGGTTTCATCCGAAAAAGTTCGAAAGAATGTAACAGCAAATTGATTTTTGACTCTTTTACTCTACTTGTGCCCTCATGGGTCACTTCGAGCATGTGCCAAATATCAAATGCAGTTTCACAAGTTGAAACACGGTTAAACTCGTTTTTATCAAGTGCACAAAATAAGGCATTCATAGCCTTTGCATTAAGAGCGAAAGCCTTCTTCTCCAAATCATTCCAATCGATCATTGGAAGAGAAGACTTCGAAAATCCGTTTTCGACAAGATTCCACAGTTCAAAATCCATAGAAATAAGAAAGATTCTCATTCGGGTCTTCCAATAGGTGTAGTCCGTCCCATTAAACATGGGTGGACGTGTAATGGAATGTCCCTCTTGGTTTCCGGCGTAAGCCATCTCTCTTGGGTTTTAATCCTTTTGAGAGTTAACCGGGCTCTGATACCAATTGTTAGGATCGAGAGCACTAAGAGGGGGGGGGTGAATTAGTGCAGCGGATATTTTTCAGCGATTAAAAAACGAAAGCTGCGTTCGTTCGATAAAGACTATTTTGATGCAAAAGCCGATTCTAAGATTACTTATGATTAAGTGCAGTTTATGTTTAAACATAGTTAGCGTCTAAACGCAGTTTGCGTCTAAATGCAGATTGCGTCTAAACTCAGATTGCGTCTAAGCGCAGTTTGCGTCTTAGCGCAGATTGCGTCTAAGCGCAGATTGCGTCTAAGCGCAGATTGCGTCTAAACACAGTTTGCGTCTAGGAGCAGTTTAAGCAGAAGTATAAAGACAATGTGCTACTGTTGTACAGCTCAAAAAGTAATCTGCAAAAAACAGATTTACGTCTAAACGCAGATTTACGTCTAGACGCAGATTTACGTCTAAACGCAGATTTACGTCTTAAACGCAGATTTACGTCTGAACTTTGAAACTTGTTTGTATATTCACAGAAGGCAGTATGCAGTTGAAATCAAGACGTAAACGTGAACTGAGATCTGATGATTGTGCGAGGAAAGCCGATTTACGTCTAAATGCAGTTTTACGTCTAAATGTTGAAACTCGTTCGTAAAATTGTAGAGGACAGTTCGCAGTTATCAATAGGATCAAAATGTAAGTGTAAACTGCAAAGAAACTCGTTCATAAAAGCACGGAAGACAGTTCTGCAGAATCAAACGTAAACGTAAACTGTAATGTACGAAAATACGAATTTACGTCTGAATGCAGATTCGGAAGAACAGCACTTAGAACTTGTTCATGAAAGCGCAGAGAGCAGTAGTAATGAAGGAGGTTTGCAGTAATGATAAAGTGCTAAAAAATAAACGCAAACTAGAGATTTAGAGTGGTTCGGTCAGTCTTGACCTACTCCACTTTTGGCTTCCTCCACCGACGAGGTCGCTGACGTCAACTAGGGGCCTTCCTTCAATAGGCGAAGGCCAAACTGCCCTTTTACAGTTTCTCTCCTTTTGACAGGCTCAGGAGACAACCTTCACAGACCTTTCTCTCCTCACTTTACAACTGAAAACTTGAAGAACAGAAGGAGGAGACTTAAAGGCTTTACAACACTTTTGAGCTCTTAGAATCACAGAAAAGATCAAGATTTCGGTGTAGGTCTGTATCTTTTCAGTGCTGAATGGGTGGGGAATTTATTGGCCCCAACCCAATTCAAATTTGGAGCTCAAAACAATCAAATCCCGGAATTCTGGGATCAGGCGGTTGCACCTCTTGACTGGAGAGGTTGCACCGCCAGGCAGAGCTCGAAGACCGAGCTCAGGCGGTGCCACCTCTCTGCCAGGGAGGTTGCACCGCCCAGTCTTGCTCGAAGACTGAGCTCAGGCGGTGCCACCTCTCTGTCAGGGAGGTTGCACCGCCCAGTCTAGCTCGAAGACTGAGCTCAGGCGGTGCCACCTCCCGGCTGGGGAGGTTGCACCGCCCAGTCTCGCTGGGAGGCTTAGCCCAGGCGGTGCCACCTCCTGGCCTGGGCGGTTGCACCTCCTGGTGCAATCAGGGTCCGAATGGTTCATTCCATTCGGCCCAATTTCAGTCTTTCAGGGGCCCAATTGCCCCAAGATTAAGCCAATGGGATCACCTCCCATTTTCCAACTTAATCAACGTGCTAACTACGATTAAATCTAAGACAACTTCTGCAGCTTTGCTTCGGTGCGTCAATCGCTCCTTCCGGCGAGTTTCCGGCGAACTTCCGTCGATCATCCGATGAACCCTCGGTGATGCTCCTGCGGACTTCCGGCAAACTCCTGGACTTTGCGACGATCCACTTGGCAAGTTCCGATGAGCTTCGCTTGGCAAGCTTTTGGACTTCTCGGATCTGTTCTCGCAGAACCTCCGACGACCGTCCGAACTTCCGTCGAACTCTCGAACTTCCAACGTGATCATGAATTTGACTCCGGCGCAACTCCTGCTGCTTGTCTAACTTTCATCGTAGTTAATCCTGCACACTTATCTCAACACATAAATTAGACAACAAATGACAATTGACTTCATCATCAAAATCCGAGATTCAACATTTGGTCCTTAGACTTGAGACACCAAGGATGTCTTGTATGAGTGCTCCACTCTTTGATACCAGACTTATAGATTAGGCTATCCCAGATCTAGTACAACTGGTCATTGAGAGTGGTAGTTGACCTTACGAGGGCTATTGAGTGTCGATAGAGGATCATCCACTCTCGGCGTCATGAGAGGAATAATTCACTGAGTTAGAAGGAGTTCTGACGGGTATGACTCACAGCCAGCTCGATATTGGGCCTAGAGGGTCACACACATATGGTAGGTATTGTGATGAGTAGAGGTTCTGATATGAGATATCCGACGGAGCCCTTGTCTTATTGGATGCAGATCCAATACCCACTAGGGGAGGACCCATTAGGGTTTGACAGGGAACCTCTATAAATAGGAGGGATTCAGAGCCTCATAAGCTAGAGCCTTTGCTTGCCTTTCCTATTCTCCTCTCCCTCTCCACCTCAGAGTAGGCCTGGAGTTTTGAGGAGCGTCGTCACAACCCTGCTGTGTGGATCACCACTAGAGAGGAGGACGCTTGACCTCCTTCACCCTCTCCTAAGGATCTGCAAGGAAACAAGGATATGTGATCTCCCTAGGTAACACAATCTACTCTATACGCAGTTTTAAGTTTCACGAATTTTGCGCACCAATCTTCGCACGACGACGAACATCTCTTTGGGAATCGGAGATTTTGTTTTCTTGTTCTTCCGCTGCGCATATGATGTTGCCCCCAAGATTTCCCAAACACCTCTCCTGCGACATATTGCCCAATCGGCCAATTGACTCCGCAACTCCAATATCCTTAGCACAATGTCCACTCTTCTTGGCCCAATGCCCAAATCCACGGCTCGAAGCCTTCTGTCGATACGTCGATTGATCCATCGACCCGACGTCCAATCTTCCAACATGTTCCTCCGGCCCAACCTGATTTTTCTGCTTTAATTGTCTCACCCTAATCGAAGCATCCTACATTATTCAAAACACATATTAAAACATAAACACATATTGATTGGTTTCATCATCAAAATCCGAGATTCAACAGAGGAGTGTAAGAAAGAGGTAGATCTTTACCTATTAAAGGAAGATCAATAGTGGATGCCGGTGGCCTCGACGGAAGAGGAATCGGTAAAGTGGATGTAGGTCATTACGACCGAACCACTCTAAAATCTAGTTTGCATTTTACTTTGAGCAATTTATCTTTACTACAAACCTCTTTAATAGCTTACTGCTTTCAATACATTTATGAACGTGTTTTAAGTTAAGATATTTATGAAACGGTTTTCGTCGAAATCGATTTTTATCATACGAAGGTTTTTTGAACCGACGTAATTTTTACCGCTACACTAATTCACCCCCCCCCCCCCCCCTAGTGCCAACTCTGTTCCTAACAAAATATACCTTATCAGCCGTCGGTAGCCGCACAACCAACAACCAAAGGAATCTGGAAGGTCGGAGCCCCATCAAGAACGCTTGTATTATTAAAGAGGGGTGAGCATCGGGGAGCCCTCGGATCTCAGTAGCAAAGCGAGTCACAAAATGAGAAAGTGGCTCATCATCCTTTTGGCTGAGGGCGAGGAGCAGAGCCATGGACGGCTTTGGTTGCACGCTGGCCAGGAAGTTGAGTTCAAATTCTTTGGCCAACTGGTCGAAGGTGGTGATCGAAGCTAGCCTAAGTCGACTATACCACATCCGAGCTAGCCCCCAAGTGAGGTCAGGAATGCCCTGCACATAAGGGCGTCCGAGGTGCCGTACAGAGCCATCTAGGCTTGAAAAGCAACGACATGTTCCGTTAGGTCGGAGCTACCGTCATAAGCTTTGAGAACTGAGAGGTGGAAGCTCGAAGGGACTGGCTTGTCCTTAATTTCAGGGGTGTAGGGCGATCCTCTTGAAGAGGCCTCACCGAGCTCCTCTTTCGACTTGTGGAATTCTCGTTGAACCTCATCTAGGCATCGATTTACCGAGCGCAGTTGTGCCCGGAGAGAGTCTGCTGAGTCGGATAATAATGTGTCGGGCTCGGGATTGTCGGAGTAGGGGTGTCGGAGGCTTCGCGCACTGCATATGGGGATTTGCCTCGGATTCAACCGCCACTCGGGTGAGTAGGTGACATCCGTCGTTGTGGGTTGCCGGGGGATCAGAGGCGGCGCAAGTGAGGGTGGAGGTTGCACGGGTGCAGGAGGCAGCAACTCCCGATGCGGCGTGGATGGGTAAGTCGAGAGCTATCCGACGGGTGACATGAGAGGGACGATGGTTTGCGTCATCCCGGCCAGAACTTGAACTTGGTGCATTAGGGCGAGGAACGCTTCGGCAGAGATCGAAGGTTGAGCAATAGCCATTCCTGGGGGGATAACCCCGGGTCCGTGAACAATCGCCAATAGCACCCCGGGGTGGCCAAGGAGCCGTTCGCCTCCAGCTCAGGGGGAGGTGGAAGTTGTTCCCCGAGCCCAGGAGTCGAATGGGTCGAGAGGCGTTCGTTGCCCAATTTTTCGACTATGTTGTCCGGTTGGGAATGATCTTACGATATTGGGCCCCTTTCTCTAGCGCCAAAATATTAGTGAACCTTTACGCCGTAGCCGAGGTGTCAGCACGGCTCGATCTTGTCCCAGATGCGCAAGGTCACCCACGCGGATGCTCGGGTGGTGAGGGTGAGTATCGGGTCGGGTTTGAGCCTTATCCCCCGAGCACGGTCTTCTCTCGACGAGTGGCCTGCTTTTCCATTGCTGAGCTCCTGCACATAGGTTGAGGTCGGGAGGGGGATTTCTCGACCCGACCCCTCCGAAGCTTAAGTTAGCTTTTGGTGGAATGAGAAAGAGTTAAGTGTTCGAAGTGCCTCTCCTCCTGATTAAGGAGGGTTAGCTTTTATACCTGTGGGGATGAGTTGGTCATACAGGGTCAATTCACTATGGTCGACTCCTCAGGCAGTGGCCGACTTAAGCTTCTATACGAGCGCCGACCGACCTACACGGATTGGCGTAGCGTGGCACCACGCGGCACCGCTCCAAGCTTTCTAGGATGGTTGTAACGTGATGATGTCGTTCGTATGAGGGGGCGGCAAGCGACCGCCCGTCACGTGTCTGCTGCGCGCCACATCGTACTTGAAGTTTCACGTCTATATTATCGTGTCTGCTTGCCTGGGTCTATGTGGATGATGCCAAAATATGTCCTATCACTATATAATGACAATATATTGAACATATTTAAATATAGTGTGTCTGTGTTTCATATAATTGTTCTGAGTGAAAAAAAAATGGATCTGTGACGAATGATATTACTCTATATAATCGATGGTGATAGATATAATGACAAATAACAAATGAGATAATACGAATATGATCGATGATATAAGAAACACACATCCCAAATCCTTGTAGTTGTCATGACAGCAACCTTAATCCCATCCCCGTTTCCCCTAAAATTAATCAAGAAGAGAATTAGAACTCGATGATGAGCATGAGAAAGTGAGACTTCAAAAACTCCCCACACGGTTTCAAGTCCATCAATTCATGCACGCAGACAGACAGCATCTGACCCAGTCTTCTTGATGTCGCTGTGGGCTGTGGAAGAACAGCACCTACCACCACGGTCTTGACCATTTCAAGCCCTCTCTTTTTGGGCACACTAGTAGTCTGCATGTGTTTCTTGTTCTTGAGTTGATTGACAGCGAAAGATGTCAATTCATTCCACTAAACTAGACACAGAAGATTGAGTGTTTGTGACGGAGTGATTGTTGGTTTAATTAGTATCATGAAGGGATGAGATTAGTTTATTAATGTGACATGTTATTTGTTGCTTAATCATTGTGCTTAAGGATTTTACCTCATATGTATCCGCTAATTTTAAAAAAGGGAGACCCAAATCAAAGACCTTCACATCTTAATTCCAATTTAATGAGATATATATATATATATATATATATATATATATATATATATGATTTTAATAAAAAATATTTTTTTCAAATAATACATCTAAAAAACCTGAAAGTGCCCCTCAAATTTTTTTTTTCGCTTATTATAGTGTTTTGACTACCACAACAAAAATACTATAAAATCTATTTAAAAAATATTATAAATAATTTAAATAAAATTTTAACCTCAATCAAATTATTTATAAACCTAAAAATTGTTGGGAAATCTTGGGGGCAACATCATACGCGCAGCGAAAGAACAGAAAATAAAATTCCTAATTCCCAAAGATTTCATCGTCGTGCGAAGATTGATGCACAAAAATCCGTGAAATAGATAACCCCGTGTGAGATAGATTATGTTACCTAGGGAGATCATATATCTCTGAATCCCCTCAGATCTCTAGGAGAGGGTGAAGGAGGTCAAGCGTCCTCCTCTCTAGTGGTGATCCACACAACAAGGCTACGATGACGCTCCTCAAAACTCCAGAATATGAGAGGAAGCAAAAGCTCTAGCTTATAAACTATTGAAGCCCTTCTATTTATAGAGGTCCCTTGTCAACTTAACCCTAATGGATCCTCCCTTATTAGGTATTGGATCTCCATCCAACTACATAAGCCTTTTAGATTAGTGGATCTTTATCCAATAATCTCTCATGGGCTCTTATTGGATCTCATCCATAGGATCCAATAATTCAAGGGCTTATTGGATATCCAATAAGATAGGGGCTCCGGCGGATATCTCATATCTGAACCTCTACTCATCGCAATGCCTACCATATGTATGTGACCCTCTAGGCCTAATATCGAGCTGGCAGTGAGTCATACATGTTAGAACTCCTTCTGGTTCAATGAATTATTATCTCCATAATAATTCACTCGACTCATCGACTACGGACGTACTAGGCCACTATGTCGTAGTCCCCAAACGATATAAGGGAATCCAATTCATTGGACCTGTTTGTTCTCAATTACCGTATACCTATAGTCCCTCATCCATCTAATATCCAAAAGACCGTATGCCAAACATGGTGCTATCAAACCCATACGGTTTCTACTCGAATCTCGCTCTAATCGGATTCTCCTAAAGAATTCTTTCTCTCTCAATCTGAATGACCCTAGCTAGGGATTTGTCTAAGCAAGAATATATGAGACATTCCTCTCATGACACTGAGAGTGGATGATCCTTTATCGACACTCAATAGCCCTCGTAAAGTTAACTACCACTCCCGATAACCGACTGTGCTAGATTTATAAGTTCGGTATTAAAGAGTGGAGCACTTATATAGGACATCCTATGTGTCTCAAGTCTAAGGACCAGACACACCACTATGACTACGAAATCGCTGTCAAACAATAAGGTATCATCAACCATTCAGTATTCCATAAGCGGATCAATCAGTGAACTCATTCCCTAGTGAGCACTTGTATTGTATCCCTAGTATTCCTACACGAGCAATTATGAGACCAACTACATCCATCATGTAGACGAGTATACAACACACAAGTCTGTCCGGTTATCTTGATGTCCCTCTCGAGTAACCTATTACTGGAATTATTTAGATCCGTGTTTAAAGGCGAATCGATCTCATTATCGTGATCTTATCACGATCCGATTCATATATATATATGTATATGTATATATGTATATATATATATATATATGTATATATATGTATATGTATATATATGTATATTTATATATATATATATATATATATATATATATATATATATATATATATATATATGTAATAAGTAATATAAAGTGATAAATATCAAAATATAATAAATAAAAAAACTACATGTCAAGTCACACATGCCATCACTCACATGATTAGCTAGCAGGACACATATGACAAGCAAAAATATGATATTGTAATGGTCCATGAGTAATGGCAATCAAAGACGAATAAGATGTCATCTATAATATTTTTCAATAATATTTATAGTGTTTTTAGTATATCAATAAAATATTATAAATGCTATTGAAAAATACTATAAACTAGCCAAATAAAAACACTAAAACATTGAAAATTGGTAAGTAAAAAAAATATAGGTGAATTTTTTTATTAAAAATTATTTTAGGATTATTTTAGATATTCTTAAATTAAAGATATTGTTTGAAAAAAAAAAGAGAGGATACCTTTTTGAGAAATATTCAAAATATAAATATTTTCTAGAGAAATCATCCTATATATATATATATATATATATATATATATATATATATATATATTATTAATGTTGCGTTTAGAGATTCGATGTACATAATTTTGTTTTTAATAACTAGAGAAAATATTTTTCATGTTACCATCAGATCAGGAAAAATAAAGGATAAATAGTCTTATTTTTCTTTTATTTATCTTTCTCTTCACTCTTTTTCCTATAGGCCCTTCGCATCTTTTTATCAGCTGTCACATCGTCGATCTTCTATTTTGAAATGGATCTTCCAACGGACAAAAAAGGTCAGTTTTTGGCTATTCACTGTATCTCGAGTCTTCGGGTCCCAAAGTGTGTGCGTTATTTGACGAAGTCCATCGGTTATCCTGCACGGGGGAGAACACACCATTGCTTTCTCTTAGTATACATACACTCACTCGATTGTGAAAGGTGACAAGTGACATTTGGCTCCTTGTAAGTCGAGAAGAAACCCCCATATCACAACAACATCTTGTAGCATTTGCTGTTGCATTTGCATTAGCCAAGTAGAAGAGAAAAGTAGTGTGGAAGGCTTTCTTGATATCTATGAAAGATAGGAAGCAGTCCAGATCACCCGAGTACTTAACTACAAGTATTGGGTTGCCACCTAAAACCATCCACCGCTTCATGGAATCAATCGATGTAAAGCTTAATCTTCTCCTCCCCCTCTTTTCTTCTTTCTATATCATCTTCCTGTAATTGCCACTTTCTCAATGATTCATGCTGTGGCAGGGAAAAGATCGCCAAAGTATACCGTTCGCAGCCAACACTGCATGGCGCATGTCACCAACATCAGTCAGCAGCTGAGAGGTAACGCTGCTTCCCGTGGCGCAACCCACGACAGCGTGTTTGACGCTGAAGACTCCCATGCACGTCGCCACGTATCTCTCCTCCGCCGCATCTCCATCTCCACGATCCCCCGCTCCGCTAGCCATATCCTGTCACCTCTCTCCCCCTGGTTCTCTCTCTCGTCACCATGGTGAAGCTCGCTTCAGCCCGGGAGAGCAGGCTGTACGGTCCGCACTCGGTCGAGAACCGGTGGGAATACATCAACGCCGGCCTCCACGTCTTCGCCGCCGCCCTGCTCACCGCCGGCTTCTCCGCCGAGCTCCCTGGTCGCAGCAACGATGAGGTGGACCTGGCTGTCATCCTCGTGGCCTTGGCCCTCCTGGCCGTGGTGAACGCGCACGACCTCGTCGCCCACATGGCCGGCATCGACTACCAGTTCGGCCTCTTCGGGTACGACCTCCAGTTGGGGCTCGTCGAGCTCGCCGTCCCCCTGCTTCAGATGCTCGGATCCATTGTCACCTTCACTGGGATTCTTTTTCTCTTCATTCAGGTTGAACGGAGATCGACCAAGTTCTTCTATCTCATGCATGCTTGCAACTATTCCGACAGATATATATATATGCATGCAGGAAGAGAAGGGCTTCGATTACAAGATGGAGAAGGACGCTGTCAACATGCTGATCGCAGGGCCTCTGTTGTGGGTGATCGGCTCCATCCACAACGCGTGCCAGATCTACGAACGAGCCGATGGCGACACGCAGATTCTCCAATCCGGCGTCTACGTGCCTTTCCTCATGGGCAGCTTGTTGTTCTTCGTCGCCGGCATCTTCAATCGCCAAGATCTTCGCGGCTCGACACATCAGGAAGCAAGGATCACGGTGCGTGTCCGCAACCACGTTGTGAGCCCCCGACTTGGCTCATTCACCATACACTTGGTTTGTGTGTGCAGGCAATTAGCTGGGCCTGGTTATCCACCTTCGGGGGCTTGCTGTTCTTGGTAGGAGGACTGACGAATGTGGCGAAGGTGTTCAAGATGCAGCAGAGAGATGGGCTGAGGTTGGAGAAGCTTCGAGGTAGTGCGCAGGAAAGATTGTTTAGGGACAGGGAAGGCAGGTTCCCCATCTTGGAGAACAGCAGGAGGAGGCCGGGTGAGGAGGCCAGCACGGCTGCAGCTCCGAGAGGATGACTGCCATAAGAGAACAGTGAAGCAGAGGGGGAGAGAATGTAGGAGCGGTTGACGTCTTGTCATGTTCATACGATATAATAATTCCTATGTTCTTTTTTTAGCAGTTTGGTGATCTTGGAAAATTGAATGAGACTCTCTCTCGCGGAGGGGGAGAGGATGTAGCAGCGGTTCACGTCTTGTCATGTTCATACGATATCATAATTCCTGTGTTCGATGAGACTCTCTCTCTCTCTCTCTCATAGGCACTGATCCATGTTATTTCTTTGTATCTTATGCGTAGTTCCATCATATTAGATACATTAGTACCTCTCTCTTTCTCTCGATTAGGCACTGATCCATGTTATTTCTTTCTATCTTATGCGTAGTTTTATCATATTAGATAAATTAGTATCTTATTTTGGTATTGATTTCGTGAAGAGATTTTTTTTTTATAAGTAAAAATAAATTAATTAAATATAAAGTTTTTATAAATAATTTTATTTATATAAGTCATAGTCTAAGCCTGATAATTCATAGAGCACATATGCAATAGTTATGATTATATATATTTAAATTATAATTTATAATTATAATTAATAAATAAAATGTAATGTCCATGTCAAGATTAGTGGGTATAGTATATTATTAAAACATAAAATTACAGGATATATATAATTTTTTAATATAATTTTTAAAAAAATTAATTAATAATAAAATAATATATTATTAAAATATATAATAATAGGATATATAATTTTTTAATATAATTTTTAAAAATTTTAATTAATAGTAAAATTGAATCTGATAAAAATATTTTTTTTTCTTCATAAAACATATTTCATTTTGAGGTCGTGCTTCATGATCTTGAGTCTCTAATAATTTCTGTTAAGAGTTGAGCATTGTTTGTGTGGTGATACTCAAAGATTCTATTACATCTCTCATTCTAAATTTACCAAATGGTGCAAACTAACCTTTGTCAATTATGAATTTTGATGAAGAAATAACATTTAAGAGAGATTCCAAATTTATCAAATGGTGCAAACTAACCTTTGTCAATTATGGATTTCATGAAGAAATAACATTTAAGTAGTACAAAATGTCAGTATTTATTTCCTTAAGAACAAGCTTTTAATTAGTACCTTAATTTGGTATTTATTTTCTTAAGAAATAAGTTTTTAGAGAAAGAAAAAAATGATAATTAGTATCAAATATTTATTTTCTTAAAAGCAGGAGGGGAAAAGTGATGGCTTGATGGGGGTGTATAAAAATTGATTAATTAGTACCTTAGTTGGGACTTACTTTCATGAGAAATAGCTCTTTTATGGGAGAGCAAGAAAAAACTGTTTAATTAGTACCAAATATTTCATTGTCATAAAAATAGGAGAAAAAGTGATTATTTGATGGATAGAGAAAAAAAGATTAATTACTATCTTAATTTTGTACTTATTTTGTTAAGAAATAGTGTTTGTAGGGGAGAGCAAGATATTAATATTAGGAGCAAGAACGACACTAAGAGGGGGTGAATTAGTGCAGCAGATAAAAATGATAAATTTAAATAACTTCAGAAAACTTCGTGCGATGAAACTCTTAATTCAATGTAAATCGTTTTGAAAAGACGTTTGACTCGAATAAGTTTGTAAGTGAGTAGAGAGGAGGGGATTGGACAGTTTGCAATGAAGTAAAATAGAATGCAGCAAAAGTAAAATACACACCATGAATATAACACACCAATTTTATAACGGTTCGGTCGTCCAACCTACATCCACTACTAACACCTCCTCCAATGAGGTTATCGATTTCCACTATTGATCTTTCTTAAAGGGCAAAGATCAATCACCACTTTGCAGAACTTTAACAAGCGGCTCACACTCCTTTTACAAACTTTCACACTTAGATACGATGGAGGTGAACTCTCAACTTTTACGAGCTATTTCATTATAGTTTCGGTTCAGTTCTTATCACTTCTCTATGCTTTACCAGCTAAGAAGTAAGGGGTATTTATAGGGCTCAATTGGCTTCAGAATTGGAAAAAAAAATGTCACATCCTCGATTTTCAAGATACTAGCGGTACCACCGCATGCAGACTGACATTGGGCAGTACCATCGCCTGACAAAGCCTCGGCGATTGGGCTTTGGCGGCACCACCGCTTGATAGCCTTTATGGCCGACGGTACCACTACCCAAACCTCCTGGGACGCTGAGCCTCAAGCGGTTCCACCGCCCACCCTGGGCGGTGCCACCGCTTGGCAAGGCTCCAAGTGGTCGAGTAGGCCTTCCATCTGACCCAACTCAGTATTGTTTTGGGCCCAATTGGCCCCTAACTAGTTAGAGGGATTACCTCCCAATCCTAACCCTAATTATGTGATAACTTCGATTTTTAAGGTATACACTAAACAAAACAAGTCCGGTAAGTCTAGGTTTCTTCCGGTGAGCTTCCAGTGATCTTCCGACAGACTTCCGACGATCTCTTAGCAATCTTACAGTGGACTCTCGGCAAGCTCCTAGACTTCATGATGATCTTCTTGACGAGTTCCGATGAGCTTCTTTGGCAAGCTCCTTTGATTTCTCGGCCAATTTCCGTGGCACTTCCGACGAACCTTCGGACTTCCGATGAACTCCCAATGAATTCTCGATCTTGACTCCGTCACTTTGTTTTACTTTATGCCTTGATCACTATCGTAGTTAATCCTGCATACTTTTATCAACATATAGATTGGATCAAACAATTTACTGATTGATTTCATCATCAAAATCTGAGATTCAACAATCTCCCCCTTTTTTATGATGATAATCAATTGATGATAGAGTTAACCTTAACTCCCCTTTATCTATATGTCATACTTGAGAAAAGATACTCTTAAATTCAAGGTCTTTGAATTCAAACATCAAACCGATAAGTTATATGCATTTAAACTTATTGACATGTACATCATGATACTAATCATGTTTTACTATCTCAAAATATGAATAATATATTTATTACAATAAAAATGATGTCAAGGCATGCCATCCATTTTCAAGTCCAATATCGAATGATCATTTTCAAGTATGATACAAATTACAAATATGAAATGTAGCAAGATTCAAATTTTAAGTTTGATAAAAGATGGCAATTCATTAATCCATACACATTGGAAGTTAAACATGATAAGTTTAATACCTCATCATAATGATAGACATTTATCATTTTAATACGAAATCAAGCATGATTTTAAGAATGAAATATTTTCAAGTATCCGTGCCACATTACGATGCGTTTCAAGCATTCATGACACATTTCAAGTATCTACGATACATACGATGCATATATACATTTTGATATTTTTCAAGTATTTGCGATGTATTTGATGATACCAATCATATTTCAAGCATTGGCAAAACATTCAAGCATTTACGATACGATACATTTTACACATTATTTCAAACATTAAAAATGTCAATTTGTTATTAATTTACCATATTTCTCCCCCTTTGTCATTAACAAAAAGGAGAACCATTCAACAATACAAGTGTTTTTTAAAAAGATATTAAAGTAAGCAAAAACATTGCTTTGGATGCTCAAAAACTGTTTGGTTCTTCTTAAGATGTGTAAGTTTCTTTCTTCTTTTGTCATAAAAATAATAAGAAGAGGAAGAAGAATAAGGGAGGAATTCATTCTCCATAAGAAATCAAGAACCAAATTCATGAAAGTTAAATTTTATTAAATCAAGCTTCTACTACAGCAAAGGGAGAGGTTTCAAAATAAATGATAAAAAATCCATGAATAAAACTTCATAAATCAAATGCCTTTTCTTGTAAATAGAAGGATTCATAGGAATTGATAAAAGATCAAGTCATTAATAAAAAATCTATGAGTGAAGGGACTAAGTGTATCAAAAATCATTAAGTGACGGAGCAAAGGAATGAAGTAAATTTGATACAAGCTAAGAGGAAGATACAAATTAAATAAATTCATAAAAGCTTTATTTATGAAAAATCGAGAAAGTCTAGAAAAGATATACAACAAACTTATGCATTCAGACAGTTTAACATCCCTAACTCTCTTCTAATGAAATTAAATTATTCTTCATTTAAAAGTTTTGTAAAGATATCGACTAATTGATGTTTTGTATCAATAAACTCTAAAGATATATCATGGTTATTAACATGATCTCTTATAAAATGATGCCTAATGTTAATATGTTTAGTTCTTGAGTGTTGAATATGATTTTTTGTTAAACATATTACACTTGTATTATCACATTTTATGAGAATATTCTTAATGTGAATGCTATAATCTTCTAATATATTTTTCATCCATATAACTTGTGCACAACATGCACCAGCTGCTATATACTTAGCTTCGGTTGTAGATAATGCAATCGAGTTTTGTTTCTTGAAAGACTAAGAGACAAGTGCATGACCTAAGAATTGACATGTTCTGGATATGTTTTTTCTATCTTTTCTATATCTAGCAAAATCCGCATCAGCATAAGCAATTAATTCAAAGTTTTCAAATTTTGGATACCATAATCCTAGATTAGGGGTTCTTTTAAGATATCTAAGAATTCTTTTAATAGCTTTAAGATGAAATAGCTTAGGATTAGATTTAAATCTAGCACAAAGTCCTACGCTAAACATGATGTCCGATCTAGTTGTAGTGAGGTATAGTAAACTACCTATCATACTCATATAAGTTTTTTGATCAAAGCTTTCTCCACTTTCATCCATGTCTAACTTAGTAAAGGTACTCATAGGAGAATTGATAGTCTTTGAACCATCCATATTAAACGGTTTTAGCAATTCTAATACATATTTGATTTGACTAAGAAAAATACCATCACTAAGTTGTTTGATTTGTAAGCCTAAGAAGAAAGTTAGTTCACCCATTAAACTCATTTTAAACTTTTGGCTCATACTATTGGCAAATGATTCACATAAGGATTTATTTGTAGAACCAAAAATAATATCATCGACATAAATTTGAATAACAAGAAAGTTATTTTTAAAAATTTAATAAATAATATAGTATCAACTTTGCCTTTAGAGAAATTATTTTGGATAAGAAAAGAGCTAAGTCTCTCATACCAAGCCCTCGGGGCTTGTTTTAATCCATAGAGAGCTTTAGTTAACTTAAACACATGATTAGGAAAAAGAGAGTTCTCAAATCTGGGTGGTTGTTCAACATACACTTCTTCGGAAATAAAGCAATTTAAGAAAGTGCTTTTGACATCTATTTGAAATAACTTAAAATTATTACTATTAGCATATGCAAGTAGCATCCTTATGACTTCGAATCTTGCCACAGGAGCGAATGTTTCTTCATAATCGATACATTCTTCTTGGTTGAAACCCTTGGCCACTAATCTAGCCTTGTTTTTAACCACGATACCAAATTCATCTTGCTTGTTTCTAAAGACCCATTTAGTACCAATAACTAAATGGTCACTAGGTCTCGGAATAAGCTTCCACACCTTATTTTTCTTAAATTGGTTCAACTCTTCTTGTATTGCAATAACCCATAAATCATCTTTCAAGGCTTCATCAATGCATTTCGGTTCAATTTGAGAAAGAAAATCGACATTGACATAAAAATTTTTAAAAGAAGAACGAGTTTGTACACCCTTTGATGTGTCTCCTATGATTAGTTCCTTAGGATGAGCATCTACATACTTCCATTACTTAGGTAAAGATGTTTCAGAAGAAGATGTATCCAAGTTGCTAGTTGGAGGAGATGTTTCATTCAAATTCAAAGCATCAAAATTAAGATTATCATCAAAATTATTTTTCTTAAATTCGAAAACTTCATTAAAGACAACATGAATAGACTCATCTATAACCAAGGTTCTTTTATTAAAGATACGAAAGACTTTAGAAATAGAAGAATAACTGAGAAAAATGTCTTTATTAGATTTTGTATCAAACTTTCCTATGGCATCTTTTTCATTCAAGATAAAACATTTACAACCAAAAACTTTAAAATATGAAACGTTTGGTTTTTTGTTATTCCATAATTCATAAAGAGTTTTGAAAAGTAATGATTTTACTAGAATCATATTCATAGCATAGTATGCCGTATTAATGGCTTCGGCCAAAAAATATTTGGGTAGGTTATGTTTGTTCAACATAGTTCTTGTCATTTCTTATAAACTCCTATTTTTTCTTTCAACTACTCTTTTTTGTTGATGATTTCTCGGAATAGAGAAATTGTGGTTGTATCTATTAGATTCATAAAAGTTTTGAAAATCACGGTTTTGAAATTCATCATTGTGATCACTCTGAATTGATGAAATCATAAAGCCTTTTTCATTTTGAACAAGTTTACAAAACTTAGAAAAACACTTAAAGTAGTCACTTTTGTGTACCATGAAGTATGTCAAAATGTATCTACTATAATTGTCTATAATTACAAAGGCGTATTTGCTACCTCCCAAGCTCGTTGTATCAATTGGTCCAAACAAATCTATATGGATCAATTGCAATGGTCTAGAGGTGCTTATTTGATTCTTTGATTTGAAACTACCTTTTATTTGTTTTCCTAGTTGACATGCATCACACACATTATCTTTAATAAACTTAATGTTAGGAATATCTCTTACAAGTTCTCTAGATGAGATTTGAGAGATTAGTTTGATGCTAGCATGACCTAATCTCCCATGCCAAAGCCAAGCATTGTCATTCAAAATTAAAAAACACATTTCATTACAAAGATCATCAATATCAATAGTGTATATATTATTTTGTTTTAGGGCAATCATAGATATATTTTTGTGTGGTTTTTCAATAATGCAAGCATTAGATTCAAATATAATGAAGTATCCTTTATCACACAATTGACTAATGCTAAAAAGATTATGCTTTAAGCCATCAACCAACAACACATCTTCAATCAAAAAGTTGATTTGTTACCTATTGTTCTTTTGCCAATGATTTTACCCTTATTGTTGTCTCCGTAGGTGACATATCCTTTGTCTAGGCTAGTGAGCTTAGAGAATTTAGATGGATTTCCAATCATGTTCCTTGAGCATCCACTATCAAGGTACTATCTCTTGCTTCTAGCTTGTGATGGTAAATATTTCTACAAAAAAGGGTGATTTTTAGGTATCCATTTGACCTTGGGTGCCTAAAAAATTAATCTACTCAACTTATCATTTTGCATAGAGTTCTTTGCGGTTTCTTTAGGAACCAAAATCAATTTGTGTGGACTATATCTCTTAAACGGACATTTATAAGTAAAATGTTCGAGTTTGCAACAAAAGTTACATTTCGTGCGGGGTGATACATGCAAGGTAGGGCCTTTAACAAAGGGGATTGGATTTTGGTAAGAGCTACTCACAAATCCAATTCCTCCTCTTTTATAAACGTGAGCCTTATTGGTAAGGATCATGTTCAATGACTTGCTACCAACCTTAAACTTTTCTAAAGTTTCTTTAAATAGTAAGTTTTCCTTCTCAAGTGCCTCTATGTGTTCACACTAAGTGCATGGAGGCAACAAAGGATTATCATGCTTAAGTTTTTCAAATTCATTATTTAAAAGGGCATGATCCTTTTTCAAAGAATTATAATTTTTGCTCATTATTCTACATTCATCGAACAAATCAAGAAAAGCATTTAAAATCACATTGAAAGATAAATTTGTTAGGAACGAGTCGGCACTAAGAGGGGGGCGGCAGTGAATTAGTACATCGATAAAATCATGTCGGTTTGAAAATCTTTCGTACGATAAAACCTATTTCATAAAGATGCTTAAATTGAAAATGTATGGAAGAGTATAGCAAGAGATAAGAAGGCAGTTTATAGTTGAAGTAAATTGCTTAAAAGAAATGCAAACTAGATTTTTATAGTGGTTCAGTCGTCGTGACCTACATCCACTCCACCGATTCCTCTTCTGTCGAGGCCACCGGCATCCACTATCGGTCTTCCTTTAATAGACAAAGACCAACCAACTTCTTACAACTCTATTCTCCTTTTGATAGGCTTAGGAGAGAACCTTTACAAGTTTCACACCTCTCTTAGAATGAACTCTAAACTCTAAGAGGTGGAGGGGAACACTCAACACTTTTCAAGCTTTTTCAACTCTTTTTCATCAAGGATTCTTTCCCCCTTTCTACCCAATTCTTACCATTCTAACCAAGAAAGAGTGGGGTATTTATAGGCCTCAAATGAATTCAAATTTGGAGCCCAAAATTCAAATCATCGAGATTTTGGGGTACGGGCAGTACCATCGCCTACATTGGGTGGTACCACCACCTGTAGCCTAACACTGGGTGGTACCACCGCCTGTAGCCTGACACTGGGTGGTACCATCACCCAATTTGACAGTACTATTGCCTGGGAGACTGTGTCTGGGCGGTATCACTACCCAGACTGGCGATACCACCACCTGACAGCCTCGGAGACCGGGTTTTTCAAGTTTTCCAACTCATAGGAAGTGCCACCGCCTGACCCAACTTTTGGGTCACTGAATGGGCCTCCCAATGAGCCCAAATTAATCCCAATTAAGGCCCAATTGGCCCCTAATTGAGTTAACATGATTACACCAAAAGCTAACTCAATTAGCCCCCTAAACTGCTTCGCTCTTAGACATATGATTACAAAGCATGAATCCTTTGTCCGACATGTCATTAGTTTATCCGGCACTCATCCGATCCTTCGACGCATCGTCCTCTTTTGTAGCCTTTTGCCCAATCAGCATGTTGACCTTCGCAACTCCGATCTCCTTAGCGCAATATCCGTTCCTTCGGCCTGATGCACAAATTCAATGCACGAGTCTTCTGCCAACACGTCGACCGATCCCTAGCCCGACGTCCAATCTTCTGACATATTCACTCTGGCCCAATATGATTCTTCTTACTTTAATCAATTTGCCTCTCCTTTATCGAAACTAATCCAACGTCACTCAAAAATGCAGATTAGATCACAAACTCATCAATTGATTTTATCATCAAAATTCGAGATTCAATAATCCCCCCCTTTTTTATGATGATAATCAATTAATGACGGAGTTAACCTTAACCACCCCTATTAATATACCATATTGATAGAACCTTGAATTCAAGTTAGGGCAAATTTAATCACGAAATCATTATGAGTCCAAGCAATATAAAATCATGCATAATCAATTTTTTAATACATCATTCCATGCATGATCATCAACATAACTTCTCCCCCTTTATCATCAACAAAAAGGAGAAGTGAAACTAGCAAGTTTTTGATATATAATTCAAATCATTGCATAATTTCATCATTGCATATATCATTATGTAAGCTAGTAATTTTCTTTCTTCTCTTTTGAGAAGTGTAATTTTTTGCTTCCTTTGCAAAGTGCAAGCTAGCAAAATTTCATATAATTTTACAACATGCAAGCTAGCAATAATTTTGAGTTTTGCAAGTTTGTAAATTTTGCTAGATGTGAAACTTAGCATGTTTACTTTTCTTTACGATGTTCAAACTAGCAAGTTTTTGAATGCAAGATAGTAAATAGCAAGTTTAGAACATGCAAGCTAGCAAGTTTTTCACATATGAAAGTAGACAAAATTTTTGCATCTTTTGAGATGTGCAAGATAGCACTCTTGCTTCTCTTAAGATTGCAACATAGCAAGTTTTTAGTGATATTCAAGATAGCAAGTTCTTTCTTCTCTTTTGAGAAGTTTAAGCTAGCAATTTTGCTTCTACTTGGGATGTGCAAGCTAGTAATTCTTGCTTCTCTTTTGAGTTGGGCAAGCTAGTAAGTTTTAGATATGCAAGCTAGTAAGATAGCAAGTTTTACATCAAACATGCTAACAAATTTTGTACCATGCAAGCTAGCAAATTTTACATCATTTTAGAACATGCAAGCTAGTTCTTTGATAAGACCCTAAAGTCTTATCGTAAAAGAAATAAAAGAAATTATAAGGCTCTGATATCAAATGATAAGACCCTAAAGTCTTATCGTAAAAGAAATGAAAGAAATGATAAGGCTCTGATACCAAATGATAAGACCCCTAAAGTCTTATTGTAAAAGCAATGAAAGAAATGATAAGACTCTAATACCAAATGATAAGACCCTAAGGTCTTATCGTGGAAAAAAGGGGAGAAAAGAGAATGATAATGATCGCTTCGAGGGGATCGACCTCCTTGATCACTTCGAGGGGATCGGCCTCCTTGATCACTTCGAGGGGATCAATCTCCTAGGGTTTGTCCACAGAGTGGAATAACATTTTATTGATTAACTAATTTATTTAAAAAAAGGGTTACATCACTATTTATAGAGTTCCACCTAGAGTCCACCAAGACTTGGGACTCTTAATAATAAATAAATATTAAATAAACTGCTACCTGACTCTAATTGAACTAAACAGACTTAATAAACAATTGGACTAAATAGACTCAATAAACATTATTCAAAAGCTCAAAAAAAGGGTCCTAACAGTTCTTTTCTCTTCAAATCAGTCCTGTCCTCAAGGCTGAGTAGCATCAATCTCGGGGAGCTTCTCTTTCAGCACTTTAGTCATAGACTATCTACAATGCATCACAACTCGTTGATCAAGTAAGTATGGTCTCCACTTTTTGATAGTATAAGCAACATGTCAGTCTTTCAATGTAGTAATCGTTGTAAGAAACTTCTGACCATGTATAATTAATTTTATCTTTGAACCTTTGCTATCACAAGTGAAAATCTATCTATCAACGATCTTTACTTCGAATCTGTCATAGTCTTCAATGTGGTGGGCCAATCGGTCAACAGTCTCACTGTCTATAAAATTGTTAGTACTACCAGTATCAATCAAAACTATAATAGGCTGATGCTCCATTGTTCCGCTAACTTCCATAGTTCGCAGGTTAGAGTAGCCAGCTAATGTATGCATTGTGTGTATGGTAGGTTCAATATCTTCATTAGAATTTATACCTTCATGATCGGAGTCCACATTCTTAGCTTTCGGCTCCTCTCCAATTGGTTCAATTATCAGAAGTTGCCCTTGTTTACATCAGTGCTCCATACTCCATTTTTTATCATAGTACAAACCCCTTACTAATCTTTCCTTGCTAATTTTTTTCTCATGTAGATGTGCAAATGAGATCGCAGCTATCATAGTGCGGGGTTGACGAGCCTTAACTTCATATCGGATCTTTGGAATAAGCCATTCAATAAATGTATCCAGAAGTTGTCGGTCCAACCAATCTCTAGCTTGATTTAACAATCTTTCAAACCTAGAAGTCTGACGAATTTTAGTGAGCTGACAATCAATATTCTCATATTCGGATGGGCCAAAGTGAACAAGAAGCCCTCTTTCTAACTACTCCCATGAAGGAACTCCGTGGAAAGTTTCATACTAATCGTATCACTGGATTGCATTTCCATCAAGCTGGATTGAGGCTACTTCTACCTTAGATTCTTCTGGGGTTCTGTGAAAACGAAAAAAATTTTCCGCCTTAGAGATCCAACTAGTCGGATCTCCATCTTTCCATCTCGGAAATTCCACATTCATGTGTGAGTAGTTTATGTCACAATCTTGGGCCTCATTTCTTGTATTTTCTGATCTATGCAACGTAGAACTTGAGCTCCTATCTTGTTGAAATTTGTTGAGGCTCTCCAGTAGGTTCTTTCTGAAATTATTAAGTGTTTCTTGTAGTCGGTTCTCAATTCTAATTTCTCATGCTTCCATTTGTGCTTTCACTGAGTTATTGGTGGCCATTGAACAAGACTGCAAATCTAGGTTCTCAACTCCTGCTTTTGATGTCAGTCAAGGGCATCAACATTGTCAATGCAAAGTTATCGAGGAGGTGGACGTTGAGGGCAGTGTTGTGGTCGCTGCGTTGGAGGAAGAGTTGCTGCCCTGTTTCTATCGCTGCGTGGGGTGAGAGCGTCAGGGCTGGAAGGCGACTGCGTCGATGTGGCTGTAGCTGCTGGACTCAAGGGGTGATCGTCGAGCAGCGGGGTTGAGGCTACGGTGATGGCAACCTGCGGTGATGGTACGGCTAGGGCAGTGCTGCCAAGGGCTCACCGCTGCGGTGGCTGCGACGACGCGGATGGAAGGCAGCATTGCTTTGTCTCTGTCGCATAGTAGGAGGCGCTGGTGACGTCGAGGGATCATGTTTGGTTGAGGAAACGACGATGGCTGCGATGGTCATGGTTGCCTTGGTTTGATCGCCATGAGGAGGGATGGTCAAGCGACTATAGCTGCGACCCAAGGGGAGGCAGTGATGGTGGTGCGGTTGGAGTAGTGTCGCCGACGGTAGAAGCGACGAGGGGGTTGGTCCGCTAGCCGGGAAATAGCGGCGGTGACCCTTCTCGCTCAAGTAGGGTGGAGCATCAAGAAGGGAAGGCTGCTGGCCGAGGAGCAACGGCGACGGTGGTCATTGGCCGGAATGCAGCGGCTGCGGTGGGGCTGGCCGAAAGCGGGGGAGGCAAGGGCCCCTTTCGACCAGATGGGCTTCAAAGGCGAGAGGATGTGGTTGTGGCGGGTACGACGCAATGAGGAGGGGAGGTTACTAGCTAGGGAGTAGCGATGGTGGTGGTCGAGCGGTCGAGAAGCAGTGGTGGCGGTGAAGGAGGAGTCGGTGGTGTCATGGTTGGTAACAAGGGCAACCGGTGAGTTGCCCTATTTCTGTCACTATAGATGCAGAGTAAGGGGGATCGGCGGTTGGGAGGTGTGCGGCAGTTGTCGCACAGTGACTAGTAGCGGTGGTGGCTCGGCAATGAAGGAGAGGGGTGGCATTGAAGTAGCTGGGAAGCAGCGGCGGTGGTAGAGGCAACCGACGCCTACGGTAGTAGAGGGACCGACGGTTGCTCTATTTCTATCGCACCACAAAAACAGCGATGCCGACAGATCGTACGACCGAAGCTGCAACCAAGGGAAGGCAGCGATAGCGGTATGACTAGGATAGCGTCGTTGATAGTAGAAGCGGCGATGGGTGGTCTGCTGGCTGGGAAACGACAGTCACGACCCTTCTGGCTCGAGCGAGATACGGGCAGCGAGGAGGCGAGGTCGCTGGCCGGGGGGGGGCAATAGCGGCAATGGTGGTGGTCCGTCGACCGGGAAGGAGCAGCGGCGCGTGGGCTGGCCGAAAGCAAGGGATGCAGGCTGTCGGCCTTCTCTCTTCTTCTTTCTCTCTTTTTTGGGATGACGATAGCTACTTGGTGGCTGGGCAGTAGGGTGGAGAACGGGTTGCTCGGCGGCGGTGGTGGAGAAGGGAAGCAGGGTGCAGTTGACGGCTGCCGACCTCTTGTTTCTCTTTTTTTTTTTAGATGACGAACTACAGCGAGAACGTCGAGAATCATTGCTCTAATACGAAATGATAAGACCCTAAAGTCTTATCGTAAAAGAAATGAAAGAAATGATAAGGCTCTGATACGAAATAATAAGACCCTAAAATCTTATCGTAAAAGAAATGAAAAAAATGATAAGGCTCTTATACCAAATGATAAGACCCTAAGGTCTTGTTATGGAAAAAGAGGAGAAAAGGGAATGATAATGATCGCTTCGAGAGGATCGGCCTCCTTGATCACTTCGAGGAGATCGCCCTCCTTGATCACTTCGAGGGGATCACCCTCTTAGAGTTTGTCAACAGAGTGGAATAACATTTCATTGATTAACTAATTTATTAAAAAAAGGGTTACATCACTATTTATAGAGTTCCACCTAGAGTCCACCAAGACTTGGACTCTTAATAATAAATAAATATTAAATAAATCTCTACCTGACTTTAATTGAACTATACAGACTTAATAAATAACTAGATTAAACAGACTAAATAAACATTATTTAAAAGCTCAGAAAAAGGATCATAACATTCTTTCTCCCCCTTTGTCATAGGCTAAAAAGAGAATCATTCAACAATACAAGTGTTTGAAAGCATATCAAGTAAGTTTTACACTAATTTATCCAAGCTAGCAAAACTATCTCCCTTAATATACAAAACATTTCCCATTATATCATTTTTCAAATCATCACATGAAATATATCAAGAAAAATTAACTTGGTGATGAGGTATACAATTCATGAAGAGAAATTATGACTATCAATAGATAAATTATGATTATTTTTGGATGACTCAAATAGCGAAAAGAAGAATCATAGTAAATGATTTTAATTCAAAAAAAAAATCTCATGTTATATCTCTAACAATTCATAAGAAAAATCATGATTCATTTGACAAAAAGATTATCGATTCATGCATTTGACTAAATATTTTTTAAACCATCATCACTTCAACTCATTATGCACAATATCAAAATGTAAAATCATCAAACATTATACAAATAATTATTTTCAAAATACTCATCATTATTCTCAACTCATTCAATTTATCAAATCAACAAAGTCACTTCCAATAGATTTAAAATAAAATAAAGAGATTTATCAATCTCTCTAAATGCAAGTGATTTCCTTTCTCCCCTTTGTCATTGTAAATAAGAAAGAAGAATTTTCAATTGTGCAATTTATTTATTTCTTACATCAATGCTCTAAGCATCACATAAATTCAAAGGTAATCATATGAAAATTATGACATGAAAGATATTAATATCAAATCATGAATGCCACAAGACATAATTTATTTCAACAAATCTCTTCTTTTTATAAATGGTAAAAAGAAACATAGGAGATCAAATGATATAATAGCTTGATTCATGCATAAGAAATCTCAAGTTATAAATCTAAAAAAATCAAGATAAGACTCATTCAATTTCAAATCATCAAATCATCAAAATTACTTTTAAGAGATTCAAAATGACATAAACAACTTTATCAATCCCTTAGTGAAAAATTGATAAGATAGAGAAAAAAAAATTTTCAAGAAAAATACTTTTCTCTTTTTAGTTGTTTCAATTCATGTGATTTGTTTTGATATAAGGATGTCTTTTTCATTTATGCCAAATAAAAACATGCATCAACGTTTAAAATTAAAAAAGTAATTTTTATTACGACAAAAATCGATAAGTCATAAATTACAAGAATCATCATGCATAATTTCAAAATATAAACACATTAAGTATGATCATTATACATCATTACTTTGGGCATGATATCAAAATATGGTTTCAAGTTTTTAAGGTACAACATGCACAATTTCATATTAAGCATGATATCAAACCTCTTAACATTTTCATTGAGACATCAAGCATGGTTTCATTGGACATAAAGCATTTTTAATCAAAATCGGAAATCATCAAGATACATATTATTTCTTCTTAAAAATATACATAGGATTATCATTACATTTGAATCTAACATTTTGTTGTATTTTCATAAAACATGCAATTGTCATTATTATTTTCAAAATTACTAGTATGATCCTAATTTTTTAATATTTTCATTACATCATTAAATATATAATTTTCAAGAGAAAATTATATATAATTTTTCTAAACTAAATTAAAAATAACTCATGAAATGCATAATGTAATTTTGAAATAAATTAAGGGGATTTTGGTTACCTCATCGCCGAAAGCTGTTAGGGCATAGTTTGCCACCTTGCCTTTGTCGGTTTGTTCTTCATCTTCGGATGAACTTGATTCGTCAAAAGCCACTTTGAGTATTTTCTCCTTCTTTGGCAATTTCTTCTTTTTAAGTTTATTTTTATTATTTAATTCTTGTTTAATAAACTTTTTAAGTTTTATAGTGAGAAGTTCAAGTTCATCATCACTTGAGCTTTCGCTCGAGTGGTATTTATTTGTTCTAAGTGCCAAATCTTTCTTATTCTTTGGAAGGTTGTTCTCATGTATGTTTTGTATCACATTGGTCATTTTGAAGGTCATCAAAGACCCGATAAGTTTTTTGATAAAAAAAGTATTCAAATCCTTGGCCTCTTGAATGACCGTTACTTTAGAGTCCCAATTTTTAGAAAGAGATCGTAAAATTTTGTTCACAAGTTCAAGGTTCGAAAAACTTTTACCAAGAGTTTTTAGACTATTGACGACATCCATAAAATGAGTGTACATATCTCCAATAGTCTCACTTGGTTCCATTCGAAACAACTCAAAATCATGCGTCAAAAGATTAATCTTCAAATCTTTAACTCTACTAGTGCCTTCGTGTGTGATTTCAAGAGTGTGCCAAAAATTGAAAGCCGTTTCGCAAGTAGAAACTCGATTGAATTCATTTTTGTCTAAGATGCAAAATAAGGCATTCATAGCCTTTGCATTTAAAGAGAAAGTCTTCTTCTCTAACTCATTCCAATCATTTATCGGAAGAGATGACTTTTGAAAATCAAATTTGACTATATTCCATAAATCGGGATTCAACGAAAGTAAGAAAACTCTCATTCGAGTTTTCCAATATGTGTAGTCTGTCCCATTGAACATGGGAGGACGAATGAGAGAGTGACCCTCTTGAAAGCTGAAAAGAGCCACTTCTCTTTGGGTGTTAAACCAAATGAGAAAAATATGGCTTTGATACCAACTGTTAGGAATGAGTTGGCACTAAGAAGAGGGTGAATTAGTGCAGTAATAAAATCATGTTGGTTTAAAAATCTTTTGTACGATAAAACTTGTTTCGTAAAGATGCTTAAATTGAAAGCATACAGAAGAGTATAGCAAAAGATAAGAAGACAATTTGCAGTTGAAATAAATTGCTAAAAAAAAAATGTAAACTAGATTATTATAGTGGTTTGGTCGTCATGACCTACATCCACTCCACTGATTCCTCTTCCGTCAAGGCCACTGACATCCACTATCGGTCTTCCTTCAATAGACGAAGACCAACAACTTTCTTATAACTCTATTCTCCTTTTGATAGGCTTAGGAGAGGTGGAGGGGAACACTCAACACTTTCAGCTCTTTCAACTCTTTTTCATCAAGGATTCTTTTCCCCTTTCTCTCTTTCATACATGCTTACCACCTTGCAATCCTTATATTAGCTAAATATAATATATCAGAGAAGAAATTAAAAGAGGAAAACTTAAGAGTTGCAGCCAATGTGGGTTTAAGAGGAAAAAGGGAAGAGGAATTGGAGTAGAAGAAGGAGAAGAAACTTTGCTTTGCTTGAGGTTTTCTAAGGCAAGTATTCTAACTCCTTCCCATAGAACTCTTGATCTCTGATTTCATCTTAATCCTAAAAAGTTTGGAAGACTTTGGCTTCATACATGATATTTTTTTCGTTTGGGAACAAAACCGTGAATCTAAATTTTTTTGACGATTTGACATTTTTATATTGTTCTAGCCATAACTTTCTCCATAGATCTTGGATTTAGGAGAAATCAAATTTATCCTATATTATGTTGAATCTCGGATTTTGATGATGAAGTCAATTGTCATTTGTTGTCTAATCTATGTGTTGAGATAAGTGTGCAGGATTAACTACGATGAAAGATAGACAAGCAGCAGGAGTTGCGCCGGAGTCAAGTTCATGATCACGTTGGGAGTTCGAGAGTTCGACGGAAGTTCGGACGGTCGTCGGAGGTTCTGCGAGAATAGATCCGAGAAGTCCAGAAGCTTGCCAAGCGAAGCTCGTCGGAACTTGCCAAATGGATCGTCGCAAAGTCCAGGAGTTTGCCGGAAGTCCGCAGGAGCATCACCGAGGGTTCATCGGATGATCGACGGAAGTTCGCCGGAAACTCGCCGGAAGGAGCGATTGACGCACCGAAGCAAAGCTGCAGAAGTTGTCTTAGATTTAATCGTAGTTAGCACGTTGATTAAGTTGGAAAATGGGAGGTGATCCCATTGGCTTAATCTTGGGGCAATTGGGCCCCTGAAAGACTGAAATTGGGCCGAATGGAATGAACCATTCGGACCCTGATTGCACCAGGAGGTGCAACCGCCCAGGCCAGGAGGTGGCACCGCCTGGGCTAGGCCTTCCAGCGAGACTGGGCGGTGCAACCTCCCCAGCCGGGAGGTGGCACCGCCTGAGCTCAGTCTTCGAGCAAGACTGGGCGGTGCAACCTCCTTGGCAGAGAGGTGGCACCGCCTGAGCTCAGTCTTCGAGCAAGACTGGGCGGTGCAACCTCCCTGGCAGAGAGGTGGCACCGCCTGAGCTCGGTCTTCGAGCTCTGCCAGGCGGTGCAACCTCTCCAGTCAAGAGGTGCAACCGCCTGATCCCAGAATTCCGGGATTTGATTGTTTTGAGCTCCAAATTTGAATTGGGTTGGGGCCTATAAATTCCCCACCCATTCAGCACTGAAAAGATATAGACCTACACCGAAATCTTGATCTTTTCTGTGATTCTAAGAGCTCAAAAGTGTTGTAAAGCCTTTAAGTCTCCTCCTTCTGTTCTTCAAGTTTTCAGTTGTAAAGTGAGGAGAGAAAGGTCTGTAAAGGTTGTCTCCTGAGCCTGTCAAAAGGAGAGAAACTGTAAAAGGGAAGTTTGGCCTTCGCCTATTGAAGGAAGGCCCCTAGTTGACGTCGGCGACCTCGTCGGTGGAGGAAGCCAAAAGTGGAGTAGGTCAAGGCTGACCGAACCACTCTAAATCTCTGGTTTGCGTTTATTTTTGAGCACTTTATCATTACTGCAAACCTCCTTCATTACTACTGCTCTCTGCGCTTTCACGAACAAGTTCTAAGTGCTGTTCTTCCGAATATGCATTCAGACGTAAATTCATATTTTCGTACATTACAGTTTACGTTTACGTTTGATTCTGCAGAACTGTCTTCCGTGCTTTTACGAACGAGTTTCTTTGCAGTTTACACTTACATTTTGATCCTAGTGATAACTGCAAACTGTCCTCTGTAATTTTACGAACGAGTTTCAACATTTAGACGTAAAACTGCATTTAGACGTAAATCGGCTTTCCTCGCACAATCATCAGATCTCAGTTCACGTTTACGTCTTGATTTCAACTGCATACTGCCTTCTGCGAGTATACAAATGAGTTTCAAAGTTCAGACGCAAATCTGCGTTTAAGACGTAAATCTGCGTTTAGACGTAAATCTGCGTCTAGACGTAAATCTGCGTTTAGACGTAAATCTGTTTTTTTGCAGATTACTTTTTGAGCTGTACAACAGCAGCACATTGTCTTTATACTTCTGCTTAAACTGCTCCTAGACGCAAACTGTGTTTAGACGCAATCTGCGGTTAGACGCAATCTGCGTTTAGACGCAATCTGCGCTTAGACGCAATCTACGCTAAGACGCAAACTGCGCTAAGACGTAAACTGTGCTTAGACGCAATCTGAGTTTAGACGCAATCTTCATTTAGACGCAAACTGCGTTTAGACGCTAACTGTGTTTAAACGTAAACTGCACTTAATCATAAGTAATCTTAGAATCGGCTTTTGCATCAAAATAGTCTTTATCGAACGAACGCAGCTTTTGGTTTTAATCGCTGAAAAATATCCGCTGCACTAATTCACCCCCCCCCTCTTAGTGCTCTCGATCCTAACAATTGGTATCAGAGCCCGGTTAACTCTCAAAAGGATTAAAACCCAAGAGAGATGGCTTACGCCGGAAACCAAGAGGGCTATTCCATTACACGTCCACCCATGTTTAATGGGACGGACTACACTTATTGGAAGACCCGAATGAGAATCTTTCTTATTTCTATGGACATTGATCTTTGGAATCTTGTCGAGAATGGTTTTTCAAAGTCTTCTCTTCCAATGATCGATTGGAATGATTTGGAGAAGAAGGCTTTCGCTCTTAATGCAAAGGCTATGAATGCCTTATTTTGTGCACTTGATAAAAACGAGTTTAACCGTGTTTCAACTTGTGAAACTGCGTTTGATATTTGGCACACGCTCGAAGTGACCCATGAGGGCACAAGTAGAGTAAAAGAGTCAAAAATCAATTTGCTGTTACATTCTTTCGAACTTTTTCGGATGAAACCGAGTGAAACCATTGGCGACATGTTTACCCGTTTCACGGATGTCGTCAACGGTCTAAAAGGACTCGGAAAGAGCTTTTCGGATTTTGAGCTTGTTAATAAGATACTAAGATCCCTTCCTAAGAGTTGGGATCCTAAAGTCACCGCTATTCAAGAGGCAAAAGATCTACGAAATTTCCCTCTTGAAGAACTAATCGGGTCATTAATGACCTACGAAATGACTTGTAAAGCTCATGAAGAGCAAGAAGACATCCTTCCAAAGAACAGGAAGGATATGGCACTCAAAACTTCAGAATGCCACTTGAGAGAAAACTCAAGTGATGAGGACTGTGATGATGACTTGGCACTTCTAACAAGAAAGTTTAAAAAGTTCTTTAAAAGAAACAAGTTTAAGAATGATGCAAAAAATAAACTTGAACCCAAAAAGGACCAAGTAATCTGCTATGAATGCAAAAAACCGGGACACTACAAGAGTGATTGTCCCCAAGTCAAGAAAAGAACAACAAAGAAGAAGGCGCTCCAAGCAACATGGGATGATTCGAGCGCATCTGAGGAAGAGGAGTCCAACACCGAGCAAGTTGCTCATTACGCCTTAATGGCCATCGAAGATGAGGTAACAAATTCAATAGATGCTGATTTATCTTTCGATGAATTATTAAATGCTTTCAATGACTTATTTGACGAATGCAAGAGTATAAGTAGAAAATATAAATTGCTGAAAAAGATGCATGATAGTCTTACTTGTGAGTTTGATAAGTTAAAAGTCGAACATCATGATAGTCTAAATTCATGTATCAAATGTCATGATTTAGAAACTTTGCAAAAAGAAAACCTGCTACTCAAGGACACCTTGAAGAAATTCGAGGTTGGTAGCAAGTCATTAAACATGATCCTTGCAAACAAGGGTCACATTCCAAAAAGGAGCGGAATTGGATTTGTGAGAAGTCCTCACCAAAATCCAACCACCTTCATAAAAGGCTCCATCTTACATGTTCAACACCAAACCAAGTGCAACTTTTGTTGCAAATCTGGACACAAGACACATTGTTGTCCATTCAAGAAAATAAATCCAAACAAACTAATCTGGGTTCCTAAAGGAACCATGACAAATTCTATGCAACATGATAAGAAATGTAGATCTATTTATGAGGCACCCAAAAGCAAATGGGTTCCTAAAGATCATCCCTTCCTATAAAAACATTAAAATTTTAGGCCGGAGCAAGAAATAATATTCTGCTCCTTGACTCTCGATGGTCAGAAATCAAGAATCAAAAAGGAACTCGCAACGCTTAAGTAACAAATGGAAGTTATGAAATCACAAATACGATTTGGATACAACCTTATTAGAAACATATGATATCCAAATTCACATACCCCCTTGATCTTCAAAACCCGTTAACACTATCATCTACGAATTAATTCTTGTATCATGAAACTAAATATGTCATGATCTTAAAAGGGATACCAAACAAACTATCAACATACGTATACACGTTAAAAGATCTATCTTGATCGTACAAGAGCTTCTTCCTTAAATAAAAACTCATACGAAATCATGTAACAAACATTATTTGCTCTGAAACTCTCCTCAAGGCAAAGGCTCCCTGATCAAATCATATTAGGTGCTCACTGGCTGCAGGCGGTGGCACCTCTCCAGCTGGCGGTTGCACCTCCAGCTATCACGGGTTGCCAGAGGTTGCACCGCTCCAGCCAGAGGTGCAACCGCCCGCAACTCTGCCTTTTTAAACCCACACTAGGGCCGGCTATGGAATCGACCCCAACTCACTCCCATTTCCTCCTCTACTCTTCCAAGTCTCCTCCATTCCCATTTCACTCCTCTAAGCCTTCCAAATACCTCCCATTTCGGAGCAAAACATCAAGAATCCTTCCTTTTCTTGAAGATCTCACAAAGGTACTCTCTAAGAAGCTCTTAAATTCTGTTTTGTTCTTCATTTACTCTAGCTCATCATCATCCCTCTAAACAGCAGTAGTTATGGGATCTAGAAGATCCTCAAGGGACAAGGGAAAGAGGAGATTAGTAGAAGAGTTTGATTTCACTCTTTTCGATTCGAAATACCATGCTGAAAAATTTCCCTCTTTCGAACTTAGATCTATCAGTAAGGGAAAATACGTAGATCTAAATGAACTAAGAGACTTAGAGACCATCCAATGGTTTGCAAACCTAGGTCTACTTCGAATCTTGCAGATTAACGAACCCATCTATCCTAGGCTTGTTAGATTATTTTACAATAACATACAAATAGATGATGAAGGAAGGATGTCCACCTATCTTTTGGGACAACACATCTCAATCACTGATAGGTTCATTTGTGATATGATAGGCATTCCCATAAAAAGCATAGGACTCTACTTTAGAGGATCATGGGATGATGAAAGTATTGGAACATCCTATGTTGAAGCCTTAGGAACAATCTTTGCCAATCCTAACATAGCATTGGTTCCCAAAAGTTGTGAACATCTATTGCCCTTGAACACTAAGATACTTCATTATATCATGACTAGTATAATTCTTCCTAAACAATACCATCATGATGAAATAAGTCAACTAGAATTAGGAACTATGTACTCAATCATGAAGGGACATGACATCTGTCTTGTCTATCTTATTCAACAAAATATGTTAGAATTATCTAAGAAAGATATGATGCTCCCATATGGTGGTATAATCACAAGAATAATAAAAGCTTACGACATTCTAATATCACCAGAAGAAGAAGTAATGAAAGTAGATCGATTCAGCATAATAAACAAAAATCTACTTCACCGACTAAGATGTTACTATAGAAACGGTAACTGGGTTAGACTCCCTAGAAGGACTGATCACCCTCAATCTGAACCAGAACCGGAAACACCAGTATTTAGGGGTACTCAATCTCCTCCGACCCTTCCCTTTGAGGAAACACATCTAGTTGAGCAAACTCATACATCCATCGAAGAAATTGGGATTCGTATGGATCGATTCGAACAAAGACAAGAACGGATTGAACAAAGACAAGATCAAATCCTATCTGAGCTGCAGCAAATTCATAGTCAATTTGACTCCTTGTTTAGGCACTTTAATTTTCCACCGCATCAATGAACTTATTGAACACCTGTTGTTGTTGTAAACTTCTTATGATACTCACTTCTGATGTACTGGTTGTAAACATCTATTGTGGTAAAAGTTATCTCAGATTTTTGTGGTATCATTACTGTTTGGTATGTGATGTGTCCAAATTAAGAATGTTGTGCTTTGAAACTAAAAGTTTTTGAAAATCTTGTGTTTTGATTTCATTCGAAGAGAACTAGGAATGTTGATGTGTCCGAACAGATAAATTTGTTAAAATCATTTTTTTTCGGACTATATTATCACTTGATTATATGTGAAAATCTGCAACAAAATCTTGTCCGAATGCATCTTATTTATGGAACAGATTTTCTCGTACACCTTCATGAAAATTGAGTTTCTGAAATAGATTTGATGAAGTGATTCATGTGTATGTATTCCATCCTGCAAAATCTTTACAATGGATTATAACACAAAGGGGAAGAAGTATTTAAAGCAATCTATGTAAAATTCCTCTATAAGCTTGCTATTATTATTTTCTGGTATCATAGTTACTATGCTTTTTGTTGATGACAAAGGGGGAGATATATATGAATTGATAAACACTGCCATGATTAGAAATACTATGAATGATGCTATAAACACTGCTATGATTATGTCATCCTTGCATCACCAAGAGAAATATGAACATGTGCTAAAGTTTGCATTATGCCCTGAGTTGATATCTGAATTGATAAACACTGCCATGATTAGAAATACTATGAATGATGCTATAAACACTGCTATGATTATGTCATCCTTGCATCACCAAGAGAAATATGAACATGTGCTAAAGTTTGCATTATGCCCTGAGTTGATATCTTATCATGTGAAGCAAATGCAAAACTTGCTAGAATATTTCAAATGTGTGCATCATGTAATAAGTTTCACAGCTTTATATGATAATGTTCAAACTACATGATGAATAGTTACAAACACAATCATACAAACTTGATGATGTATGTCAAGCCCTGACATCATCTTTGAAGAGATACATCATGATGAGTATCATGATGGGAGTATTGATAAGTTTAACTGATCTAACTTATCAATACGTCACTTGAATTCTTAGGTCTTGAATTCAAGGTTGACATATCTCAACTATGGCATATAGACAGGGGGAGTTAAGGATAACTCCATTATCAATTGATTGTCATCATCAAAAAGGGGGAGATTGTTGAATCTCGGATTTTGATGATGAAGTCAATTGTCATTTGTTGTCTAATCTATGTGTTGAGATAAGTGTGCAGGATTAACTACGATGAAAGATAGACAAGCAGCAGGAGTTGCGCCGGAGTCAAGTTCATGATCACGTTGGGAGTTCGAGAGTTCGACAGAAGTTCGGACGGTCATCGGAGGTTCTGCGAGAACAGATCCGAGAAGTCCAGAAGCTTGCCAAGCGAAGCTCGTCGGAACTTGCCAAATCGATCGTCGCAAAGTCCAGGAGTTTGCCGGAAGTCTGTAGGAGCATCACCGAGGGTTCATCGGATGATCGACGGAAGTTCGCCGGAAACTCGCCGGAAGGAGCGATTGACGCACCGAAGCAAAGCTGCAGAAGTTGTCTTAGATTTAATCGTAGTTAGCACGTTGATTAAGTTGGAAAATGGGAGGTGATCCCATTGGCTTAATCTTGGGGCAATTGGGCCCCTGAAAGACTGAAATTGGGCCGAATGGAATGAACCATTCGGACCCTGATTGCACCAGGAGGTGCAACCGCCCAGGCCAGGAGGTGGCACCGCCTGGGCTAGGCCTTCCAGCGAGACTGGGCGGTGCAACCTCCCCAGCCGGGAGGTGGCACCGCCTGAGCTCAGTGTTCGAGCAAGACTGGGCGGTGCAACCTCCCTGGCAGAGAGGTGGCACCGCCTGAGCTCAGTCTTCGAGCAAGACTGGGCGGTGCAACCTCCCTGGCAGAGAGGTGGCACCGCCTGAGCTCAGTCTTCGAGCAAGACTGGGCGGTGCAACCTCCCTGGCAGAGAGGTGGCACCGCCTGAGCTCGGTCTTCGAGCTCTGCCAGGCGGTGCAACCTCTCCAGTCAAGAGGTGCAACCGCCTGATCCCAGAATTCTGGGATTTGATTGTTTTGAGCTCCAAATTTGAATTGGGTTGGGGCCTATAAATTCCCCACCCATTCAGCACTGAAAAGATATAGACCTACACCGAAATCTTGATCTTTTCTGTGATTCTAAGAGCTCAAAAGTGTTGTAAAGCCTTTAAGTCTCCTCCTTCTGTTCTTCAAGTTTTCAGTTGTAAAGTGAGGAGAGAAAGGTCTGTAAAGGTTGTCTCCTGAGCCTGTCAAAAGGAGAGAAACTGTAAAAGGGAAGTTTGGCCTTCGCCTATTGAAGGAAGGCCCCTAGTTGACGTCGGCGACCTCGTCGGTGGAGGAAGCCAAAAGTGGAGTAGGTCAAGGCTGACCGAACCACTCTAAATCTCTGGTTTGCGTTTATTTTTGAGCACTTTATCATTACTGCAAACCTCCTTCATTACTACTGCTCTCTGCGCTTTCACGAACAAGTTCTAAGTGCTGTTCTTCCGAATATGCATTCAGATGTAAATTCGTATTTTCGTACATTACAGTTTACGTTTACGTTTGATTCTGCAGAACTGTCTTCCGTGCTTTTACGAACGAGTTTCTTTGCAGTTTACACTTACATTTTGATCCTAGTGATAACTGCAAACTGTCCTCTGTAATTTTACGAACGAGTTTCAACATTTAGACGTAAATCGGCTTTCCTCGCACAATCATCAGATCTCAGTTCACGTTTACGTCTTGATTTCAACTGCATACTGCCTTCTGCGAGTATACAAATGAGTTTCAAAGTTCAGACGCAAATCTGCGTTTAAGACGTAAATCTACGTTTAGACGTAAATCTGCGTCTAGACGTAAATCTGCGTTTAGACGTAAATCTGTTTTTTTGCAGATTACTTTTTGAGCTGTACAACAGCAGCACATTGTCTTTATACTTCTGCTTAAACTGCTCCTAGACGCAAACTGTGTTTAGACGCAATCTGCGGTTAGACGCAATCTGCGTTTAGACGCAATCTGCGCTTAGACGCAATCTGCGCTAAGACGCAAACTGCGCTAAGACGCAAACTGTGCTTAGACGCAATCTGAGTTTAGACGCAATCTGCATTTAGACGCAAACTGCGTTTAGACACTAACTGTGTTTAAACGTAAACTGCACTTAATCATAAGTAATCTTAGAATCGGCTTTTGCATCAAAATAGTCTTTATCGAACGAACGCAGCTTTTGGTTTTAATCGCTGAAAAATATCCGCTGCACTAATTCACCCCCCCCCCTCTTAGTGCTCTCGATCCTAACATATTAGACTCATAGTATTTCGTTTAATATTAGGATTTATAAATTTGGAGTCTATTTTCCTATCCAAACTATTATTTAAACTGACCTTATGAAATCTGTAAAATAGAAACGATTGGTTTTGACCTTTTAGTACTCTCTTGCTTATAACTCTCTGTTGGGAACATTGATTTATGCAAAGCTTGAATTATCAGAATCTAGACACAGATATTTCTGTTAATATCTGATTTGAATAATTTGGAGCATAAATAAGTATTCAATCATCTGTTCAAATCAACTATATAAATTCTATAAAATGGAGATAATGTTCTCTGACCTTTGGTTACTAAACTATTGATAACTCAGAATCTCTAATTTATGCAAAGCTTAATTTATCAAAATTTAAATTGATACATCTTTCGAATGACCCCTTGTTTGTGTAAATTGGAGTATAATTAGTTATCCAAGCAATTTACGAAATGTGCCTCTTAAATTTTGTTAGAATCGAGCTTTGGTCGATTTCACCTATTCTTGTTTCATCTCTTTGGAAATTAATTTCAGCTAAAATTCTTACTTCAGTTGAGCTTTACATTATTGCTTCAAATTTCTATATACTCTTGTCCTACAAGTATTTGCATACATGAATCTATTATGAAACTTAATGTTTGTATCGTAATGTTTCTTATAGGCATATGCATTCAGTTGTTCCGCATGTGGTTCCGATATGTCCCAATTTATTGTTCACAATGCCCTTTTGTACTTTAGTGTTTGTGAGATTATTTGGACCTTTGCTAGAAATAGTAAAGGGATTATTTGGACCTTTGCCAGAAATGGTAAAGGGTATATGCTTAGAGCCCGCAATGCTCTAGATTATGTTTGGTGGTCAGTCAGAAATGGATGGACCATATTATGTTTGGGATCCCACATATCATCTTCTATCTATTTGATATGATATCCAGAGTTTTGGTTATGTACTTCTATATGTGCTTTGGATAAAAATGAAATGTGTGTAACGTCAAATGCAACGTTTGAGCTTCTGTTTCATATTTGTTCTTTGATAAGCTCTGAAATGCTTCATATGCCATTGAATGTTCTGAAGCATTTCATCCGCCATTGATATATTTTAAAATATTTTCTTTGTTATTGATATGCTCTGAAATATTTCATACATCCTTGATATTCTCCGAAATGTTTCATATGCCATTGATTTGCTCTGTAACATTTCATATGTCATTGATATGCTCCAAAATGCTTCTTATGCCATTGATATACTCCGAAATGCTTCATCTGCCTTTGATATATTTCGAAGCATTTCATCTGCCATTGATATATTCCGAAATATTTCATTACGTCAATGATTTGATCCAACTAATCTTTACTCCCTTATTATGAACAAAACATACTTCGAATGAAATGACATTGTAATTTTGCATTCGTTGAGGGGCTATCTATGAACTCTTATATCCCTGCCTTGTATTTGGTACCTTATCTGCATTGAAACTATCCTTTTTCACCATTGATATGTTAGTCACTTGCTAAGCTCTATATGCTCACCTCGTTGCTATATAAATTTTTCAGGATAGCTTGTCGCTCGCTAGAATGTTTAAATTGAGCTACGACAATAGAAAACTAGAAGACTTTGGGCAAACCTTTAGTGAATGATATGTTTTTGTTGTATAAGTATACTTGGTTTCTAATGGAATGTTGATGCTAAATATGAACTTATGAGTTTTGTAAAAGTTTAAAGAACCTCTCATATTAGGATTTTGGAGTGTTAAGTTAATTTGTGTAATGATATGAACACATGGTAAATATTAGTTTTTGTGATTGTATAGAATCCCACACTTGTGGATTTATGAGGTGGTTTTGTCTTGGTGAGTGGTTTTGGATTTTATGATTCATCGAGTGATATAATATATAAATTTAAACTGCATAGGTTTTATGAATTGAGGAGTTATAGATTTGAATGACTTGAATGTTTTCTCAGTATCCTCAAATGTATGATTGGATCTTGGAATGGAATGTATTGTTGAATTATAATATTATCGATATGGATTATTATCGGGGTGTTACAGAGTGGTATCAGAGCATGATTTGAGGATCACTAAGATATTTGATATGTTTGATGTGCAAAATATATTGAGGTCTAGTGAACTATAGTGATCAGTGAAAAATTACTTTGATGTCTTTTAGGAATCTATAATGTCGAGGACATCTGGTCCTCTTGCTTTTATCTTCTTTGAGTAATTAAGTAAGATGAAAGAGTTGATCGGGGATATCAAATCAGAGTGGCGCAGCGGAAGTATAGTGAGCTTGATCCAATGGTTGCAGAATAATGGAAGTTATTAGAAGAAAATTTTGATTTGAATGTTAAAAGGAAAGGGCAAAACCCAATGATGTTGATGGCCTCAATCTAGGGACAATCTTGTTCTGAATTTTTCGTCGAAGGAGGTATGACAAATTTAGAGGACTAAAATTTTCTTTCAAAGAGGGGAGAGTGTAACATCCCTTATTTTTGAAAATTTTATAAGGGCCTATTTGTAATGTAGGGACCTAAATATAAATATTAAAAATATAATATGATTTGTAAAAGATTTATATTAGGTTTAAAAAAAAAAAGAAAAAATGGTGGACATGTATCACTAGCTAACCTAAAGGTGCCACCTATGTTTATTCTAAGGATGACACCTAAGCCCCTTTCATGCATGTTTGCCACCTTGCAATCCTTATATTAGCTAAATCTAATGCATTAGAGAAGAAATTAAAGGAGGAAAACTTAAGAGCTTAGCCAATGTGGGTTTGAGAGGAGAAAGGAAGATGAATTGAAGTAGAAGAAGGTGAAGAAACTTTGTTTTGCTTGAGGTTTTGCATCAATTCCCCACATTTGGGAATCAAACTTTTCTAAGGAAAGTGTTCTAACTCTTTTCTATAGAACTCTTGATCTCAGATTTCATCTTAATCCTAAAAAGTTTGGAAGACTTTGGTTTCATACAAAATATTTCTTTCGTTTGCAAACAAAACTGTGAATCTGAAATTTTTTGACGATTTGACCTTTCTATGTTTTTCTAGATATAACTTTCTCCACAGATCTTGGATTTAGGAGAAATTAGATTTATCTGATATTAGACTCACAACTCTTTCTTTTGATATTAAGATTGATAAATTTGGAATCTATTTGCCTATCCAAACTGTTATTTAAACTAACCTTGTAAAATCTGTAAAATAGAGACAGTTGATTTTGACCTTTCAGTACTCTCTTGCTTATAACTTTCTATTGGGAACTCTGATTTATGCAAAGCTTGATTTATCAGAATCTAGACTCATAGCTAAGATCTAATTTGAGTAATTTGGATCATAAGTGAATATTGAGTCATCGGTTCAAATCAACTATATGAATTCTGCAAAATGGAGATAATGTTCTCTGACCTTTGGTTACTAAACTATTGATAACTCAATGTTGGAATCTCCAATTCATGCAAAACTTGATTTATCTAAATTTAGATTGATACATCTTTCAAATGACTCTTATTTTATATAAATTAGAGTAAAATTAGTTATCTAAACAATTCATAAAATATGCCTCTCAAATTTGAACAGAATCGAGCTTTGGTCGATTTCACCTATTCTTATTTCATCTCTTTGGAAATTGATTTTAGCTAAAATTCTTACTTTAGTTGAGCTTTACATTACTACTTCAAATTTCTGTATACTCTTGTCCTACAAGTATTTGCATACCTAAATCTGTTGTGTAAACTTCATGTTTGCATTGCAATGTTTCTTATAGGCATATGCATTCCGTTGTTCCACATGTGTTTCTGATATGTCCCAATTTATTGTTCACATTACCCTTTTGTACTCTAGTATTGTGAAATTATTTAAACCTTTATTAGAAATAGTAAAGGGATTATCTGGACTTTTGCCAGAAATGGTAAAGGGTATGTGCTTAGAGCCCGCGATGCTCTAGATTATGTTTGGTGGTCATTCAGAAATGGATGGACCATATTATGTTTAGGATCCCACATCACCTTCTATTTGTTTGATATGATATCTAGAGCTTTAGTTATGTTCTTCAGATAAGAATGAAATATGTGCAACATTAAATGCGACGTTTGAGCTTCTGTTTCATATTTGTTCTTTGATATGCTCCGAAATGCTTCATATGCCATTGAATATTATGAAGCATTTCATCTGCCATTGATAAGTTCCAAAATGTTTCATTTGTTATTGATATGATCTGAAACATTTCATACGTCCTTGATATGCTCCAAAATAATTCATATGCCATTGATATGCTCTGTAACATTTCATATGCCATTGATATACTCTGAAATGCTTCCAATGCCATTGATATTCTCCGAAATGCTTTATATGTAATTGATATGTTCCGAAGCATTTCATCTGCCATTGATATGTTCTGAAATATTTCATTACATCAATGATTTGATCCAACTAATCTTTACTCCCTTGTTATGAACAATACATACTTCGAATGAAATAACATTGTAATTCTATATTCATTGAGTGGCTATCTATGAACTCTTGTATCCCTGCCTTGTATTTAGTACCTTATCTACTTTGAAACTGTCCTTTTTCATCATTGATATGTTAGTCGCTTGCTGAGCTCTATGTGCTTACCCCATTGCTATATAAATTTTTCAGGATAGCTTGTCGGTCGCTAGAATGTTTAAATTGAGCTACGATAGTGGAAAGCTAGAAGACTTGTTTTTGTTGTATAAGTATACTTGGTATCTAATGGAATGTTGATGGTAAATATGAACTTATGAGTTTTGTAAAAGTTTAAAGGACCTCTGATGTTAGGATTATGGAGTGTTAAGTTAATTTGTATAATGAAATGAACATGTGATAAATATTGGTTTTTGTGATTGTATAGAATCCCTCACTTGTAGATTTATGAGGTGGTTCTTATCTTGGTGAGTTAGTTTTAGATTTTATGATTCATCGAGTGATATGGTATATGAATTTAAACTACACAGGTTTTATGAATTAGGAAATTATAGATATGAATGACTTGAATGTTTTCTCAGTATCCTCAAATGCGTGATTTGATCCTGGAATGGAATGTATTGTTGAATTATAATATTATCAATATGGATTATTATCGGGGCGTTACAGGTTCCACCTATTGGGTCATTGTTTGGGCCTTTCACTTGGCCCAACATAGCCCTAACTTGAGCCCATTTGGCCCCTAATTGAGTTGGCCCAATTCTAACCCAATTACGCCTAAAACCTACTTCAATCTAGATAATTATTATAAAGCTAAATCAAATATTATCTGGCATGTCATTAGTTCATCGACGCCTCATCCGATTCTTCGGTGTATCATCCTCTCTTGCGATCTATTGCCTAATCAGCTAGTTGACCTTCGTAACTTTGATTTCCTTAGCGCAATTTCTGCTCTTCTTGGCCCAATGCCCGATCCTAAAGCCCGAGGACTTTTGTCGATACGTCGATCGATCCTCCGGCTCAACATCTAATCTTCTGATATGTTCCACTCCGGCCCAACATGATTCTTCCTGCCTTAATTGTTTCTCCCTGATCGAAGCTTCCTATGTCACTCAAAACGCAGATCAAATCAAAAACACTATCAATTGATTTCATCATCAAAATCTGAGATTCAACAATCTCCCCCTTTTTGATGATGACAACCAATTAATGACGACGTTAACTTTAACTCCCCCTATCAATATGGCATATTAATAGAACCTTGAATTCAAATTGAATTCAAGTCAAAGCAAATTTAATCATGAATTTTTACAACACATTATATGCATATCATTGCATTGCATGCATTATTATCATAAGTTTTGCATGCATCATCATAAATATTTCAAATCATCACGGTATCAAAATATCAAATTATATTACATCCTACCATGTATGATTCTCATATCATCATATCCTCTCCCTCTTTGTCATCAACAAAAAGAAGTGCAACTATCAAGTTTTAGAGATATTAAAGCTTAGCTATTTAGCAAATTTTTCATCACTTTAGACCATTCAAGCTATTGAGTTTCTTTCTTCTATTTTGAAAAGTGCAAGATAGCTTGTTTTTGCATTTTGTTGATGTGTACAAGCTAGCAAGTTTTTCTTCCTTTTACAATGTGTAATTTTTTAAATTTTGCATCTTGAGCTAGTAATTTTTGAAATGTGCAACTTAGCAAACATTGCTTCTCTTAAGATTTGTAAGATAGCACTTCTTGCTTCTCTTTTGAGATGAGCAAGCTAACAAGTTTGCCTCTCTTTGCGATGTGTACGCTAGCATGATTTTGATAGAACCCTTGCAGATTCTAAACTTGGGGTTGATCTCTTTAGGGGATCGGCCTCCTTGGAACTCTATAGGGGTTCCTCCCTCCAAGTTGCTGCTCAAAGGCTGCAGAAAATATTCATCTATTGCTTAAGAAAAGAGAAGGAATACATAGCTATTTATAGGGCTTCTAAACCCTAACTCCTAATAGGACTCCTACTTAAGACTCTTACTTCTAACCAACTCCTAATAGGACTCCTACTCAAGACTCCTATTCCCTTACAACTCCTAATTCTTCTCTAAGAAAAAACCTCATACATGAATGCCCCTCTCAATTAGGACTCTCCTAACTAGAGTCCTAACAGAATGTCCCTCTTAATTAGGACTCTCCTAGCTAGAGTCCTAACAGTTTTACATGAATGTCCCTCTCAATTAGGACTCTCCAAGCTAGAGTCCTAACAGACCCGCCCTCTTCAAATCAACCTTGTCCTCGAGGCTGATGATTCGTGAATTCTGGGAATTTGATCTTCAAGTCGTCATAGTTCTCACAAGTGGCATCTTCTATTGGTAGGTTCGCCCACTGTATTAGCACTTCATTAGTGGGTCATCGTCGTCGAGTCACGATCCGTCGATCAATAATGGCACTTGGCTGGGTCTGGAGTTCTCTTTGGGTAGTCATATTTGGTGGGTGGCTTTGGGCTGTCTCCAAGCACCTATTTAAAACTTTTGTCTGGCCGTCGGTTTGTGGGTGATATGCCATACTCCTTTTCAATTTAGTACCCTTCATATGGAATAACTTTGTCCAAAATCTACTCGTGAAGATGCAAGTAGAATTTATCGTAAGCACAATGCGTCCCTTACAGTGTAATTCTTTTGAGTCCCAATTGTAATGAGCCATGGGGCTTGGTGCTTCCTCCAATTTTTTTATAATCTTACTAGTCTCTGAATCTTCCTGCCATTTCATCTTAATATCCTTAAGAAAGTCGCTGGTCGAAAATGAAACGGCCGAAACTTCAACTTGCTCGGGTAGCTGCGAAAGTGCATATGCAAGAACATTCTCTTTCTCCTTTTTGTAAGTTATTTCATAATCAAATCCAAGAAGTTTTATTACCCTTTTTTGCTGCTCAGGGGATGATATTTTTTGCTCCAAAAAGTACTTGAGGCTTTTATGGTCGGTTTTAATTTGAAATCGTCGGCCAATCAAGTAGGGTCTCCACCTCGTTGCTGCGCGCACAATGGCGAGCATCTCCTTATCATATGTTGACTTATTTTGATGGGAGGGAGATAATGCATTGCTAGTGTATATGAGTGGTCGACCATCTTGCATGAGAATGACTCCAATTCTGACTCCAGATGCATCGGCCTCAATAACGAAGGTTTGGTTGAAATCTGGTAGTGTTAGCACCAGCGTCGTCGTTATGGCTACCTTAAGTTTGTCGAAGGCAGTGGAGGCTCTGTCCGACCATTGGAAGACATCTTTTTCCAGTAAGGAAGTAAGTGGTGCACTGATCTTTCCATAGTTTTTCACGAACTTACGGTAGTAGCCTGTTAAACCCAAAAAGCCATGTAACAATTTTATGTTCCTCGGGGTAGGCCAGTTTTGCATTGCTTCAATTTTGAAGGGGTCCACCATCACACCTTCCTCTGATATGATATGCCCAAGATATTTCACCTTTTGTTGAAGAAAGTAAAAATTCGTAGTGGTCGTTGTGTGTTCGAAAGGCGGTTTTCGGTATGACTTCTTCATACACTCGTATTTGATAATACCCGGATCGAAGGTCCGGCTTTACGAAGATTTGTGCTCCCTTTCATCTAGCAATTCATCTGCTATTGGAATAAGATATTTGTTCTTGATGGTTATGCCATTGAGAGCTCGATAATCAATGCATATTCGCCATGTTTCATGCTTCTTGCGTACAAGTAACACCGGTGAAGAGTAGAGGTTGCAACTTGGCCGAATAACTCCTGTTTCGAGCATCTCTTTTACAATCCTTTCTATTTTATCCTTCTGGAGATGTAGATACTGATATGGCCGAGTATTTGCTGGAGGTTTTCCTGAATGAATCGTTATATAATGATCATGCCGACTGGTAAGAGATAGGTTGTGCGGTTCATCAAATATATCTGAAAATTCAAAAAGCAAAGGAAGTAGGGGGGGCTTCTGAAAATTCAACATAACCCCTTCGCATATCGCTCCCGAAGCTCTTCTCTTGTTAACCTCTTTGGTGTAGGGACTTGGTCGATAGTAGGGGGGGCTGAGGGCTTCAATATTACTAGTTGAGGAGCGACCCTAGTCCTCCAAGTTTCATGGTTCAATTACTTCTCTTGATGTCGTGCGAAAGAGATGGCTGCCATCAGCGTATACGGTTGTCGCGCTTTAACTTCTCCTCAGATCTCCGGCTTCAAGCCCTCAATGAAGGTCCTCAATAGCTGTTTTTGAGACCAATCATGAGTTTGATTAGATAACCTTTCAAACCTGGTTTGGTACTCCTGAATGGTGGAAGTTTATCGGATCTTTGCTAGTTGTCCATCAATATTCTCGTAATCGATTGGTCTGAAGCGAATCAGCAGTCCTTCTTTGAATTGTTGCCTTGAAAGGACTCCATAAGTATATTCAAACCAGTCAAACCACTGTATAGTATCCCCTTCAAGATGTATAGCTGCAATTTTCACCATAGATGCATCCGCGGTTTTGTGGTACTGAAAATATCGCTCCGCGTGCGAGATCCAACCAATCGGGTCTCCTTCTTCCCATCTAGGGAAGTCCACTCTCATGCAAGGATAGTTGGGTTCAGTCATAGAGCCTCCCCTCCCTTGGAACTCATCTCTTCGAGCCTGGTGCGATTGGGCAAAGCTCTCTCCGTGATATGATTTTTTCGGGCTTAGTGGTCGGCCCAATCTGAGTTCGGTAAAGAGCGTCCGAATCTTATCCTCCATTCGCGCCTCCAAGGCTTCGAATTTAGCATTGATTGCCTCCTTAGATGCCATAGTATATCCCTCCAAATCTATGATATTAAGATCTCTCTTTTGTTGTTAGGTTAAAGGCATGTATAGTAGAGAGAAGTGATGGTCGAAAGGATTGGTGGATCGATGGATGTAGGCTACGATTTAGGCTTGTTTTGTGGCTGTTTTGGGTGCAGTTTGAGTGTGTGGTTTGGTGGAGTTTTAGGGCTATGTATGAATGTTTTGGATCTGTGGTAGATGGTAGCAAAGGTTTGATAGAAATCAGTGGAGGTTGCAGCAAGTATGTGCTGTCTTGTAAGAGTAGAATTGTCGTCGAAGAAACAACGGTTTCTCGACGTAATTTCCACCAAAAACTTGAGAGAATTGGGGAGAGAATTGATAGAAAAATCACAGTTTATATGACAGCAAGGATATCTAATTTAATCAAGAAAATTTTGGCAGTATAACAGCAAGGAAATTGGTGCAAGTTGCGATTGCAGAATTCTCGTCGAAAAATTTCAGCGTGTTACGACGAAAATTTGCAGCAACATAAAATCATTTTTAGAAATGAATTTCTTAATAGATCAATCTTAGATGGAAGCCAAGATGATCTATGAAGTGTATAAGAAATTTCATTCAAAAAATATTGCAAATAGATGGGTTAAGGCAACAATATGCGGCTGAAATTTTCTGCAGCATAGATTTTTAGGTATAGTAGATTGGACATAAAAGATCAATGGTTTATATTGAGAATTTTTTGATGAAACTAAAGGGAAATCTACTGTTAGGAAGTGTCAAAGCTATCATAAAAATTTCGTAGAGATTTGGATAGAAACAATGTAGTGTCAAGATCAAACAAACAATGCTATGCGGCTGAAATTTACAGTGCAGATTTTCAAGTATAGCAGATTTGACGTAAAAGATCAATGGTTTATATTGAGAATTTTTTAAAAAAACCAAAGGGAAATCTGCTGTTAGGAAGTGTCAAAGATGTTATAAAAATTTCATAGAAATTTGGATAGAAAAAGCATAGTAGCAAGATCAAACAGATGGTACTATGCGGCTGGAATTCTGCAATGTATCTTTCGTCGTAGAGATGAAAACTTTGTGACGATAGGTTTATGCAGCAATATAGGAACATTTTTTTTTTTTGATTTTCGAATAAGAATAACTAAATTGCAACAGTAGTAAGGTAGGAAACCAGAACCTGTTGCAATTCACGGGGAGATCAAAGGATGATCCGCGGTGGTGGAGATGATGGCGGAATTCGACGACGATCTTTTAAGCAATTGTGGGAATTGCTTTGGGCGGTTGTGGAGGGCTGATGGATGGCAATGGAAGGGCAGCGAGATGCCAAGAACGCTGCTTTGATACCAGGTGATAGAACCCTTGCAGATTCTAAACTTGGGGTTGATCTCTTTAGGGGATCGGCCTCCTTGGAACTCTATAGGGGTTCCTCCCTCCAAGTTGCTGCTCAAAGGCTGCAGAAAATATTCATCTATTGCTTAAGAAAAGAGAAGGAATACATAGCTATTTATAGGGCTTCTAAACCCTAACTCCTAATTGGACTCCTACTTAAGACTCTTCTAACCAACTCCTAATAGGACTCCTACTCAAGACTCCTATTCCCTTACAACTCCTAATTCTTCTCTAAGAAAAAACCTCCTACATGAATGCCCCTCTCAATTAGGACTCTCCTAACTAGAGTCCTAACAGAATGTCCCTCTCAATTAGGACTCTCCTAGTTAGAGTCATAACAGTTTTACATGAATGTTCCTCTCAATTAGGACTCTCCTAGCTAGAGTCCTAACAGTTTTACATGAATGTCCCTCTCAATTAGGACTCTCCAAGCTAGAGTCCTAACAGATTTACTTCTTCTTGAATTGTGCTAGCTAGCAAATTTAGGTTATCTTTTGATGTGCACACTAGCAATTTTTACCCCCCATTTGTCATTGGCAAAAAGAGGGGAATAACAATACAATAATGCAATTCATTTCCTTTTACATCAATTTTCAAATCATCACATAAAGGATAACAAGAAAAGTTTGGTGATGAGATATACTTGCATAGTAAAAATCATATCATGAAGGATAAGATTATACGAATATCAAAAGATATGATTCATTTTGATAAATATTCTCTTTAATAAAATGTAAGAAATCATTTGAGAATAAAAAGTGAGGGATCTTGATTCGTATAAAGAAACTATCAAGTTTTGATTCCAAGAATTCAAGATCGATCTGATATAGATAAAACTCATTCAAATCATCAAATCATCAGATTCAAAATGACATACATAGATTTATCATTTTCTTGTTGAAAAAAAAATTAAAAGATAGAGATAGAGAAATTTTCAAAATGCATTCCCTTTTTAGTTGTTTCAATTCATATGATTGATTTCATACAAGCATGCCCAAGTTTTTTTATGCCAAATAAAAATATGCATCAACGTTTAACACCAAAAAATAACTTTCATTACGGCAACGATCACAAAAATCATCATGCATAATTTCAAAATATAAACTCATTAAGCATGATTTCAAATCACTCTGCATCATTAAATCATCAAGACACACATTATTTCTTCTTAAAAATATACATAGGATTTATCTTAAGCATTAGATTTAAGTCTAATATTTTATTTCTTTATCATAAAACATGCAATTGCCATGATCATTTTTTCAAAATAAAAAGAAGCATGATATATTTTTTTATAATTATTTGTTTTATTTTTTACTAACTAATTTAAAAATAACTCATGAAAAAGCATCAAATAATTTTAAAATAAAGTAAAGGAGTTTCGTTTGAGTTGTTTACCTTATTATCGAGAGTCACCAAAGCAAAGTTCGCCACTTCGTCTTCATCAGTTTGCTCCTTGTCTTCGGATGCACTCGTTTCGTCCCAAGTCACCTTGAGTGCTTTCTTTTTCTTTGACAACTTTTTCTTTTTAAGTTTATTTTTATTCTTAGTTTCATGTTTTATAAATTTTATAAATTTACTTGTGAGGAGTTATATTTCATCATCACTTGAGCTTTCGCTCGAGTGATCTTCTTGAGTTCTGAGTGCCAAATCCTTCCTATTCTTTGGAAGGTTGTTCTTAAGTTCATCATGTGCCTTGCATATCATTTCATATGTCATTAATAACCCGATAAGTTCTTCAAGAGTAAGGTTGTTTAGGTCCTTTGCTTCTTGTATTGCCGTTACTTTTAAATCCCAATTTTTAGGACGAAAACGTGAAACTTTATTCACAAGTTCAAGATTTGAAAAACATTTGCCAATAGCTTTGAAACTATTGATGACATCCATAAAATGGGTGTACATGTCAACAATAGTTTCGCTTGGCTTCATACAAAATAATTCAAAATCATGCATCAAAAGATTAGTTTTTGAATCTTTAACTCTACTAGTGTCTTCATGTGTGACTTCAAGTGTGTACCAAATATCGAAAGCCATTTCACAAATAGACACTCAATTGAACTCATTTTTATCTAAAGCGCAAAATAAGGCATTAATAGCCTTGACATTTAAAGAGAGAGTCTTCTTATCCAATTCATTCCAATCGTTCATTGGAAGAGAAGACTATTGAAAGCCATTTTCCACAATACTCCATAAATTTAAATCTAAAGAAAGCAAGAAAACTCTCATTCAAGTTTTCCAATATATGTAGGTCGTCTCATTGAACATAAGAGGATGAATGATAGAGCGACCCTCTTGAAAGCCGAAAAGAGTCATTTCTCTTGGTTGTTAAATTAAATGAGAAAATAATATAGCTCTGATACCAACTATTAGGATCGAGTTGACACTAAAGGGGGGGGGGGGGGGTGGGTGGTGGTGAATTAGTATAGCAATAAAAACCATGTCAGTTCGAAAATCTTTTGTTCGATAAAAGCTCGTATTGGAAATGTGAGTTTAACTTGAAAGCATTCGTAAGAATAGTGAAAGCATAAGAAAGTAAGGTAGTTTGTAGTAAGTGAATGAAAAGCAAAATAGAAATACAAATCGAGTTTTATAGTGGTTCGATCGTCGTGACCTACATCCACTCCCTATTCCACTTCTGTCGAGGCCACTAACATCCATTAATGATCTTTTTTTAATGGACAAAGATTAACCACCCTTTTATACCCCTCTTGTCTTTTTCTCAGGTTTAGGAGACAACTTTTTATAAGTACTCACTCCTCCCTAAACAAAATTTTAAACTTTAGAACTAGAGGAGGGAATCTCTTAAGTAATTGCTACAGCATTTTCCCACTTTTAAGTTCTCTATGCTTATGTATATTAACCATGTTAGGATCGAAGCGGCACTAAGAGGGGGGGGTGAATTAGTGCAGCAGATTAAAACATTGGTTTCGAAAAATCTTTCATACGATAAGAACGAAACTTGAAAAGCTTAACTTGAAAGCGTATTCTTAAAGTTGTGCAGCAAAGGTAATAAGGAAATAAAGCATGTAAGAAGGTTTACAGTAATGTAAATAGCAATAATGAAATGCAAACCAGAGATCACGCCGATTTTAGAGTGGTTCGGTCAAATGACCTACATCCACTTGCGAGGCCCCTCTTCGATAAGGCTCCCACCTTCCACTAGCAAATCTCTTGAAATGGAAGGGCAAATACCCCTCTTACAACCTTTTACAAGTAGTTCTCAACCTCTTACAAATTTTCAGCAAGAAAGAAGGAGGAGAACACTCTAGCAAATTGAAAACAAGACTTGCTAAGACTTTCTAAGACTTTTCTCTCAATCAATTGCTTCTCAAAAAGTTGTAATCTCAGCTGAGATTTGAGTGGTATTTATAGGCCTCAAGAGGATTCAAATTTGGGCTCCAAAATTTGAATTCTCTTTGGGTTCCCGATGCTGGCGGTGCCACCGCTTGTCAGTGCCGGTGCCACCGCATGTCACTGTCAGACACTGACAGTGCTGGGCGGTGCCAACGCCAGACCCTTCGATTTACTTGTTGGGCTTTAAATTTAGCCCAAACCAAGTCTAATTTTGGGCCCAATTGGCCCCTAACCAGGATATAGGATTTATCTCTTAATCCTAATCCTAATTACAAGTGAACTACATAACAAAAAAAAAAACATCCTAAGCAAGTTTTCAACCACGAACGTCGAGTCTTGTTCCGGCGAGCTTTCCGACGAACTTCTTCCGACGGACTCCCAACAAGCTCCCGAACTTGTAATGACTTTAACGAGTAGCCGAGCCTTCTCGGTGATCTCCGTGAACCTCCGACGATCTCTTCGGCGAACTTCCAAAAATTCCGATAGGTTCCCGATTTCTTCTCGGTTGGTTCCGGCAGCATCTCCGACGATTCTTCGGACTCTTAAACGTCCATCGAACTTGACTCCGGTATTCTTGCTTTGTGTTTTCTGGTTATCGTAGTTAATCCTGCACACTTAACTCAATAATATGGATTAGATCAATTAACCCATCAATTGATTTTATCATCAAAATCCGAGATTCAACAATCTCCCCCTTTTTGATGATGACAATCAATTGATGACGGAGTTAAACATAACTACCCCTATCTATATATCATATTATGAGAAGATAAAAACACTTGAATTCCATCCTATTGAGTTCAAGCATAAACCAATAAGTTCTAACCGTAGAACTTATCGTTATTCTCATTTAGCATAAGTAAATGCGAAGCTTCGATGAAAATCATTTTCAAGTCGAATGATAAGAGACAATTTTTACTTCGACAGGAGATAAAGATTTTCAACATGAATTTCATGATATAGATGTAAGGCATGCTTTCAATATGATCAATCAATCTTGTGATATTCTCAAGGATTTTGCAAGGCATTTTGCAAGGCATATAAGACATTCATACAAGCTTTTGCAATTCATATAAGTCATGCTATCAAAATGGTACAAGTCATCACTTTTCTCCCCCTTTGTCATCAACAAAAAGGGAATGAGACTTGAAGCACATAATTTGTGATTATAACATTGATCATACAAAAATTTTATCATCCAAAATTAAGTATGCTAAAATATTTATGCCTAGTTCATCATAAAGGAAAATTCAACATTCATCCATTTTATCAAATCTCTTCTTTCTATAAATAACAAAAATTGTAGGTGTACAAGGAAGACATTGTGATTAAAAAAAAATTCAAGTAGTAACTCCAATAAGTCAAGATCATAATTCGAATACAAACTCATTTAAATTCAAATTGTCAACTTGAAACTCATAATCAAGCCATCAAAATCAATTTCGAGATTCACAAAATATCATAAAATCATTAATCTTGATCAGATGGGAGCGGTGTTTGACTCAAGATAGGATAAGATAATTTAACATGACATTTAGAATCGAAAGAGAAGGATTAGAATCACCAAGGAACGGAGAGAGGATGAAAAACTTTACGGAAAATCCATTCAAACAAGTTTATTCTTAGGGACAATTTAACATACCTAATTCCCTTCTAATGAATTCAAATTGGTCTTCATTCAAAGCTTTTGTAAATATATCTGCTAATTGATGCTTTGTGTCAATGAATTCTAGAACAACATCATTATTAAGGACATGATCGCATATGAAATGATGCCTAACGTCGATGTGCTTAGTTCTAGAGTGCTGAATTGGATTTTTAGTAAGACATATGACACTAGTATTATCACATTTTATGGGAATATTTTTAAAGTGAATTCCATAGTCTTCTAATGTATTTTTCATCCAAACAACTTGTGCACAGCATGCACTTGCAGCAATGTACTCGGCTTCCGTCGTAGATAGTGTAACAGAATTTTGTTTCTTGGAAGTCCAAGAAACAAGTGCATGTCCTAAAAATTGGCATGTTCCAGATGTACTTTTTCTATCTATCCTGCATCCGCCAAAATCGGCATCTGCATAAGCTTTTAAATCAAATTTTTCAGATTTTGGATACCACAGTCCTAGATTTAGAGTTCCTTTAAGATACCTAAATATTCTTTTAACACTTTTAAGATGAGATAATTTAGGATTTGATTGAAACCTAGTGCAAAGTCCTACACTAAACATAATATCCAGTCTAGTCGCGGTGAGGTAAAGTAGACTACCTATCATTCCCCTATATGTTTTTTGATCGAAATTTTCACTATTTTCATTCATATCTAACTTAGTCGCAGTACTCATAAGGGTGTTTATTGCTTTTGAATTATCCATGTTAAATCGTTTTAACAATTCTAATGTATATTTAGATTGGTTAAGAAATATACCATCACTAAGTTGTTTGATTTGTAATCCCAAAAAGATAGTTAATTCACCAATTAAACTCATTTCAAATTCATGACTCATACATTTGGCAAATGATTCACATAGTGATTCATCCGAAGAGCCAAAAATAATATCGTCAACATAAATTTACACAATAAGAAAATTATTTTCAAAATGTTTGATACACAATGTAGTATCAACCTTGCCTTTGGTAAACTTATTTAAAATAAGAAAGGAACTAAGCCTTTCATACCAAGCTGTAGGAGCTTGTTTCAAGCCATAGAAAGCTTTAGTCAATTTGAATAAATGATTAGGAAGAAGAGAATTTTCAAATCCGGGAGGTTGTTCGACATATACTTCTTCGGAAATAAAACCATTCAAGAAAGCACTTTTGACATCCATTTGAAACAGTTTAAAATTATTACTACTAACATAGGCAAGGAGCATCCTTATTGCTTCTAATCGAGCCACGGGAGCGAAGGTTTCTTCGTAATCGATACCTTCTTCTTGGTTAAAATATTTTGCCACTAATCTAGCCTTGTTTCTAACCACGATACCATTTTCGTCTTGCTTGTTTCTAAAGACCCATTTAGTACCAATGACTAAATGGTCACTAGGTCTAGGAACAAGCTTCGAAACCTTATTCCTCTCAAATTGATTTAATTCCTCTTGCATTGCAATAACCCAAAAATCATCTTTTATGGCCTCGTCAATGCATTTAGGTTCGATTTGAGAAAGGAAGGCGGCGTTAGCACAAAAATTCTTGAAAGAGGAACGAGTTTGAACCCCTTTTGATGTATCTCCTATAATTAGCTCCTTTGGATGAGCATCTATATACTTCCATTCCTTGGGTAAGGAAATTTCGGAAAAAGATGCATCCAAGTTGCTATCTTGAGGAGGAGGTTCATTTAAATTCAAATTATCAAAACCAAGATCATCATCAAAATCATTTTTCTTTAAATTAAAAATTTCATTAAAAACTACATGAATAGACTCTTCTATTACTAAGGTTCTTTTGTTAAAAACCCGAAAAGCCTTAGAAACGGAAGAGTAACCAAGAAATATGCCTTCATCGGATTTAGCATCAAATTTTCCTAAGGCATCCCTTTCATTCAAAATAAAGCATTTACAACCGAAAACTTTAAAATAGGAAATATTTGGTTTTTTGTTATTCCATAATTCATAGGGAGTTTTTGATAGGGATGGTCTTATTAGGACCCTATTCATGATGTAGCAAGCCGTATTTATGGCTTCGGCCCAAAAGTACTTGGGTGGACTATGTTCATTTAACATCGTTCTTGCCATTTCTTGTACGTTTTTATTTTTTCTTTCAACTACTCCATTTTGTTGGGGATTCCTCAGAGTGGAGAAGTTGTGATTGTATCCATTAACTTCACAAAAATTTTGAAAGTCACGGTTTTGAAATTCGCCACCGTGATCACTCCGAATTGATGAAATCATGAAACCTTTTTCGTTTTGAGCGAGTTTACAAAATTTAGAGAAACACTTGAAGCAATCACTTTTGTGAGCTAAGAAATAGGTCCAAGTGTATCTAGTATAGTCATCCACAATTACAAACGCATATTTGCTTCCTCCTAGACTTGTCGTGTCAATTGGTCCAAATAAGTCCAAATGAATCAATTGTAATGGTATAGTGGTGCTAATTTGAGTTTCTGGTTTGAAACTAGTTTTTATTTGTTTACCTAGTTGACATGCATCGCATACTTTGTCCTTAATAAACTTTATACTTGGAATTCCTCGCACTAATTCTCTAGATGAGATCTTAGATATTAGTTTCATGCTTGCATGGCCTAGTCTCCTATGCCAAAGCCAAGCATCATCATTTAAAGCGGAGAAGCACATTTCGTTACTTAGTTCATCAAGATTGATGGTGTAGACATTATTTTGTTTTAATGCAATCATAGTTATGTTATGGTTTGGTTTTTCAATAATACACACATTTGATTCAAATCTAACGATATAACCTTTATCGCATAATTGACTAATACTTAAGAGATTATATTTCAATCCATCAACTAATAAGATATTATCAATAGAAAATTTTAATTTGTTACCTATAGTTCCCTTGCCAATGATTTTGCCTTGGTTGTTGTCTCCGAAGGTGACGTACCCTTCTTCTTTGCTAGTGAGCATAGAGAAATGAGATGGATCTCCAGTTATATATGTCTTGAGCATCCACTATCTAGATACCATCTCTTGCTCCTAGCTTGTGATGGTGTATGTTTCTACAAGAAGGGATTATTTTTAGGTACTCATTTTCTTTTGGGTGCCTTAAAAACTGATTTAACTTGTTCATCATATTGCATAGAACTGATCATGGTTCCTTTAGGAACCCAAATTAGTTTGTTCGGACTAATTTTCTTGAATGGACATTTATAAGTTTTATGTCCATATTTGCAACAAAAGTTGCAATTGCTTTGGTGTTGAACATGTAAGATAGGGCCTTTAATGAAGGTGGTTGGATTTTGGTGAGGACTTCTCACAAATCCGATTCCACTTCTTTTAGGAACGTGACCCTTATTTGTAAGGATCATGTTCAAAGATTTGCTACCAACCTCGAATTTCTTCAAGGTGTCCTTAAGTAGCAAGTTCTCCTTTTGGAGAGATTCTAGATCATGACATTTTATACATGGAGCTAAACTATCATGGTATTCAGTTTTTAATTTATCGATATCACAAGTGAGACTATTATGCTCCTTTTTTAGCAATTTATATTTTCTACTAATTGTCTTACATTCATCAAATAACTCATGGAAAGCATTTAATAATTCATGATAAGGTAAATCTGCATCAATTAAATCCGTTACCTCTTCTCCGATGGCCATTAGGGCGTAATGAGCAACTTGCTCGGTGTTGGACTCCTCTTCTTCGGACGCGCTTGAATCATCCCACGTTGCCTTGAGCGCCTTCTTCTTTGATGTTCTCTTTTTGGCTTGAGGACAATCATTCTTGTAGTGTCCCAGTTTTTTGCATTCATAGCAAATCACTTGGTCCTTCTTTTGTTCGAATTTATTTTTTGTATTATTTTTAAATTTGTTCTTTCTTAAATATTTTTTAAATTTTTGAGTCAAAAGTGCAATGTCATTGTCACTGTCCTCATCACTTGATGTTCCTTTCAAGTGGTCTTCTTGTGATTTGAGTGTCATATCCTTACTGTTCTTTGGAAGGGGGTTCTCGAGCTCATCATGAGCTTGACATGTCATTTCGTAGGTCATTAGAGACCCAATGAGTTCTTCAAGAGGGAATGTTTTAAGGTCTTTGGCCTCTTGAATGGTCGTAACTTTTGGATCCCAACTTTTAGGGAGGGATCTTAAGATTTTAGTTACTAGTTCAAAGTTAGTAAAATCTTTACCAAGAGCTTTGAGTCCATTGATGACATCCGTAAATCTTTACCAAGAGCTTTGAGTCCATTGATGTCTCCGATGGACTCACTTGGTTTCATTCGGAAAAGTTCATAAGAGTGCACAAGGATGTTGAATTTGGACTCTTTCACTCGGCTAGTGCCTTCACGAGTGACCTCAAGAGTTCTCCAAATATCAAAAGCCGAATCACAAATTGAAACACGATTAAATTCATTTTTGTCTAGTGCACAAAACAAGGCATTCATAGCCTTTGCATTTAAAGCAAAAACCTTCTTCTCCGATTCATTCCATTCGCTCATCGGAAGAGAAGATTTTTGAAATCCATTTTCAACAATAGTCCAAAGCTCGAAATCCATGGAAATGAGGAAGATCCTCATACGAGTCTTCCAATAAGTATAATCTGACCCATTAAACAAGGGTGGACGTGTGATAGAATGACCCTCATGTATGCTGGAGTAAGCCATCTCTCTTGGGTATCAAACCAAATATGAGAGTGAGCCTAGCTCTGATACCAATTGTTAGGATCGGAGCGGCAATAAGAGGGGGGGGGTGAATTAGTGCAGCAGATTAAAACGTTGGTTTCGACAAATCTTTCGTACGATAAGAATGGAACTTGAAAAGCTTAACTTGAAAGTGTATTCTTAAAGTTGTGCAGCAAAGGTAATAAGGAAATAAAGCATGTAAGATGGTTTGCAGTAATGTAAATAGCAATAATGAAATGCAAACCAGAGATCACGCCGATTTTAGAGTGGTTCGGTCAAATGACCTACATCCACTTGCGAGGCCCCTCTTCGATGAGGCTCCCACCTTCCACTAGCAAATCTCTTGAAATGGAAGGGCAAATACCCCTCTTACAACCTTTTACAAGCAGTTCAACCTCTTACAAATTTTCAGCAAGAAAGAAGGAGGAGAACACTCTAGCAAATTGAAAACAAGACTTGCTAAGACTTTCTAAGACTTTTCTCTCAATCAATTGCTTATCAAAAAGTTGTAATCTCAGCTGAGATTTGAGTGGTATTTATAGGCCTCAAGAGGATTCAAAATTGGGCTCCAAAATTTGAATTCTCTTTGGGTTCCCGATGCTGGCGGTGCCACCGCCTGTCAATGGCGGTGCCACCACCTGTCACTGTCAAACACTGACAGTGCTGGGCGGTGCCACCGCCCAGCCAGGCGGTGCCGCTGCCAGACCCTTCGGTTTACTTGTTGGGCTTCAAATTTAGCCCAAACCAAGTCTAATTTTGGGCCCAGTTGACCCCTAACCAGGATATAGGATTTATCTCTTAATCCTAATCCTAATTACAAGTGAACTACATAACAAAAAAAAAAAACATCGTAAGCAAGTTTTCAACCGCGAACGTCGAGTCTTGTTCCGGCGAGCTTTCCGACGAACTTCTTCCGACGGACTCCCAGCAAGCTCCCGAACTTGTGATGACTTTAACGAGTAGCCGAGTCTTCTCGGTGATCTTTGTGAACCTCCGACGATCTCTTCGGCGAACTTCCGAAAATTCCGACAGGTTCCCGATTTCTTCTCGGTTGGTTCTGGCAGCATCTCCGACGATTCTTCGGACTCTTAAACGTCCATCGAACTTGACTCCGGTATTCTTGCTTTGTGTTTTCTGGTTATCGTAGTTAATCCTACACACTTAACTCAATAATATGGATTAGATCAATTAACCCATCAATTGATTTTATCATCAAAATACGAGATTCAACAAACCAGGGATGAGAGGGGTATTTATAGGCCTCAAGTGGATTCAAACTTTAAGCCTAAAAATGTCTCATCCTTAATTTTTGGGGTACTTGCGGTACCACCGTCTATGCTGGGCGATACCACCGCCTACAGCACTGACACTGGGCGGTACCACCGCTTGACACCCTACCATTGGGTGGTACCATAACCTAACACATTCTCGAAGACTGTGCCAACGACTGTTTCACTTGTTGGGTCACTATTTAGGCCTTTCACTTGGCCCAACACAGCCCAAACTTGGGCCTATTTGGCCCCTAATTGAGTCGGCCCAATTCCAACCTAATTATGTCTAAAACCTACTTTGATCTAGATAATTATTACAAAGCTAAATCAAATGTTGTCTAGCATATCATTGGTTCATTGATGCCTCGTCCAATTCTTCGGTGCATCTTCCTCTCTTGTGGCCTATTGCCTAATTGGCCAATTGACCTATGTAACTCTGATTTCTTTGGTGTAATTTCAGCTTTTCTTAGCCCGATGCCCGAGCCCATGGCCCGAGGCCTTATGTAACCGATCCTCTGGCTCAACGTTCAATCTTCTAACATATTCCACTCTAGCCTAACATGATTCTTCCTGACTTAATTGTCTCTCCCTGATCGAAGCTTTCTGCATCACTCAAAACACAGATTAGATCATAAACACAATCAATTGGTTTCATCATCAAAATATGAGATTCAACACTCTCTTTGGTTTTAAACCAAAATGTGAGTGACTGTGCTCTGATAGTAATTGTTAGGATCAAGAACGACACTAAGAGGAGGGGGGGAGGGGAGGGGTGAATTAGTGCAGCGGATAAAAACAACAAATTTAAATAGTTTCAAAAACCTTTGTGCGATGAAACTCTTAGTTCGACATAAATCATTTTGAAAAGATGTATGACTCGAATAAGTTTGTAAGTGAGTAGAGAGGAGGGGATTGGATAGTTTGTAATAAAGTAAAGTAGAATGCAGCAAAAGTAAAGTACTCACAAAGAAGAGAATATACTAATTTTATGGTGGTTCGATCGTCCGACCTATATCCACTGCCGGCACCTCCTCCAGTGAGGTCATCGGTTTCCACTATTGATCTTTCTTGAAGGGCAAAGATCAATCACCCCTTTATAGAACTTTCACAAATGGCTCACTCTAATTTTACAAACTTTTATACTTAGAAACGATGGAGGTGAACTCTTAACTTTTGCCAGCTATTTCACTATAGATTCGGTTCAATTTTTATCACTTCTCTGTGCTTTACCAGCTGAGAAGTAAGGAGTATTTATAGGCCTCAATTGGCTTTAGAATTGGAGTAAAAAAATGTCACATCCCCGGTTTTCAAGGTACTGACGGTAAGTGAGTAGAGAGGAGGGGATTGGACAGTTTGTAATAAAGTAAAGTAGAATGCAGCAAAAGTAAAGAGGAGGGGAGGAGGGGATTGAACAGTATGACTCGGTTAAGTTTGTAAGTGAGTAGAGAGGAGGGGATTGGACAGTTTGTAATAAAATAAAGTAGAATGCAACAAAAGTAAAGTATGCACCAAGAAGAGAATATGCTAATTTTATAGTGGTTCGATCGTCCGACCTACATCCACTACCGACACCTCCTCCAATGAGGTCATCGGTTTCCACTGTTGATCTTTCTTGAAGGGCAAAGATCAATCACCCCTTTACATAACTTTCACAAGTGGCTCACTCTACTTTTACAAACTTTCATACTTAGAAATGATGGAGGTGAACTCTTAACTTTTGCTAGCTGTTTCACTATAGATTCAGTTCAATTCTTATTACTTCTCTGTTCTTTACTAGTTAAGAAGTAAGGGGTATTTATAAGCCTCAATTGGCTTTAGAATTAGAGCCAAAAAATATCATATCCCCGGTTTTTGGGTATTGACGGTACCACCGCCTGTAGACTAACACTAGGCAGTACCACCACCCAATCTGGCGATACCATAGCCTGATAGAGCCTCGGTGATTGGGCTCTGACGGTACCACTGCCTGACAGCGTTTATGGTCGGTGGTACCACCGCCCAGACCTCCTAGGAGGCTTAGCCTTAGGCGGTTCCACCTCCCACCCTAGGCGGTGCCACCGCTTGGCAAGGCTCTAAGTGGCTGAGTGGGCCTTCCATCCGGCCCAACTTAGCCATGTATTGGGCTCAATTGACCCCTAACTGAGTTAGTGGGATTACCTCCCAATCATAACCCTAATTATGTGCTAATTTTGATTTTTAAGGCATACACTAAACAAAACAAGTCTGGTAAATCTAGGTTTCTTTCGGCGAGCTTCTAACGATCTTTCGACAGACTTCTGACGATCTCTCGGCAATCTTCCAATGGACTCCCAACAAGCTCTTGGACTTCACGATAATCTTCTTGGTGAGTTCCGATGAGCTTCTTTGGCAAGCTCCTTGACTTTTTGGTTATTTCCGATGGCACTTCTCACAAACCTTCGGACTTCCGATAAACTCTCAACGAATTTTCGATCTTGACTCCGGCACTTCCTTTTTCTTTATGCCTTGATCACTATCGTAGTTAATTTTACACACTTTTCTCAATATATAGATTTGATCAAATAATTTACTAATTGATTTCATCATCAAAATCCGAGATTCAACAATAAACTAACTAATTAGGACCAAATATTTATTTTTAAACAAAATCTGATAAAAGGGTGGTGGTTTGATGGAGGGTGGGAGAAAAAAATGATTAATTATTATTTTAAGTTAGGATTTGTTTTCTTTTTAAATAACATTTTTAGGGGAAAGTAAGAAAAAAAATTATATAATTAGTGTCTAATATTCATTTCTAAAAAAATGAGAAAAAAATTACTTTTTTAGGGGGTGGAGTAAGAAAAAATTTGTTTAATTAGTATCAAATATTCATTTTGGTAAAAATAGGAAAAACAAAAAGGTTATTTGATGGAGAGTGTAGAGAATAATTAATTAGCATCTTAATTTAGTTTTTATTTTCTATAAAAGAGGAGGTAAAATCTATATTTAATGAGAAAAAAAGGGTGGTGGGAGGTTGTCACTGCTCTATGAAACCAACCTGACGCAGTATGGCAAAATTAACACAATGAACCACACAGGCGATCGCAGTTTCTCTTGTTGAATCTAATATTTTGATGATGAAACCAATTGATAAGTATTTATGATTTGATCTGCGTTTTGAGTGGTGTAGGATGCTTCGATTAGGGAGAGACATTTAAAGCAGGAAGAATCATATTGGGTCGGAGAAATATGTCAAAAGATTGGACGTCGCGTCGAAGGATTGGTCGACGTATCGACAGAAGACTTCGAGCCATGAGTTCGGGTATCGGGCCAAGAAGAGCGGATATTACACCAAGGATATCGGAGTTGCAGAGGTCAACTGGCTGATTGAGCAATAGGTCGCAAGAGAGGACGATGCGCCGAAGAATCGAACGAAGCATCAATGGACTAATGACATGCCGGACAACATGATTCATGCTTAGTAATAATTATCTAGATCGAAGTGTATTTTATGTGTGCAAGATTAACTAAAATAGCAAGGCATAAAGAAAAATAAAGTCCCGGAGTCAAGAATGCGATTTCGTTGGGAGTTCGAGAGTTCGTCGAAAGTTTGGACGTTTATCAGAAGTTCTACTGGAATTGACCGAGAAGTCCAGGAGCTTACCAAAGAAGCTCGTCAGAACTCACCAAGAAGATTGTCATGAAGTCCAGGAGCTTGCCAAGAGTCCGTTGGAAATATTACCGAGAGATCGTCGGAAGTTCGCCGGAAGATTGCCAGAAGAAACTAGACTTACAAACTTGTTTAGCTTAGTAAATATCTTAGAATTCATAGTTAGCACAAAATTGGGATTGGAATTGGGCCAACCTAATTAGAGGCTAGTTGGGCCTATGTATGAAATGTGTTGGGCTCAATGAAAAGGTCCAAATAGTGATCCAAGAGGTGATACCCTCGTGGCACAGTCTCCGAGACTATGTCAGGCAGTGGTACCATTGGTATGGGTTGTGGTACTGCCCAAACACAATCTCCGAGAGGCTGCAGGTGGTGGTACCACCCAGACTGGGCGGTAGTACCGCATAGTGGCAGGGTGCCAAGTGGTGGCACTGCTCTTGTCAAGCGGTAGTACCGCCTAGCACAAGCGATGGTACCGCCCATACCCAGGAAACCCAGGATGAGATATTTTTAGGCTCCAAGTTTGAACCAACTTGAAGCCTCTAAATACCACTCTCATCCCTAGTTAAGTTACATAAGACTTGAGAGTGAAAAAAAAAAGAAACGCTGTTGTAATCTTGTGTGAACTCCTCTCAAAGTTCTAAGTATTAGAATAGTTTGAGAGAGGAGTGAGTGGGGGTATAAGGGTTATCTCTTAAAGCCAGTAAAAGGAGAATCGAGTTGTAAAAAGTAGTTGGTCTTCGCCTATTGAAGGAAGACCGATAGTGGATGTCGGTGGCCTCGACGAAAGAGGAATCAATAGAGTGGATGTAGGTCATGACGACCGAACCACTATAAAATTTGGTTTGGGTTTTGTCTTAAGCAATTTACTTTAATTGCAAATCACTTTACTTGCTTACTGCTTTCAATACATTTACGAACGTGTTTCAAGTTAAGATCTTTATGAAACGATCTTCGTCGGAATCGGTTTTAATCGAAACGAAATGATTTGAATCCATGATTTTACCACTGCACTAATTCACCCCCCTCTTAGTGCCGACTCGTTAGTAACAGTTAGTATCAGAGCTTCGTAATTTCTTATTTAGTTTAACACCCAAGAGAAATGGCTCTTTTTGGCTTTCAGGAGGGACTTTCTCTTATTCGTCCTCCCTTGTTCAATGGGATGGACTACACGTATTGAAAAACTCGAATGAGAGTTTTCTTACTTTCTTTGGATTTGAATTTATTGAATATTGTCGAAAATCATTTTCGAAGGTCTTCTTTTCCAATGAACCATTTGAATGATTTGAAGAAGACTTTTTCTTTAAATGCTAGAGCTATGAATGCTCTATTTTACGCTTTGGATAAAACCGAGTTTAATCGGGTTTCTACTTGCGAAACGACTTTCAATATATGACATACTCTCGAAATCACACATGAAGGCACTAGCAAAATTAAAGATTCAAAAATCAACTTTTTGATACATGATTTTGAATTGTTTCATATGAAACCAAGCGAAACCATTGTTGACATGTACACCCATTTTACGGATGTTGTCAATGGTTTAAAAGTACTTGGTAAAAGTTTTTCAGACTTTGTACATGTAAAAAAAATCTTACGTTCTCTTAATAAGAACTGGGATCCGAAAGTAACCGTAATACAAGAGGCAAAAGATCTTAATAATTTTCTACTCAAAGAACTAATTGGGTCTTTAATGACCTACGAAACGAGTTTTATGATACATATTGAACATGAAGAGCTTGAGAACCACCTTCCAAAGAACAGAAAGGATTTCAGACTTAGAACAATTGAAGATCACACGAGCATAAGCTCAAGTGTTGGTGAACTTAAACTCCTCATGAAATTTTTAAAACAAGAATTGAAAATTAAAAATGAACTTAAAAAGAAGAAGAAGGCGACTTAGGACAAATCGAGCTCCTCCAAAGATGAGGAGAAAATCAACAAATGCGAGGTGGCAAACTACGCCTTAATGACTTTCGACGATGAGGTAATCAAAATACTCTTAGTTTACTTTGAAATTATATAATACTTTTCATGAGTTATTTTTAATTTAGTTTAGAATAATTATTTTTCTTAAAAATTGTATGTTTAATAAATAAAAATATAAAAAATTAGGAATCATGCTTATATAGTAATTTTGAAAATAATCATGAAAATTATATGTGTTATGATGAAGGAACAAAATGTTAGACTTATATCATGCTAGATATTTTAATGATAATATGTATCTTAATGATTTCCATATTACTTTTGATTGAAAACACTTTATGAAATCATGCTTGATGAAATAATGTAATGATGCATAATGATCGTGCTTAATAAATTTATCTTTCAAAATTATGCATGATGATTTGAAGTAATGAAGATTTTTGGGTGATTTATGCCTTATTGATCTTTGTTGTAATAAATCTTGCACTTTTGGTTTTAAACATAATACATATTTTTATTTGGCATAAATGAGATAAGTCATATGAATTGAAATAACTAAAAAGAGGAAAATATTTTTCTTGAAAATTCTTTTTCTCTATCTTATTGATTTTGATGAATCTATTTGTATTATTTTTATGAATCTCTTGGACTTTGAAAATAATTTTGATGATTTAAATTTGAATAATTTTTTATCCAAATCATGATCTTGATTCCTTTATATTTACAAATTAAGATTTATTATGAATCAATATTTTTCATTAATCATTCTCCTACGATTCTTCTTGGTATTTTCTTTAAAAAAGAGATTTACTATATGAATCATGTCTTTTAGTATGTAAGTGGTCTTATCTTTCATGAAATGATCTCTTTGTATTTATGGCTTGTATGCCTTGAAATGATTGAAATATTTTTACACCATTATGTTCTTCCCTTATTCTTTCTTATTTATAATGACAAAAAGGGGAAAGAAAATAGCTAACATCTCAAGAGAACCAAGTTTGCTAGCTTGAATGATAAACTTAGACATGTTAGATCTTCCAAATGCATAAATTCTTCTTATACATTTTTCGGATTATGATCTTGATTTCTTGAATTTTAGATTTGATCTTTCATTTTTAATGATTAAAATAATGATTAGAATATTGAGATAATTATGAATGATGATTTGGAATCATGCATGTAATGATGATTTTATATTTTAAAAATATATATGATGATTTGGTATTATGCATGTAATACTTCAATTTATGATAATGATTCATGCAATAATGAAATATTGATGATGAAAAATTATTTTGACATTCATGACTTGATTTTACATCTTTGTTATTTATCCTTATCATGCTTTGAAAATTGTTGTAAAGGGAAAAAGAGATACAAAATTGTATTCATCCCTTCTTTTTGACAAAGACAAAGGGGGAGACAACTAGCTTACTAGTTAGCTTGCACAAGTCAAGAAGATGCAAAGACATGCTAGTTTGCTTATCTCCAAAGAGAAGCAAATATCGCTAACTTGCATATTTCAAGAAATAAAAGTTGCTTTCTTGAACATCTCAAATATTGCTAGCTTACTTTAAAAAAAAAATGATATAAAAATTTGCTAGCTTGCATGATGTAGAACTTGCTATCTTGAACATCACCAAGAATTGCTAGCTTGCAATTTCAAGAACAAGAAGGATATGACACTAAGAACTCAAGAAGACCATTTGAAAGAAAGTTCTAAGTGATGAGGACAATGATGATGACTTGTCACTCTTGATAAGAAGGTTCAAAAAATTCATAAAAAGGAAAAAAATTTAAAATGATGCTAAAAATAAAATTGAACTTAAGAAAGAACAAGTTATATGCTACGAATGTAAGAAGTTGGGACATTTCAAAAGTGAATGTCCCCAAGTAAAAAAGAAGCAACTAAAGAAGAATAAAGTACTTAAAGCAACTTGGGACGACTCAAGTGCATCCAAAGAAGAGGAGCCAACCAACAAAGATCAAGTTGCTCACTACGCATTAATGGCATATGATGACGAGGTAAGTAACTTGATCGAAGCTCATTTATCTTTCGATGAATTATTAAGTGTTTTTCATGAATTATTTGATGAATGTAAATTAGTTAGTACAAAGTATAAACTATTAAAAAAGGAGCATGTTTCTCTTGTTAATGATTTTGATAGATTAAAAATTAAACATGATGATAGTTTAGCTGTTTGCACAAAATGTAATGAATTAGAAACACTTAAAAAGGAGAATTTACAACTACATGATGTTAGAATCAAGAATGACACTAAGAGGGGGGGGGGGGGTGAATTAGTGTAGTGGAAAAATTACGTCGGTTTAAAAATCTTCGTATGATAAAAATCGATTTCGACAAAAACCATTTGTTTAACTTATATAAGTTTGCAAGTGAATAGAGAATAGGGGATTGGATAGTTTGCAATGAAGTAAAGTAGAATGCAATAAAGAGAATAAACAATAAGAAAAGAACACATCGGAATTTATAATGGTTCGGTCATAGTGACCTATATCCACTTCTGATTCCTCCTCCATTAAGGTCATCGACATCCACTAAAGGTCTTCCTTCAATAGGTGAAGACCAACCACCTCTTTACAGCACTTTCTCCTTTTCACGGGTTTAGTAGATAACCCTTACAAGTCACTATTTTACAAGTATTCCCTCACACACCTCCCTTAGCACTAACTCTAAGCATTGGGAGGAGGAAACTCAAAGTATTTGTAGAGTTTACTCAGTTTTTTCCTTAGGAATTCTTGCTCCTTTCTTGCTGCCCAAGTGGGGTATTTATAAGCCCCAAATGGTTTAAAAAGTGAAGCTAAAAATTTAAATTTCTGGATCTTCCGGGTATGGGCGGTACCATTGCCTATAGCCTAACACTTGTTAGAAACGAGTCGACACTAAGAGGGGGGGGTGGGGGGGGTGAATTAGTACAATAGAAAAATCACCGATTTTGATATTTCTTCGTACGATGAAAAACTGATTCCGATGAAAACCGTTTTGTAAAGATAAATTTAACTTGAAAGCATATGGAAGAATGTATTGAGGAGGTAAAGTAAGTAAGACAGTTTGCTATGTAAGTAAAGAGCTTAACGTAAATGCAAATCGAGTTTTATAGTGGCTCGGTACTCGTGACCTGCATCCACTCCATCGATTCCCCTTCTATCGAGGACACTAGCATCCACTAATGATCTTATTTCAATGGGCAAAGATCAACTACCCTTACAACTCAATTCTCTTTTTAACAGGTTCAGGAGAGATCTTTTACACCCCCTTTTTATAAAGCTTCTCTCACACTCTCCCTTAGAATGATCTTTAAACTTTAGGAGGAGAGACTCTATACTTTACAAGGGTTTTCAACTCTAGAAACACAAAGTTTTTGTTCACTTTTCTTCCTACTCCATGTAGGAATAGCTGGGGTATTTATAGACCCCAAATGGCTTCAAAACATGGAGCCAAAATTTAAATCCTCAAAATTTCGGGATATGGAGAGTACAATCGCCTGCACTTGGCGATACCACCTCCTGCAGCCTGACACTTGGCCACTGTTAGGATTAAGAGCACTAAGAGGGGGGGGGGGGGGGGGGGGGGGTCGTTTCTTGCAGATAATAACTTTGAAAGCTTACGGAAATGTATTTGAAGTAAAGTAAGGCAGGAAGTTTGTAGTTAAGATAGAAATCGAAGCGCAAACTGAAATATGATGTTCGTATGATAAAACTGATTTCCGAGTAAAACCATTTTCGGAAACTTAACTTGAAAGTGAGTTCGTAAAAGAGCAGAAGGTTCGGTCAATCTTGACCTACATCCACTTTTGGCTTCCTCCTCCGACGTCCACTAGAGGCCTTCCTTCAATAGGCAAAGGCCAACCACCCTTTTACAGTTTCACTCCTTTTGACGGGCTTAGGAGACAAACCTTACAAACTTTTCTCTCCTCTCTTGAAAGATCAAAACTTGGAAAAAGAGGGAGGAGAACTTCTAGCTTTTACAACACTTTTAAGCTCTAAAATTCATAGAGTAAGATTGGATTTTCGGTGCTTTTGGTTGCCCTTTCATTGCTGAAAGGGTGGGGTATTTATAGGCCCCAAACCAGTTTGAATTCCGAGCTCAAAACTGTCATCTCCCGTAAATCCGGGGTCTGGCAGTTGCACCGCTTGACTGGGGCAGTTGCACCGCCTGGCAGAGCTCGGAGACTGAGCCTCTAGGTGGTGCCACCGCTTGTTAGGGGCAGTTGCACCGCTTGGCAAAGCTTGGAGACTAAGCCTCTGGGCGGTGCCACCGCTTGACAGGGGCGGTTGCACCGCCCAGTCTCGCTCGGAGACTAAGCCCTGGCGGTGCCATCGCCTGTTAGGGGTGGTTGCACCGCCCAGTCTCACTCGAAGATTGAGCCCTGGTGGTGCCACTACCTGCCTGGGGTGGTTGCACCACCCAGCTTTCCTGGGAGACCCTCTCCTCGGCGGTGCCACCGTCGACCCTAGCGGTGCCACCGCCTAGTAGGAATTCTGGTCTGAATGGGTTGATCCATTCGGCCTAATTTGGGTCTGTCAAGGGCCCAATTGCCCCCAGATTAAGTTAACGGGATCACCTCCCATTCCTAACTTAATCTATAGCTTGCTCCGGTGCGTCAATCGCTTCTTCCGGTGAGCTTCCGACGAATTTCCGGCGAACATCCGACGAACCTCAAGCGATGCTCCGACGGACTTCAGGCAAACTCCTGGACTTGCGACGATCCACTTGGCGAGTTCCGACGAGCTTCTTTTGGCAAGCTCCTGGACTTCTTGGATTTGTTTCCGCAGAACCTTCGACGACTGTCCGGACTTCCGTCGAGCTCTCGAACTCCCAACGTGATCATAGTCTTTGACTCTGGCTCAACTCCTGCTGCATGTCTTACTTTCATCGTAGTTAATCCTGCACACTTATCTCAACATATGGATTAGATAACAAATTACAATTAACTTCATCATCAAAATCCGAGATACAACAATATCCCTCTTTTTTATGATGGCAATCAATTGATAACGGAGTTAACCTTAACTCCCCCTATCTATATGCCACACTTGAGATAAGTCATTCTTGAATTCAAGACCTTTGAAATCAATAGACTTATTGATAAGTTAAGAACTCTTAACCTTATAAATTACTCCCATCATGATTCCTATCATGATGTATCTTACTGAAAATAATGTCAAGACTTGACATCCATTCTCAAGTTTTACATTTCAAATATGAATGATTGTAGCAGTTCAACATAAGATATCAACATGTGAAATTACGATGCAAGTTCTTGATATCTTAATATAATGCAAACATGGCATAATGTAAATATTGCAATCATAGTTATCATCGATTCATATATTTTCGATGATGCAAGCATGGCATAATCATAGCATCAATTCATATATCTCTCCCCCTTTGTCATCAACAAAAAGGAAAGCGATATAAACAATTTTTAATCATAAGTGCGATTTTATTCACGCCATAACTAGGTTCATGTCATTTTCCAACAGTGAGTGATAGGATACCAATTATGCAAACATCTCAAGGAAAACATGACATGGAGATAGCTTTTAATACTTCTTCCTTTTCATTTGGTATTATCTTTTTGCATGAAGAAGGAAGGCTATTTGTGATACCAGCTATTTGTGAGTTTACTTTGAATGAAGTTAAAATCGATGAGAGAGTAAATCATATTCCATTTTTATAAGGATCAAGATATGTATGTGAAACAAATCCTTGCAAGTAAAAACACTCTCATCCATATTTCAAAAAGGAATTTACATGCATGAATCAAATCCATTTCTTAAAAAATATTTTTCACATGATAAGTGTATGAAAGATGTTTTTGCTAGTTGATTCCATATGTCAAAAATCAATGATCAGAATCAAACTCGATATACATATGTTTATTAAGTTCGGAAGAGGATAATGTATCGAGAAAATCTGATTGTTAGTATATCACTAGTTAAGAGAATCCGAAAATGAAATTAACACTTTCATGCATTCAGACAGGACTATACTATAGATTTTCAAATACAATCATGAAGACAAAACATGCTCATTGTTATGAAAATTTTTGTATCCAAAAAACATAATTTCCAACATGAAATTTTAGGCATGTAATGGCAATCAAGTGATTTGATCATTCAATCAATAAAGTCCAAAAAATGATTTAAACAAGTTTATGCATTCAGACAACTTAACATTCCTAATTCTCTTCTAATGAAATTAAATTGTTCTTCGCTTAGAGGTTTTATAAAAATATCAGCTAGTTGATGCTTTGTATCAATGAACTCTATGATTATATCATGATTAGTGACATGATCTCATATGAAGTGGTGTCTAATATCAATATGTTTTGTTCTTGAGTGTTGAATGAGATTCTTTGTTAAACATATTGCACTTGTGTTATCACATTTAATGTGAATGTTTTTAAGATGGACTTTATAATCTTCTAAGGTGTTTTTCATCCACACAACTTGTGCACAGCATGCACTAGCTGCAATATACTCAGCTTCTGTTGTTGATAGTGCAACCGAGTTTTGTTTCTTAGATGACCAGGAAACAAGGGAATGTCCGAAAAATTAACATGATCCTGATGTGCTTTTTCTATCTAATCTACACCCAGCAAAATCCGCATCAGCATACGCAATTAACTCAAAATTCTCGGATTTTGGATACCATAATCCTAGATTTATGGTACCTTTAAGATATCTAAGTATTCTTTTAACCGCTTTAAAATGAGATATCTAAGGGTTCGATTGAAACCTAACACAAAGTCCTACACTGAATATGATATCTAGTCTAGTTGTAGTGAGGTAAAGTAAACTTCCTATCATACCCCTATAAGTTTTTTGATCGAAGCTTTCTCCACTTTCATCATCTTCTAACTTAGTGGAGGTGATAATAGGAGTGTTAATAGCTTTTGAGCTATTCATATTAAATCTTTTTAGCAAATCTAAGACATATTTAGTTTGACTAATAAAGATGCCATTGCTTAGTTGCTTAATTTGTAAGCCTAAGAAAAAGGTTAATTCTCCCATCAAACTCATTTCAAATTCGATACTCATGGTTTCAGCAAAAGATTCACAAAGAGATTCATTCGTAGAACCGAAGATAATATCATCAACATAAATATGAACAATGAGAAAATTATTTTCAAAATTTTTGATAAACAATGTGGTATCGACCTTGCCTTTTGTAAAATTATTTTCAATAAGAAAAGTACTTAATCTATCATACCAAGCCCTTGGGGCTTGTTTTAAACCATAGAGAGCTTTGGTTAATTTAAATACATGATTAGGGAGGCTTTTATTTTCAAATTCGAGAGGTTGTTCAACAAAAACTTCTTTAGAAATAAAACCATTAAGAAAAGCGCTTTTAACATCCATTTCAAAACAACTTAAAATTATTATTACTAGCATAGGCAAGGAGCATCCTTATGACTTCTAATCTAGCCACAGAAGTGAAGGTTTCTTCGTAATCGATACCTTCTTCTTGGTTGAAACCTTTGGCCACTAATCTAGCCTTGTTTCTAACCACGATACCAGATTCATCTTGCTTGTTTCTAAAGACCTATTTAGTACTAATAACTAAATGGTCATTTGGCTTAGGAACAAGCTTCCACATCTCATTTCTCTCAAATTGATTTAACTCATCTTGCATTGCAATAATCCATGAATCATCTTTCATGGCTTTGTCAATACATTTAGGTTCAATTTGAGAGAGAAAAGCGGCGTTGGCACAGAAATTTTTAAGAGAAGAATGTGTTTGAACCCCCTTAGATGTATCTCCTAGGATTAGCTCCTTAGGATGAGAATCTACATACTTCTAATCCTTGGGTAAGGGTGTTTCGGAAGTGGATGCATCCAAGTTGCTAGTTGGAGAAGGGGTTTAATTTAAATTCAAAGAATTAAAATTAACATCATTTTCAAAATCATTTTTCTTGATTTCGGAAGTCTCATTGAAAACAACATGAAAGGATTCTTCTATAATTAAAGTTCTTTTATTGAAGATACGAAAAGCTTTAGAAACCGAAGAATAACAAAGAAAAATTCCATCATCGGATTTAGCATCAAAATAAAACACTTACACCCAAAAACTTAAAAATATGAAACATTGGGTTTTTTATTTTTCCACAACTCATAGGGAGTTTTGGTGAGTAAGGGTCTTACTAGAACTCTATTCAAAATATAGCATGCAGTGTTTATGGCTTCGACCCAAAAGTATTTGAGTATGCTATGTTCATTTAATATGGTTCTTGCCATTTCTTGTAAATTTCTATTCTTTCTCTCTACTACTCCATTTTGTTGAGGATTTCTTGGAGTAGAGAAGTTGTGGTTGTATCCATTAGATTCACAAAATTCATGGAAATCACGGTTTTGAAATTCTCCACCATGATCACTTCGAATTGATGAAATCATAAAACCCTTTTCATTTTGAACAAGTTTACAAAACTTGGTGAAATACTTAAAGCATTCATTTTTGTGTTTCAAGAAGTAAGTCCATGTGTATCTACTATAGTCATCTACAATGACAAAGGCATATTTGCTACCTCCTAGGCTTGATGTAGAGATTGGTCCGAACAAATCCATATGGATCAATTGTAAGGGCCTAGAGGTGCTTATTTGATTCTTAGATTTCAAATTACTCTTAGTTTGTTTTCCTAATTGACAAGCATCACACACATTATCTTTGATGAACTTGATATGAGGAATTCCTCGTACAAGTTCTTTGGATGATATTTGAGTGATTAGTTTCATGCGAGCATGACCTAATCTCCTATGCCAAAGCCAAGCATCTTCATTCAAAACCGAGAAACACATTTCATTGCAAAGATCATTGATGTCAATGGTGTATACGTTATTATATTTTAATGCAATCATAGATGTGTTTTGGTGTGGTTTTCAATGATGCAAGCATTAGATTCGAATTTGACGATATATCCTTTATCACATAATTGACTAATACTTAAGAGGTTATGTTTTAAAGCATCAACTAACAAAATATCATCAATAAAGAAGTTAGATTTGTTACCTATAGTTCCTTTGCCAATGATTTTACCCTTGTTGTTGTCTCCGAAGGTGACATAGCCTTCGTCTATGCTAGTGAGCTTAGAGAATTGAGATGGATCTTCGGTCATATGCCTTGAGCATCCACTATCAAGGTACCATCTCTTGCTCTTAGCTTGTGATGGTGAATGTCTCTATAAGAAAGGATAATTTTTAGGTACCCATTTACTTTTGGGAGTCTAAAAAACTGATCTACATTGTTTATTATGTTGCATAGAGTTTATCATGGTTCCTTTAGGAGCCCAAATCAGTTTGTTCGGACTAATTTTCTTGAATGGACAATGATACGTTTTATGTCCATGTTTGCAACAAAAGTTACATTTGCTTTGGTGTTGAACATGTAAGATAGGGCCTTTTATGAAGGTGGTTGGATTTTGGTGAGGACTTCTCACAAATCCGATTCCACTTCTTTTGGGAACGTGACCCTTGTTTGCAAGGATCATATTCAAAGACTTGCTACCAACCTCGAATTTCTTCAAGGTATCCTTAAGTAGCAAGTTTTCCTTTTGGAGAGTTTCTAGATCTTGACATTTTTCACATTGAGTTAAACTATCGTGATATTCAGTTTTTAATTTATCAAAATTGCTAACAAAACTATCATGCTTATTTTTCAGCAATTTATATTTTCTATTAATTATTTTGCATTCATCAAATAAGTCATGGAAGGCATTTAATAATTCATCAAATGATAAATCTGCATCAATTAAATTTGTTACCTCTTCTCCGATGGCCATTAAGGCGTAATGAGAAACTTGCTCGGTGTTGGACTCCTCTTCTTCGGACGCGCTCGAGTCATCCCACGTTGCTTTGAGCACCTTCTTCTTTGATTTTCTCTTCTTGGTTTGGGGACAATCACTTTTGTAGTGTCCTGGCTTTTTGCATTCGTAACAAACAACTTGGTTCTTCTTAGGTTCAAGTTTATTTTTTGTGTCACTTTTAAACTTGTTTCTATTAATGAATTTTTTGAATTTCCATGTTAGAAGTGCCAAGTCATCATCATAGTTCTCATCACTTGAGTTTTCTCTCAAGTGGTCATCTAAAGTTCTAAGTGTCATAGCCTGCCTATTCTTTGGAAAGATGTCTTCTTGCTCTTCATGAGCTTTGCAAGTCATTTCATAGGTCATTAATGACCCGATTAGCTCTTCAAGAGGGAAGTTGTTTAAATCTTTAGCCTCTTGAGTAGCAGTGACTTTAGGGTCCCAACTCTTAGGAAGGGGTCTTAGAATCTTATTTACGAGCTCAAAATCCAAAAAACTTTTGTCGAGTCCTTTTAGACCATTGACAACATCCGTGAAATGGGTGTACATGTCGCCAATAGTCTCGCTCGGTTTCATTCGAAAAAGTTCAAAAGAATGTATCGAAAGATTGATTTTTTACTCTTTCACTCTACTTGTGCCTTCGTGAGTAACTTCGAGTGTATGCCAAATATCAAACGCGGTTTCACAAACCGAAACACGATTGAACTCATTTTTATCAAGAGCACAAAATAAGGCATTCATAGCCTTTGCATTAAGAGTGAAAGTTTTCTTCTCCAATTCATTCCAATCGATCATTGGAAGAGAAGACTTCGAAAATCCATTTTCGACAAGATTCCAAAGTCCAAAATCCATTGAAATAAGTAAGATCCTCATTCGGGTCTTCCAATAGGTGTAGTCCGTCCCATTGAACATGGGTGGACGTGTAATAGAGTGGCCCTCTTGGTTTACGTCGTATGCCATATCTCTTAGGTTTTAATCTATTTGAGAGTTAACCCCGCTCTAATACCAAGTGTTAAGATCAAGAGCACTAAGAGGGGGGGGGGGGGGGGTGAATTAGTGCAGTGGAAAACTTTCGACGATTAAAACTGCATTCGTATGTTGAAAGCCGATTCTGACGTAAAAGTCATTTCGTGTAGATAATAACTTTGAAAGCTTACGGAAATGTATTTGAAGTAATGTAAGGCAGGAAGTTTGTAGTTAAGATAGAAATCAAAGTGCAAACTGAAATATGATGTTCGTATGATAAAACTGATTTCTGACGTAAAACTGTTTTCAGAAACTTAACTTGAAAGTGAGTTCATAAAAGAGTAGAAGGCAGTAAGCTATCGAGGAGGTTTGCAGTAAATATAAAATGCTCAAAGTAAATGCAAACCGAGATTTAGAGTGGTTCGGTCATTCTTGACCTACATCCACTTTTGGCTTCCTCCTCCAACGAGGTCACCGACGTCCACTAGAGGCCTTCCTTCAATAGGCGAAGGCCAACCACCCTTTTACAGTTTCACTCCTTTTGACGGGCTTAGGAGACAACCTTTACAAACTTTTCTCTCCTCTCTTGAAAGATCAAAACTTGGAAAAAGAGGGAGGAGAACTTCTAGCCTTTACAATACTTTTGAGCTCTAAAAATCACAGAGTAAGATTGGATTTTCGGTGCTTTTGGTTCCCCTTTCATTGCTGATAGGGTGTGGTATTTATAGGCCCCAAACCAGTTTGAATTCCGAGCTCAAAATTGTCATCTCCCGGAATTTCTGGGTCGGGCAGTTGCACCGCCTAACTGGGGTGGTTGCACCGCCTGGCAGAACTCGGAGACTGAGCCTCGGGGCGGTGCCATCGCTTGTCAGGGGCGATTGCACCGCTTGGCAGAGCTCGGAGATTAAGCCTTTTGGCGGTGCCACCGCTTGACAGGGGCGGTTGCATCGCCTAGTCTCGCTCGGAGACTAAGCCCTAGCGCTGCCACCGCCTGTCAAGGGCGGTTGCACTGCCCAGTCTCACTCGGAGACCGAGCCCAGGCGTTGCCACCACCTGCCTGGGGTGGTTGCACCGCCCAGCTTTCCTGGGAGACCCTCTCTTGGGCGGTGCCATCGCCGACCCTGGCGGTGCCACCGCATAGTAGGAATTCTAGTCTGAATGGGTTGATCCATTCGGCCTAATTTGGGTCTGTCAAGGGCCCAATTGCCCCTAGATTAAGTTAATGGGATCACCTCCCATTCCTAACTTAATCTACATGCTAACTATGATAATTGTTAAGACATTTACTATAGCTTGCTCCGGTGTGTCAATCGCTTCTTTCGGCGAGTTTCCGACGAACTTCCGGCGAACATCCGACGAACCTCCAGCGATGCTCCGATGGACTTCCGGCAAACTCCTGGACTTGTGACGATCCACTTGGCGAGTTCCGACGAGCTTCTTTTGGCAAGCTCCTGGACTTCTCGGATTTGTTCTCGCAGAACCTCCGACGACCGTCCGGACTTCCGTCGAGCTCTCGAACTCCCAACTTGATCATAGTCTTTGACTCTGGCTCAACTCCTACTGCATGTCTTACTTTTATCGTAGTTAATCTTGCACACTTATCTCAACATATGGATTATATAATAAATTACAATTGACTTCATCATCAAAATCCGAGATACAACAACCACCACCCTAACTGGTGGTACCACTGCATGACAGCCTTGGAGACTGAAGCTGGGTGGTACCATCGCCTAGACTGGCAGTACCGCCACTTGACACAGTCTCGGAGACTATGCCACGTCGGTTCCACTAGTTGAGTCACTATTTGAGCCTTTCACTTGGCCCAACATAGCCCAAACTTAGCCCAATTGGCCTCTAATTGAGTTGGCCCAATTCCAACCTAATTATGTGCTAACTACGAATTTTAAGACATTTACTAAGATAAATAAGTCCGTAAGTCAAGGTTTCTTCCGGCAAGCTTCCGACAATCTTCCGGTGAACTTCCGATGATCTCTCGGTAATGTTCCAGCAAACTCCCAACAAGTTCCTGGATTTCACGATGATCTTCTTGGTGAGTTCTGATAAGCGCCTCTAGCAAGCTCCTGGACTTCTTGGTCAATTCCGACAGAACTTCTGATGAAGGTCCAGACTTCCAACAAACTCTCGAACTCCCAACTAAATCTCGTTCTTGACTCTAGGACTTCATTTTGCTTTATTCCTTACTATCATAGTTAATCTTACACACTTAAAACCCACTTCAATCTAGACAATTATTACATAGCTAATCAAATGTTGTCCGACATGTTATTGGTTTATCGACGCTTCGTCCGATTATTCGGCGCATCGTTCTCTCTTGTGGCCTATTGCCCAATCGGTCAGTTGACCTCTGTAACTCTAATTTTCTTAGCGTAATTTCCGCTCTTCTTGGCCTGATGCTCGAACCCATGGCCCGAAGCCTTCTATCGATATGTCGACCAATCCTTTAGCTCGATGTCCAATCTTCTGACATATTTTTCTTCGGCCCAACATGATTCTTTTTTCTTTAATTGTCTCTCCCCGATCGAAGCTTCCTACGTCACATAAAACATAGATCAAATCATAAACACTATCAATTGGTTTCATCATCAAAATCCGAGATTCAACAATCTCCCCCTTTTTTATGATGATAACTAATTGATGATGGAGTTAACCTTAACTCCCGGAGTTTAAACAAAGTCCCCCTATCAATATGGCATATGTGATATGAGCCTTGAATTCAAAATAAATTCAAGTCAAAGCATTATTTCATCATGAATATTTACAATATGTGATTATAAAATCATGCATAATCAAATTATCCAATACATCATTCCATGCATGATTATACATTATCATTGTATCTTCTCCCCCTTTGTCATCAACAAAAAGGAGAAGTGCAACTAGCATTTTTTTGAAACATAATTTCAAATCATTATATAATAAACATAGTCTTAAGCTTGTATTCATCAAATAAATCAAGAAAAGCATTTAATAGTTCATCAAATTATAAATTTATGTCTAATGAACTTGTTACCTCATCTCCAATGGCCATTAGTATATAGTGAGCAACTTGCTCGGTGTTGGTTGACTCCTCTTCTTCGGATGCACTTGAGTCGTTCCATGTTGCTTTGAGCGCCTTCTGTTTTGATTGCCTCCTCTTTGCTTGAGGACATTCACTCTTGAAGTATCCCAGCTTCTTACATTCATAGCATATCACTTGTTCTTTCTTTGGTTCAAATTTATTTTTTGTATCATTTTTAAATTTATTTTTTATAATTTTTTGAATTTTCTTGTTAATAGTGCCAAATCATCACCAAAGTCCTCATCACTTGAGTTTTCTTTCAAGTGGTCTTCTTGTGTTCTCAGTGCTATATCTTTCCTATTCTTTGGAAGGGTGTCCTTAAGCTCTTCATGAGCTTTGCATGTCATTTCATAGGTCACTAGTGACCCAATTAGTTCGTTAAGGGGAAAATTATTTAAATCTTTGGCATCTTGAATGGTCGTGACTTTAGGGTCCCAACTCTTTGGAAGGGATCTTAAAACTTTATTAATGAGTTCAAAATCTGAGAAACTTTTACCCATCCTTTTAGACCATTGACGACATTCGTAAATCGATTGTACATGTCTCCAATGGTCTCACTCGGTTTCATTCAAAATAACTCATAAGAATGAACTAAAAGATTTATTTTTGACTCCTTCACTCTACTAGTACCTTCATGAGTCATTTCGAGTTTGTGCCAAATATCAAAAGCAGTTTCACAAATTGACACTCGATTAAACTCATTTTTATCTAATGCACAAAACAAGGCATTCATAGCCTTGGCATTTAAAGTGAAAGTCTTCTTCTCCAACTCATTCCAATCATCAATTGGAAGAGAATACTTTCGAAAATCATTTTCGACAATGTTCTAAAGCTCAAAATCCATTGAAATTAGGAAGATCCTCATTCTAGTCTTTCAATATGTGTAATCCGTCCCATTGAACAAGGGCGAACATATAATTGAATGACCCTCTTGGTTGCCGGCAAATGCTATCTCTCTTGGGTTTTAAACCAAACGACAGTGAACCTTGCTCTGATACCAATTGTCAGGATCAAGAGTGGCACTAAGAGGAGGGGTGAATTAGTGCAGCAGAAAACTTTCGCTATTTCAAAAAACTTATTTCGATCAAAACCGATTTCAACTAGAATGGTTTCAATTCAATCTGTTTCGGAAGGAATTTAAACTTGAAACCTTTCGTGAAAGTGTAAGAGAAGACTAAGGTGATTTGTAGCAATATAAATTGCACAAATGAAAAGCGTCAGTTTCGTAAAGTCTTCGTATGATTAAAGTCGATCTCAGAAGATGTTTACGTGAAAGGGTATGTAGACGTAGTTAAAGCACAATAAGGAGGAGAGGCAGTTTTCTATAAAAGAAAGTTGCTCAAAGTAAATGCAAACCGAGTTTTAGAGTGGTTCGGTCAACGTGACCTACATCTACTTTCGGCTTCCTCCACCGACGAGGTCACTAGCGTTCACTATAGGCCTTCCTTCAATAGACAAAGGCCAACCACCTTTTACAGCTTTTCTCCTTTTGCCGTGTTTAGGAGACAACCCTTATAAGTTTCACTCCTTTTTCTTAGATGGTTACAAGGCTAAGAGATGAAGGAGGAGAACTCTAACTTTTACAACACTTTAAGGGCCAAAAACTCAAGATTATACCAATAGGTTTCGTTCCCTTTCATGCAGAAAAGGGTGAGATTTTTATAGGCCCCAATGGCTTCAAAATTGGAGCCAAAAAGTGTCACATCTCTGAAATCCGGGGTACTGGCGGTACCACTGTCGTTACTAGGCAGTACTACCACCATTGATATGACCCTGGGTGGTACCACCGTCGAACAGGGGTGGTACCATCACTGGCAGCAGTACTGCCAGCGGTACCACTACCCATCCTGGGCGGTACCACCGCCCAGGAATCCAGCGGCACTGCTTTCCAAGCGGTGCCATCGCCAGCCCTAGCAGTGCCATTTCCAGCCATGTTTTCAGGGTCCTGGTTGGACCTTGAATCTGGCCCAAACCATCCCAACTTAGGGCCCAATTGGCCCCAAATTAAGTTAGTGGGATCACCTCCCAATCCTAATTTAATTTATGCTCTAACTACGATAATTATGACTTGTTTACTGCACTTCTTGTTCCGGTGTGTCAATTGCTCTTCCGGTGAGCTTCCGGCGTACTTCCAACGAACATCCAACGAAATCTCGGTAATGCTCTGACGGACTCCCGATAAGCTCCTAGACTTTGCAACGATCTTCTTACCAAGTTCTGATGAGCTTCTATGGCAAGCTCCTGGACTTCTCGGTTGGTTCCCGTAAAACTTCTGGACTTTCGATGAACTCTCGAACTCCCAACGTGATCTCGATCTTGACTCTGGCACAATACCTGCTTTATGTCTTACTGCTATCGTAGTTAATCCTGCAAACTTTTCTTTATATATAGATTAGATCAAACAAATTACAATTGACTTCATTATCAAAATCCGAGATTCAACACAAAGGCTATCAATACTCCTATGAGTACCTCCACTAAGTTAGACATTGATGAAAGTGGAGAAAGCTTTGATTAAAAAGCTTATAGGGGTTTGATAGGTAGCTTACTATACTTTGCCGCAACTAGACCGGATATCATGTTTAGCATAGGACTTTGTGCTAGGTTTCAATCTAATCCTAAGCTATCTCATCTTAAAGTAGTTAAAAGAATTCTTAGATATCTTAAAGGAACCACTAATCTAGGATTATGGTATCCAAAATCTGAAAATTTTAAACTAATTGCTTATTCTGATGCGGATTTTACTGGATGCAGAATAGATAGAAAAATCACATCCGGAACATGTCAATTCTTAGATCATGCACTTGTCACTTGGTCTTCCAAGAAACAAAACTCGGTTGCACTATCAACAATCGAAGCCGAATGCATGAGTTTTTCTTTTTGGACTATCTTCCTCTCAATTCATCTCATGAATGGAGCTTTCATGAATTTATTTTGTTTTTATCTTCCTCTTAACTTGGTATCAAATTTGCTTCATACCCTTGCTACATCACTTAATGATTTTTGATACACTTAATCACTTCACTCATGGAATTCATTGACAAATGCATCTCTCACGGATTTCACTCTTGTGAATTTTTAATGAGAAGTAGATTTGATTTATGAAGTTTTATTCATGGATTTCTTTTTCATATGATGCTCCCTTCCCATGAATTCTTCCTTACTCTTCTCATGAAGGATGAATTTTATGAATTCACATGGATATCTTGATCCTTGAAAGATGAATTTTAGTGTGTGATGATTACTTGCAAAAATGGCAATTTGATTTCACATGGATATCTTGATCCTTTTCACGAATCGCTTCTCTTTGTTAAAATTGAAGAATCATTTAATGAAACTCATTTATTGTTTTGAATTTGACTTGGTTCAAATTATTTGATAAATTTGGTTCTTAATAGATTCTTTCTATATCTTTCTTCCTCTACTTCTTATTTTTATGACAAAGGAAGAAAGAAACTTGCACATCTAAAGAAGAACCAAAAAGCCCTTGAGTAAAAATATTAGCTTATCCAAAAAGGTTATCATGCAAAGTTTTTACTTACCTTCCTTTATGGCTTGGATAAATTGGTGTGAAACTTGCTTAATTTTGTTTACCACACTTGCATTGTTGAATGGTTCTCTTTTTTATTGATGACAAAGGAGAGAAATGTGACAAATTAAAGAAAAAATATCATTATGAATGTTCTTCCGCTGCGCATGTGATATTGCCCCAAGATTTCCCAACAATTTCATCATCAAAATATGAGATTCAACAATCTTCCCATTTTTTTATGATGATAATCAATTGATGACGGAGTTAACCTTAACTCCACTTATTTATATGCCATACTTGAGAAAAGATGCTCTTAAACTCAAGGCCTTTGAATTCAAGCATCAAACTGATAAGTTATATTCATTTAAACTTTATCGACATGCACATCATGATACTTATCATGATTTACAAATTCAAAATATGATACCATATATTTATCAATAAAATATGATATCAAGGTTTGACATCCATTTTCAAGTCCAATGATGATAGACAATCATTATTTCAAGTATGATACGAATTTCAAATATGAAATTTAACAAAATGACAATTCTTGATAAAAAAATAACAATTCATCATTCCGAGACATGATATCGATTGTAAATAGCAAGTTAAGCTCATGATACCTTATCATAATGATAGACAATTATCATTCATGAAACATTTCAAGTATCTAAAATGCATTTGAAATACATTTTGATATGTTTCAAGTATTTGCAATGTGTTGCGACGTATTTGACAATTCCAATTATTTTTCAAGCATTCGCAAAACATACAAGCATTTATGATAAAATACAAGCATTTATGAGAAGATACATTTCAAATATTTACAATGCCAATTTGTCATCAGTTTGCCACATTTTGGTATCATTTCTCCCCCTTTGTCATCAACAAAAAGGAGAACCATTCAACAATGCAAGTGTGGTAAACAAGATAAAGCAAGTTTCACACCAATTAATTCTTAATGGATTTTTACTCAATGGCTTTTTGGTTAAACTTTTAGATGTGCAAATTGTTAGGAACAGAGTCGACACTAAGGGGGGGGGGGTGAATTAGTGCAGCGGTAAAATACGTCAGTTCCAAAAACTTTTCTTATGATAAAAGCTGAACTTAGAAATGCTTAACTTAAAAGCATGTTCGTAAATGTATTGAAGGCAGTAAGCAAGTAAAATAGTTTGCAGTAAAGTAAATTGTTTAAGATAAAATGTAAACCAGATTTTAGAGTGGTTCGGTCGTTGTGACCTACATCCACTTCGCCGATTCCTCTTCCGTCGCAGCCACTGGCATCCATTATCGATCTTCCTTTAATAGGCGAAGATCAACCTCCTTTTTGAATCTCGGATTTTGATGATAAAATCAATTGATGGGTTAATTGATATAATCCATATTATTGAGTTAAGTGTGCAGGATTAACTACGATAACCAGAAAATACAAAGCAAGAATACCGGAGTCAAGTTCGATGGACGTTTAAGAGTCCGAAGAATCTTCGGAGATGCTGCCGAAACCAACCGAGAAGAAATCGGGAACATGTCAGAATTTTCTGAAGTTCTCCGAAGAGATCGTCGGAGGGTCACGGAGATCACCGAGAAGGCTCGGCTACTCGTTAAAGTCATCACAAGATCAGGAGCTTACTGGGAATCCGTCGGAAGAAGTTCGTCGGAAAGCTCGCCGGAACAAGACTCGACGTTCGCGGTTGAAAACTTGCTTAGGATGTTTTTAGTTATGTAGTTCACTTGTAATTAGGATTAGGATTAAGAAATAATCCTATATCCTGGTTAGGGGCCAATTGGGCCTAAAATTAGACTTGGTTTGGGCTAAATTTAAAGCCCAACCAGTGAACCGAAGGGTCTGGCGGTGGCATCGCCAGACTGGGCGGTTGCACCGCCCAGCACCCGAGAGCTAGGCGGTGGCACCGCTTGGCTGGGCGGTGGCACCGCCAGTCCACTGTCAGTGTCAAACACTGACAGGCGGTGGCACTGCCAGCATCGGGAACCAAAGAGAATTCAAATTTTGGAGCCCAAATTTGAATCCTCTTGAGGCCTATAAATACCCCTCAAATCTCAACTGAGATTACAACTTTTTGAGAAGCAATTGATTGAGAGAAGGGTTTTAGAAAAGTCTTAGCAAGTCTTGTTTTCAATTTGCTAGTGTTCACCTCCTTCCTTCTTGCTGAAAATCTGTAAGAGAGTGACCGCTTGTAAAAAGTTGTAAGAGGGGTATTTACCCTTCCCCTTCAAGAGATTTGCTAGTGGAAGGTGGGAGCCTCATCGAAGAGGGGCCTCGCAAGTGGATGTAGGTCATTTGACCGAACCACTTTAAAATCGGCGTGATCTCTGGTTTGCATATACTTATTGTCATTTATATTACTGCAAACCATTTGCACTTTAATGCTCTACTTCTTTGTCTCCTTCTTACGTATCCCTTCAAGTTAAAACGCAATCGAAACGATTTCAAATGAAACGTTGCTTTTATCGTACAAAGTTTCCGAAAGTGTTTAAATCGTCAAAAGTTTATCGTACTTTACCGCTGCACTAATTCACCCCCCCTCTTAGTGCCGCTCCGATCCTAACAATTGGTATCAGAGCTAGGCTCACTCTTATATTTGGTTTGATACCCAAGAGAGATGGCTTACTCCGGCATACATGAGGGTCATTCTATCACACGTCCACCCTTGTTTAATGGGTCGGATTATACTAAGGATCTTCCTCATTTCCATGGATTTCGAGCTTTGGACTATTGTTGAAAACGGATTTCAAAAATCTTCTCTTCCGATGAGCGAATGAAATGAATCGGAGAAGAAGGTTTTTGCTTTAAACACAGAGGCTATGGCCTTGTTTTGTGCACTAGACAAAAATGAATTTAATCATGTTTCAATTTGTGATTCGGCTTTTGATATTTGGAGAACTCTTGAGGTCACTCATGAAGGCACTAGCCGAGTGAAAGAGTCCAAAATCAACATCCTTGTGCACTCTTACGAACTTTTCCAAATGAAACCAAGTGAGTCCATCGGAGACATGTACACCCAGTTCACGGATGTCATCAATGGACTCAAAGCTCTTGGTAAAGATTTTACTAACTTTGAACTAGTAACTAAAATCTTAAGATCCCTTCCTAAAAGTTGGGATCCAATAGTTACGGCAATTTAAGAGGTCAAAGACCTTAAAACATTCCCTCTTGAAGAACTTATTGGGTCTCTAATGATCTACAAAATGACATGTCAAGCTCATGACGAGCTCGAGAACCCCCTTCCAAAGAACAGGAAGGATATGTCACTCACATCACAAGAAGACCACTTGAAAGGAACATCAAGTGATGAGGACAGTGACAATGACATTGCACTTTTGACTCAAAAATTTAAAAAATATTTAAGAAAGAATAAATTTAAAAATAATACAAAAAATAAATTCAAACACAAGAAGGACCAAGTGATTTGCTATGAGTGTAAAAAACCGGGACACTACAAGAACGATTGTCTTCAAGCCAAAAAGAGAACGTCAAAGAAGAAGGCGCTCAAGGCAACGTGGGATGATTCAAGCGCGTCCGAAGAAGAGGAGTCCAACACCGAGCAAGTTGCTCATTACGCCCTAATGGCCATCGGAGAAGAGGTAACGGATTTAATTGATGCAGATTTACCTTATCATGAATTATTAAATGCTTTCCATGAGTTATTTGATGAATGTAAGACAATTAGTAGAAAATACAAATTGCTCAAAAAGGAGCATGATAGTCTCACTTGTGATATCGATAAATTAAAAACTAAATATCATGATAGTTTAGCTCCATGTATAAAATGCCATGATCTAGAATCTCTCCAAAAGGAGAACTTGCTACTTAAGGACACCTTGAAGAAATTCGATGTTGGTAGCAAATCTTTGAACATGATCCTTACAAATAAGGGTCACGTTCCTAAAAGGCCCCGACTTACATGTTTGGCACCAAAGCAATTGCAACTTTTGTTGCAAATATGGACATAAAACTTATAAATGTCCATTCAAGAAAATTAGTCTGAACAAACTAATTTGGGTTCCTAAAGGAACTATGATCAATTCTATGCAATATGATAAACAAGTTAAATCTGTTTTTAAGGCACCCAAAAGAAAATGGGTACTTAAAAATAATCCCTTCTTGTAGAAACATACACCATCACAAGCTAGGAGCAAGAGATAGTATCTAGATAGTGGATGCTCAAGACATATAACTGGAGATCCATCTCATTTCTCTATGCTCACTAGCAAAGAAGAAGGGTACGTCACATTCGGAGACAATAACTAAGGCAAAATCATTGGCAAGGGAACCATAGGTAACAAATTAAAATTTTCTATTGATGATGTCTTACTAGTTGATGGATTGAAACATAATCTCTTGAGTGTTAGTCAATTATGCGATAAAGGTTATATCGTTAGATTTGAATCAAATGTGTGTATTATTGAAAAACCAAACCATAACATAACTATGATTGCATTAAAACAAAATAATGACTACACTATCAACCTTGATGAACTGAGTAATGAAATGTGCTTCTCCGCTTTAAATGATGATGCTTGGCTTTGGCATAGGAGACTAGGCCATGCAAGCATGAAACTAATATCTAAGATCTCATCTAGAGAATTAGTGCGAGGAATTCCAAATATAAAGTTTATTAAGGACAAAGTATGCGATGCATGTCAACTAGGTAAACAAATAAAAACTAGTTTCAAACCAAAAACTCAAATTAGCACCACTAGACCATTACAATTGATTCATTTGGACTTATTTGGACCAATTGACACGACAAGTCTAGGAGGAAGCAAATATGCGTTTGTAATTGTGGATGACTATACTAGATACACTTGGACCTATTTCTTAGCTCACAAAAGTGATTGTTTCAAGCGTTTCTCTAAATTTTGTAAACTCACTCAAAACGAAAAAGGTTTCATGATTTCATCAATTCGGAGTGATCATGGTGGCGAATTTCAAAACCATGACTTTCAAAATTTTTATGAAGTTAATGGATACAATCATAACTTCTCCACTCCGAAGAATCCCCAACAAAATGGAGTAGTTAAAAGAAAAAATAGAAACCAATAAGAAATGGCAAGAACGATGTTAAATGAACATAGTCTACCCAAGTATTTTTGGGCCGAAGCCGTAAATACGGCTTGCTACATCATGAATAGGGTCCTAATAAGACCATCCCTATCAAAAACTCCATATGAATTATGGAATAACAAAAAACCAAATATTTCCTATTTTAAAGTTTTCGGTTGTAAATGCTTTATTTTGAATGAAAGGGATGCCTTAGGAAAATTTGATGCTAAATCCGATGAAGGCATCTTTCTTGGTTACTCTTCTGTTTCTAAGACTTTTCAGGTTTTTAACAAAAGAACCTTAGTAATAGAAGAGTCTTTTCATATAGTTTTTAATGAAATTTCTAATTTAAAGAAAAATGATTTTGATGATGATCTTGGTTTTGATAATTTGAATTTAAATGAACCCCCTCCTCAAAATAGCAACTTGGATGCACCTTCTTCTGAAATTTCCTTACCCAAGGAATGGAAGTATATAGATACTCATCCAAAGGAGCTAATTATAGGAGATACATCAAAAGGGGTTCAAACTCGTTCCTCTTTCAAGAATTTTTGTGCTAATGCCGCCTTCCTTTCTCAAATCGAACCTAAATGCATTGACGAGGCCATAAAAGATGATTTTTGGGTTATTGCAATGCAAGAGGAATTGAATCAATTTGAGAGGAAAAAGGTATGGAAGCTTGTTCCTAGACCTAGTGACCATTTAGTCTTTGGTACTAAATGGGTCTTTAGAAACAAGCAAGACGAAAATGGTATCGTGGTTAGAAACAAGGCGAGATTAGTGGCCAAAGGTTTCAACCAAGAAGAAAGTATCGATTATGAAGAAACCTTTGCTACCATGGCTCGATTAGAAGCCATAAGGATGCTCCTTACCTATGCTAGTAGTAATAATTTTAAACTATTTCAAATGGATGTCAAAAGTGCTTTCTTGAATGGTTTTATTTCCGAAGAAGTATATGTCGAACAACCTCCCGGATTTGAAAATTCTCTTCTTCCTAATCATGTATTCAAATTGACTAAGGCTCTCTATGGCTTGAAACAAGCTCCTAGGATTATTTATTAAACAATTTCTTATTTTAAATAAATTTACCACGGGCAAGGTTGATATTACATTATTTATTAAATATTTTGAAAATAATTTTCTTATTATGCAAATTTGTGTTGATGATATTATTTTTGGCTCTTTGGATGAATCACTATGTGAATCATTTGCCAAATGTATGAGTCATGAATTTGAAATGAGTTTAATGGGTGAATTAACTTTCTTTTTAGGATTATAAATCAAACAACTTAGTGATGGTATATTTCTTAACCAATCTAAATATACATTAGAATTGTTAAAACGATTTAACATGGATAATTCAAAAGCAATAAACACCCCTATGAGTACTGCGACTAAGTTAGATATGGATGAAAATAGTGAAAATTTCGATCAAAAAATATATAGGGGATGATAGGTAGTCTACTCTACCTCACTACGACTAGACCAGATATTATGTTTAGTGTAGGATTTTATGCTAGGTTTCAATCAAATACTAAATTATCTCATCTTAAAAGTGTTAAAATAATATTTATGTATCTTAAAGGAACTCCAAATCTAGGATTGTGGTATCCAAAATCTGAAAAATTCGATTTAATAGCTTATGCAGATGCCGATTTTGGCGGATGTAGGATAGATAGAAAAAGTACATCCGGAACATGCCAATTTTTAGGACATGCACTTATTTCTTGGACTTCCAAGAAATAAAATTCAGTTGCACTATCTACGGCGGAAGCCGATTACATTGCTGCAAGTGCATGCTGTGCACAAGTTGTTTAGATGAAAAATACATTAGAAGACTATGAAATTCACTTTAAAAATATTCCCATAAAATGTGATAATACTAGTGCCATATGTCTTACTAAAAATCCAATTCAGCACTCTAGAACTAAGCACATCGACGTTAGGCATCATTTCATACGCGATCATGTCCTTAACAATGATGTTGTTCTAGAATTCATTGACACAAAGCATCAATTAGCAGATATATTTACAAAAGCTTTGAATGAAGACTAATTTGAATTCATTAGAAGGGAATTAGGTATGTTAAATTATCCCTAAGAATAAACTTGTTTGAATGGGTTTTCCATAAAGTTTTTCATCCTCTCTCCGTTCTTCGGTAAATTTGATCATTCTCTTTTGATTCTAAATGATATGTTAAATTATCTTATCCTATCTTGAGTCAAACACCACTCCCATCTGATCAAGATTAATGATTTTATGATATTTTGTGAATCTCGAAATTGATTTTGATGGCTGGAATATGAGTTTCAAGTTGACAAATTGAATTTGAATGGATTTGTATTCGAATTATGATCTTGACTTATTGGAGTTACTACTTGAAATTTTTTTTTAATCACAATCTCTTCCTTGTACATCTACAATTTTTGTTATTTATAGAGAGAAGAGATTTGATAAAATGGATGAATGCTGAATTTTCCGTTAAGATGAACTCTGCATAAATGTTTTAGCATACTTAATTTTGAATGATAAAATTTTTGTATGATCAATGTTGAATTCCTGATGTTATAATCACAAATTATGTGTTTCAAGTCTCATTCCCTTTTTGTTGATAACAAAGGGGGAGAAAAGTGATGACTTGTACCATTTTGATAGCATGACTTATACGAATTGCAAAAGCTTGTGTGATATGAATGTCTTATATGCCTTGCAAAATCCTTGAGAATATCACAAGATTGATTGATCATATTGAAAGCATGCCTTACATCTATATCATGAAATTCATGTTGAAAATCTTTATCTCCTGTCGTAGTAAAAATCATCCCTTATCATTTGACTTGTGATTTTCATCGAAGTTTCATATTTACTATTGCTTAATGAGAATAACGATAAGTTCTACAGTTAGAACTTATCGGTTTATGCTTGAATTCAACGGATGGAATTCAAGTGTTTTCATCTTCTCATAATATGGCATATAGATAGGGGGAGTTATGTTTAACCCCGTCATCAATTGATTGTCATCATAAAAAAGGGGGAGATTGTTGAATCTCGGATTTTGATGATAAAGTTAATTGATGGGTTAATTGATCATATCCATATTATTGAGTTAAGTGTGCAGGATTAACTACGATAACCAGAAAACACAAAGCAAGAATACCGGAGTCAAGTTCGATGGACGTTTAAGAGTCCGAAGAATCGTCGGAGATGCTGCCGGAACCAACCGAGAAGAAATCGGGAACCTGTTGGAATTTTCTGAAGTTCGCCGAAGAGATCGTCGGAGGTTCACGGAGATCACCGAGAAGGCTCGGCTACTTGTTAAAGTCATCACAAGATCGGGAGCTTGCTGGGAGTCCGTCAGAAGAAGTTCGTCGGAAAGCTCGCCGGAACAAGACTCGACGTTCGCGGTTGAAAAATTGCTTAGGATGTTTTTAGTTATGTAGTTCACTTGTAATTAGGATTAGGATTAAGAAATAATCCTATATCCTGGTTAGCGGCCAATTGGGCCCAAAATTAGACTTGGTTTGGGCTAAATTTAAAGCCCAACCAGTGAACCGAAGGGTCTGGTGGTGGCACCGCCAGACTGGGCGGTTGCACCGCTAGACTGGGCGGTTGCACCGCCCAGCACCCGAGAGCCAAGCGGTGGCACCGCCTGGGCTGGGCAGTGGCACCGCCCAGCACCCGAGAGCTAGGCAGTGGCACCGCCCAGCACCCGAGAGCTAGGCAGTGGCACCGCCCAGCACCCGAGAGCTGGGCGGTGGCACCGCTTGGCTAGGCGGTGGCACCGCCAGTCCACTGTCAGTGTTAGACACTGACAGGCAGTGGCACCGCCAACATCGGGAACCAAAGAGAATTCAAATTTTGGAGCCCAAATTTGAATCCTCTTGAGGCCTATAAATACCCCTCAAATCTCAGCTGAGGTTACAACTTTTGAGAAGCATTTTGATTGAGAGAAAAGTCTTAGAAAGTCTTAGCAAGTCTTGTTTTCAATTTGCTAGAGAGTTCTCCTCCTTCTTTCTTATTGAAAATTTGTAAGAGGTTGAACTGCTTGTAAAAGGTTGTAAGAGGGGTGTTTACCCTTCCATTTCAAGAGATTTGCTAGTGGAAGGTGGGAGCCTCATCGAAGAGGGGCATCGCAAGTGGAGTAGGTCATTTGACCGAACCACTCTAAAAATCGACGTAATCTCTGGTTTGCATTTTATTATTGTCATTTACTTTACTACAAATCTTCTTACTGCTTTAGTTCCTTATTACCCTTGCTGCGCAACTTTAAGAATACGCTTTCAAGTTAAACTTTTCAAGTTCCGTTCTTATCGTACGAAAGATTTTGTTAAAATCGAAGTTTTAATCCGCTACACTAATTCACCCCCCCCTCTTAGTGTCGCTCCGATCCTAACAAATAGGCGAAGGCTAACCACTAATTTACAGTTTCACTCCTTTTGACGAGCTTAGGTGACAACCCTTATAGAATTTTCTCTCCTCTCTTGAAAGAACAAAACTTGGAAGAAAAGAGGGAGGACAACTTCTAGACTTTACAACACTTTTGAGCTCTAAAATCATAGAGTAAGATCAAGCTTTCGGTGCCCTTTCATGTAGGAAAGGGTGAGGTATATATAGGCCCCAAACTGGTTTGAATTTGGAGCTCAAAAATGTCATTTCCCGGATTTCCAAGGTCCTGACAGTACTACCTCTTGACTAGGGTGGTACAACCACCAGGCAACTCGGAGACTAAGCCTTTGGGCGGTGCCACCGCCTGACAGGGGTGGTTGCACCACCTAGTCTTGCTCGGAGTCTGAGCTCAAGCGGTGCCACCGCCTGATTAGGGCGGTTGCACTGCTTGGCAGAACTCGGAGACCGAGCTCAGGCGGTTCCACCGCCTGTTAGGGGCGGTTGCACTACCCAGCCTAGCTCGGAGATTGAGCCCTGGGCGGTGCCACCGTCGACCCAAGCGGTGCCACCGCTGGCCAAGAAATCTAGGGCCAAATGAGCTGATCCATTCGGTCCAATTTGGGTTTGTCAACGGCCCAATTGCCCCAAGATTAAGTTAATGGGATCACCTCCCATTTCTAACTTAATAATCGTGCTAACTATGATATTTCTTAAAACATTTACTGCAACTTGCTCCGGTGCGTCAATCGCTTCTTTCGGCGAGCTTCCGACCAACTTCCGGTGAACTTCCGTCGATCATCCGATGAACCCTCGGTGATGCTCCTATGGACGTTCGACAAACTCCTGGACTTGCGACGATCCACTTGGCGAGTTCCGACAAGCTTCTTTTTACAAGCTCCTAGACTTTTCGGATTTAGTCCCGCAGAACCTCCGACGACCGTCCAGACTTCCGTCGAACTCTCGAACTCCCAACGTGATCATAGTCTTGACTCCAGTGCAACTCCTACTACATGTCTTACTTCCATTGTAGTTAATCTGTAACTTGCTCCGGTGTGTCAATTGCTTCTTCCGGCGAGCTTTCGGCGAACTTCCATCGATCATCCGATGAACCCTCGGTGATACTCCTGCGGACTTCTGGCAAACTCCGATATCCTTGGCGCAATACCCGGTCTTCTTAGCTCGATGCCTGAGTCCACGGCCCGAAGCCTTCTATCGATATGTCGACCGATCCACCGGCCCGACGTCCAATCTTTTGACATGTTCCTCCGGCACAACATGATTTTTTCTACTTTAATTGTCTCATTCTGATCGAAGCATCCTACGTCACTCAAAACGCAGATTAAATTGTAAACATATATCAAGTGGTTTCATCATCAAAATACGAGATTCAACAATCTCCCCCTTTTTGATGATGACAACCACTTGATGACAAAGTTGACCTTAACTCCCGGAGTTTAAACAAACTACTCCTATCAATATGGCATATTAATAAAACCTTGAATTCAAACTGAATTCCAGTCATTACAATATTTATCATGAATACTTGCAACATGTCATCATGAACTTATGCATAAACTTATCCATAACATCATACTTCTCCCCCTTTGTCATCAACAAAAAGGAGAAGTTCCAACTCTAATGTATTTGTAGTATTAATTCAACTTATTGCATGAAAAACATAATATCAAGTTTTATCATCATGCAATCTAGCAATTAAAGATGTGCAAGTTTAGCATGTTTGCTTTTCATGAGATAGCAACTGTTTGCTTCTCTTTAGATTACAAGCTAGCAATTTTTACGATATGCAAGTTTTACTACATACAAGCTAGCAATTTTTACGATATGCAAGTTTTACTACATACAAGCTAGCAAAGATTTTGAAAGCTAATGCAAGATAGCTTTCTTGTGTAAGCTCATGATTCTTGCTTCCTTTGTAATGTTTGAGCTCGCAATTTTGCTTTCATTGCAAAGTGCAAGTTTAGCATGTTTAGCATCTTGAGATAGGTAAGACAGAACATTTTTGTATTTTCTTGAGATTTCAAGCTAGAAATTATTGGTGACGTTCACGATAGCAATTTCTTCTCTTTTGAGAAGTGAAATTTTTGCTTTTGTCTTGAATTGTGCAAGCTAGCTAGTTTGCCTCTTTTCATGATGTCCACGCTAGAAATTCTTGCTCCCCCTTTGTCATTATCAAAAAGAAGGGAAGACCCTTATATCAATTTTCAGATTATGACAAAGGTGAGTAATCATTCTTATTTTAAAATTCCATAATTGAGATAAACCTTGAATTCAAATTAAGGCAATTTTAATCATGATTCACATCATATGCAATACATCACATACATCATAATAAAAGGCATAAGTATTGCATGGATCATTTTAGCAACAAATCATAGCATTTCATCACATGGCAAGATATCAGCAAGTAAAATTACGATGCAAGTTCTTGATATCTTAACATGGCATATGGCAATCATAGCATTTCTATCATCAATTTACCATATATTTCGATGCAAGCTTCTTTTGATATCTTAACATAATTCAAATTCAAATATGGCACTAATAGTATCAATTCATATATTTCTCCCCCTTTGTCATCAACAAAAAGGAGAACGATATAAACAAATTTTAAACGTAAGTGCGGTAATGATTCATGCCATAACTAGTTTTATGTCATTTTTCAACAATGAGTGATTGGATATCAATTATACAAACATCTCAAGAAAAATATGACATGGAGATAGCTTTCATTACTTCTTCCTCTTTATTTGTTGTTATCTTTTTGCATGGAGGAAAGTCACTTGTGAGCTTACTCGAATGAAGTTAAAATTGATAAGATATTAAAGCACACTTCATTTTTACAAGGATCAAGATATGTGTGTGAATCAAATCCTTGCACATAAAACTATTTCTCTAAAGATATAAGAAGGAATCATCAAATCCATTTCTCGAAAGATATTTTTCACATGATAAGTCTATGAGAGATGCATTTGCTAGTTGATTCCATATTTCGAAAATCAATGATATGAATCAAACTCAATATGACATTTGTTTATTAAGTCCGGAAGAGAATAATGTATTGAGAAAATTCGATTGTTAGGATACCACTAGTTAAGAGAATCCGAAAATAAAATTAACACTTTCATGCATTTGGACAAGACTATTCTATAGATTTTCAAATACAATCATGAAGACAAAACATGCTCATTATTATGGAAATTTTTGTATCCAAAACACATAATTTCCAACATGTAATTTTAGGCATATAATGGCAATTAAGTGATTTGATCATTCAATCAATAAAGTCCGAAAAATAATCTTAACAAGTTCATGCATTCGGGCACATTTTTGCCATAGTTTTTCAAATACACTCATGAAAATAACACATGCTTATCATTATGTATAACTTAAAATCTCATGCATAAAATTGTCAATCAAAATATTTAATATTACATCATTATGCATTTCTTCAAATCAAACATGATTTTATTTAATCAAAATCGAGAAATAACAATGGAAATCAACGTGATACACATTATTACTTCTTAACCACATATAACATGATATTAAACTTAATATTTTCATTAAGACATCAAGCATGGTTTTAATCAAAATTGGAAATAATCAAGATATATATTTTTTCTTCTTAAGAAAAATATACATATGATCATTAGATTTAAATCTAACATTTTATTCCATTAACATAAAACATGTAATTTTCATTATTATTTTCAAAATTACGAGCATGATCATATTCTTGCATTTTTATTTTTATTTTAATATGTAATTTTTAAGAAAAATAATTATTCTAAAAAAGAAAATGCATCATGGAAAACATCAAGTAATTTCAAAATAAATTAAGGGGGTTTCGATTACCTCATTGTTGAATATCGTTAAGGTGTAGTTTGCCACCTCGCCTTTCTTGATTTTCTCCTCGTCTTCGGAGGAGCTCGATTCATCCCACTTTGTGTTCTTCTTCTTGCGTTCAAAGCTAGTAGTTCCGTTCTTTTTGTTCTTAAATTTTGTTCATAATTTTTTTAAATTTCATTTGTAGTTCTTGTTCACCATCACTTGAGCTTATGCTCAAGTGGTCTTCAAATGTTCTATGTCCCAAATCCTTCTTGTTCTTTGAAAGGTTGTTTTGTTCACCATGTGCATTGTGCACCATTTCATATGTCATCAACGAACCAATTAGTTCTTCAAGTAAAAAAATATTTAAATCTTTTGTTTCTTATATTGCCGTTACTTTTAATTCCCAAGCATTAGAAAGTGATCGTAAAACTTTACTAACAAGTTCAAAATTTGAGAAACATTTGCCAAGAGCTTTTAAACTATTGACGACATCCGTGAAATGGGTGTACATGTCAACAATAGTTTCGCTCGGCTTCATTCGAAAAAGCTCGAAATCATGCATCAAAAAATTTACTTTAGAATCTTTTACACTACTTGTGCATTCGTGTGTGATTTCAACAGTGGGCCAAATATCAAAAGTCGTTTCGCATGTAGAAATCCGATTGAACTTATTTTTTTCCAAAGCGCAAAATAAGGCATTCATAGCCTTTGCGTTTAAAGAAAAATACTTCTTCTCCAAATCCGACCATTCGTTCATCGGTTTAGACGGAAGTTGAAAATCATTTTCAACAATATTCCATAAATCCAAATTCATAGAAATCAAGAAAACTCTCATTCGAGTTTTCCAATAAGTGTAGTCCAATCCGTTAAACAACGGTGGACGATTAACGGATTGGACGAACAACCGATAAGCCCCCTTGAAAGCCATGAAGAGCCATTTCTCTTGGGTGTAAATCTGAAATGAGAAATACCGGGCTCTGATACCAATTGTTAGCATCAAGAGCACTAAGAGGGGGGGAGGGGTGGGTGAATTAGTGCAGCGAAAAACTTTCGAAGATTAAAACAGCATTCGTATGATAAAAGCGATTTTGGTAAGAAAGCCGATTCATAAATCACTTTAACTTGTGATCAAGCGAGATGTAGTTAAAGCAAATATATAAAGGCAGTTTGCAGTTATGATGGAAATTAGAATGTAAGCGCAAACTGAAATATGATGTTCATACAATAAAACCGATTTCCATCTTAACGCCGATTCAGAAAATACTTAACTATGAAACACATTCATAAATGAGCATAAGGCAGTAAGCTACTGAGGAGGTTTACAGTAAAGATAAGATGCTCAAAGTAAATACAAACCGAGATTTAGAGTGGTTCAGTCAATCTTGACCTACATCCACTTTTGGCTTCCTCCTCCGATGAGGTCACTGATATCTACTAGAGGCCTTCCTTCAATAGGCAAAGGCCAACCACCCTTTTACAGTTTCACTCCTTTTGACGGGCTTAGGAGACAACCCTTACAGAATTTTCTCTCCTCTCTTGAAAGATCAAAACTTGGAAGAAAAGAGGGAGGAGAACTTCTAGACTTTACAACAATTTTGAGCTCTAAAATCACAGAGTAAGATCAAGCTTTCGGTGCCCTTTCATGTAGGAAAGGGTGAGGTATATATAGGCCCCAAACTGGTTTGAATTTGGAGATCAAAAATATCATTTCCTAGATTTCCGAGGTCTTGGTGGTACTACCTCCTGACTGGGGTGGTACAACCGCTTGGCAGCTCGGAGACTGAGCCTCTGGGCAGTGCCACTGCCTGATAGGGGTAGTTGCACCACCCAGTCTCACTCGGAGACTGAGCCCAAGCGGTGCCACCGCTTGACTAGGGCGGTTGCACCACTTGGCAGAGCTCAGAGACCGAGCTCAAGCAGTTCCACCGCCTGTCAGGGGTAGTTGCACCACCCAGCCTAACTCGAAGACTAAGCCCTGGGCGGTGCCACCGCTGACCTAGGCGGTGCCACCATTGGCCAAGAAATCTAGGTCTGAATGGTCTGATCCATTCGGCCCAATTTGGGTCTATCAAGGGCCTAATTGCCCCAAGATTAAGTTAATGGGATCACCTCCTATTTCTAACTTAATCATCGTGCTAACTACGATATTTCTTAAGACATTTACTACAACTTGCTCCGGTGCGTCAATCGCTTCTTCCAACGAGCTTCTGGCGAACTTCCGTCAATCATCCTATGAACCCTCGATGATGCTCCTGTGGACTTCCGACAAACTCCTAGACTTGCGACGATCAACTTGATGAGTTCCGACGAGCTTCTTTTGGCAAGCTCTTGGACTTCTCGGATTTGTTCCCGCAGAACTTCCGTCCGACGACCATCCAGACATCCGTCAAACTCTCGAACTCCCAACATGATCATAGTTTTAACTCCGGTGCAACTCCTGCTGCATGTCTTACTTCCATCATAGTTAATCTGCAACTTGCTCCGGTGCGTCAATCGCTTCTTCCGGTGAACTTCCGTTGATCATCCGATGAACCCTCAGTGATGCTCTTGCGGACTTCTGGCAAACTTCGATATCCTTGGCGTAATACCCGCTCTTCTTGGCCCGATGCCTGAGTCCATGGCTTGAAGCCTTCTATCGATACGTCGACCGATCCACCGGCCCGATGTCTAATCTTCTAACATGTTCCTCCGGCACAACATGATTTTTTCTACTTTAATTGTCTCATCCTGATCGAAGCATCCTACGTCACTCAAAATGCAGATTAAATCATAAACATATATCAAGTGGTTTCATCATCAAAATACGAGATTCAACACTGACATGTTTCTCCAGCCCAACATGATTCTTCCTGCTTTAATTGTCTCTCCTTGATCGAAGCACACTTCGTCACTCAAAACGCAGATTAAATTATAAATACTATCAATTGGTTTCATCATCAAATACGAGATTCAACAATCTCTCCCTTTTTTATGATGACAACCAATTGATGACGGAGTTAACCTTAACTCCCGGAGTTTAACCAAACTCCCCCTATCAATATGCCATATTGATAGAACTCTTGGATTCAAAAATTCAAGCCACATGTTATCATAAACTTATGCATAACATCATCATACTTCTCCCCCTTTGTCATCAACAAAAAGGAGAAGTCCACTTATCAAGTGTTTGAGATATAAGTTCAACTCATTGCATGAAAAACATAATATCAAGTTTTATCATCATGCAATTTGTAAACTAGAAAATTTAACAAGTGTTAAATCATGCAAGCTATCAAGTTTTAGATATGCAAGGTAGTAAGATTGCATGTTCTACAACATAAAGCTAGCAAAATTTCGAAAGCATGCAAGATAGCTTTCTTGTTGAAGTGTGTAAGCTAGCGATTCTTGCTTCCTTTTGCAATGTGCAAGTTGGTATATTTGTTTTTCTTTACGATGTTCAAACTAGCAAGTTTTAGAAATGTACAAGATAGCACCATTTTTGCATTTTCTTGAAATGTGTAACTTAGCAAAATTCACAAGATAGCATCATTCTTTCTTTTCTTTTGAGAAGTTCAAGCTAGCAATTTTCTCTTTAGATATATGCATACTAGCAATTCTTTCTCCATGCAATTTGTAAGCTAGCAAAATTAGTAAGTTTTACATAATTTTGGAACATGCAAGCTAGCAAATTTTATACATATGAAAATTGGTAAAATTTTTGCATCTTTTGAGATGAGCAAGTCTTTTGCTTCTTCTTGAAGTATAAAAGCTAGCTAGCAAGCTAGCAAAATTTGCTCCCCCTATATCATTGTCAAAAAGAAGGGAAGAATACAATTTTGTATCTCTTTTTCCCTTTACAACAGTTTTCAAAGCATGACAAAGATAAATGATCATTCTAGAGTATCATTTCAGAAAATGATAATTGTTGACTTTCACATTATTTCATAAAAAAAAATCATAGTATTGCATGCATCATTCCAAATCATAAAAATTTCAAATCATGATGGTATCGAAATATCAAATTACATCCTACCATGCATAATCATAACTTCTCATCAAAATTTCATCATGGGTATTTTATGCATTCATATCATCACATGAAGAATATCAAGAATAATTAATTGGATGATGAGATATGCATTTCATGAATATAAGGAATTACATAAAAGTCATATCATGAAAGATAAAGTATCAAAGATTATGTAGGATTAAGTCATGAATATTAAATGACATGATTTATCTTGACAAATCTCCCTTTAAATAAATAACAAAAAGAAACATGGGAGTTCAAAAACAAGATCTTGATTCATAGCAAAATATCAAGTATCAATATTGAGAATTCAAGATCATGATAAAGAAATTTCTATAGCAAAAGTTGTCATGAGAGAACACATAAAGGATCTTGATTCATGTATAATATCAAAGAATAAATCATGAGTATCAAGAGACATATTATGATTCTTTTTGGATAACTCAAATAGTGAAAATAAAGAATCATAGTAGACAATCTTGATTAATAAAAAAAATTTTGAAGTTAAAATTCTAAGAATTCAAGAGAAACCATGATTCATTTTAGCAAATCTCCTCTTAAATAAATAACGAAAATAATTCTTAGAAGATTATGATATAGATAGAATTCATTCAATCTTGTAGGAGAATAAGATCTCAATTCATGCATATGAAATCTCAAGTTTTAAATCTCGAAAAATCAAGATAAATCTCATTCAAATTCAAATCGTCAAATCAAAATCATTTTCTAGTGTTTCAATTCATAAGATTGATTTCATAGATGTATGCCATTTTCATTTATGCCAAATAAAAACATGCATCATATATTAACATAAAAAAAAAACTTTCACAAGATCGCAAAGACTATCATGCATAAGTTCAAAATATAAACTCATTAAGCATATTTTCAAATCATTATATTTTTATTAAGACATCATGCATGGTTTCAATCAAAATCAGAAATCATCAAGATACACATTATTTCTTCAAATCATCATGCTTAATTAAATATAAAATCATCAAGCATGATACTTACATTATTTCATATAAGCATGCCTTTGTCATTTAAGCCAAATCAAGATATGTATCTTTTTTAAAATTGAAAAAGCCACTTTCATTATGGTAAAAATCGATAATCCATAAATCGCAAGAATCATCATGCATAATTTAAATATAAATTTATTAGGCATGATTTCATTAAACATGATTTTATAAGGCATTTTTAATCAAAATCATTTTGTTTATCATAAACATGTAATTTTCATGATTATTTTCAAAATTACTAGAATGATAAGCATGATTCCTAGTTTTTTATATTTTCATTATTAAACATGTAATTTTCAAGAAAATTAATTCTAAACTAAATTAAAAATAACTCATGAAAATTATTATGTAATTTCGAAATAAATTAAGGGAGTTTCGTTTACCTCGTCGTCAAAAGCCGTTAAGGCGTGGTTTACCACCTCACCTTTGTTGATTTTCTCTTCATCTTCGAATGAGCTTGATTCATCTTTTGGCAACTTCTTGTTGCATTCATAGTAAGTAGTTTCATTCTTTTTATTCTTTAATTTTTTTTTAATGAACTTTTTAAATTTCATAATGATGAGTTCTAAGTTCAAAATCCTTCTTATTCTTTGGAAGGTGGTTCTCATGTTCGTCAAGTGCTACATTAGTCATTTCGTAGGTCATTAAAGATCCAATTAGTTCTTCAATTGGAAAATAGTTCAAATATTTTGATTCTTGTATTGCCGTTACTTTTGAATTCCAATTTTTAGATAGAGATCTTAAAATCTTGTTAACGAGTTTAAAATTCAAAAAGCTTTTACCAAGAGCTTTTAAACCATTGACGACATCCATAAAACGGGTGTACACGTCTCCAATGGTTTTGTTTGGTTTCATATGAAATAGTTCAAAATCGTGCATCAAAAAAATAACTTTAGAATCCTTAACACTACTTGTACCTTCGTGTGTGGTTTCAAGAATGTGCCAAATATCGAAAGCCGTTTCGCACAAAGAAACCTGATTAAACTTAGTTTTATCTAAGGCACAAAATAGAGCATTCATAGCTCTAGCATTTAAAGAAAAAATCTTCTTCTTCAAATCATTCCAATCTTTCATTGGAAGAGAAGACCTTTTAAAACCGGATTCAATAATGTTCCATAAGTTCAAATCCAAAGAAAGCAAGAAAACTCTCATTCGAGTTTTCACATATGTGTAGTCCATCCCATTGAAAAAGAGAGGACGAATGAGAGAGTAACCCTCTTGAAAGCCGAAAAGAGCCATTTCTCTTTAGGTGTGAAACCAAGTGATAAAATGAGGCTCTGATACCAACTGTAAGGAACGGAGTCGGCATTAAGAGGGGGGTGAATTAGTGCAGCGATAAAATACGTCGGTTCCAAAAACTTTTTATACGATAAAATCCGAACTCAGAAATGCTTAACTTGAAAGCATGTTCATAAATGTATTAAAGGCAGTAAGCAAGTAAAATGGTTTGCAATAAAGTAAATTGCTCAAGACGAAATGCAAACCAGATTTTAGAGTGGTTCGGTCGTCGTGACCTACATCCACTTCGCCGATTCCTCTTCCGTCGAGGCCACCAGCATCCACTATCAATCTTCCTTTAACAGGTGAAGATCAACCCCCTTCTTACACCCCTCTTCTCCTTTTCACAGGTTTAAGAGTCAACCTTGACAAACATATACACTCCTCTCTAAATAGAATTATAAGTTTAAGCTAGAGGAGGGATTTCTCAAGAGATTTCTATAGCGTTTCTTCACTTTCAAACTCTCAGTGCTTGTGTAAGTTAACCAAGGATGAGAGGGGTATTAATCGGCTTCAAGTTGATTCAAACTTGGGCCTAAAAAGGTCTTATCCTAGGTTTTCTAGGTACTGGTGGTACCACCATCATTCCTATGCAGTACTACCATCGCAGGATCTAGTACTAGGCGGTACCATCGCCGAACAAGGGCGGTACCACCGCTGGCAGCATTGCTACCAACGGTACCACTGCCCAGATTTCCTAGGGTGATGTTCCCCAGGCGGTGCCACCGCCGACCAGGGTTTCAGTACCTTGGTTGGGCCTTGAATCCGGCCCAAACTAGTCCAACTTCGGGCCCAATTGGCCCCTAACAGAGTTGATGGGATTACCTCCCAATCCCAACTCTAATTATGTGTTAACGACGATTTCTAAGACATAATCTAAGTAAGATAATTCTAGTTTCTTCTGGCAAGCTTCCAGCGATCATCTAGCGAACTTCCGACGATCTCTCGGCAATGTTCCGACGGACTCCCGGCAAGCTCCTGGACTTCACGATGATTTTCTTGGTAAGTTCCGATGAGCTTCTCTGGCAAGCTCAGAGACTTCTTGGCTAGTTCTGATAGAACTTCCGACGAATGTCGAGACTTCCAACGAACTCTCGAACTCCCAACGAAATCATGTTCTTGACTCTGGGACTTCATTTTGCTTTATGCCTTGCTATCATAGTTGATCCTGCACACACAAAAATATACTTCGATCTAGAAAATTATTACAAAGCATGAATTATGTTGTCTGGCATGTCATTGGTCAATCGACACTTCGTCCGATTCTTCAGCACATCATCCTCTCTTGAGGCCTATTGCCCAATCGGCCAATTGATCTCTGCAACTCCGATATCCTTGGCGCAATATCCATTTTTCTTGGCCCGATGCTCGAATCCATGGCCCGATGCCCGAGTCCATGGCCCGAAGCCTTCTGTCGATACGTCGACCGATCCTCCGGCCCGACATCCAATCTTTTGACATATTTCTCTAGCCCAACATGATTCTTCTTGCTTTAATTGTCTCTCCTTGATCGAAACATCCTGCGTCACTTAAAATGTAGATTAAATTATAAATACTATCAATTGGTTTCATAATCAAAATACGAGATTCAACACAAATTTCTTTCTTCTTTTTATCATAAAAATAAGAAGAAGAGGAAGAAAGGTAAGGAAAGAATCAATTAAGAACCAAATACATGAAATGATTTGAATCAAGTCAAATTCAAAACAATAAATGAGTTTTATTAAATCATGTTTCAATTTTAACAAAGAGAATGGATTCAAGAAAAGGATCAAGATATCCATTTGAAATTAAATCGCCATTTTTGCAAGTAATCATCACACACTAAAATTCATCTTTCAAGGATCAAGATATCCATTGGAATTCATAAAATTCATCTTTCATGAGAAGAATAAGGAAGAATTCATGGGAGAGGAGTATCACATGAAAATGAAATTCATGAATAAAACTTCATAAATCAAATCAGTTTCTCATTAAAAATTCATAAGAGTGAAATCCGTGAGAGATGTATTTATCAATGAATTCCATGAGTGAAGTGATTAAGTGCATCAAAAATCGTTAAGTGATGGAGCAAGAGTATGAAGCAAATTTGATACCAAGTTAAGTGGAAGATAAAAATAAAATAAATTCATAAAAGCTCCATTCATGAGATGAATTAGTAGGAATATAGTCCGAAAATGAAATTCAACAAACTCATGCATTCGGACAATTTAACATCTCTAACTCTCTTCTAATAAAATTAAATTATTCTTCATTTAAAGGTTTTGTAAAGATATCGACTAATTGATGTTTCATATCAATAAACTCTAAAGATATGTCATGGTTATTAACATATTCTCTTATGAAATGATGTATAATGTCAATATGTTTAGTTCTAGAGTGTTGAATAGGATTTTTTGTTAAGCATATTGCACTCGTATTATCACATTTTAAGGGAATGTTCTTAAGGTGAATCTTATAATCTTCTAATGCATTTTTCATCTATATAACTTATGCACAACATGCACTCGTCGTTATGTATTCGGCTTCGGTTATTAATAGTGCAACCGAGTTTTATTTCTTAGAAGACCAAGAGATAAGTGCATGACCTAAAATTCGCATCAGCATAAGAAATTAGTTCAACGTTTTCAGATTTTGGATACCATAATCCTAGATTAGTGGTTCCTTTAAGATATCTAAGAATTCTTTTAACTGCTTTAAGATGAGATAGCTTAGGATTAGATTGAAACCTAGCACAAAATCCTACGCTAAACATGATCTCTGGTCTAGTTGCGGCAAGGTATAATAAGCTACCTATCAAACCCCTATAAGCTTTTTGATCAAAGCTTTCTCCACTTTCATCAATGTCTAACTTAGTGGAGGTACTTATAGGAGTATTGATAGCCTTTGAACTATCCATATTAAATCATTTTAGCAATTCTAATGCATATTTTGTTTGACTAAGAAAAATACCTTCACTAAGTTGTTTGATTTGTAAGCCTAAAAAGAAAGCTAGTTCACCTATTAGACTCATTTCAAACACTTGGCTCATACTCTTAGCAAACGATTCGCATAAGGATTCATTCGTAGAACCAAAAATAATATCATCAACATAAATTTGAACAATAGAAAAATTATTTTTAAAATTTTTAATAAATAATATAGTATCGGCCTTGCCTTTAGAGAAATTATTTTGGATAAGAAAGGAGCTAAGTCTCTCATACCAAGCCCTTGGGGCTTGTTTTGAGAGTTTAGTCAATTTAAACATATGATTTGAAAAATTATCATTCTCAAATCCGGGAGGTTGTTTAACATAAACTTTTTCGGAAATAAAACTATTAAGTAAAGTACTTTTGACATCTATTTGAAATAATTTAAAATTATTACTACTAACATAGGCAAGGAGCATCCTTATGACTTCTAATCGTGCAATAGGAGCGAAGGTTTCGTCATAATCGATACATTCTTCTTGGTTGAAACCCTTGACCACTAATCTAGCCTTGTTTCTAACCACGTTACCAAATTCATCTTGCTTATTTCTAAAAACTCATTTAGTACCAATAACTCAATGGTTATTTGGCCTAGGAACAAGCCTCCACATCTTGTTTCTCTCAAATTGGTTCAACTTTTCTTCCATTGCGATAACCCATGAATTATCTTTCAAGGCCTCGTTAATGCATTTAGGTTCAATTTGAGAAAGAAAAGCGATGGCGGCACAAAAATTTTTAAGAGAAGAACGAGTTTGAACCCCTTTTGATGTATCTCCTATGATTAGCTCCTAAGGATGAGCATCTTCCTTGGGTAAGGTTGTTTTGGAAGAAGTATTCAAGTTGCTAGTTTGAGGAGAGGGTTCATTTAAATTCAAGGCATCAAAATTAAGATCATCATCAAATTCATTTTCTTTTAAGTTCGGAAACTTCATTAAAGACAACATGAATAGACTCTTCTATAACCAAAGTTCTTTTGTTAAAGATATGAAATGCTTTAGAAATAAAAGAGTAGCTAAGAAAAATCCATTCATCGAATTTTGCATCAAACTTTCCTAAGGCATCTTTTTCATTCAAGATAAAATATTTACAACCTAAAACTTTAAAATATGAAACATTAGGTTTCTTATTATTTCACAATTCATAAGGAGTTTTGAAAAGTAATAGTCTTACTAGAACACTATTCATAATATAGCCTATCGTATTATTGGCTTCGGCCCAAAAATATTTGGGTAAGCTATATTTGTTCAATATGGTTCTTGTCATTTCTTATAAATTTTTATTTTTTCTTTCTACTACTCCATTTTGTTGAGGATTTCTTGGAGTAGAGAAATTATGGTTGTATCTATTAGATTCATAAAAATTTTGGAAATCATGATTTTAAAATTTACCACTATGATCACTCTGAATTGATGAAATCATAAAGCCTTTTTCATTTTGAACAAGTTTACAAAACTTGAAAAAATACCTAAAGCAATCACTTTAGTGTGTCAAGAAGTATGTCCAAGTGTATCTACTATAATCGTCTACAATTACAAAGGCATATTTGCTACCTCCTAGGATTGATATATTAATTAGTCCAAATAAATCCATATGGATCAATTGCAATGGTCTAGAGGTACTTATTTGATTCTTAGGTTTGAAACTACCGTTTATTTATTTTCCTAGTTGATATGCATCACACACTTTGTCTTTAAAGAACTTGATATTAGGAATACCTCTTACAAGTCCTTTAGATGAGATTTGAGAGATTAGTTTCATTCTAGCATGACCTAATCTCCTATGCCAAAGCCAAGCATCATCATTCAAAACCAAAAAACACATTTCATTACAAAGATCATCAATGTCGATAGTGTATACATTATTTTGTTTTAGGACAATCATATATGTGTTTTTGTATGGTTTTTCAATAATATAAGCATTGGATTCAAATCTAATGATGTATCCTTTATCACACAATTGACTAATGCTCAAAAGATTATACTTTAAGCCATCAACTAACAACACATCTTCAATCAAAAAGTTGGATTTGTTACCTATGGTTCCTTTGCCAATAATTTTACCTTTGTTGTTGTCTCCAAAGGTGACATACCCTTTGTCTAGGCTAGTGAGCTTAGAGAATTGAGATGGATCTCCGGTTATGTGCCTTGAGCATCCACTATCAAGGTACCATCTCTTGCTCCTAGCTTGTGATGGTAAATATTTCTACAAAAAAGGGTGATTTTTAGGTATTCATTTGACTTTGGGTACCTCAAAAATCAATCTACTTAACTTATCATTTTGCATAGAATTCTTTATGATTCCTTTATGAACCCAAATCAATTTGTGTGGATTATATCTCTTAAACGAACATTGATAAGCAGCATGTCCAAATTTGTAACAAAAGTTACACTTGTTTCGGGGTGAAACATGCAAAGTTGGGCCTTTAACAAAGATGGTTGGATTTTTATGAGTGTTACTCACAAAATCGATTCCATCTCTTCTATGAACATGATTCTTATTTGCAAGAATCAGGTTTAAGGATTTACTACCTATTTCAAATTTTTCTACGAGTTCATGTAGTTGCAAATTCTCCTTTTTAAGTGTTTCTAATTCATCACATTTTGTGCAAGGAGCTAAACTATCATCATGGTCAATTTTTAATCTATCAAAATCACTAACAAGAGAAGCATACACTTTTTTCAACAATTTATATTTTTTACTAACTATTTTACATTCATCAAATAAATTATGAAAAGCACTTAATAATTCATCAAAAGATAAATTTGCATCTAATGAATTCCTTACCTCATCTCCAATAGCCATTAGTGCGTAGTGAGCAACTTGGTCTATGTTGGTTGACTCCTCTTCTTCGGATGCACTTGAGTCATCCCAAGTTGCTTTAAGAGCCTTCTTCTTTGATTGCTTCTTCTTTGCTTAGGGACATTTGCTTTTGAAATGTCCCAGCTTTTTGCAATCATAGCATATAACTTATTTTTTCTTGGGTTCAATTTTATTTTTAGTGTTATTTTTAAATATATTTTTTTTTATGAATTTTTTGAACTTTCTTGTCAAGAATGGCAAGTCATCATCATAGTTCTCATCACTTGAATTTTCATTCAAGTGGTCTTTATGAGTTCTTAGTGCCATATCCTTCCTGTTCTTTGGAAGGTTGTTCTTAAGCTCTTCATGAGCATTGCAAGTCATCTCATAGGTCATTAGTGACCCGATAAATTCTTCGTAAGGAAAGTTATTTAAATCCTTGGTCTCTTGAATGACCGTTACTTAAGGGTTCCAACTCTTTGTAAGGGATCTCAAGATTTTATAAACAAGTTCAAAGTTCAAAAAACATTTGCCAAGAACTTTTAAACTATTGACGACATCCGTAAAACGAATGTACATGTCGATAATAGTTTCGCTTGGCTTCATCTGAAACAATTCATAAGTATGAACTAAAAGATTTATCTTCGACTTTTATACTCTACTAGTGCCTTCGTGATTGTTTTCTAGTGTGTGTCAAATATCAAAAGCTGTTTCACAAATATACACTCGATTGAACTCATTTTTATCTAATGCATAAAACAAGGCATTCATAACATTGTCATTTAAAGCGAAAGTCTTCTTCTCCAACTTATTCCAATCGTTTATTGGAAGAGAAGACTTTTGAAAGTCATTTTCCACAAGATTCCATAACTCAAAATATATTGAAATTAGAAAGATCCTCATTCTAGTCTTCCAATATGTGTAATTCATCCCATTGAACATGGTTGGATATGTAATTGAATGACCCTCTTGATTGCCATCAAAAGCCATCTCTCTTAGGTTTTAAATCAAATCGAAAGTGACCGAGCTCTCATACCAATTGTTAGGATCGAGTCAACGCTAAGAGGGCGGGGGGGGGGGGGGGGTGAATTAGTACAGCGGATAAAAACGTCGGTTTAAAAATATTCGTACGTTAAAAAAACTGATCTCGGAAGATTGCTTAAAAGCGTGTTTATTCGTACGGGCAGTGAAAGCCAAGAAGGAAGTGAAGCAATTGTAAAGTAAGTGACAATAATAGCAATGCAAACCAGCATTTGTAGTAGTTCGGTTGGTGTGACCTACATCCACTTCCGATTCCTCCTTCATCGAGGTCATCGGCGTCCACTAATAATATTCTTTTAATAGGCGAAGATCAACTACCCTTTTATATCCCTCTTCTCCTTTTTATAGGTTTAGGAGACAAACCTTTTACAACCCTCTTTTAATGCCCCAACATTTGGAATTTTTCAACATTTTGATTGCACTTTTGTTACATTGTCATGCAAAAAAGGGTGGGGTATAAGCCTCAATGGATTCATAATTAGAGCCAAAAAGTGTCACATCCCTAGATTTCAGGGTACTGATGGTACCGCTGCCATTATTGGGCGATAATATCGCCTGCAGACTGACACTAAGCAGTACCACTACCCAGTTTGGGTGGTACGATTGTCAACAGAGCTCGGAGACTAAGCTCTGGCGATACCACTATTTGACAAGGGCAGTAACACTGCTTGCAGCATTAATTGTCGGCAGTGCCACCGCCCAAATCACTTGGAAGACTGAGTCACTAGGCAGTGCCACCATCGGCTGTGACTTCAAGTGCTGAATGGGCAGTTCAGCCCTATTATGAGCCTAGTTGGCCCCTAACTAAATTAGTGGGATTACCTCCCAATCCTAACTCATCTTATGATCTAACTATGATAATTTAAGACATTAACTAAGCAATCTCTATCTAGTATGTCAATTGTTCTCTTAGTGAACTTCTGGTGTACTTCTCGACAAACTTCTGGTGTACTTCTCGACGAACTTCCGGCAAGCTTCCGGCGAACTCCCGACGAACTCTTGGCGATCTTCCGACCAACTCTCGACAATCTTCCGATGAATTCTTGGTGAGCTCTCGATGAACTCTCAGTGAGCTTCCGGCACATTGCCCGAATCTTCGACGTATCCTCCGATGTTTGACTCCGCCCCAACACCTGCTTTATGCCTTCATTGCTATCATAGTTAATCCTACATACTTATCTCAACATATAGATTAGATCAAACACTTTACCAATTGATTTCATTATCAAAATATGAGATTCAACATCTCTAAGCTTTTGTTTCGCCCTCTTTGCAAGGTACTCTTTATAGTTCCTCTTGTAGTGCCCATCTTTTCCGCAATGGAAGCATTGGCCTTGGTCCTTTGCCGTGTCTTTTATAGCAACCTTTGCTTTACCTTATCTGCCCTTGTCTTTACCCTTCTTAAGAGACTTTTCTGCTTTCCTTTTCTTTCTAGTCTCATCAGTGTAGAGAACTGGCTTCTCTTTCTTGATAGTGCTCTCTGCCTCCTTCAACATATTGAGGAGCTCCGGAAGAGTCACCTCAAGCTTGTTTATATTAAAATTCATTATGAACTGTGAAAAGGAATCTAGTAGGGATTGCAGCACAAGATCCACACATAGGTTATCCTCTAGGACCATTCCTAGACCTGTGAGTTTCTCTATCCACTCAATCATCTTTAGGATATGGTTCTGAACTAGTGTCCCCTCAGTCATCTTAGCGCGTAAGAGGCTCTTGAATATCTTATATCATTGAGTCCTTCCATGTTCCTCAAACAGTTTGCAAATATGTAGGAGAATGGATCTAGCATCCATCTTTTCTTGTCGTCTCTATAACTCCGGAGTCATGGAGCCCAATAATAATAATAATTTTGTAATTTAGATAAAAGGATAGAATTTAGAATTTCTAAAATTCCGAGGGGTAAAACTATCTTTAGCCCAAAAAACCCTACTGCCCCTTCTCCTTTGTTGTGCTGCAGTCGCCGCCACCCTACCAGCGACGGCCATTGCAAGGGGGCGATGGCACCGCTTATGCACACGGGAGGTTCGCCCGTGGATGGCGCCGCCCCTACGGGTGGCCGCCATTGCATGCCTATAGGCGTCGCCCATCCTTGCAAGTAGGTGGCCTACAAGCATCCCTTGCCCTCGCGGGCACTACTACTAGCGGCCTGCCTATAACAAGCCGACAACCAACCGCCTGCATGTAGACGGCCAATGCTGCAAGTAGCGTTTGGTCACTTCTTGCCTTTTGCATCAATAATTTTGACGTCAAAAGTCTTCCTAAGACATGGCACACACAATTCAAAACCAATCTTTCGCACGAACAACCTGACTCTAATACCACTGTAGGGAATTCTTGGGGGTGACATCACATGTGCAGCGGAAAAAGAGAAAACAAAAATCCCCAAATTTCTTATAAATTGTGTTTGTCATCGTGTAAAGATTGGTGTGTAAAATCTGTAAAACTGAAAACTACGTATATGAAAGATTATATTACCTAGGGAGATCGTATATACCTAAATCTCTACAGATCTGCAGGAGAGGGTGAAGGAGGTCAAGCATCCTCCTCTCTAGCGGTGATCCATATAGTAAGAATGCAACAATGCTGTTCAAATCTCTAGGCCTGCTATCTAAGTAGGAGAAGGGAAGAGGAGAATAGGAGGTGGCAACTAAAAACCTCTAGCCTATAAACCTTTGGTTCCCTTTTATTTATAGTGGTCCCGTATCAACTTAACCCAGACATAGTCTCCGAGAGACTATCAAGTGGTGGTACCGCCAGATTGGGTGGTGGTACCGCCCAATGGTAGGGTGTCAGGCAATGGTACTACTAGTATCCTAAAAATTAGGGATGAGATACTTTTAGTCTCTAAGTTTGAATCCACTTGAGGCCTATAAATACCCCTCTCATCCTTGGTTAACACAAACAAGAATTGAGAGCAAAAAAGAAGAAAAATGTTATTGTAATCTTGTGAGAACTCCTTTAAAAGCTCTAAGTGTTAGTGTAGTTTAATTGAGGAGTAAGTGGGGGTGTAAAGGTTCTCTCCTGAACCTTTCAAAAGGAGAATCATGTGTAAAAGGGTAGTTGATCTTTGACATTGAAGGAAGATCAGTAGTGGAAGCCTGTGACCTCGAGTGAAGAGGAATTGGGAGTGGATGTAGGTCATGATGACCGAACGACTATAAAAATCTGGTTTGCATTTCTATTTTGTTCTTTACTTTAATTGCAAACTGAATTATTACTTTCACTACCTTAAGAATATGCTTTTAAGTTAACATCTTTCCCAAACGGTTTTTCATTATACAATGATTTTTTGACTCGATGTAATTTATCCGCTACACTAATTCACTCTTAGTGCTGACTTGATCATAACAATTTGTATCAGAACCACATTCTTTCTTGTTTGGTTTAATAACCAAGAGAAATGACTCTTTTCGGCTTTCAAGAGGGTCACTCTATCATTCGTCCTCCTATATTCAATGGGACGGACTACACATATTGGAAAACTCGAATGAGATTTTTTTTTATTTCTTTAGATTTCAATATATGGAATATCATTGAAAATGGTTTTCAAAAGTCTTCTAATCCAATGAATGAATAGAATGATTTGGAGAAGACAACTTTTTCCTTGAATGCTTAAGCTATTAATGCTCTATTTTGTGCCTTAGACAAAAATGAATTCAATCATGTTTCTATTTGTGAAACCACTTTCGTTATTTGGCACACTCATGAAACCACACACAATGGCACTAGTAGAGTAAAAGATTCTAAGATAAATCTTTCGATGCATGATTTTGAATTGTTTCGTATGAAACCAAGCGAAACCATTGGAGACATATACACCCGTTTTACGAATATCATCAATGGTTCAAAAGAACTAGGTAAAAGTTTTTAAAATCTTGAACTTGTTAATAAAGTTTTATAATCTCTTTCTAAAAATTGGGATTTGAAAGTAACAGTAATACAAGAATCAAAGGACTTGAACCATTTTCCAATTGAAGAACTTATTGGGTCTTTGATGACCTATAAAATGACTTATGTTAAACATGATAAACAAACATGAGAACCACCTTCCAAAGAACAGGAAGGATTTGGCACTTTGAACAATACAATACCACTTGAGTGATGACTCAAGTGATGATGATGATGACCTTGAACTCCTCACAATAAAGCCTAAAAATTTCTTAAAACAAGAATTAAAAATAAAAATAAACTTAAAAAGAAGAAATTGCCAAAGAAGAAGAAAGTATTCAAGGAGACTTGGGACGAATCAAGCTCAACCGACGATGAGAAGTAAACTTACAAAGACAAGGTGGTGAACTATGCCTTAATGGTTTCCGACAACGAGAAGCAAACTAACAAAGACAAGGTGGCGAACTATGCCTTAATCAAAATCCCTTTACTTTATTTTGAAATTACTTGATGCCTTTTCATGAGTTATTTTTTAGTTAGTAAAATAATAATAATAAATAAAAAATTAGAAAAAAATAAATAAAATGGGATCATGCATTTCTTTCTAGAGGTTTTAAAAATTGAGCATGATAATTGCATATGAACTCCTAGCACTAAGCATGGAAAGTTAGATTCATTTAAAAAGAAAATTGCATTACTATAACAAACAAAATGATTTTGATTGAAAATGCTTTATGTTTGATGAAATCTATTTTGATGATTTAATGATGTATAATGATGAAAATATTAAAGTTTTGGTACTGATGATTTTATACTATGTATGAGATTTTGAAATTATACATGATGATTTTTGTGATTTATGGCTTATTGATATTTATCGTAATGAAAGTTGCTTTTTCGGTTTTAAACAAGATGGATGATTTTCATATGAAAAACTTTAGCATACTTATATGAAATCAATCACATAAAATGAAACACATAAAAAGAAAAATGTATTATCATTGGTGTTAAAATAATAAATCAAATCTCTTGTTTAAAGAAGCCTTATGTTTAATGTGTTATATTTTTTGTCATGATGATTTTGACGATGAAATTTATTTTTTGGTCTGAAATGATGATGCATGATTTGATTTGGCATAAAAAACTTAGGCATGCTTGTGTGAAATAAATCAAACAAAAAAAATTTGTATGAAACAACAAAAAATTTTCTTAAGAATTTCTCAATCCCTATCTTATCGAGTTTTCAAAAAGGAGATTGATGAATCTATTTGTATGAATCTCTTGGACTATGAAAAAGATTTGATGATTTGAATCTAAATGAGATTTTTCTAATCAAATCATGAACTTTCTATTGAGATATTTTCTATTTTATGTGAATCAAGATCTCTTCTTTGTTCTTCTATGTTTCTATTTTGGAATTCATAACTTAAAATTTCTTTTGAAGATCTTTTATTATTTTATCTCCTAAGATTTCCTTTTGATTATTTAAGAGGAGATTTGTTAAAATGAATCATGTCTTTTGGTATTCACATGATCTCATGATATCATTTTTCTTTATATAATTCCTTGTATTCATGAAGTAAATCTCATCACCAAATTTTTCTTGATTTCTTCCATATGATGACTTGAATATTTACACCTTTGTGCTATTCCCCTCTTTTTCCCTATGACAAAAGGGGAGAAAGAATTGCTAGTGTGCACGTCTCAAGAAAAGCACATTGTTAAGAAAGACAAAATTTGCAAGTTTGAACATTAAGGGAGAAAGTTTTGCTAGCTTGAATAAATTGGTGTAAAACTTACTTGACATGTTTTCAAACACTTGCATTGTTGAATGATTTTCCTTTTTGCCTATGACAAAGGGGGAGAAAATAAATGATGAATGTTTGGTTCCAACAATCATGAAGTGATAAATGCTTAAAAATGTTGATTTAATGTTTGGTATCATAAATGCTTGGTATCATGTATGATATGCCCATAGTGATGATTGATTTATTTTTGGTATCATGCATGAAGTAAGGATGAAATGTAAGGTTTTGAAATTATGCATGTTTTAATTTAAAACTAAATGAAGCACAAATATATTGAAATACGATTGATACTTTACCCTTTGTTATGATTTAGAAATTGATGTAAGGGGAAAATAATTACAACATTGTATTCTTACATTCTTTTTGACAATGACAAAAGAGGAGAAAAATTGCTAGCTTCTATATTTCAAATGGAAGAAAAGAACTTGCTAGCTTGTATATTTTAAGGAGAAAAACTTGCTAGGAAGCAAAATTGCTAGCTTACAATCACAAGAGAAACAAAAGTGCTATCTTGCACATTTCTAAAGATGCAAAAAAAATTGCTAACTTTCATATCAAAAACTTGCTAGCTTGCATATGCAACGATGTTTCAAAAACCTGAAATTATGCGATGATATATCATGTTTCGAAAACTTGAAACTATGCAATGATTTAAAATTATGATTAAAAACTTGCTAGTTGCACTTCTCCTTTTTGTTGATGACAAATGGGGTGAAGTTATGATGACAATCATGCATGGAATGATGTATTAAAATTTTGATTACGCATGATTTTATGATAACATGTTGCATGGCTTTTTGAATTCAAGAGTTCTTTTAATATGACATATTGATAGGGGGAGTTAAGGTTAACTCCGTCATCAATTAGATGTCATCATAAAAAAGGGGGAGATTGTTGAATCTCGAATTTTGATGATGAAACCAATTAATAGTGTTTATGATTTGATATATATTTTGAGTGACATAGGAAGCTTCGATCAGGGAGAGACAACTAAAGCAAGAAGAATCTGTTAGGATCAAGAGCGGCACTAAGAGGTGGGGGAGGGGGGGGGGGGGGGGGGGTGAATTAGTATAGTGGAAAACTTTCCCGATTAAATCTGATTCTAAGAAATATTCATTTCGATTCAATCTGTTTCAGAGAGAAATTAAACTTCAAAGCTTTTGTAAAAGTGCAAAGAGAAGATTAAGGAGGTTTGTAGTAATGTAAATTGCACAAATGAAAAGCAAATCAGAATTTAGAGTGGTTCGGTCGTTGTGACCTATATCCACTTTAGGATTCCTCCTCTGTCGAGGTCACCAGCATCCACTAATGGCTTTCCTTCAATAGGCGAAGACCAATCACCTCTTTACAGCACTTTATCATTTTCATCAGTTTAGGAGAGAACCCTTACAAGTATCACACCTCTCTTGAATGATCTCAACACTTAGAAAGGAAGGAGGACTCTAGCACTTTTACAACACTTTAACACTCAAGAACTCAGGATTATGCCAATGCTTTCATGCCCTTTCATATAGAAAATGGTGGGGTTTTATAACCCCCAATTGGCTTCTGAATTGGAGCCAAAAAGTATCAAATCCTTGGTTTTCGGGGTACTGGCAGTACCATCACCTAACACTTGATGCTAGGCGGTACCACCACCTAACATGGCTCGGAGACCATGCTCTAGCGGTACCACTACCTGACAGGGGCAGTACCATCACCCAAAACTTCTGGTAGACCGAGTCCCAAGCAATGCCACCGCCGGCCATGGCAATGCTACCGCTAGCTATGTCTTCAAGGGCTAAATGAGCTTTTCAATCTAACCCAATTCAGCCCTATTAAGGGCCCAATTGGCCCCTAATTAAGTTAGTGGGATTACCTCACAATTCTAACTCAATCTACTATAACTACAATAACTAAGACATAATCAAAGCACTCTTGTTCTGGTATGTCAATTGCTCTTCCAGCGAGCTTTCGGCGATCTTTCGACAAACTCTTGGCATTATTCCAGTGAACTCGCAGCAAGCTCCCGGACATTACGATGATCTTCTTGGCGAGTTCCAACGAGCTTCTTTGGTAAGCTCTTGGACTTCTCGGTTGGTTCTGGTAGAACTTCCGACGAACGTCCAGACTTCCGATGAACTCTTGAACTTCCAACGAGATCTCGATCATGACTCAAGCATAACACCTGCTTTATGTCTTACTGCTATCATAGTTAATCTTGCATACTTTTCTCAACATATAGATTTGATCAAATAATTTATAATTGATTGTCAATATCAAAATTTGAGATTTAATAATCTCCCCCTTTTTGATGATGATAATCAATTGATGACAAAGTTAACCTTAACTCCCCCTATCTTTATGCCTTACTTGAGAAAATGCATTCTTGAATTCAAGGCCTTTGCATTCAAGCATCAAACCGATAAGTGAAGTTCATTTAAACTTAACAACATGCATATCAAGATACTTATCATGATTTACCAATTCAAAATATGATGCTTCGTATTTGTGAAAATAATGTCAAGGTATGACATCCATTTTCTAATAGGAACGAGTCGACACTAAGAGGGGGAGGTAAATTAGTGTAGTGGATAAAAACGTCGGTTTCTTAAAACTCTTTCGTACATTGAAAACCGATCTCGAAAATATGCTGAACTTGAAAGCATGTTCGTAAACATATTGATGTTAGGATCGGAGCGGCACTAAGAGGGGGGGGGGGGGTGAATTAGTGCAGCGGATTAAAACGTTGGTTTCGACAAATCTTTCGTATGATAAGAACGGAATTTAAAAGCTTAACTTGAAAGTGTATTCTTAAAGTTGTGCAGCAAAGGTAATAAGGAAATAAAGCATGTAAGAAGGTTTGCAGTAATGTAAATAGCAATAATGAAATGCAAACCAGAGATCACGCCGATTTTAGAGTGGTTCGGTCAAATGACCTACATCCACTTGCGAGGCCCCTCTTCGATGAGGCTCCCACCTTCCACTAGCAAATCTCTTGAAATGGAAGGGCAAATACCCCTCTTACAACCTTTTACAAGCAGTTCAGCCTCTTACAAATTTTCAGCAAGAAAGAAAGAGGAGAACACTCTAGCAAATTGAAAACAAGACTTGCTAAGACTTTCTAAGACTTTTCTCTCAATCAATTGCTTCTCAAAAAGTTGTGATCTCAGCTGAGATTTGAGGGGTATTTATAGGCCTCAAGAGGATTCAAATTTGGGCTCCAAAATTTGAATTCTCTTTGGGTTCCCGATGCTAGCGGTGCCACTGCCTGTCAGTGGCGGTGCCACCGCCTTTCACTATCAGACACTGACAGTGCTGGGCGGTGCCACCGCCCAGCTCTCGGCTACTGGGCGGTGCCACCGCTAGACCCTTCGGTTTACTTGTTGGGCTTCAAATTTAGCCCAAACCAAGTCTAATTTTGGGCCCAGTTGGCCCCAAACCAGGATATAGGATTATCTTTTAATCCTAATACTAATTACAAGTGAACTACATAACAAAAAAAAAACATCATAAGCAAGTTTTCAACCGCGACCGTCGAGTCTTGTTCCGACGAGCTTTCCGATGAACTTCTTCCGACGGACTCCCAGCAAGCTCCCGATCTTGTGATGACTTTAACGAGTAGCCGACCCTTCTCGGTGATCTTCGTGAACCTCTGACGATCTCTTCGGTGAACTTCCGAAAATTTTGACAGGTTCCCGATTTCTTCTCGGTTGGTTCTGGCAGCATCTCCGACGATTCTTCGGACTCTTAAACGTCCATCGAACTTGACTCCGGTATTCTTGCTTTGTGTTTTTTGGTTATCGTAGTTAATCCTGCACACTTAACTCAATAATATGGATTAGATCAATTAACCCATCAATTGATTTTATCATCAAAATCCGAGATTCAACAATCTCCCCCTTTTTTATGATGACAATCAATTGATGACGGAGTTAAACATAACTCCCCCTATCTATATGCCATATTATGAGAAGATGAAAACACTTTAATTTCATCCATTGAATTCAAGCATAAACCGATAAGTTCTAACCGTAGAACTTATCGTTATTCTCATTAAGCATAAGTAAATGCGAAACTTCGATGAAAATCATTTTCAAGTCGAATGATAAGAGACAATTTTTACTACGACAGGAGATAAAGATTTTCAACATTAATTTCATGATATAGATCTAAGGCATGCTTTCAATATGATCAATCAATCTTGTGATATTCTCAAGGATTTTGCAAGGCATTTTGCAAGACATATAAGACATTCATACAAGCTTTTGCAATTCATATAAGTCATGCTATCAAAATGGTACAAGTCATCACTTTTCTCCCCCTTTATCATCAACAAAAAGGGAATGAGACTTGAAGCACATAATTTGTGATTATAACATTGATCATACAAAAATTTTATCATCCAAAATTAAGTATGCTAAAATATTTATGCCGAGTTCATCATAAAGGAAAATTCAACATTCATCCATTTTATCAAATCTCTTCTTTCTATAAATAACAAAAATTGTAGGTGTACAAGGAAGAGATTGTGATTAAAAAAAAATTCAAGTAGTAACTCCAATAAGTCAAGATCATAATTCGAATACAAACTCATTTAAATTTAAATTGTCAACTTGAAACTCATAATTAAGCCATCAAAATCAATTTCGAGATTCACAAAATATCATAAAATCATTAATCTTGATCAGATGGGAGCGGTGTTTGACTCAAGGTAGGATAAGATAATTTAACATGTCATTTAGAATCGAAAGAGAAGGATTAGATTCACCAAGGAACGGAGAGAGGATGAAAAACTTTACGAAAAATCCATTCAAACAAGTTTATTCTTTAGGGACAATTTAACATACCTAATTCCCTTCTAATGAATTCAAATTGGTCTTCATTCAAAGCTTTTGTAAATATATATGCTAATTGATGCTTTGTGTCAATGAATTCTAGAACAACATCATTGTTAAGGACATGATCGCGTTTGAAATGATGCCTAACGTCGATGTGCTTAGTTCTAGAGTGCTGAATTGGATTTTTAGTAAGACATATTACACTAGTATTATGACATTTTATGAGAATGTTTTTAAAGTGAATTCCAAAGTCTTCTAATGTATTTTTCATCCAAACAACTTGTGCACAGCATGCACTTGCAGCAATGTACTCGGCTTCCGCCGTAGATAGTGCAACTGAATTTTGTTTCTTGAAAGTCCAAGAAATAAGTACATGTCCTAAAAATTGGCATGTTTCGGATGTACTTTTTCTATCTATCCTACATCCGCCAAAATCGGCATCTGCATAAGCTATTAAATCAATTTTTTAAGATTTTGGATACCACAGTCCTAGATTTGGAGTTCCTTTAAGATACCTAAATATTCTTTTAACACTTTTAAGATGAGATAATTTAGGATTTGATTGAAACCTAGCGCAAAGTCCTACACTAAATATAATATCAGGTCTAGTCGCGGTGAGGTAGAGTAGACTACCTATCATTCCCCTATATGTTTTTTGATCGAAATTTTTACTATTTTCATCCATATATAACTTAGTCGCAGTACTCATAGGGGTGTTTATTGCTTTTGAATTATCCATGTTAAATCGTTTAACAATTCTAATGTATATTTAGATTGGTTAAGAAATATACCATCACTAAGTTGTTTGATTTGTAATCCCAAAAAGAAAGTTAATTCACCCATTAAACTCATTTCAAATTCATGACTCATACATTTGGCAAATGATTCACATAGTGATTCATCCGAAGAGCCAAAAATAATATCGTCAACATAAATTTGGACAATAAAAATTTATTTTCAAAATGTTTGATAAACAATGTAGTATCAACCTTGCCTTTGGTAAAATTATTTAAAATAAGAAAGGAACTAAGCCTTTCATACCAAGCTCTAGGAGCTTGTTTCAAGCCATAGAGAGCCTTAGTCAATTTGAATACATTATTAGGAAGAAGAGAATTTTCAAATCCGGGAGGATGTTCGACATATACTTCTTCGGAAATAAAACCATTCAAGAAAGCACTTCTGACATCCATTTGAAATAGTTTAAAATTATTACTACTAGCATAGGCAAGGAGCATCCTTATGGCTTCTAATCGAGCCACGGGAGCGAAGGTTTCTTCGTAATCGATACCTTCTTCTTGGTTGAAACCTTTGGCCACTAATCTAGCCTTGTTTCTAACCACGATACCATTTTCGTCTTGCTTGTTTCTAAAGACCCATTTAGTACCAATGACTAAATGGTCACTAGGTCTAGGAACAAGCTTCCATACCTTATTCCTCTCAAATTGATTTAATTCCTCTTGCATTGCAATAACCCAAAAATCATCTTTTATGGCCTCGTCAATGCATTTAGGTTCGATTTGAGAAAGGAAGGCGGGGTTAGCATAAAAATTCTTGAAAGAGGAACGAGTTTGAACCCCTTTTGATGTATCTCCTATAATTAGCTCCTTTGGATGAGCATCTATATACTTCCATTCCTTGGGTAAGGAAATTTCGGAAGAAGGTGCATCCAAGTTGCTATTTTGAGGAGGAGGTTCATTTAAATTCAAATTATCAAAACCATGATCATCATCAAAATCATTTTTCTTTCAATTAGAAATTTCATTAAAAACTACATGAATAGACTCTTCTATTACTAAGGTTCTTTTGTTAAAAACCCGAAAAGCCTTAGAAACAAAAGAGTAACCAAGAACGATGCCTTCATCGGATTTAGCATCAAATTTTCCTAAGGCATCCCTTTCATTCAAAATAAAGCATTTACAACCGAAAACTTTAAAATAGGAAATATTTGGTTTTTTGTTATTCCATAAATCACTTAGTCCTTCTTTTTTTTGAATTTATTTTTTGTATTATTTTTAAATTTGTTCTTTCTTAAATATTTTTTAAATTTTTGAGTCAAAAGTGTAATGTCATTATCACTGTCCTCATCACTTGATGTTCCTTTCATGTGGTCTTCTTGTGATTTGAGTGCCATATCCTTCCTATTCTTTGGAAGGGGGTTCTCGAGCTCGTCATGAGCTTGACATGTCATTTCGTAGGTCATTAGAGACCCAATGAGTTCTTCAAGAGGGAATGTTTTAAGGTCTTTGGCCTCTTGAATGGCCGTAACTTTTGGATCCCAACTTTTAGGGACGAATCTTAAGATTTTAGTTACTAGTTCAAAGTTAGTAAAATCTTTACCAAGAGCTTTGAGTCCATTGATGACATCCGTAAACCGGGTGTACATGTCTCCGATGGACTCACTTGGTTTCATTCTGAAAAGTTCGTAAGAGTGCACAAGGATGTTGATTTTGGACTCTTTCACTCGGCTAGTGCCTTCATGAGTGACCTCAAGAGTTCTCCAAATATCAAAAGCCGAATCATAAATTGAAACATGATTAAATTCATTTTTATCTAGTGCACAAAACAAGGCATTCATAGCCTTTGCATTTAAAGCAAAAACCTTCTTCTCCGATTCATTCCATTCGCTCATCGGAAGAGAAGATTTTTGAAATCCGTTTTCAACAATAGTCCAAAGCTCGAAATCCATGGAAATGAGGAAGATCCTCATACGAGTCTTCCAATAAGTATAATCCGACCCATTAAACAAGGGTGGACGTGTGATAGAATGACCCTCATGTATGCCGAAGTAAGCCATCTCTCTTTGGTATCAAACCAAATATGAGAGTGAGCCTAGCTCTGATACCAATTGTTAGGATCGGAGCGGCACTAAGAGGTGGGGGGGGTGAATTAGTGCAGTGGATTAAAACGTTGGTTTTGACAAATCTTTCGTACGATAAGAACGGAATTTGAAAAGCTTAACTTGAAAGCGTATTCTTAAAGTTGTGCAGCAAAGGTAATAAGGAAATAAAGCATGTAAGAAGGTTTGCAGTAATGTAAATAGCAATAATGAAATGCAAACCAGAGATCTCGCCGATTTTAGAGTGGTTCGGTCAAATGACCTACATCCACTTGCGAGGCCCCTCTTCGATGAGGCTCTCACCTTCCACTAGCAAATCTCTTGAAATGGAAGGGAAAATACCCCTCTTACAACCTTTTAAAAGCAGTTCAACCTCTTACAAATTTTCAGCAAGAAAGAAGGAGGAGAACACTCTAGCAAATTGAAAACAAGACTTGCTAAGACTTTCTAAGACTTTTCTCTCAATCAATTGCTTCTCAAAAAGTTGTGATCTCAGCTAAGATTTGAGGGAATTTATAGGCCTCAAGAGGATTCAAGTTTGGGCTCCAAAATTTGAATTCTCTACGGGTTCCCGATGCTGGCGGTGCCACCGCCTGTCACTGTCAAACACTGATAGTGCTGGGCGGTGCCACCGCCCAGCCAGGCGGTGCAACCGCCCAGTCTGGCGGTGCTATCGCCAGACCCTTCGGTTTACTTGTTGGGCTTCAAATTTAGCCCAAAACAAGTCTAATTTTGGGCCCAGTTGGCCCCCAACCAGGATATAGGATTATCTCTTAATCCTAATCCTAATTACAAGTGAACTACATAACAAAAAAAAAACATCATAAGCAAGTTTTCAACCGCGAACGTCTAGTCTTGTTCCAGCGAGCTTTCCGACGATCTTCTTCCGACGGACTCCTAGCAAGCTCCCGATCTTGTGATGACTTTAACGAGTAGCCGACCCTTCTCTGTGATCTCCGTGAACCTCCGACGATCTCTTCGGCGAACTTCTAAAAATTCCGACAGGTTCCCTATTTCTTCTCGGTTGGTTCCGGCAGCATCTCCGACGATTCTTCGGACTCTTAAATGTCCATCGAACTTCACTCCGGTATTCTCGCTTTGTGTTTTCTGGTTATTGTAGTTAATCCTGCATACTTAACTCAATAATATGGATTAGATCAATTAACCCATCAATTGATTTTATCATCAAAATCCGAGATTCAACAATTGAAAGCAGTAAGTAAGGAGGTTTGTAGTAAGGTAAATTACATTAAAGAAAGGCAAACCATATTTTAATAGTGGTTCGATCGTCGTGACCTACATCCACTCCACCGATTCCTCTTCCGTCAAGGCCATCGGCATCCACTATTGATCTTCCTTTAATAGGCAAAGATCAATCTCCTTCTTACACCCCTCTTCTCCTTTTCACAAGTTTAGGAGACAACCTTTATAAGCACTCACTCCTAAACAGAATTCTAAACTTAGACTAGAGGAGGGGATTTCTCAAGTGATTGCAATAGCGTTTTCTCACTTTAAAACTCTTTGTGCTTGTGTATCTTAACCAGGGATGAGAGGGGTATTTATAGACCTCAAGTTGATTCAAACTTGGAGTATAAAAACATCTCATCCCAGGTTTCCTAGGTACGAGCAATACCACCGTCTGTATTGGGCGGTACCACTGCTTGTGTCAGTTTGACACTAGGTAGTGCCACCGCCTGACAGGGGTGGTACCATTGCATAGCATCTTGCCATTGGGCGATACCATCGCCCAGAATTCCTGGGGTGCTGTTCCCTAGGCGTTGCCACCGTCGGCTAGGCTTTCAGCATCTTGGTTGGGCCTTGAATCTAACCCAAACTAGCCCAATTTCGGGCTCAATTGGCCCTTATCAGAGTTGATGGGATTACCTCCCAATCCCAACTCCAATTATGTGCTAACTACGATTCCTAAGACATATTCTAAGCAAAATAAGTCTAGTTTTTTCCGGCGAGCTTTTAGCGATCTTTTGGCAAACTTTCGACGATCTCTCGACAATGTTCCGGTGGACTCCAAGCAAGCTCCTAGACTTCACAACGATCTTCTTGGCGAGTTCTGATGATCTTCTTTGGCAAGCTCCAGGACTTCTCGGTTAATTCCGATAGAACTTCTGACGAACATTCGGACTTTCGACGAACTCTCGAACTCCTAACGAAATCGTGTTCTTGATTCCAGGACTTCATTTTGCTTTATGTCTTACTATCATAGTTAATCCTACACACATCAAAAACATACTTTGATCTAGATAATTATTATTAAACATGAATCATGTTATCCGGCATGTCATTGGTCCATCGACGCTTCGTCCGATTCTTCGGCACATCATCCTCTATTGCGGCCTATTGCCCAATCGGTTAGTTGACCTCTGCAACTCCGATATCCATGGTACAATATCCGCTCTTATTGGCCTGATGCCCAAAACCATTGCTCAAAGCCTTCTATCGATACATCGACCGATCCTTCAGTGCGACGTCCAATCTTCTAACATGTTTCTCTGGACAACATGATTCTTCCTACTTTAAATGTCTCTCCTTGATCGAATCGTCCTGCGTCACTTTAAACGTAGATCAAATCATAAATACTATCAATTAGTTTCATCATCAAAATATGAGATTCAACAATCTCCCCGTTTTTTATGATGACAACCAATTGATGACGGAGTTAACCTTAACTCCTCCTATCAATATGTCATATTGATAGAACCTTGAATTCAAACTGAATTCAAGTCATTGCAAATTTCATTATGAATATTTGCAACATGTCATCATGCATAACATGATTATACTTCTCCCTCTTTGTCATCAACAAAAGGGAGAAGTTCCAACTATCAAGTGTTTGAGATATAATGTCAAATTGTTGCATAATAAACATAATCTTTAATTTTATTATCATGCAATATGTAAGCTAGAAAATTTAGCAAGTGTTACATCATATTAGAACATACAAGCTATCAAGTTTTAGATATGCAAGGTAGCAAGATAGTAAGTTTACAAAATACAAGCTAGCAAAAATTTCGAAAGCAAATGCAAGATAGCTTTCTTGTTGAAGTCTGTAAGCTAGCATTTTTATATCACTTTACAACATGCATAATCACCAAATCATCATTAATTTTAAGATGTGCATGATTGTAAATTTTATAAGTTTGTATTTTTGCTTCTTAAGATAGGCAAGTTAGTGATGTTCAAGATAGCAAGCTCTTTCTTCTTTTTTGAGAAGTGCCATTTTTTGCTTCCTTTGCAAAGTGCAAGCTAGCAAAATTTTACATTATTTTACAACAAGCAAGCTAGCAATTTGGCAAGTGTTACTTCTCTTTGAAATATGAAGGCTAGCATATTTTTGAAAAATAATACAAGATAACAAGCTAGCAAGATATAATGTTTTACCTGAAGCAAGCTACATAAAGTACATTTGCATCTTCTCTTTAGATGTGCAAGCAAGCAAGCAAGTTTTTGCATCTTCTTGACTTGTGTAAGCTAGCTAGCAAGCTAGCTATCTCTCTCTTTGTCATTGTCAAAAGAAGGGAAGAAAACAGTTTTGTATCTCTTTTTCCCTTTACAATAATTTTCAAATCATGACAAAGGATAAATAACAAAGATGAAAAATCAAGTCATGAATGTTAAAATAAATTTTCATCATGAATATTTCATCATTACATGCATCATTATCATAAGTTGAAGTATTGCATGCATAATATCAAATCATCATTCATAATTACGTCAATGTTTCAATCATTATTTCAATCATCAAAAATGAAAGATCAAGTCTAAAATTCGAGAAATCAAGAGAAACCATGATCCATTTTAACAAATCTCCTCTTAAATAATTAACGAAAAAAATTCTTAGGAGATTATATAATCAAAGATATTCAAATGAAATTTTAAGTCATGAATTTTGAAAAAGATATTCTCCTTAGTAAATCGCAAGAGGAAACATATGAGAAAAAGATTTTAATTCATGCATAAGAAATCTTATGATTCACATAGAAAAATCTCCTCTTTAGTAAAATACCAAGAAAAATCATAGGAGTACAAAGAAGAGATCTTGATTAAAAAAAAATATCTCAAGTAATTCCAATAAACCAAAATCATGATTTTGATAAAAATTATTCAAATTCAGATCATTAAAATCATCAAAATCTCAACATTTCTTTCAAGAGATTCAAAATGGCATAAATAATTTTATTGATCTCTTTGTGAAAAATTAATAAGGTAGGGATTGAGAAGTTTTCAAGAAAAATGCTTTCCTCTTTTTGTTTCAATTTATTGATTGATTTCATACATATATGTTCTTTTCTTTTATGCCAAATCAATGTATCATTCATTAACACCAAAAAAGAACTTTCAAAAGATCGTACAAATTATCATGCAGAAGTTTGAAATATAAACTCGTTAAGCATGCTTTCAAATCATCATTATATTTTCATTAAGACATCAAGTATGATTTCGTTAAACATAATGTTGAATGATTCTTAAAGATATCTAAACCTTTTTAGTTTCAATTTGTGTGATTGAATTTATATTAGTATGCCCAAATATTTGTTCTTATGTTAAAACCATGCATCAACGTTTAAAACAGAAAGATAAAAAATCATCAAGATCAAAAAGTGTAACACATAATTCCAAAACATATGATTTTAAATCATTACTTCAAGTCCTCATGCATAAAAATCATCAAGTATGATACAAACATTTATTTTCAAAACATTCATCATGATAAGACATTTTTTAATCAAAATCATTTTGTTTGTTTATCATAAAACAAGATTATTTTTAAAATCACTATAAAGGTAAGCATGATCCAATTTTATTTTTTCATTTTCATTAAACATGCAATTAAAAATTATATATAATTTTTATAAACTAATTTAAGAACAACTCATGAAAAGCATTACATAATTTTGAAATAGATTAAATGAGTTTCGTTTGAGTTGTTTACCTCATTGTAGAATGTCGTTAAGGCATAGTTTGCCACGTCACCTTTGTTTTTCTCCTTGTCTTCGGATGAGCTTGATTCGTCCAAAGTCACATTCTTCTTCTTTTTAAGTTCATTTTTAATTTTTGATTCTTGGTTTAAAAATTTCATGAGGTATTCAAGTTCACCATCACTTGAGCTTATGCTCAAGTGGTCTTCAATTGTTCTAAGTCCGAAATCCTTCTTATTTTTTGGAAGGTGGTTCTCAAGTTCTTCACATGCATTGCACGTCATTTCATAGGTCATCAAAGACCCTATAAGTTCTTCAATTGGTAAATGGTTCATGTTTTTTTATTCTTGAATAGCTGTTACTTTTGAATCCCAACTCTTATTAAGAAAACATAAAATTTTATTTACAAGTTCAAAATCTAAAAAATTTCTACCAAGTACTTTTAAACTATTGACAACATCCGTAAAATGAGTGTACATGTCAACAACGGTTTCACTTGGCTTCATTCAAGAAAGTTTAAAATCATGCATTAAAAAATTGATTTTTGAATCTTTGACTTTGCTAGTGCCTTCATGTGTGATTTCGAGAGTGTGCTATATATTGAAAGTCATTTCACAAGTAGAAACCTAATTAAACTCAGTTTTATCCAAAGCGCAAAATAGAGTATTCATAGCTCTAGCATTTAAGGAAAAAGTTTTCTTCCCCAAATCATTTGAATGGTTCATTGGAAGAGAAGACCTTCGAAAATTGCTTTCGACAATATTCCCATAAGTTTAAATCCAAAGAAAGCAAGAAAACTCTCATTCGAGTTTTTCAATGTATAGTCCGTCTCATTGAACAAGGGAGGACAAATGAGAGAGTGACCCCCTTGAAAGCCAAAAAGAACCATTTCTCTTGGGTGTTAAACCAAAAGAGAAATTACGAGGCTCTGATACTAACTGTTAGGAACGAGTTGGCACTAAGAGGGGGGATGAATTAGTGCAACGGATAAAAACGTCAGTTTCTTAAAACTCTTTCGTACGTTGAAAACCAATCCCGGAAATATGTTTAACTTAAAAGCATGTTCGTAAACGTTTTGAAAGCAGTAAGCAAGTAAGAAGGTTTGTAGTAAGGTAAATTGCACTAAAGAAAGGCAAACCAGATTTTTATAGTGGTTCGGTCGTCGTGACCTACATCCACACCACCGATTCCTCTTCCGTCGAGGCCACCGGCATCCACTATCGATCTTCCTTTAATAGGCAAAGATCAACCTCTTTCTTACACCCCTCTTCTCCTTTTCACAGGTTTAGGAGACAACCTTTATAAGCACTCACTTCTCCTAAATAGAATTCTATACTTAGACTAGAGGAGGGGATTTCTCAAGTAATTACAACATCATTTTCTCACTTTAGAACTCTCTGTGCTTATGTATCTTAACCAAGGATGAGATGGGTATTTATAGGCCTCATGTTGATTCAAACTTGGAGCCTAAAACATCTCATCCCGGGTTTCCTGGGTACGGGCGGTACCACCGCCTATGTTAGGCGGTACCACCGCTAGTGTCAATCTGACACTGGGTGGTACCACTACTTAGCACCCTGCCACTGGGCGGTACCACCGCCTAGAATTCTCGGGGTGCTATTCCCCAAGTGGTGCCACCGCTGGCTTTGGTGGTGCTACCGCCGGCCAAGCTTTTAGCATCTTGGTTGGGCCTTGAATCCGGCCCAAACCAGCCCAACTTCGGGCCCAGTTGGCTCCTAATAGAGATGATGGGATTACCTCCCAATCCCAACTCCAATTATGTGCTAACTACGATTCCTAAAAAATATTCTAAGTAAAATAAGTTTGGGTTCTTCCGGCGAGCTTTCGATGATCTCTCGGCAATGTTTCAGCGAACACCCAACAAGCTCTTGGACTTCACGACGATCTTCTTGGTGAGTTCCGATGATCTTCTTTGGCTAGCTCTAGGACTTCTTGGTCAATTCCAATAGAACTTTCAACGAACGTTCGGACTTTTGACGAACTCTCGAACTTTCAACGAAATCACGTTCTTGATTCTGGGACTTCGTTTTGCTTTATACCTTGCTATCGTAGTTAATCCTGCACATATCAAAAACACACTTCAATCTAGACAATTATTAGTAAGCATGAATCATGTCATCCGCCATGTCATTGGTCCATCGATACTTCGTCTGATTCTTCGAGGCATCGTCTTCTCTTGTGGCATATTGCCCAATCGGCCAGTTGACCTCCGCAACTCCAATATCCTTGGTGCAATATCCGCTCTTATTGGCCTGATGCCCGAAACCATAGCCCGAAGCTTTTTGTCGATACGTCGACCGATCCTTCAGCGCGACGTCCAATATTCTGACATGTTTCTCTAGCCCAATATGATTCTTCCTGCTTTAAATGTCTCTCCTTGATTGAAGCATCCTGCGTCACTTAAAACACATATCAAATCATAAATACTATCAATTGATTGCATAATCAAAATCAGAGATTCAACATTTTCAGGTCCAATGATAATCAACCATTAATTTACAAATTTCGAATATGAATTTTAACAAGTTGACAATTCTTGATAAAAGATAACAATTCACCATTCCATGGTAAGATATCTATTGTAAATAGCAAGTTGAGCTTATGATATCTAACATAATGAAAGACATTTATCAAGTATCTACAATGCAATACATTTTGCACATTGTTTAATATGTCAAGTTGTCATCAATTTATCATATTTCTCCCCCTTTGTCATCAACAAAAAGGAGAACAATTCAACAATGCAAGTTTGGTAAAAAATCAAGCAAGTTTCATAATGAATGTATGCAAGCAATAAATGAAGGCAAGCAAAAACTTTGCATGATAATTTTTCTTTGAATAAGCTAACATTTTTACTCAAAGGGCTTTTTCCTTCTTTTTTTGGTTATGCAAGTCTCTTTCTTCCTTTGTCATAAGAATGAGAAAAGGAAGAAGGGTAAGGAAGGAATCCATAAAGACCCAAATTCATGAAAGGATTTGAACCATGTCAAAAATAATAAATGGGTTTCATTAAATCATGCTTCAATTTTAACAAAGAGAAGGGATTTATCTTTCCTCATTCTTGCAAGTGATTATGACATACTAAAATTTATCTTTCAAGGATCAAGACATCCATTGGAATTTATAAAATTCATTTTTCACCAGAAGAATAAGGAGAGGAGCATCATATGAAAAATAAATTCATAAGTCAAATTCATTTCTCATTAAAAATTCACAAGAGATAAACCCATGAGAGATGTATTTGTCAATGAAATCCATGAAGTGGTTAAGTGTATCAAAAATCATTAAGTGATGGAGCAAGGGTATGAAGTAAACTTGATACCAAGGAAGATAAAAACGAAATAGATTCATGAAAGCCCCATTCATGAAATACATTAAGAGAAGGATAGTCTGGAAAAGAAATACAACAAACTCATGTATTCAGAAAATTTAGCATTCCTGTTTCTCTTCTAATGAAATTAAATTATTATTCATTTAAAGATTTTGTAAAGATATCGGCTAATTGATGCTTCGTATCAATGAATTCTAATATTACATCATGACTATTAACATGATCTCTTATGAAATGATGCCTAATGTCAATATTTTAGTTCTAGAGTGTTGAATAGGATTTTTCATTAAACATATTTCACTTGTGTTATCACATTTTATGAGAATATTCTTAAGATAAATTTGGTAATATTCTAATGTATTTTTCATCCATACAACTTGTGCACAACATGCACTAGCTGCAATATATTCGGCTTCGGTTGTGGATAATGCAACCGAGTTCTGTTTCTTAGAAGACCAAGAGACAAGTGCGTGTCCTAAAAATTGACACGTTCTGGATGTGCTTTTTCTATCTAATCTACATCCACCAAAATCCGCATCAGCATAAGCAATTAACTCAATGTTTTCGGATTTTGGATACCATAATTTTAGATTAGTGGTTCCTTTAAGATATCTAAAGATTCTTTTAATTGCTTTAAGATGAGATAGCTTAAAATTAGATTGAAACCTAGCACAAAATCTCATGCTAAACATGATATCCAGTCTTATTGCGGTGAGGTATAGTAAACTACCTATCATACCTCTATAAGCTTTTTGATCAAAGGTTTCTCCCCCTTTCGTCAATGTCTAACTTAGTGGAGGTACTATAAGTGTATTAATAGCCTTTGAGCTATCCGTATTAAATCGATTTAGCAAGTCTAATGCATATTTTATTTGACTAAGAAAAGTACCATTACTAAGTTGTTTGATTTGTAAGCTTAAAAAGAAGGTTAGTTCACCCATGAAATTCATTTCAAATTCTAGACTCATATTCATTGTAAATGATTCACATAATGATTCATTCGTATAGCCAAAAATAATATCATCAACATAAATTTGAACAATAAGAAAATCATTTTTAAATTTTTTGATAAACAATGTAGTATCGATCTTGCCTTTAGAGAAATTATTTTAAATAAGAAAAGAGCTAAATCTCTCGTACCAAGCCCTTGGGGCTTGTTTTAAATCATAGAGAGCTTTAGATAATTTACACACATGATTAGGAAACTTATCATTCTCAAATCTGGGGGGTTGTTCAACATAAACTTTTTCAAAAATAAAGCCATTATGAAAAGCACTTTTAACATCCATTTGAAATAGCTTAAAATTGTTACTACTAGCATAGGCAAGGAGCATCCTTATGGCTTCTAATCGTGCCACAGGAGCGAAGGTTTCTTTGTAATCGATACCTTCTTCTTGATTGAAACCCTTAACCACTAATCTAGCATTGTTTCTAACCATGATACCAAATTCATCTTGCTTGTTTCTAAAGACCCATTTAGTACCAATAACTAAATGGTCATTTAGCCTCGGAACAAGCTTCCACTCCTCATTTCTCTCAAATTGATTCAACTCTTCTTACATTACAATAACCCATGAATCATCTCTCAAGGCTTCGTCAATGCATTTAAGAACAATTTGGGAGAGAAAAGCGGCATTGGCATAAAAATTCTTAAGAAAAGAATGAGTTTGAACCTCTTTTGACGTGTCTCTTATGATTACTCCTTAGGATGAGCATCTACATACTTTCATTCCTTGGGTAAGGATATTTCAGAAGAAGATGCATCTAAGTTGCTAGATAGAAAAAGGGTTTCATTTAAATTGAAAGCATCAAAATTAAGATCAGCATCAAAATAATTTTTCTTCACTCTGAAAACTTCATTGAAAATAATATGAATAAATTCTTCTATAACCAATGTTCTTTTGTTAAAACTACAAAATGCTTTAGAAATATAAGAATAGCCAAGAAAAATTTCTTCATTAGCTTTTGCATCAAACTTTCCTAAGGCATATTTTTCATTCAAGATAAAACATTTACACCCAAAAACTTTAAAATATGAAACATTAGGGTTTTTATTATTCCATAACTTATAAAGAGTTTTGGAGAGTAATGGTCTTACTAGAACCCTATTCATGACATAGTATACCGTATTTACGGCTTCGGTCCAAAAATATTTGGGTAAGCTATGTTCGTTTAACATTGTTCTAGCCATTTCTTGTAAGTTTCTATTTTTTCTTTCTACTACTCCATTTTGTTGAGGATTTATTGGAGTAGAGAAGTTGTGGTTGTATTCATTTGATTCACAAAATTCTTGGAAATCACGGTTTTGAAATTTAGTACCGTGATCACTTCGAATTGATGAAATCATAAAACCCTTTTTGATTTTAACAAGTTTACAAAATTTAGAGAAATACCTAAAGCAATCACTTTTGTGTGTCAAAATGTAAGTCCATGTATATCTACTATAATCATCCATGATAATAAAGGCGTATTTGCTACCTCCGAGACTTGATGTAGCAATTGGTCTGAGTAAGTCCATATGGATCAATTACAATGGTCTAGAGGTACTTATTTAGTTTTTTGGTTTGAAACTATCTTTTATTTATTTTCCTAGTTGACATGCATCACACACATTGTCTTTAACGAACTTAATATGAGGAATCCCTCTTACAAGTTCTTTGGATGAGATTTGAGAGATTAGTTTCATGCTAGCATGACCTAATCTCCTATGCCAAAGCCAAGCATCATCATTCAAAACCGAAAAACACATTTCATTAAAAAGATCATCAATGTCGATAGTGTATATATTATTTTCTTTTTGAGCAATCATAGATGTATTTTTGTGTGGTTTTTTAATAATGCAAGCATTGAATTCAAATCTAATGATGTATCCTTTATCACACATTTGACTAATGCTCAAGAGGTCATGCTTTAAGCCATCAACTAACAACACATCTTCAATAAAAAAGTTGGATGTTACCTATGGTTCCTTCGCCAATGATTTTACTCTTGTTGTTGTCTCCGAAGGTAATATATCCTTTGTCTAGGCTAGTGAGCTTAGAAAATTGAGATGGATCTCTGGTCATATGCCTTGAGCATCCACTATCAAGGTACCATCTCTTGCTCCTAGCTTGTGATGGTAACCGTTTCTACAAAAAAAGGATGACTTTAAGGTACCCATTTCACCTTGGGTGCCTCAAAAATTGATTGGTTTAACTTATCATTTTGCATGGAGTTCTTTACGATTCCTTTAAGAACCCAAATTAGTTTGTGTGGACTACATTTCTTAAATAGACAATAATAAGCTACATGCCCAAATTTGCAACAAAAGTTGCATTTGTTTCGGGGTGAAACATACAAAGTAGGGCCTTTAACAAAGGTGATTGGATTTTGGTGAGAGCTACTCACAAATCCAAATTCTACGTTTTCTACGAATGTGACCCTTGTTGGTAAAGATCATGTTTAAGGACTTGCTACAAACCTCAAATTTTTCTAAGATTTCTTTGAGTAGTAAGTTTTCCTTTCTAAGTGTTTCTAATTGATCGCATTTCATACATGGAGCTAAACTATCATTGTGCTCAACTTTTAATCTATTGAAATCACTAACAAGAGAAGCATGCTTTTTTTTCAAAAATTTATATTTTTTACTAATTAATTTTTATTCATCAAATAAATCATGAAAAGCATTTAATAGTTCATCAAACGATAAATTTACATCAAATGAACTACTCACCTCATCTCCAATAGCCATTAGCGCATAATGAGCAACTTGCTCGGTGTTGGTTGGCTCCTCTTCTTCGGATGCACTTGAGTCATCCCAAGTTGTTTTAAGAGTCTTCTTCTTCTTTGATTGCTTCCTCTATGCTTGGGGATATTCACTCTTGAAATGTCTTGGCTTCTTGCATTCGTAACATATGACTTTTTTTTTTTTTTGTTCAAATTTATTTTTAGTGTCATTTCTAAATTTATTTCTTTTTATGAAGTTTTTAAACTTTCTTGTTAAGAGTGCCAAGTCATCATCAAGGTCCTCATCACTTGAATTTTCTTTCAAGTGGTCTTCTTGAGTTCTTAGTGTCATATCCTTCCTGTTCTTTGGAAGGTTATTCTCAAGCTCTTCATGAGCATTACAAGTCATCTCGTAGGTTATTAGTGACCCGATTAGTTCTTCAAAAGGAAAGTTATTTAAATCTTTAGCCTCTTGAATGATCGTTACTTTAGGTTCACAACTCTTTGGAAGGGATCTTAAAATTTTATTAACAAGTTTAAAATCCGAGAAACTTTTACCAAGTCCTTTTAGACCATTGACGACATCCTTTAACGTGGTTGTGTCATTTAACGTGGGCAAGGCAGCCCTAAATCTTAACAACCTTAAGATCGGGCTTCTTTCTTTTCCATATCTCATATGGTGTAGACACTACCAACTTAGTTGGAATTCTATTTAGAATGTAAACTATGGTCTCTATGGCATATCCCTAGAATGAGAAGGGTAGGTCAGTGAAACTCACCATGGACCGTACCATATATAAAATCGTACGATTCCTCCTTTCAGATACAGCATTGAGCTGAGGTGTATAAGGAGGTGTCCATTGGGATAGAATCCCATGGTCCTTTAGGAATTTGGGTAAACTATGCACTTAAGTGCTCACCTCCTCGATCTGATCGAAGAGTCTTTGATACTCTTTCTAGTATGGTTCTCCACTTCATTCTTATACTCTCTGAATTTCTCAAAGGCCTCAGACTTGTACTTTATTAAGTACATATGTCCATACCTTAAGAAATCATTAGTAAAGGTAATGAAGTAGAAGTAACCACCAATGGTATGAGTTGACATGGGTCCACATACATCACTATTTATGAGTTCCAATTGTTGAATATCGGATTTTGATGATGAAGTCAATTGAAATTTATTTGAACTAATCTATATGTTGAGAAAAGTTTGCAGGATTAACTACAATGGCAGTAAGACATAAAGCAGGTATTGTGCTGGAGTCAAGATCGAGATCTCATTGGGAGTTTGAGAGTTCGACGGAAGTCCGAACGTTCGTCGGAAGTTCTACGGGAAACAAACGAGAAGTCCAGGAGCTTGTCATACAAGCTCGTCAGAACTTACCAAGAAGATCATCGCAAAGTCCAGGAGCTTGCGGTGAGTCTACTGGAGCATTGTCGAGAGTTCATCGGATATTCACCGGAAGTATACCGAAAGCTCGCCAGAAGAGCAATTGACGCACTGAAATAAGAAGTGTAGTAAACATGTCTTAATTATCATAGTTAGAGCATAAATTAAGTTAGAATTGCGAGATAATCTCACTAACTTAATTATGGGTCAATTGGGCCCCAAATAGGGCTACATTGGGTCGAATTGAGCACCCAATTCAGCCCCTAAATTCTTGGCCGACAGTGGCACCACCTAGAAAGCAGTGCCCCAAGAAATCTAGGCGGTGGTACCGCCCAGACTGGGTGGTGGTACCGCCCAGACTGGGTGGTGGTACCACCGACAGTTATTGCTACCAATGGTGGTACCGCCCCTGTCAAGCAATAATACCGCCAAAGCTCGGTCTCCGAGCTTTGTCAAGTGGTGATACTATCCAGACTAAGCGGTAGTACCGCCTAGTGTTAGGTGTCAGGTGGTGGTATAGTTCAGTAATGGTGGTGGTACCGCCAAGACCCCGAAAATATGAGATTAGACACTTTTTGGCTCCATTTTGGAAGCCATTGGGGCCTATAAAAACCTCACCCTTATCTGCATGAAAGGGCACGAAAGTATTGGCTTAATATTGTATTCTTGAGTCTTAAAGTGCTGTAAAAGTTAGAGTTCTCCCCCTTCATCTCTTAGTCATGTAACAATCTAAGAAAGAGGAGTGAGACTTGTAAGGGTTCATCTCCTAAACCCGGGAAAAGGAGAAAGTGTTGCAAAGAGGTGTTCGGTCTTCACCTATTGAAGGAAGGCCTTTAGTGGATATCGATGAGGAATCCGAAAATGCATGTAGGTCACATTGACAGAACCACTCTAAAACTCGGTTTATATTTACTTTGAGCAATTTATTTTTAAAGAAAACTGCCTCTCCTTTTTACTGTGCTTTTACTATGCCTACATACACTTTCAAGTAAACACCTTTTGAGATTGGCTTTAATTTTACAAAAGCTTTCAAATTCAAATTCTCTTTGAAACGGATTGAATTGAAACCATTTTCATCATAATTAGTTTTAATTGAAACAAGTCTTTTGAAATCATGAAAGTTTTCTGCTGCACTAATTCACCCCCCACTCTTAGTGCCGCTCTTAATCCTAACAATTGGTATCAGAGCAAGGTTCACACTCATTTGGTTTTAAACCCAAGAGAGATAGTATTTGCCGACAACTTAGAGGGTCATTCAATTACACGTCCATCCATGTACAATGGGATGGATTACACATATTGAAAGACTAGAATGAGGATCTTCCTATTTTCAACAGATTTTAAATTATGGAATATTATAGAAAATGACTTTCAAAAGTCTTATCTTCCAATGAATGATTGGAATGAATTGGAGAAGAAGATTTTCGCTTTAAACGCAAAGGCTATGAATGCCTTATTTTATGCATTAGATAAAAATGAGTTTAATCGAGTATCGGTTTGTGAAATGGCTTTTGACATTTCGCACACACTTGAAGTGACTCATGAAGGCACTAGTAGAGTGAAGGAGTCAAAAATTAATCTTTTAGTGCATTCTTATGAGTTGTTTCGAATGAAACCGAGTGAGACCATTAGAGACATGTACACCCGATTTATGGATGTTGTCAATGGTCTAAAAGGACTTGGTAAAGGTTTCTCGGATTTTGAAATGGTTAATAAGATTTTAAGATCCCTTCGAAAAAGTTGGGATCCTAAAGTAACGACCATTCAAAAGGCCAAAGATCTAAATAATTTTCCTCTTAAATAACTAATTGGGTCACTAATGACCTATGAAATAACATGTAAAGATCATGAAGAGCTTGAGGACACCCTACGAAAGAACACGAAGGATATAGCACTGAGAACACAAGAAGACCACTTGAAAGAAAACTCAAAGTGATGAGGACTTTGATGACGACTTGGCACTCTTAACAAAAAAAATCAAAAGATTCATAAAAAAAATAAGTTTAAAAATGATACTAAAAAAAAATTTGAACATAATAAAGAACAAGCGATATGTTACGAATGCAAGAAGCTAAGACATTTCAAGAGTGAATGTCCCCAAGCAAAGAGGAAGCAACCAAAGAAGAAGACTCTCAAAGCTACATGGGACGACTCAAGTGCATCCGAAGAAGAGGAGCCTACCATCACTGAGCAAGTTGCTCACTAAGCACTAATGGCCATTGGAGATGAGGTAACAAGTTCAATTGATGCAAATTAATCATTTAATAAACTATTAAATGCTTTTTATGATTTATTTGATGAATGCAAATCAATTAGTAAAAAATATAAATTATTAAAAAAAGAGCATGCTTCTCTTGTTAATGATTTTGATAGTTTAAAAGTTGAGCACAATGATAGTTTAGCTCCATGTATGAAATGTGATGAACTAGAAACACTTAGAAATAACTTGCTACTCAAGGAAACCTTAAAAAAATTTGAGGTTGGTAGCAATTCCCTAAACATGATCCTTGCGAATAATGGTCATGTTCATAGAAAAGGTAGAATCAGATTCGTGAGTAACTCTCACCAAAATTCAACCACCTTTGTTAAAGGCCCTACTTTGCATGGTTCACCCCAAAAGAATTGTAACTTTTTTTGTAAATTTGGGCATGTAGCTTATAATTGTCCATTCAAGAAATATAGTCCACATAAATTAATTTAGGTTCCTAAAAGAACCTCAAATGACTCAATGCAATATGATAAACTATGTAGATCGATTTTTGAAGCACCCAAGGTCAAATGGGTACCTAAAAATCATCTCTTTTTGTAGAAAAATATACCATTACAAGCTAGGAGTAAGAGATGATACTTTGATTTTTGATGCTCAAGGCTTATGACCAAAGATCCAAAATAACTCATAAAGCTCTCTAGCTAAATAATAAAAAGGGGATCATAAGAATTAAAACTGTTAGTTACAAAATGATACTTATAAGATCAGGATGTAATAATTATTTGAAATCATGTGTGATAAACACTTGATCTTGATCTCTCAAACTTGAAAATTCTTATGCACAAGTTCCCTTTATAACTTCTTCTGGAGTTCTAAATTTCTAGGATACATTCCCTCCCAATTTATTTTTTTTGGATCGAATTCTATCTAACAAGATCATGAATTTGTTAAATTTTCATTTTTGGACTTTCTTGATCACTCACCTGAATCATGATCTTATAGTGTGCACAACGAGCCATATGCATTTTTTCATATGAGTTTTTATGATGTTTGTGTACAAATGATGAATCATGAACTTATGGTAGGCATTTTAAAATACGAGTTCAATATAACGTTTGAGTATGGTGTGCATTTTATATGATGAATCATGAACGTAGAGTCTTTAATATGAATTTTCTTCTCTTATGATGCGAATTTTACATGATGAAGTAAATAAGGATGTGTGCTTCATAAAAATAAAAATCTTGCAAAATTGGAATCACCTGTGATAGCACCACACACCAAGGTGAGCAGTGCTCACTGCCCATAGGTGGTGACACCACCCAACTGGCGGTAGCCCCGCCAGTTGTCTCGGGTGGCAGGCAGTAGCACCACTAGTTGTCTCAGGTGGCAGGCTGTAGTACTGCCCAACTAGCGGTGCCACCACCCGCAACCTTCGCCCTATAAAAAGGCACTTAGGGCCGGTGGTAGAACCGACCCCAAGCCCTCCTACAGTCCTCCAAACACCTCTAAACACCTCTCCACCCCTCATTCTCCTTTATCCTCCTCTAGAAACTCAAGGAAACCCTCATCTTCTTCAAATTCAAGGATCAATCTCAACCTTTCAAGAAGATTACTACAAGGGTAATTCTCAAACCTCTTCTCTCAATTTATTAATAGATCTTGCCTCTTATGTGTAATTCTTAGTATCATTTATGTGTTTAGACTCATGGCTTCTAGAAGATCCTCTAGGGATAAAGGGATGAGGAGATTAGATGAACATTATGACTCCCTACTTTTCGATTCTAATCATGTCCTAAAATTTCCTTCAATAGAGTCTAGATATGTTCATAAGGGTAAATATGTTGATTTAGATGAATTAAGAGATTTAGAACCTATTCAATGGTTTGCTAATCTAGACTTTCTCCCAATACTTCAAATGAGTGAACCTATCTACCCTAGACTTGTTAGGCTATTTTACAACAATTTACATGTACATGAAGATGAAAGGGTATCTACATATCTATTAGGACATCATATACCCATTACGAATAGAACCATTTGTAACATTATAGGAATTCTGGTAAAAAAAAGAGGGTGTTATTTTAAAGGACAATGGGATGATGAAACAGTTGGGACTACTTAAGTTGATGCCTTAGGAACAATTTATGGCAATCCTAACTTAACGATTCTTCCAAAAAGCTGTGAATATTTACTACCTTTAAGCACCAAAATACTTCATCATATCTTGATAAGTGTTATTCTCCCAAAGTAATATCATCATGATGAAGTAAGTCAAATGAAACTAGGTACCATCTATTAGATTATGGAGGGACATAACAATTGTTTTGGTTACCTAATCCAACAAAACAAGATTGAAATATCAAAAAAGGACATGATGCTTCCATATAGTGGCTTAATCACAAGACTACTCCATACCTATGATACTGTCATTCCACCCGACGAAGAAGTTATAAAATTAGACAGATTTAGTATCATAAATAAAAATATACTTCGATGGATGATATGTACATTTAGAAATGGTATATGGACTAGACTGCCTAGAAGGACTGATCCCCTCCAACCTGAACCAGAACCTGAAACACCAATCTTTAGGGGTAATCTATCTCCTCCAACTAGTCGCTTTGAGGAATCACCTCCAATAGAGAAAGTACCTCCCTCATCTATCGAAGACATAGGGACTCGGATGGATCATTTTGAATAATGACAAGATCAACTTGAACAATTCCAATATCAAATCTTAACTAAGTTGTAGCAAATTCATCAACAGTTTAATATTTTGTTTAGACATTTGAACTTTCCACCACCTGAATAAGTTATGTATGTATTTGAGGAGAAGTGGACACAATTCCTCTTTGTTATGTTGTAATCATATGTTGTTTACCTTAATGTTGTTAACTTAAAATGTTCGTTACTTTGATGATCGTAATGTTGTGCTTTGATGCCTAAAATGCTACTTACTTTGATAGTAAAATTTTGTGTTAACTACCTTGACGATTAAATTCTGAGCTTACTTTAATGAATATATCACTCTAAGAATTAGACTTGTTATATCTTTTAAATAGATAAATTTCTTGATATATTTAACTATTGGTATCTATGACTTGATGTATTATGATCATTTGTGGAGTTATGAATGTTAATTTGTCCAAATGCATGAATTTGATGTATATCCTTTCCGGACTATCTTTCAGTTAATGTATTCCTTGAATGGAGCTTTCATGAGTTTATGCCATATCAAGTTCACTTCATACCTTTGCTCTATCACTTAATGATTTTTTATCACTTAATGGATTTCATTAACAAATACATCTCTCACGGGTTTATCTCTTATGAATTTTTAATGAGAAATGGATTTGATATGATGCTCCTCTCATTATGAAGGTTTATTCATGGAATTTCTTTTATCTTTCATATGATGATTCTTTCACATGAATTCTTTCTTAATGAAGGAAGAATTTTTATGAATTTTTTAGTATGAGATGAACACTTACAAGAGTGAGGATTTGATTTCACATGAATATCTTGATCTTTGTGAAAATTGAAGCATAATTTATTGAAACTCTTTTATCATTTTTTACTTGATTCAAATCATTTCACAAAGTTGGTTCTCAATGGATTTTCCTCCTTACTCTTCTTCTTCATACAAAGTTTTGATGAAAAATAAAAAGGGAGAAGTTGATGGAAGCTATCTCTTTAATATTTTTAACTTTTAATGTGAGAACTTTTGAATGATACCATGTCATGAATGCTTAAAATATGATTAGTACACAAATTGAAATATGGCATGAATTTTTACCATACTTGCATTGTTGAATTGTTCTCCTTTTTGTTGATGACAAAGGGGAGAATGATACCAAAATATGGTAAATTGATGACAAATGTATACAATGTATTTCATCATAGATGCTTGAAATGTTTAGGATAGTGCACACTTATGAGTTGTTTAGGATGAAACCGAGTGAGATCATTGAAGACATGTACACCCGATTTACGAATGTTGTCAATGGTCTAAAAAGACTTGGTAAAAGTTTCATGGATTTTGAACTTGTTAATAAAATTTTTAGATCCTTTCCAAAGAGTTGGGACCCTAAAGTAACGACCATTCAAGAGGACAAATATCTAAATATTTTTTCTCTCAAAGAACTAATTGGGTCACTAATGACCTATGAGATGACTTGTAAAGCTCATGAAGAGCTTGAGGACACCCTTCCATAGAACCGGAAGGATATAGCACTAAGAACCCAAGAAGACCACTTAAAAGAAAGCTTAAGTGATGAGGACCTTGATGAAGACTTGACACTTTTAATAAGAAATTTTAAATTCATAAGAAGGAATAAATTTAAAAATGACACTTAAAATAAATTTGAACCCAAGAAAGATCAAGTAATATTCTACGAATGCAAGAAGCCAAGACACTACAAGAGTAAATATCCCCAAGCCAAGAAGTGGACACCAAAGAAGAAGGCTCTCAAAGCAACATGGGATGACTCAAGTGCATCCGAAGAAAAGGAGCCAACCAACACCAAGCAAGTTGCTCACTATGTGCTAATGGCCATTAGAGATGAGGTAACAAGTTCAATTGATGCAAATTTATCATTTGAGGAACTATTAAATGCTTTTTATGATTTATTTGATGAATGCAAATCAATTAGTAAAAAATATAAATTATTAAAAAAAGAGCATGATTCTCTTGTTAGTGATTACAATAGATTAAAAGTTGAGCATAATGATAGTTTAGCTCCATGTACGAAATGCCATGAAGTAGAAACAATTAGAAAGGAAAACTTGCTACTCAAAGAATGTTAGGATCGAGAGCACTAAGAGGGGGGGGGTGAATTAGTGCAGTGGAAATCTTTCAGCGATTAAAATTGAAAGCTGCGTTCGTTCGATAAAAACTATTTTGATGCAAAAGCCGATTCTAAGATTACTTATGATTAAGTGCAGTTTACGTCTAAACACAGTTTGCGTCTAAGCGTAGTTTACGCAGTTTGCGTCTAAATGCAGTTTACGTCTAAATGCAGATTGCGCCTAAGCGTAGTTTGCATCTAAGCGCAGTTTGCGTCTAAGCTCAGATTGCGTCTAAGCGCAGTTTGCGTCTAAGCGCAGTTTGCGTCTAGGCGCAGATTGCGTCTAAGCGCAGTTTGCGGTTATAAATGGAATTAAAACATAAACGTAAACTGCAAAGAAACTCGTTCGTAAAAGCGCAGAAGACAGTTTACAGTTATAAATAGAATCAAAACGTAAATGTAAACTACAATGTAAAGATCGTACGAAAACACCGATTTACGTCTGAATGCAGATTCGGAAAGATCAGAACTTAGAAACTTGTTCGTAAAAGCGCAGAGAGCAGTAGCTATGTAGGAGGTTTGCAGTAATGATAAAGTGCTCAAAATAAAAGCAAACCAGAGATTTAGAGTGGTTCGGTCAGTCTTGACCTACTCCACTTTTGGCTTCCTCCACCGACGAGGTCACCGACGTCAACTAGAGGCCTTCCTTCAATAGGCGAAGGCCAACTGCCCTTTTACAGTTTCACTCCTTTTGACGGGCTCAGGAGACAACCCTTATAGAACCTTTCTCTCCTCTCTTTACAACTCAAGACTTGAAGAACAGAAAGAGGAGAACTTTTGGACTTTACACAAATTTGAGTTCTTAGATTCACAGAAAAGATCAAGAATTCGATGTAGTTCTGTATCCTTTCAGTGCTGAATGGGTGGGGTATTCATAGGCCCCAACCCAGTTCAAATTTGGAGCTCAAAACGATCAAATCCCGTAATTCCGAGATCAGGCGGTTGCACCTCCTGACTGGAGAGGTTGCACCGCCTCGCAGAGCTCGAAGACTGAGCCTCTGGGCGGTGCCACCTCTGTCAGGGGCGGTTGCACCTCTCTGCTAGAGCTCGAAGACTGAGCTCGGGCGGTTGCACTGCCTGATTGGAGAGGTTGCACCGCCTGGCAGAGCTCGAAACTTGAGCTCTGGCGGTGCTACCTCCTGATAGAGGAGGTTGCACTGCCCAGTCTCGCTCGGAGACTGAGCCCTGGGCAGTTGCACCTCTTTGTTGGGGCAGTTGCACCGCCCAGTCTCGCTGGGAGACATAGCCTGGTCGGTGCTACCTCCCTGCTTGGGCGGTTGCACCTCCCACAGCAACCTGGGTCCGAATGGGTTGAACCATTCGACCCAATTTGAGTTCTTCAGGGGCCCAATTGCCCCAAGTTTAAGCTAATGGGATCACCTCCCATTTCTAACTTAATCAAAGTGCTAACTACGATTATTTCCTAAGACATATTCTGCAGCTTGCTTCGGTGCGTCACTCGCTTCTTCCGGCGAACTTCCGTCGATCATCCGATGAACCCTCGGTGATGCTCCTGCGGACTTCCGGCAAACTCCTGGACTGCGACGATCCACTTGGCAAGTTCCGACGAGCTCCTTTGGCAAGCTTCTGGACTTCTCGGATTTGTTCCCGTAGAACCTCCGACGACTGTCCGAACTTCCGTCGAGCTCTCGAACTCCCAATGTGATCATTGTCATGACTCCAGTGCAACTCCTACTGCATGTCTTTCTTCCATCGTAGTTAATCCTGCACACGCAAAACAAAAACTTTGATCGAGACAATTAATCCTAAGCAATTAACCAAGTTGTCTGGCATGTCATTGGTCCCTCGACGCTTCGTCCGATTCTTCGGCGCATCGTCCTTTCCTATAGCCTATTGCCCAATCGGCCAATTGACTCCGCAACTCCGATATCCTTGGCACAATACCCGCTCTTCTTGGCCCGATGCCCGAGTCCACGGCCCGAAGCCTTCTGTCGATACGTCGACTGATCCACCGGCCCAACGTCCAATCCTCTGACATGTTCCTCCAGCACAACATTATGTTCCTGCTTTAATTGTCTCATCCTGATCGAAGCATCCTGCGTCACTCAAAACACAGATTAAATCATAAACATATATCAAGTAGTTTCATCATCAAAATACGAGATTCAACAAAGAAACCTTAGAAAAATTTGAGGTTGGGAGCAAGTCCTTAAACATGATCCTTACCAATAAGGGTCACGTTCATAAAAGAAGTGGAATCGGATTTGTGAGTAGCTCTCACCAAAATACAATCACCTTTGTTAAAGGCAATATCTTGTATATTTCACCACAAAACAAATGCAACTTTTGTTGCAAACTTGGACATGCAGCTTATCATTGTCCATTTAAGAAGTGTAGTCCACACAAATTGATTTGGGTTCCTAAAGGAACAATAAAGAACTCCATGCAAAATGATAAGTTAAGCCGATCGATTTTTGAGGTACCTAAGGTCAAATGGGTACCTAAAAATCATCCTCTTTTGTAGAAACATATATCATCACAAGCTAGGAGCAAGAGATGATACCTTGATAGTGGATGCTCAAGGCATATGACTAGAGATCCATCTCAATTCTCTAAGCTTACTAGCCTAGATGAAGGATATGTCACCTTCGGAGACAACAACAAGGGTAAAATCATTAGTAAAGAAACTATAGGTAACACATTCAACTTTTTTATTGAAGATGAGTTGTTAGTTGATGGCTTAAAGTATAACCTTTTGAGCATTAGTCAATTATATGATAAATGATATATTGTTAGATTTGAATCTAATGCTTGTATTATAGAAAAATCACACAAAAACATATCTATGATTGCTCTAAAATAAACTAATATATACACTATCGACATTAATAATCTTTGTAATGAAATGTGTTTTTTAGTTTTAAATGACAATGCTAGGCTTTGGCATAGGAGATTAGGTCATGCTAGTATGAAACTAATCTCTCAAATTTTATTTAAAAAACTTATAAGAGGATTTCCTCATATCAAGTCCGTCAAAGATAATGTGTGTGATGCATATCAACTAGAAAAATAAATAAAAGGTAGCTTCAAACCTAAGAACCAAATAAACACCTCTAGACCTTTGCAATTAAACCATATGGACTTGTTCGGACCAATTTCTACATCAAGCTTAGGATGTAGTAAATACACATTAGTCATCGTGGATGATTATAGTAGATACACATGGACTTAGTTTTTGACACACAAAAGTGAATGCTTTAGGTATTTCTCCAAGTTTTGTAAACTTGTTCAAAATGAAAAGGGTCTTATGATTTTATCAATTCGTAGTGATCACGGTAGTGAATTTCAAAACCATGATTTCCAAGAATTTTGTGAATCTAATGGATACAACCATAACTTCTCTACTCCAAGAAATCCTCAAAAAAATGTAGTAGAGAGAAAGAATAGAAATTTACAAGAAATGGCAAGAACCATGTTAAATGAACATAGCCTACCCAAATACTTTTGGGCCGAAGCCGTAAACATGGCATGCTATATCATGAATAAAGTTCTAGTAAGACCCTTACTCACCAAAACTCCTTATGAGTTATGGAACAACAAAAAACCCAATGTTTTATATTTTAAAGTTTTTAGGTGCAAGTGTTTTATCTTGAATGGAAAAGATGCTTTAGGAAAATTTGATGCTAAATCTGATGAAGGAATTTTTCTTGGCTATTCTTCTATTTCTAAAGCATTTCATATATTTAATAAAAGAACTTTGATTATAGAAGAATCCATTCATATTGATTTCAATGAGGTTTCCGAAATTAAGAAAAATGATTTTGATGATGATGTTAATTTTGATGCTTTGAATTTAAATGAAACCCTTTCTCCATCTAGCAAGTTGGATGCATCTACTTCCGAAACATCCTTACCCAAGGATTATAAGTATGTAGATGCTCATCCTAAGGAGCCAATCATAGGAGACACATCTAAAGGGGTTCAAACTCATTCCTCTCTTAAGAGTTTTTGTGCAAACATCGCTTTTCTCTCCCAAATTGAACCTAAATGCATTGACAAGGCCTTGAAAGATGATTTATGGTTCATCGCAATGCAAGATGAGTTAAATCAATTTGAGAGAAATGAGGTGTGGAAGCTTGTTCCTAGGCCAAATGACCATTTAGTTATTGGTACTAAATGGGTCTTTAGAAAAACAAGGCTGGCCAAATGTTTCAACTAAGAAGAAGATATCAATTACGAAGAAACCTTCGCTCTTATGGCTTGATTAGAAGCCATAAGGATGCTCCTTGCCTATGCTAGTAGTAATAATTTTAAATTATTTTAAATAGATATTAAAAGTGCTTTTCTTAATGGCTTTATTTTCTAAGAAGTTTATACTGAACAACCTCCCGAATTTGAGAATGATGATTTCCCTAATCATGTGTTTAAATTGACTAAAGCTCTCTATAATTTGAAACAAGCCCTAAGGACTTGGCACGAGAGACTTAGCTCATTTCTAATTCATAATAATTTTTTTAAAGGTAAGGTCGATACTATATTGTTTATCAAAAATTATGAAAATAATCTTCTTATTGTTTAAATTTATGTTGATGATATTATTTTCGGTTCCACGAATAAATCTCTTTGTGAATCATTTGTTAAAAGTATGAGTCTTGAATTTGAAATGAGTTTGATGGGGGAATTAACTTTTTTTTAGGCTTACAAATCAAACTACTAAGTAGTGATATTTTTTTTAATCAAACAAAATATGCTTTAGATTTACTAAAAATATTTAATATGGATAGCTCAAATGCTATCAATACTCTCATGAGTACCTCCACTAAGTTAGACATTGATGAAAGTGGAGAAAGATTTGATCAAAAAACTTATAGGGGTATGATAAGAAGTTTACTATACCTCACCGTAACTAGACCGGATATCATGTTTAGTGTAGGTCTTTGTGCTAGGTTTCAATCTAGTCCTAAGATATCTTATCTTAAAGCAGTTGAGAGAATTCTTAGATATCTTAAAGGTACCACTAATTTAGGATTATGGTATCAAAAATCCGAGAACTTTGAACTAATTACATATGCTGATACAGATTTTGCTAGATGTAGATTAGATAGAAAAAGCACATCCGGAAAATGTCAATTTTTAGGACATGCACTTGTTTCTTGGTGTTCCAAGAAACAAAACTCGATTGCATTATCTACAATCGAAGCTGAGTACATTACAGCTAGTGCATATTATGCACAAGTTGTGTGGATGAAAAACACTTTAGAGGATTGTAAGATTCATCTTAAAAACATTCCCATAAAATGTGATATGTTTAACAAAAAATCTCATTCAATACTCTAGAACTAAACATATTGATATTAGACATCAATTTATACGAGATCATGTTAATAATCATGATGTAATCTTAGAGTTTATTAATATGAAATATCAATTAGCCGATATCTTTACAAAACCTTTAAGTGAAGAACAATATAATTTTATTAGAAGAGAGTTAAAAATGTTAATTTGTCCAAATGCATGAATTTGATGTATATCTTTTCCGGACTATCTTTATGTATCTCATAAATGGAGCTTTCATGAACTTATTTTGTTTTTATCTTCCTTGGTATCAAGTTTACTTCATACCCTTGCTCTATCACTTAATGATTTTTTATACACTCAATCACTCCATGGATTTCATTGACAAATGCATCTCTCATAGATTTATCTCTTATGAATTTTTAATGAGAAATGGATTTGATGTGATTCTCCTCTCAATATGAAGGTTTATTTATGAAATTTCTTTTATCCTTCGTATAATGATTCTTTCATATAAATTCTTTCTTAATGAAGGAAGAATTTTTACTTTTTATGAGATGAACACTTGCAAGAGTGAGGAGTTGATTTCACATGAATATCTTGATCCTTATGAAAATTGAAGCATGATTTAATGAAACACTTTTATCATTTTTGACTTGATTCAAATCATTTCACAAAGTTGGTTCTTAATAGATTTCTTCCTTACTTTCCTTCTTCATGCAAAGTTTTGATGATAAAAAAAAAGGGAAAATTTGATGGAAGGTATCTCTTTAAATGTTTATAACTTTTAATATGAGAACTTTTGAATGATACCATGTCATGAAAGCTTGAATATATAATTGGTATCATCAAATACAAATTGAAATATGGCATGAATTTTTACCACACTTGCATTTTTGAATCGTTCTCCTTTTTGTTAATGACAAAGGGGGAGAAATAATACCTAAATGTGGTAAATTGATGACAAATGCATACAATGTATTTTATCATATATACTTGAAATGTTTGCTTGATAAATTTCCTTCGTTATGATAAAATATCTAGAGCTTAACTTGCTATTTTACAATTAATATCTTGCCATAGAATGATGAATTGCTATCTTTGTCATCTTTCATATTTGAAATATCATACTTGAAAATGGATGTCATGCCTTGACATCATTTTGAGAATATTTGATCATGATAGGAATCATGATGTGCATGTTGATAAGTTTAATGAACTTGTCTTACCAGTTTGTTTCTTGAATTCAAAGGCCTTGAATTCAAGAATATCTTTTCTCTAGTAGGCATATAGATAGGGGAGTTAAGGTTAACTCCATTATCAATTGATTGTCATCATCAAAAAGGGGAAGATTGTTGAATCTCGAATTTTGATGATGATGTTGATTGTAAATTGTTTGATTTAATCTATATGTTGAGATAAGTGTGCAGGATTAACTATGATAGTAGTAAGACATTAAGTAGGGTTTGTGCTAGAGTCAAGATCGAGATCTCATTGGGAGTTCGAGAGTTCGACGGAAGTCCGGACGTTCATCGGAAGTTCTACCAGAACCAACTGAGAAGTCTAGAAGCTTGCCAAAGAAGCTCATCGGAACTTGTCAAGAAGATCATCGTAAAGTCTAAGAGCTTGCTGGGAGTCCATCGAAACATTGCTAAAAGTTCATCGGATGTTCGCCGGAAGCTCGCCGGAAGATCAATTGACGCATCGAAACAAGCAGCATTGTAATCATGTCTTAGTTATTATAGTTAGAGAGTAAATTAAGTTAGGATTGGGAGGTGATCCCACTAACTTAATTAGGGGCCAACTGGGCCCTTAACAGGACTGAATTTTGCATAATTAAGCACCCAATTCAGCCCCTGAATTCCTAGCCGACGATGGCACCGCCTGGAAAGCAATGCCCCCAAGGATTTCTGGGCAGTGCCACCGCCCAAACTTGGTGGTGGTACCACCGACAGTTATTTCTGCCAATAGTGGTACCACCCCTATCAGGCGGTGGTATCGTTAGAGCTCGGTCTCCGAGCTCTGTCAGGCAGTGGTACCGCTAGGACCCCGAAAATCCGGGATTAGATACTTTTTGACTCCATTTTTGAAGCCATTGGGGCCTATGAAAACCCCACCCTTTTCTGCATGAAAGGGCATAAAAGCATTGAGATAATTTCGAGTTGTTAGGGTATAAAAGTATTGTAAACAAGTGCTAGAGTTCTCCTCCTCCCTTTCTAAGTTTTGAGATCATTCAAGAGAGGTGTGAGATTGGTAAAGGTTCTCTCCTAAAACCTTGAAAAGGAGAAAGCGTTGTAAGAGGTAGTTGGTCTTCGCCTATTGAAGAAAGGCCTTTAGTGAACGTAGGTGACCTTGATGAATGAGGAATCCGAAAGTGGATGTAGGTCACAAAGACCGAACCACTTTAAATTCTGGTTGGCTTTTCAATTTGTGCAAGTTTCATTATTGCAAGCTACATTACCTTCTTACTTCTTCACTACACTCACATATGCTTTCAAGTTAAACTCCTTACGAAATGATTTTCGTTGGAATTGGTTTTAATTGAAACATAGACTTTTGAAATCGTGAAAGTTTTCTACTGCACTAATTCACCCCCCCTCTTAGTGCCACTCTTGATCTTTATAATCCAAACCTATAAGTCCGGTGTTAAAGAGTGGAGTACTCATATAGGACATCCTTGGTGTCTCAAGTCTAAGGACCAGATACACCACTCGGACTATGGAATTGATGTATGACAATAAGGTATCATCAACTATTCAGCATTCCTTAAGCGGATCAATCAGTGAACTCATTCCCCAATGAGAACCTGTATTGTATCCCTAGTGTCCCCACACGAGCAGCTATGAGACCAACTGCATCCATTATATGGATGAGTAAACAACACACCAGTATGTCCGGTTATCTCGATGTCTCTCTCGGGTAACCTATGATCGGGATTATTTAGGATCTATGTTTAAAGGAGAATTGATCTCATTATTGTGATCTCATCATGATCTGATTCTCATTGCACAGATCCAAGGACATCACAATATATATATATATATATATATATATATATATATATATATATATATATATATATATATATATATATATATATATATATATATATATATATATATATACAAGCAATATAAAATGATAAATGTCAAAATATAATAAGCAAAAAGATTGTGTGTCAAGTCATACGTGCCATCACTCACGTGATTGGCTTATAGGGTACATATGACTAGCAATCTCCCACTTGACCTAAAGCCAATCACCTATATGTCTGATCCCCATTAGACCCCTATGACGCTTAAAGATAATCTGGGATAACGACTTTGTTTGTGGATTTGCAATGTTATCTTCGGATGGAACTCTTTCCAATGCTACATCTCCTTGGGTCACAATCTTTCCAATAAGTTGGAACCTCCTCAGAACACTTCTGATAAGACCTGAGCTCCCTCATTTGAGCAATCTTCCTATAGTTATCGTGATATAAGGAAATCAGCTCCTCATTACCCGGCACGACTCCTAGATCTGTGATGAACTTCTTTATCCAGACTCCCTCTTTTGTTGCCTTTGCTGCAACAATGTATTCCGCCTCTATGGTCGAGTCAGCAGTAGTGTCTTGCTTGGAACACTTCTAGCACACTACTCCTCCATTCAAGGTGAACATATACCCTAAATTAGACTTGTTATCATCGATATTAGACTGAAAACTCGAGTCCGTATAGCCTTCAACCCTGAGGCTACTACCTCCATATATTAGTAAAAGATCCTTAGTCTTTCTTAAGTACTTAAAGATATACTTTACTGCTTTCTAGTGCTCCAAGCCTGGATCCACTTGATACTTTCTCGTGACACTTAGAGCATATGCTATATCAGGCCTGGTACATAGCATGACATACATGGTAGACCCTATTACTGATGCATAGGGTATCTTATCCATGTTCGCCATTTATTTAGGAGTCTTTGGGGATATATTCTTTTCCAAATCATTCCATTCATTTATTAGTTTGGAAGACTTCTCAAAACCACTTTCAATAATGTTCTATAAATCAAAATCTATAGAAAGTAAAAAGATTCTCATTCTAGTTTTCTAATATATGTAGTACGTCCCATTGAACATAGAAGAACGAGTGATAGAATGATCCTCTTGGTTGCTTGCAAAAGCTATCTCTCTTGGATATTTGGGTATTAAATTAAAAAGAGATAAACCTCGCCCTGATACCAACTACTAAGATCAAGTTGGTACTAAGAGGGGGGGGGGGGGGGGGGATGGGGGGGTGAATTAGTACATTTGATAAAACTAACGTCGATTCAAAGATTCATTCGATAAAGCTTGTATCCGAAAAAGCATTTAAACTTGATAATGTTCATAAGTGATTGAGGGCAGTGAGCAAGTAAATCAGTGAGTGATAAGAATGAAAAGCATGAAAGAAATGACACAGAAAGAAAGGATACTAGATTTATAGTGGTTTGGTCATTATAATCTATATCCACTTCTGATTCCTCCTCCGTTGAGGCCCCCAGCATCCACTAATGGTCTTCCTTTAATAGGCGAAGACCAACCATTCTATTTCAATACTTTTTTCTTTTTACAAGTTTAGGAGAGAACCCTTACAAGCCTCACACCTCTCTTAAATGATCACAAAACTAAAAAGGGAGGAGGAGGACACTTAGCAATTTTACAACCAAAAATCTCATGATTTTTTTTCACACTTTCATTGCTCTTTCATATAGGAAAGAGTTGTTGAACCTTAGATTTTGATGATGAAATCAATTAGTAAATTATTTGATTTAATCCATGTGTTGAGATAAGTGTGCAGGATTAACTACGATAGTAGTAAGGCATAAAGCAGATGATGGGCCGGAGTCGAAGACTCGGACGATATACCGGGAGCTCGCCGAGAGTTCATCGTGAGATTACCGGAAGCACGAATCACCGAAAGCTCGTCGGAAGATCACCGGAACCATGTCGGAAGACTAGTCGAGAGTTTGTCAGGAGTTTGCCGGAAGCTCGCTTGAAAATTCGTCGAAAAGTTCGCCAGAAGATCGCTAAGTGAAAAAATGATGTACCGGACCATGCTTGCCTTAATCATAGTTAGAACGATAATTAGAGTTGATTTGGGAGGTAATCCCATCATCTCTGTTAGGGGCTAACTAGGCTTGGAGTTGGGCTGGTTTGGGCCAGAGTCAAGGCCTAACCAAGATGCTAAATTCCTGGAAAGCAACACCCTAGGTGGTCTGGGTGGTGGTACCGCCGGCAATTATTGCTGCTAGTGGTGGTACCGCCCCTGTCAAGTAGTGGTACCACCAGAGCTCGGTCTCCGAGCTCTTTCAGGCGTTGGTACCACCTAGATTGAGCGGTAGAACCGCTTAGTGTCAAATATTAGGCGGTAGTACAGCCCAATAATGGCGGTCGTACCGCCAGTACCTTGAAAATCCGGGATAAGACACTTTTTGGCTCCGTTTTTTAAAGCCATTGGGGCCGATAAATGCCCCATCCTTTTCAACATGAAAAGGCACCAAAGTGTGATTATAATCTTGAGTTATTGTGGTATAAAAGTGTTGTAAACAAGTGTTAGAGTCCTCCTCCTCCCTTTCTAAGTTTTTGAGATCATTCAAGAGAGATGTGAGACTTGTAAGGGTTATCTCCTAAACCCAACAAAAGGAGAAAGAGTTGTAAAAGGTGATTGTTCTTCACCTATTGAAGGAAGGCCTTCAGTGGATGCCGGTGACCTCGACGGAGGAGGAATCCGAAAGTGGATGTAGGTCACATTGACCGAACCACTCTAAATTATGGTTTCCATTTCGTTTTGAGCTATTTACTTTAATTGCAAATCATTTCATAGCTAACTACTTGTCCTCCTCTTCTTTCCTTCACTATGCTTACGCTCTCTTACGTTTCAAGTTGCTTTCTTTCCGAATTGATTTCCACCGAACGTACGAAATCATTTATGAAATCTAAGAATTTTCCGCTAGACTAATTCACCCAACACCCCCCCCCCCAAGTGATGCTCTTGATCCTAACAATTGGTATCAGAGCTCGGTTCACTCTTGTTTGGTTTAAAACCCAAGAGTGATGGCATTTGCCGGCAACTAAGAGGGTTATTTAATTACACGTCCGCCCATGTTCAATGGGATAGATTACACATATTGGAAGACTAGAATGAAAATCTTTCTAATTTCAATGGATTTTGAGCTATGGAACTTTGTCGAACATGGTTTTCAAAATTCTTCTCTTCCAATGAACGATTGGAATGAGTTGGAGAAGAAGGCCATCACTTTAAATGCCAAGGCTATGATTGCCTTGTTTTGTGCATTAGATAAAAACGAGTTTAATCGAGTGTAAGTTTGTGAAACGGCTTTTGATATTTGGCATACACTCGAAATGACTCATGAAGGCACTAGTAGAGTGAAGGAGTCAAAAATTAATCTTTTAGTGCACACTTATGAGTTGTTTAGGATGAAACCGAGTGAGACTATTGAAGACATGTACACCCGATTTACGGATGTTGTCAATGGTCTAAAAGGACTTAGTAAAAGTTTCTTAGATTTTGAACTTGTTAATAAAATTTTAAGATCCTTTCCAAAGAATTGGGACCCTAAAGTAACAACCATTCAAGAGGCCAAAGATCTAAATAATTTTCCTCTTGAAGAACTAATTGGTTCACTAATGACCTATAAAATAACTTGTAAAGCTCATGAAGAGCTTGAGGACACCCTTCCAAAGAACAGGAAGGATATGGCACTAAGAACCCAAAAAGATCAATTAAAAGAAAACTCAAGTGATGAGGACCTTGATGAAGATTTGGCACTCTTAACAAGAAAATTCAAAAAATTCATAAAAAAAAATAAATTTAAAATGACACTAAAAATAAATTTGAACCCAAGAAAGATCAAGTAATATGCTACGAATATAAGAAGCTAGGACATTACAAGAGCAAATGTCCCCTAGCCAAGAAGAGGCAACCAAAGAAGAAACAACCAAAGAAGAACATGTACTATATCCCTAGTGTCCCCAATGAGCACATGTACTGTATCCCTAGTGTCCCCACATAAGCAGCTATGAGACCAACTGCATGAATCATATGGATGAGTATACAGCACACTAGTCTATCCGGTTATCATGATGTCACTCTCGAGTAACCTATGACCGGGATTATGTAGGATCTGTGTTTAAAAATGAATCGATCTCATTATCGTGATCTCATCACGATCCGATTCCCATTGCATAGATCCAAGGACATCACAATATATACATGCATATATGCAATAGTTAATATAAAGTAATAAATACCAAAATATAATGAGCAAAAAGATTCCATGTCAAGTCACACGTGCCATCACTCACGTGATTGGCTTTTTAGGCACTATGAATAGCAATCTCCCACTTGACCTAAAGCCAATCGCCTTTGTATCTGATCCCCATCAGACCCCTATGATGCTCAAAGACAATATGAGACAATGGCTTTGTTAGTGGATCTGCAATGTTATCTTCGAATGGAACTCCTTCCACTACTACATCTCCTTAGGTCATGATCTCTCTAATAAGTTGGAACCTCTTCATAACACTTCTGATGAGACCCGGGTTCCCTTATTTGAGTAATCTCCTAGCACACTATCGTAAAATAAAGAATCAGCTCCTCGCTACTTAGCTTAACTCCTAGATCTGTGATAAACTTCTTTACCCAAACTACCTCCTTTACTACATCTGCTGTAGCAATGTACTCCGCCTCTATGGTCGAGTCGGTAGTAGTATCTTGCTTGGAACTCTTATAGCACACTACTCCTCCATTTAAGGTATACACATACCCCGAATTCGACTTACTATCATAGACATTAGACTGAAAACTTGAGTCTGTATAGCCTTCAACCCTGAGGTTACTACGTCCATATACTAGTAAAAGATCCTTAGTCCTTCTCAAGTACTTAAGGATACACTTTACTGCTTTCCAGTGCTCCAAGCCTGGATCCGCTTGATACCTGCTCATGACACTCAGAGCATGTGCTATATCAGGCCTAGTACATAGCATGGCATACATGATACACCCTATCGCTGAGCCATAAGGTATTATATCCATGTTCGCCCTTTCTTCTGAAGTCTTTGAGGACATACTCCTAGAAAGCGATATCCCATGTCTCATCGGTATGAGACCTCTCTTAGAATTTTCTATACCAAACCTTTTGATAATAGTTTCTATGTACTTGGACTGGGACAAGCTAAGCATCCTCTTGGATCTGTCTCTATAGATCCGAATCCCCAAGATATAAGATGCTTCCCCTAAGTCCTTCATGGAGAAGTGTCTAGATAACCAAGCCTTTGTTGAATCTCATATTTTGATGATGAAACCACTTGATATGCATTTATGATTTAATCTGCATTTTTGAGTGACGTAGAATGCTTCGATCAGGATGAGACAATTAAAGCAGGAAAATCATGTTGTGCCGGAGGAACATGTCAGAAGATTGGATGTCGGACCGGTGGATCGGTCGACGTATCGACAGAAGGCTTCAGGCCGTGGATTCGAGCATCGGGCCAAGAAGAACGGAGATTGTGCCAAGGATATCGAAGTTGCGAAGTCAACTGGTCGATTGGGCAATAGGCCGCAAGAGAGGACGATCCGTCGAAGAATTGGACGAAGCATCGAGGGACCAATGACATGCTGGACAACTTGATTAATTGCTTAGGATTAATTATCTCGATCGAAGTTTTGTTTCAAGTATGTAGGATTAACTATGATAGCTTGAAGACATAAAGCAAGTCTATCGGAGTCAAGTTTGATGGGTGTTCGAAAGTCCGAAGATTCATCGGAGATGCTGTTGGAACCAACCGAGAGGAAATCAGAGACTTGTCGGAGTTTTCAGAAGTTCGTCGAAGAGATCGTCGGTGGTTCGCAAAGATCACCGAGAAGGCTCGGCTACTCGCTAAACTCACCACAAGATTGGGAGCCTATTGGGAGTCCGCTGGAAGAAATCTAAGGGTGTATTGGAAGATCGCCGAAAAGCTCGCTAGAAGGAAACTCGACATTGCCGATTATAAGATTTGCTTAGGACTATGTCTTAACTTCGTAGTTTGCATGTAATTAGGGTTATGATTAAGAGTGAATCCTATAATCTGGTTAGGGGCCAATTGGGCCCGAATTTGGAATAGTTTGGGCCAAGTTTGGAGCCCAACTAGTGAGTTGGAACAGTCCAAGCGGTGCCGCCAGACTAGGCGGTGGCACCACCCAAAACCCGAAGGATCGGGCGGTGGTAGCGCCAGACTAGGTGGTGGCACCGCCTAGCACCCGAGAGGTCCGACGGTGTCACCGCCGGACTGGGCGGTGGCACCGCTGTTAGGATCAAGAGCACTAAGAGGGAGGGGGGGGGGGTGAATTAATGCAGCATAAAACTTTCGATGATTAAAATTGCATTCGTACGTTGAAATTCGATTCTGACATAAAAGTCGTTTCATGCAGATAATAACTTTGAAAGCTTACGGAAATGTATTTGAAGTAAATTAAGGCAGAAAGTTTACAGTTAAGATAGAAATCGGAATGTAAGCGCAAACTGAAATATGATGTTCGTATGATAAAACTGATTTCTGATGTAAAACTGTTTTCAGAAACTTAACTTGAAATTGAGTTCGTAAAAGAGCAGAAGTCAGTAAGCTATTGAGGAGGTTTGCAGTAAAGATAAAATGCTCAAAGTAAATGCAAACCGAGATTTAGAGTGGTTCGGTCAATCTTGACCTACATCCACTTTTGGCTTCCTCCACCAACGAGGTCACCGACGTCCACTAGAGGCCTTCCTTCAAAAGGCGAAGGCCAACCACCCTTTTACAGTTTCACTCCTTTTGATAGGCTTAGGAGACAACCATTGCAAACTTTTCTCTCCTCTCTTGAAAGATCAAAACTTAGAAAAAGAGGGAGGAGAACTTCTAGCCTTTACAACACTTTTGAGCTCTAAAAATCACAAAGTAAGATTGGATTTTCAGTGCCCTTTCATGCAGGAAAGGGTGGGGTATATATAGGCCCCAAACTAGTTTGAATTTGGAGCTAAAAAATGTCTTTTCCAGGATTTCCGGGATCCTAGCGGTACCACCTCCTGACTGGGGTGGTACAACCGCCTTGCAGCTCGGAGACTGAGCTTCTGGGCGGTGCCACCGCCTGACAGGGGTGGTTACACCGCCCAGTCTCGCTCGGAGACTGAGCCCTGGCAGTGCCACCGTCTTTCTGGGCCAGTTGCACCGCCCAGCTTTCCTGGGAGACCCTCTCCTGGGCGGTGCCACCGCCTAGTAGGAATTCTGGTACGAATGAGTTGATCTATTCGGCCCAATTTGGGTTTGTCAAGGGCCCAATTACCCCCAGATTAAATTAATGGGATCACCTCCCATTCCTAACTTATTATACATACTAACTATGACAATTCTTAAGACATTTACTACAGCTTGCTCCGGTGCGTCAATCGCTTCTTCTGACGAGCTTCCGGCGAACTTCCAGCGAACATCCGAGGAACCTCCGGCGATGCTCCGACAGACTTCTGGCAAACTCCTGGACTTGAGATGATCCACTTGGCGAGTTCCGATGAGCTTCTTTTGGCAAGCTCTTGGACTTCTTGGATTTGTTCCCATAGAACCTCCGACGACCGTCCGGACTTCCGTCGAGCTCTCGAACTCCCAACGTGATCATAGTCTTTGACTCCGACTCAACTCCTGCTGCATGTCTTACTTTCATCGTAGTTAATCCTGCATACTTATCTCAACATATGGAATAGATAACAAATGACAATTGACTTCATCATCAAATCTAAGATACAACAATCTCCCCCTTTTTTATGATGACAATCAATTGATAATGGAGTTAACCTTAACTCCCCCTATCTATATGCCATACTTGAGATAAGTCATTCTTGAATTCAAGGCCTTTGAAATCAATAGACTTATTGATAAGTTAAGAACTCTTAACCTTATCAATTACTCTCATCATAATTCCTATCTTGATGTATCTTACTGAAAATGATGTCAAGACTTGACATCCATTCTCAAGTTTTACATTTCAAATATGAATGATTGTAGCAGTTCAACATAAGATATCAACATGTAAAATTACGATGCAAGTTCTTGATATCTTAATATGATGTAAACATGGCATAATGCAAATATGGCAATCATAGTTATCATCGATTCATATATTTTCGATGATGCAAGCATGGCATAATCATAGCATCAATTCATATATCTCTCCCCCTTTGTCATCAACAAAAAGGAAACCGATATAAACAATTTTTAAGCATAAGTGTAGTTTTATTCATGCCCTAACTAGGTTCATGTCATTTTCCAACAGTGAGTGATAGGATACCAATTATGTAAACATCTCAAGGAAAACATGACATGGAGATAGCTTTTAATACTTCTTCCTTTTCATTTGTTATTATCTTTTTGCATGAAGGAGGAAGGCTATTTGTGATACCAGCTATTTGTGAGTTTACTTTGAATGAAGTTAAAATCTATGAGAGATTAAATCATATTATATTTTTACAAGGATCAAGATATGTATGTGAAACAAATCCTTGCAAGTAAAAACACTATCATCCATATTTCAAAAAGGAATTTACATGCAGCAATCATTTTATCAAATCCATTTCTCAAAAAATAATTTTCACATGATAAGTGTATGAGAGATGTTTTTGCTAGTTGATTCCATATGTCAAAAATCAATGATGAGAATCAAACTCGATATACATATGCTTATTAAGTTCGGAAAAGGATAATATATCGAGAAAATCTGATTGTTAGGATACCACTAGTTAAGAGAATCCAAAAATGAAATTAACACTTTCATGTATTCGGACAAGACTATACTATAGATTTTCAAATACAATCATGAAGACAAAACATGCTCATTGTTATGGAAATTTTTGTATCCAAAAAACATAATTTCCAACATGTAATTTTAGGCATGTAATGGCAATCAAGTGATTTGATCATTCAATCAATAAAGTCCGAAAAATGATTTTAACAAGTTTATGCATTCAAACACATTAACATTCATAATTCTCTTCTAAAAAAATTAAATTGTTCTTCGCTTAGAGGTTTTGTAAAAATATCAGCTAGTTGATGCTTAGTATCAATGAACTCTATGATTACATCATGATTAGTCACATGATCTCGTATGAAGTGATGTCTAATATCAATATGTTTTGTTCTTAAGTATTGAATGGGATTCTTTGTTAAATTTATTGCACTTGTGTTATCACATTTAATGAGAATGTTTTTAAGATGGACTTTGTAATCTTCTAAGGTGTTTTTCATCCACACAACTTGTGCACAGCATGCACTAGCTGCAATATACTTAGCTTCAGTTGTTGGTAGTGCAATCGAGTTTTGTTTCTTAGATGACCAGGAAACAAGGGAATGTCACAAAAATTGACATGATCCTGATGTGCTTTTTCTATTTAATCTACACCCAGCAAAATCTGCATCAGCATACACAATTAACTCAAAATTCTCGGATTTTGGATACCATAATCCTAGATTTATGGTACCTTTACGATATCTAAGTATTCTTTTAACCGCTGTAAATGAGATATCTTAGGGTTCGATTGAAACCTAGCACAAAGTCCTACAATGAACATGATATCTAGTCTAGTTGCAGTGAGGTAAAGTAAACTTCCTATCATACCCCTATAAGTTTTTTTATCGAAGCTTTCTCCACTTTCATCAACTTCTAACTTAGTGGAGGTGGTCATAGGAGTGTTAATAGCTTTTGAGCTATTCATATTAAAACTTTTTAGCAAATCTAAGGCATATTTAGTTTGACTAATAAAGATGTCATTGCTTAGTTACTTAATTTATAAGCCTAAAAAAAAAGTTAATTCTCCCATCAAACTCATTTCAAATTTGAGACTCATGGTTTCAGTAAAATATTCACAAAGAGATTCATTCATAGAACCGAAGATAATATCAACATAAATCAGAACAATGAGAAAATTAGTTTCAAAATTTTTGATAAACAATGTGGTATTGACCTTGCCTTTTGTGAAATTATTTTCAATAAGAAAAGTACTTAATCTATCATACCAAGCCCTTGGGGCTTGTTTTAAATCATAGAGAGCTTTTGTTAATTTAAATACATGATTAGGGAGGCTTTTATTTTCAAATCTGGGAGGTTGTTCAACATAAACTTCTTCAGAAATAAAGCCATTAAGAAAAGCGCTATTAACATTCATTTGAAACAACTTAAAATTATTATTACTAGCATAGGCAAGGAGCATCCTTATGGCTTCTAATCTAGCCATAGGAGCGAAGGTTTCTTCGTAATCAATACCTTCTTCTTGGTTGAAACCTTTGGCCACTAATCTAGCCTTGTTTCTAACCATGATACCAGATTCATCTTGCTTGTTTCTAAAGACCCATTTAGCACCAATAACTAAATGGTCATTTGGCCTAGGAACAAGCTTCCACACCTCATTTCTCTCAAATTTATTTAACTCATCTTGCATTGCGATAATCCATGAATCATCTTTCATAGCTTCGTCAATACATTTAGGTTCAATTTGGGAGAGAAAAGCGGTGTTGGCACAGAAATTTTTAAGAGAAGAACGTGTTTGAACCCCCTTAGATGTATCTCCTAGGATTAGCTCCTTAGGATGAGCATCTACATACTTCCAATCCTTGGGTAAGGGTGTTTTGGAAGTGGATGCATCCAAGTTGCTAGTTGGAGAAGGGGTTTCATTTAAATTCAAAGAATTAAAATTAACATCATCATCAAAATCATTTTCCTTGATTTCGGAAGTCTCATTAAAAACAACATGAATGGATTCTTCTATAATTAAAGTTCTTTTATTGAAGATACGAAAAGCTTTAGAAACCGAAGAATAACCAAGAAAAATTCCATCATCAGATTTAGCATCAAATTTTCCTAAGGCATCTTTTTCGTTCAAGATAAAACACTTACACCTAAAAACTTTAAAATATGAAACATTGGGTTTTTTATTTTTCCACAACTCATAGGGAGTTTTGGTGAGTAAGGGTCTTACTAGAACTCTATTCAAAATATAGCATGCAGTGTTTACGGCTTCGGCCCAAAAGTATTTGGGTAGGCTATGTTCATTTAATATGGTTCTTGTCATTTCTTGTAAATTTCTATTCTTTCTCTCTACTACTCCATTTTGTTGAGGATTTCTTGGAGTAGAGAAGTTGTGGTTGTATCTATTAGACTCACAAAATTCTTGGAAATCACGGTTTTGAAATTCTCCACCGTGATCACTTCGAATTGATGAAATCATAAAACCCTTTTCATTTTGAACAAGTTTACAAAACTTGGTGAAATACTTAAAGCACTCATTTTTGTGTTTCAAGAAGTAAGTCCATGTGTATCTACTATAGTCATCTACAATGACAAAGGCGTATTTGCTACCTCCTAGGCTTGATGTAGAGATTGGTCCGAACAAATCCATATGGATCAATTGTAAGGGCCTAGAGGTGCGTATTTAATTCTTAGATTTGAAACTACTCTTAGTTTGTTTTCCTAATTGACAAACATCACACACATTATCTTTGATGAACTTGATATGAGGAATTCCTCGTACAAGTTCTTTGGATGATATTTGAGTGATTAGTTTCATGCTAGCATGACCTAATCTCCTATGCTAAAGCCAAGCATCCTCATTCAAAACTGAGAAACACATTTCATTGCAATCATCCTTGATGTTAATGGTGTATATGTTATTTTGTTTTAATGCAATCATAGATGTATTTTGGTGTGGTTTTTCAATAACGCAAGCATTAGATTATTTATTTGACGATATATCCTTTATCACATAATTGACTAATACTTAAGAGGTTATGTTTTAAACCATTAACTAACAAAACATCATCAATAAAGAAGTTGGCATGATTTTACCCTTGTTATTGTCTCCGAAGGTGACATAGCCTTCGTCTACGCTAGTGAGCTTAGAGAATTGAGATGGATCTCCGGTCATATGCCTTGAGCATCCACTATCAAGGTACCATCTCTTGCTCTTAGCTTGTGATGGTGAATGTCTCTACAATAAAAGATGATTTTTAGGTACCCATTTACTTTTGGGTGCCTCAAAAACTGATCTACATTGTTTATTATGTTGCATAGAGTTTATCATGGTTCCTTTAGGAACCCAAATCAGTTTGTTCAGACTAATTTTCTTGAATGGACAATGATACATTTTATGTCCATGTTTGCAACAAAAGTTGCATTTGCTTTGGTGATGAATATGTAAGATAGTGCCTTTTATGAAGGTAGTTGGATATTGGTGAGGACTTCTCACAAATCCGATTCCACTTCTTTTGGGAATGTGACCCTTGTTTGCAATGATCATGTTCAAAGCTTTGCTACCAACCTTGAATTTCTTCAAAGTGTCCTTAAGTAGCAAGTTTTCCTTTTGGAGAGTTTCTAGATCATGGCATTTTTCACATTGAGCTAAACTATCGTGATATTCCGTTTTTAATTTATCAAAATTGCTAACAAGACTATCATGCTTATTTTTTAACAATTTATATTTTCTATTAATTGTTTCGCATTCATCAAATAAGTCATGGAAGGCATTTAATAATTCATCAAATGATAAATTTGCATCAATTAAATTTGTTACCTCTTCTCCAATGGCCATTAAGGCGTAATGAGCAACTTGCTCGGTGTTGGACTCCTCTTCTTCGGACGCGCTCGTGTCATCCCACGTTGCTTTGAGTGCCTTCTTCTTTGATGTTCTCTTCTTGGCTTAGAGACAATCACTTTTGTAGTGTCCCGGCTTTTTGCATTCGTAACAAATAACTTGGTCCTTTTTGGGTTCAAGTTTATTTTTTATGTCAATTTTAAACTTGTTTCTCTTAATTAATTTTTTGAATTTCCTTGTTAGAAGTGCCAAGTCATCTTCACAGTTCTCATCACTTGAGTTTTCTCTTAAGTGGTCATCTAAAGTTCTAAGTGTCATATCCTTCCTGTTCTTTAGAAGGATGTCTTCTTGCTCTTCATGAGCCTTGCAAGTCATTTCATAGGTCATTAATGACCCGATTAATTCTTCGAAAGGGAAGTTGTTTAAATCTTTAGCCTCTTGAATAGCAGTGACTTTAGGGTCATAACTCTAAAGAAGGGATCTTAGAATCTTATTTACGAGCTCAAAATCTGAAAAACTTTTACCGAATCCTTTTAGACCATTGACGACATCCGTGAAACGGGTGTACATATCGCCAATATTCTCGCTCGGGTTCATTCAGAAAAGTTCAAAAGAATGTATCAAAAGATTGATTTTTTACTCTTTCACTCTACTTGTGACTTCGTGAGTCACTTCGAGTGTATGCCAAATATCAAATACGGTTTCACAAACCGAAACACGATTGAACTCATTTTTATCAAGCGCACAAAATAAGGCATTCATAGCCTTTACATTAAGAGCGAAAGTCTTCTTCTCCAATTCATTCCAATCGATTATTGGAAGAGAAGAAATCGAAAATCCATTTTCGACAAGATTCCAAAGTTCAAAATCCATTGAAATAAGGAAGATCCTCATTCGGGTCTTCTAATAGGTGTAGTCCGTCCCATTGAACATGGATGGACGTGTAATAGAGTAGCCCTCTTGGTTTTCGGCGTATGCCATCTCTCTTGCGTTTTAATCTGTTTGAGAGTTAACCCCGTTCTGATACAAATTGATAGGATCATGAGCACTAAGAGGGGGGGGGGGGTGAATTAGTGCAGCGGAAAACTTTCGACAATTAAAACTACGTTCGTACATTGAAATCCGATTCCGACATAAAAGTCGTTTCGTGCAGATAATAACTTTGAAAGCTTACGAAAATGTATTTGAAGTAAAGTAAGGCAGGAAGTTTGCAGTTAAGATAGAAATTGGAATGTGAGCGCAAACTGAAATATGATGTTCGTACGATAAAACCGATTTCCGACGTAATACCATTTTCGAAAACTTAACTTGAAAGTGAGTTCGTAAAAGAGCAGAAGGTAGTAAGATATTGAGGAGGTTTGCAGTAAAGATAAAATGCTCAAAGTAAATGCAAACCAAGATTTAGAGTGGTTCGGTCAATCTTGACCTACATCAACTTTTGGCTTCCTCCACCAATGATGTCATTGATGTCCACTAGAGGCCTTCCTTCAATAGGCGAAGGCCAACCACCCTTTTACAGTTTCACTCCTTTTAACGGGCTTAGGAGACAACCCTTACAAACTTTTCTCTCCTCTCTTGAAAGATCAAAACTTGGAAAAAGAGGGAGGAGAACTTCTAGCCTTTACAACACTTTTGAGCTCTAAAAATCACAGAGTAAGATTGGTTTTTCGGTGCCCTTTAATGCAGGAAAGGGTGGGGTATATATAGGCCCTAAACTAGTTTGAATTTGGAGCTCAAAAATATCTTTTTCCAGATTTTCGGGGTCCTGGCGGTATCACCTCCTGACTGGGGCGGTACAACCGCCTAGTAGCTCGGAGACTGAGCTTCTAGGTGGTGCCACCGCTTGGCAGGGGGTTGCACCGCACAGTATCGCTCGGAGACTGAGCCCTGGCGGTGCCACCGCCTTCCTGGGGCGGTTGCACCACCCAGCTTTCCTGGGAGACCCTCTCCTGGGTGGTGCCACCACCGACCCTAGCGGTGCCACCGCCTAGTAGGAATTCTGGTCCGAATGGGTTGATCCATTCGGTCCAATTTGGGTCTGTCAAGGGCTCAATTGCCCCCAGATTATGTTAATGGGATCACTGCCCATTCCTAACTTAATCTACATGCTAACTACGATAATTCTTAAGACATTTACTACAGCTTGCTCCAGTGCGTCAATCGCTTCTTCCGGTGAACTTCCGGTGAACATCCGACGAACCTCCGACAATGCTCCGACGAACTTCCGGCAAACTCTTCGATTTGTGATGATCCACTTGGCAAGTTCCGACGAGCTTCTTTTGGCAAGCTCCTGGACTTCTCGGATTTGTTCCCGTAGAACCTCCGATGACCGTCCGGACTTCCGTCGAGCTCTCGAACTCCAAACGTGATCATAGTCTTTGACTCCGGCTCAACTCCTACTGCATGTTTTACTTTCATCATAGTTAATCCTGCACACTTATCTCAACATATGGATTAGATAACAAATGACAATTGACTTCATCATCAAAATCCGAGATACAACAACCGCCAGTACACTATCAGTGTCAGACATTGACAGGCGGTGGCACTGCCAGTATCGGGAACCCAAGAGAATTCAAAATTTGGAGCCCAAATTTGAATCCTCTTGAGGCCTATAAATACCCCTCAATTCTCAATAGAGAATACAACCTTTGAGAAGCAATAGATTGAGATAAAAGCCTTAGCAAAGTCTTTAGCAAGCCTTATTTTCAATTGCTTGAGTGTTCACATCCTTCTTTCTCGTTGAAAATTTGTAAGAGTATGAACCACTTATAAAAGGTTATAAGAGGGGTATTTGTCCTTCCCCTTTAAAGTGATTTGCTAGTGGAAATTGGGAGCCTCTTCGAAGAAGGCTTCGCAAGTGGATGAAGGTCATTTTGGCCGAACCACTTTAAATTGGTGTGTTCCTTGAATGTGTGAGTTCTTGCTTTCCTAAAATTGTTATTTATACTATTGCTAGCTTTCGGTTTTCATCTATTCAAGTTACTATCGAAACGAAATCTCCTTGTATTTACGAATTCGTTTTTAAACTTACAAGTTTTAATCCGCTGCACTAATTTACCCCCCCCCCCCCCCCCTCTTAGTGCCACTCCGATCCTAACAATTGATATCAGAGCCTTGTTATTTCTTAGTTGGTTTAACACCCAAGAGAAATGACTCTTTACAGCCTTCAAGAAGGACACTCTCTCTTTCATCCTCCCTTTTTCAATGGGACGGACTACACTTATTGGAAAACTCGAATGAGAGTTTTCTTACTTTCTTTGGATTTGAATTTATGGGACATAGTCGAAAATGGATTTGAAATGTCTTCTCTTCCAATGAACCATTGGAATGATTTGGAGAAGAAGATGTTTTCTCTAAATGCAAAGGCTATGAATGCCTTATATTGTATACTTGACAAAAATGAATTTAATTGTGTTTCGAATTGTGATTCGAATTTTGATATTTGAAGAATTCTTAAGGTCACTCATGAAGGCACTAGCCGAGTGAAAGAGTCCAAAATCAACATTCTTGTGCATTCTTACGAACTTTTCCGGATGAAACCAAGTGAGTCCATCGGAGACATGTACACTCGTTTCACGGATGTCATCAATAGACTCAAAGCTTTTAGTAAAGATTTTTCTAACTTTGAATTAGTAACTAAAATTCTAAATCCCTTCCAAAGAGTTGGGATCCAAAAGTTACGGCCATTCAAGAGGTCAAGGATCTTAAAACATTTCCACTCGAAGAACTAATTGGGTCTCTAATGACCTACGAAATGAAAAATGTGACAAAAAGGGAACTCGAGAACAACCTTCCAAAGGACAGGAAGGATTTGGGACATAGAACACATGAAGACCACTCGAGCATAAGCTCAAGTGATGGTGAACTTAAACTACAAATCAAACAAAAATTAAAAAGCAAAAAGAACAGAACTACTTGCTTTGAATGCAAGAAAAAGAACACAAATTGGGATGAATCGAGCTCGTCTGAAGATGAGGAGAAAATCAAGAAAGGAGAGGTGGTAAACTATGCCTTAACCGCTTTCAACGATGAGGTAATTGAAACCCCCTTAATTTATTTTGAAATTACTTGGTGTTTTCTATGAAGCATTTTCTTTTTTTTGAATAATCATTTTTTCTTGAAAAGTGCATGTTTTATGTTAATGGAATAAAATGTTAGATTTAAATCTAATGATCATATGTATGTTTTTCTTAAGAAGAAAAAAATGTGTAACTTGATGATTTTTTATTTTGATTGAAACCATGCTTGATGTCTTAATGAAAATAATAAGAAGTTTAATATCATGCTTAATGATGATGCATGGCTTTTGTATGGAAACCTAAGCATGAAAAGATAGATTCACCTAAAAAGAAAAATGCATGATTACAACAAATAACAAAATGATTTTTGTTGAAAATACCTTATGCTAAATGAAACCATGATTGATGAATATCCTTTATGTTTAATGATTTCTTTGCCTTGTATGTCCTATCATGATGAATATTTTGAAAATAAATGAAATCATGCTTATCATTCTAGTATTTTTGAAAATAATCATGAAAATTATATGTTTATGATAAACAAAATGATTTTGATTAAAAATGCCTTATGAAATATGATATCATGCCTAATAAATTTATTTTTTTTGAAACTATGCATGATGATGTTGAGTTTTGGGTGATTTATAGTTTATTGATTTTGATGATATCTATAATGATCTTTTACGATTTATGGATTATCGATTTATACCATGATAAAAGTGGCTTTAAAAATAATACATGTTTTGATTTGATATAAATGAAATAGGCATGCTTGACGATTGATGATTGTATACTTTAAAAATGACGATTGACGATTGACAATTGATGATTCACGATTCATGATAATAAGAGTGGCTATTACACATAAATGAAATAGTGTCATGCTTGATTGACGATTGTATACTTAATGATGCATAAAGTTATAATAAAATTATTGAAATTTTGATACCATGATTTGATGATTTTATGCATGAGATTTTAAAGTTATACATGATAATCTTTATGGTTTATTGTGTTGAATCTCGTATTTTGATGATGAAACTACTTGATATATGTTTATGATTTAATCTTCGTTTTGAGTGACGCAGGATGCCTCGATCAGGATGAGACAGTTAAAGCAGGAAAATCATGTTGTGCCGGAGGAACATGTCAGAAGATTGGACGTCGGGCCGGTGGATCGGTCGACGTATCGACAGAAGGCTTCGGGCCGTGGACTCGGGCATCGGGCCAAGAAGAGCGGGTATTGTGCCAAGGATATCAGAGTTGTGGAGTCAACTGGCCGATTGGGCAATAGGCCGCAGGAGAGGACGATGCGCCGAAGAATCAGACGAAGCGTCGAGGGACCAATGACATGCCGGACAACTTGGTTAATTGCTTAGGATTAATTGTCTCGATCGAAGTTTTGTTTTAATTGTGCAGGATTCACTATGATAACGATGAAGACATAAAGCGAAACAAAGTGTCGGAGTCAAGCGCGAAGGATTTGTTGCGAGTTCGAGAGTTCGACGGAAGTCCGAAGGTTCATCGGGAATGCTACCGGAACTAGCCGAGAATGAGTTGGGAGCTTGCCGAAGGATTTTCGGAAGCTCGCCGGAAGGTTCGTTGGAAGTTCGCGGAGCTCGCCGAGAAAGATCGGAGCTTGCCGAAGAAGCTCATTGGAACTCGCTAAGATCAAATCGTGAAGTCTAGGAGCTTGTCGGGAGTCCGCAGAATGGTTTCCGAGAGTTCATCGGAAGACCGCCGGAAGTTTGCCGAAAGCTCGCCAGAAGAAGTCTTGACTTGCGGACTTTGTAATAGCTTAGAAAATGTCTTTAAAATCATAGTTAGCACGTTAATTAGGGTTAGGATTAGGTGTTAGTCCTATAACCCAAGTAGGGGTCAATTAGGCCCAAGTTCGGACTGGTTTGGACCAAGTTTGGAGCCAAACCAAGTGAGCTGAAATTGTGAAAGAGGTGGCACCGCCCCAGCCAGGAGGTGGCACCGCCTGGGCTAAGCCTCCCAGCGAGACTGGGCGGTGCAACCTCCCCAGCCAGGAGGTGGCACCGCCTGAGCTCAGTCTTCGAGCTAGACTGGGCGGTGCAACCTCCCTGACAGAGAGGTGGCACCGCTTGAGCTCGGTCTTCGAGCTCTGGTAGAGAGGTGCAACCGCCTCAGTCAAGAGGTGGCACCGCCTGGGGCTCAGTCTCCAAGCCAGACTCAGGAGGTGCAACCGCCCCTGACAGAGAGGTGCAACCGCCTGAGCTCAGTCTTCGAGCTCTGCCAGGCGGTGCAACCTCTCCAGTCAGGAGGTGCAACCGCCTGATCCCGGAATTCCGGGATTTGATCGTTTTGAGCTCTAAATTTGAACTGGGTTGGGGCCTATAAATACCCCACCCATTCAGCACTAAAAGCACAGAACACACACTCAAAATCTTGCTATCTTTCTGTGTTTCTTAGAGCTCAAAACTGCTAGTTCTCCTCTTTCTATTCTTCAAGTTTGAGTTGTAAAAAGATGAGAGAAAACTTCTGTAAGGGTTATCTCCTAGGCCCGTCAAAAGGAGTGAATCTGTAAGAGGGTAGTTGGCCTTCGCCTATTGAAGGAAGGCTCCTAGTTGACGTCGGTGACCTCGCCAGTGGAGGAAGCCAAAAGTGGAGTAGGTCAAGACTGACCGAACCACTCTAAATCTCTGGTTTGCGTTTATTTTGAGCACTTTATCATTACTGCAAACCTCCTACATAGCTACTGCTCTCTACGCTTTTACGAACAAGTTTCTAAGTTCTAATCTTTCCGAATCTGTATTCAGACGTCAAAAGGTGTTTTCGTACGATCTTTACATTGCAGCTTACATTTACGTCTTGAATCTGTTTATAACTGCGAACTGTCTTCTGTGCTTTTACGAACGAGTTTCTTTGCAGTTTACATTTACATTTTGATTCTATTTATAACTGCAAACTGTCTTCTGCAATTTTACTAACGAGTTTCAACATTTAGACGTAAAACTGCATTTAGACGTAAATCGGCTTTCCTCGCACAATCATCATATTTCAGTTTACGTTTACGTCTTGATTTCAATTGCATACTGCCTTCTGCGAATATACAAACGAGTTTCAAAGTTCAGACGTAAATCTACGTTTAAGACGTAAATCTACGTTTAGACGTAAATCTGCGTTTAGACGTAAATCTGCGTTTAGACGTAAATATGCTTTTTGCAGATTACTTTTTGAGCTGTACAATAGTAGACATTGTCTTTATACTTCTGCTTAAACTGCGCTTAGACGCAAACTGTGTTTATACGCAAACTGCGCTTAGACGCAATCTGCGCTTAGACGCAAACTGCGCTTAGACGTAATCTGAGTTTAGACGCAATCTGCATTTAGACGCAAACTGCGTTTAGACGCTAACTGTGTTTAAACGTAAACTGCACTTAATCATAAGTAATCTTAGAATCGGCTTTGCATCAAAATAGTTTTTATCGAACGAACGCAGCTTTCGTTTTTAATCGCTGAAAGATTTCCGCTGCATTAATTCACCCCCCCCCCCCCCCCTCTTAGTGCTCTCGATCCTAACATATTGATCTTGATGGTTTTTATGAAGAAATTTATTTTTTAATCCTAAACATTGATGCATGTTTTTATTTGACAAAAAAGGCAAAGGCATGCTTATATGAAACAACTAAATAGATAAAAGTATTTTTCTTGAAAATTCTTGATTTGATGAATCTATTTTATCATCTTTTTATGAATCTCTAGAAAATGATTTTGATTTGATGATTTGAATTTGAATGAGCTTTATCTTGATTTTTCGAGATTTATAACTTGAGATTTACTCTATAAAAATCAAGAACTTCTATCCTCTATATTCCTTTTTAGCATCTACTATCCAAATGAATTATGATTGGTATCATTTCTTTATTTCTTCTTGTCGTGCATTAAAGAGAAAATTTTCCTAAATGAATCATGATTTTTCGGAACCACAATTCTTTTTATGATTCATAATGAATTAAGAAATTGTATATGCTTGAATTAATATCTTGTTCTCCTACAAGATTGAATGAATTTTATCTATATCATGATCTCCTAAGATCTCTCTTTGAATATTTAAAGAGAAGCATTTTCTAGATGAATCATGATTTTGATGATTGAATATTTGATATGCTTGAATTAATATCTTGTTCTCCTACAAAATTGAATGAATTTTATCTATATCATGATCTCCTAAGATTTTCCTTTGATTATTTAAGAGGAGATTTTTTCAAAAGAAAACATGTATTTTGGTATTATCTTTTCATGAGATGATTTTTATGCAATTCCTTATATTTATGAAATATTTATCGCATCACCCAATAACTCTTCTTGATATTCTTTATGTGATGATATGAATACATGAAATATTCATTAATTTATTTTGGTGTATACAAATAAGAAATTTCGATCATGCATTGTAGGATATAATTTGACAAAATTGGTACCATCATGATGTGAAATAAATGATGATTTGGAATTTTGTATGTAATGATCATTTTACATTCTATATACATGATGATTTGGAATTATGCATGCAATACTTTAACTTATGATAATATATATGCAAAGATGAAATATTTATGATAAAATAATTTTTTTGATATTCATGATTTGAATTTTCATCTATGCTATTTACCTTTGTCATAATTTTGAAATTAATGTAAAGGGTCTTCCCTTCTTTTTGCCAATGACAAAGGGGGAGAAAGAGCTGCTAATGTGCTATCTTGAATTAATGTTAAGGGTCATCTCAAAGGGAAATGTTGCTAGCTAGCTTGCACAAGTCAAGAGAAGATGCAAACGTAATTCATGTAGTTTGCTTCATGTAAAACATTGTCTCATGCAAGCTTGTTATCTTGCACTTTGCTAGCTTGCACTTTATAAAGGAAGCAAAAATATCACTTCTCAAAAGAGAAGAAAGAATTTACTATCTTAAACATCACAAAAATTTGCTACCTTGCATGATGTAAAATTTGCTAAGAATGCTATCTCAAAAGAGTTGCTTTCTTGAACATCTCAAAACTACTAGCTTGTATGTCCTAAAAGTGTTATAGACTTTGTTAGCTTGTATGTTGTAGTAATTGCTATCATACTACCTTGCATATCGATGATAATAGCAAAATTGCATGATGAAAAATCTAGGAGATTATATTAATTATACAATATGTTGAACTTGGATATTTCAAAAACTTCCAACTTTCACTTTGTGATAGGAAGCAAGAATCATGAGCTTACACAAGAAACCTATCTTGCTTTACTTTCGAAACTTTTTGCTAGCTTGCATGTAGCAAAACTTGCATATCATAAAAATTGCTAGCTTGTAGTCTAAAGAGAAGAAAACAGTTGCCATCTCAAGAAAAACAAACATGCTAAACTTACACATCTTTAATTGCTCGATTGCATGATGATAAAATTTAACACTATATTTTTTCATGCAATATATTGAACTTTATATCTCAAACACATAGAAAGTAACACTTCTCTTTTTTGTTGATGACAAAGGGGGAGAAGTATAATCATGTTATGCATGATGACGTGTTGTAAATATTCATGATGAATATTTGCAATGATTTGAATTCGGCTTGAATTCAAGGTTCTATCAATATGGTATATTGATAGGGAGAGTTTGTTTAAACTCCAGGAATTAAGGTTAACTCTGTCATCAAGTGGTTGTCATCATCAAAAAGGGTGAGATGATTGAATCTCGTATTTTGATGATGAAACCAATTAATATGCATTTATGATTTAATCTACGTTTTTGAGTGACACTGGATGCTTCGATCAGGATGAGACAATTAAAGCAGGAAAATCATGTTGTGCCGGAGGAACATGTCAGAAGATTGGATATCGGGCCGGTGGATCGGTCGACGTATTGACAGAAGGCTTTGGGCCGTGGATTCAAGCATCGGGCCAAGAAGAGCAGAGATTGTGCCAAGGATATCGGAGTTGCGGAGTCAACTGACCGATTGGGCAATAGGCCGTAAGAGAGGACGAGGCGTCGAAGAATCGGACGAAGCATCGAGAGACCAATGACATACCGGACAACTTGATTAATTGCTTAAGATTAATTATCTCGATCGAAATTTTGTTTTAAGTATGTAGAAATAACAATGATAGCTTGAATACATAAACCAAGTCTATCGGAGTCAAGTTTGATGGGTGTTCGAAAGTCTGAAGATTCGTCGGAATGCTGCCGGAACCAACCGAGAGGAAATCGGTGACTTGTCGGAGTTTTCAGAAGTCCGCCGAAGAGATCGTTGGAGGTTCACGAAGATCATCGAGAAGGCTCGGCTACTTGCTGAACTCACCACAAGATCGAGAGCCTGTTGGGAGTCCGCCGGAAGAAATCCGAGGGTGTATCGGAAGATCGCCGGAAGGAAACTCGAGATTGCCGGTTATATGATTTTCTTAGGACTATGTCTTAACTTCGTAGTTTGCATGTAATTAGGGTTAGGATTATGAGTTAATCCTATAATCTAGTTAGGGGCCAATTGGCCCCGAATTTGGACTAGTTTGGGCCAAGTTTGGAGCCCAACTAGTGAGCTGGAACAGTCCAGGTGGTGGCACCGCCAGATTGGGTGGTGGCACTGCCCAGAACCCGAAGGATCGGGCGATGGTACCGCCGGACTAGGTAGTGGCACCGCCCAGCACCCGAGAGGTCCAGTAGTGGCACCACCGGACTGGGCGGTGGCACCGCCGGTACACTATCAGTGTCAGACACAGATAGGCGGTGGCACCGCCAACATCGGGAACCCAAGAGAATTCAAAATTTGGAGCCCAAATTTGAATCCTCTTGAGGTCTATAAATACCCCTTAATTCTCAGCAGAGAATACAACCTTTGAGAAGCAATAGATTGAGATAAAAGCCTTAGTAAAGTCTTTAGCAAGTCTTGTTTTCAATTGCTTGAGTGTTCACCTCCTTCTTTCTCGTTGAAAATTTGTAAGAGTATGAACCACTTGTAAAAGGTTGTAAGAGGGCTATTTGTCCTTCCCCTTCAAAGTGATTTGCTAGTGGAAGTTGTGAGCCTCTTCGAAAAAGGCTTCGCAAGTGGATGTAGGTCATTTTGACCAAACCACTTTCAATTGGTGTGTTCCTTGAATGTGTGAGTTCTTACTTTCCTGAAATTATTATTTACACTACTGCTAGCTTTCGATTTTCATCTACTCAAGTTACTATAGAAACGAAATCTCCTCGTATTTACGAATTAGTTTTTAAACTTACAAGTTTTAATCTGCTGCACTAATTCACCCCCCCCCCCCCCTTGCTCTTAGTGCCACTCCAATCCTAATAGCATGTGGATAGCATTCCTACGTCATTCCCAATGATTAGGATATTATCCACATATAACACCAAAAAGGTGATAGCGCTCCCACTTACCTTCCTATACACACAAGGCTCATCTTCGTTATTAACGAAGTCATAAGATCTGATTGCCTCATCAAATCTTATGTTCCAACTTTAGGAAGCTTACTTTAGTCCATAAATGGATCTAAGCAACCTACACACCTTATCTGGGCAATTCTTGGACACAAATCCCTTAGGTTGTATCATATACACCTCCTCCTCAAAGTTCCCATTGAGGAATATAGTTTTCACATCCATCTGCCAGATCTCATAATCATAGTGTGCTACAATAGCCAATAGAATTTGGACATATCCCTAGAATGAGATGGGTAGGTCAACAAAACTCATCACGGACCGTACCATGTCTAATAGTGTACGATTTCTCTTTCAGAGACACTATTGAGTTGAGGTGTATAAGGAGGTGTCCATTGGGATAATATCCCATGGTCCTTGAGGAACTGAGTAAACTCTATACTTAAGTACTCACCTCCTCGATTTGATCGAAGAGTCTTGATACTCTTTCCAGTCTGGTTCTCCACTTCATTCTTATACTCTTTGAATTTCTCAAAGGCCTCGAACTTGTACTTCATTAAGTACACATCCATACCATGAGAAATCATCAGTAAAGATAATGAAGTAGGAGTAACCACTAATGGCATAAGTTGATATGGGTCCACATACATCACTATATATGAGTTCCAATAGCTCAGTGGCTCTCTCTCTAGTTCCACTAAATGGAGAGTTAGTTAGTTTTCCACGAAGACAAGGTTCGGAAGTTGCATATGACTCATAATCAAATGGATCTAGATATCCATTATTTAGCAACTTTTGAATCCTTCCCTTATGGATATGACCTAGCCTACAATGCCATAGGTATGCACTGTTCACCTTATCTTATTTCCTCTTAGACACACTTATATTCATGATATATGGAGTAATGTCTAGCATAAATAAACCATTATGCAATGTTCCTTTCATGATGATCTTATCATCTAGTAATATTGAACAATCATTATTTTCAAAAACTAATTTATATCCACTAACTGTCAAACATGAAATGGAGATAATGTTTTTGATAATAAAAGGAACAAAATAACATTCATCTAATGCAATAAAAGTTCCACCAGGTAGATGTAGGGTGACCTCGCCAATGGCTACTACAACAACTTTTGCTCCATTGCCCATCTTGAGGTCCATCTTGCCTCTCTCTAGTCTCCTAGGCCTTACTAGAACCTGCAACGAATTGCATATATAATAAGCACTACCGGTATCCAATACCCATGTGTTATCATAAGAGTCTAGCAAATGGAGATTAATCATGAATGTACTTGAAGCTTCTCCAAGCTTTTATTTCGCCCTCTCTGTAAGGTACTCTTTGCAGTTCCTCTTATAGTGCCCATCTTTGTCACAGTAGAAGCATTGACCTTTGTCCTTTGTTGGGTCTTTCTAGCAACCTTTGCTTTACCTCTACCTTTGCCCTTGCCTTTCTTAAGGGACTTTTCTACGTTCCTTTTCTTTCTGATCTCACCACCATAGAGAACTGGCTTCTCTTTCTTAATAGTACTCTTTGCCTCCCTCAACATATTAAGGAGCTCTGAGAGAGTCACCTCAAGCTTGTTCATATTAAAATTTACTATGAATTATGAAAAGAAATCAAGTAGGGACTGAAGTACAATATCCACACATAAGTTATCCTCTAGGACCATTCCTAGTCATGTGAGTTTCTCTATCCACTCAATCATCTTTAAGACATGATTCTGAACCAGTGTCCCCTCAGTCATCCTTGCGTGGAAGAGGCTCTTGGATATCTCATATCGCTGAGTCCTTCCCTATTCCTTAAACAATTTACGAACATATAGGAGAATGGACCTAGCATCCATCTTTTCATGTTGTCTTTGTAACTCAAGAGTCATAGAGCCCAACATATAGTACTGAGCAAGAGTGGAGTCATCAATGTACTTTACGTAGCGAGCAATCTCATCCTCGCTTGCCCCTTCCTTGGAAATAGGCATCACTGTATCAAGGACGTATGCGATTTTCTCCACCATGAGAACAATTCTCAAGTTGCGGAGCCAATCCGTATAATTTAGACTAGTGAGGTGGTTGAGATCAAGTATACCACATAAGGGATTTGAAACCGACATTTTTTTAAAATAAAGATGCAGTAGAAATGAATGACATGCAGATTTTGTAGGAAATAAACAATCAAGATATGGGCTTCTATCTTAATATGCTCCCACTATTTTACTAGCGAGTCATGCGACACCCTCAGTACATGAAACAGAAGTCTCCGGTAGAATTCTAGTGGGGATCAGGATCCAAACAGTGTCTTAGTATAACCTTGAGGGACTCGACTAATCACACTAAGCCCAAAAGGTAGGCAACTTTTTTCGATCACAACTCCTTGTGATTCCCGTCCTATTCGGCCTCCGAATCACCATGGTCTCAAGGGACTCGACCAATCATGATGCTCGGTTAAGTCAACACCATCGTTACAAGATGAGTCTAATTCAATGATATACCCTCGAGAGACTCGACTAAGCATACCATGTCCTCAGGTCACCGATGACATCTCTATGTCATAAGCAAGATAGTGAATCGCGATATAGGTGAGCCTCGAGGGACTCGACTAATTCAACCTATACCGGGAATCGGTTCCTACCTATAACGATGGAAGGCTACGTGGGTCAATCTAATTGTCTCACGTTTACCGACTTAATATTATTGAGAGACATGTTTCTATGATTTGGTCTCCTAATATGACATGTCACACATATACATATTTAATATATATCTACATCGCATACAAATATATATATATATATATAGTATGTGTATAAGCAATCACATCAAATGATCATGGACCACAACCTAATGTGATCAGGCCCGAGCCAGTAGGCTTAATCACTCACATCAAGATCTATATGCGTAACGGTGCATCTCCATGCCCTAGGGTCGTCCATCCAAACATCAAACATCACATGTATAAATCATTATCATGTAAGACTAATAGATAATAATGAATAATAATAATCAACTAAATCTTTTAATTAATTAATATTTTCTAAAATTAGGGACATGTAGGAAAATTTTGAATTCCTAGGGGTATTTTCATAATTTGGACAAAAGAAGAAACTGGAATTTCTCAAATTTCGAATGGCAAAACTATCTTTTTGCCCAAAACCTAAAGCCCCTCTCCCTCTTCCCTACCACTGCTACCGCTGCCACCCTGTTGGCGGCGGCATGTGCAACGGGGTCGGGGCGCCGCCCTTGCAGGTGGGCGGCCCCGTGGGTAGCGCTGCCCCCGTCGGCGGTTCTGCCCATGAGGCGCAGGCGGTGCTGCCTCGTCGGGCGGTCGCCCCTGCGAGGGTTTTGCCCGTGGGAGCAGTGGCCACAAGCGTCGTTGTCCTACAGTGCGTCACCCCCCGGGAGCAGCGGCCATAGGCGCCGTTACCCCACAGGTCCAACACCCGCATGCGCCGCACTTGCGCGCCACCATTGTAGGTGGCCAGCCTGCACGAAGATGGCAGCAAGTAGCCAGCCATCTTAGAGCGTAGTAAGGGCAGCAATAGTTGTTGCCCTTCCTCATCTATTGTGTCAACAATTTAACGTCAAAATTCTTCCTAAACACAACACACATAGTTCAAAATCAATCATTCGCATGAACAACCTAGCTCTGATACCACTATTGGGAAATCTTGGGGGCGACATCACATGCACAGCGGAAGAACAAGAAAAACAAAATCCCCAATTTTCCAAAAAGATGTTCGTCGTCGTGCAAAGATTGGTGCACAAAAATCCGTGAAACAAACTATATATAGAATAGATTGTGTTACCTAGGGAGATCGTACATCCCTGTTTCCTTGTAGACCTCTAGGAGAGAGTGAAGGAGGTCAAGCGTCCTCCTCTTTAGCGGTGATCCACACAGTAGGGCTGCGACGACGCTCCTTAAAACTCTAGGCCTGCTCTTAGGTGGAGATGGGGAGGAGAATAGGAGAGGCAAGCAAAGGCTCTAGCCTTTGAACCATTGAATCCCTCCTATTTATAGAGGTCCCTTGTCAAACCTTAATGGATCCTCCCCTAGTGGGTATTAGATCTATATCCAATTACCCAAGCCTTTTAGATTAGTGGATATCTATCCAATAATCTCTCATGGGTTCTTATTGGATCTCGTCCATGGGATCCAATAATTTATGGGCTTATTGGATATCCAATAAGATAGGGGCTCCGACGGATATCTCATATCCGAACCTCTATTCATCGCAATGCCTACCATATGTGTGTGACCCTCTAGGCCCAATATTGAGCTGACCATGAGTCATACCTGTCAGAACTTCTTCTAACTTAGTGAATTATTATCTCTACAATAATTTACTCAACTCATCAACTATGGACGTACTAGGCCGCTACGCCATAGTCCCCAAACGATACAAGAGAATCCAATCTATTGGACCTATCTGTCCTCAGTTACCGTATACCTATAGTCCCTTATCCATCTAATATGCTAGAGACTGTATATCAGGCATGGTGTTGTCAGACCCATACGGTTTCTTCTCGAGTCTTGCTCTAATAGGATTCTCCCGGAGAACTCTTTCTCTCTCAATTCGAATGACCCTAGCCAGGGATTTGTTTGAGCAAGAACACATGGGATATTTCTCTCATGATGCCGAGAGTGGATGATCCTCTATCGACACTCAATAGCCCTTGTAAGGTCGACTGCCACTCCAAATGACCGGTTGTACTAGATCTAGGACATCCAAACCTATAAGTCTGATATCAAAGAGTGGAGCACTCATATAGGACATCCTTGGTATCTCAAGTCTAAGGACTAAATACACCACTAGGACTACGGAATCGTTGTCTAACAATAAGGCATCATCAACCATCTAGTATTCCGTAAGCGGATCAATAATTGAACTCTGTTAGGATCGGAGCGGCACTAAGAGGGGGGGGGGGTGAATTAGTGCAGCGGTAAAGTGTGATAAACTTTTGATGATTTAAACACTTTCGGAAACTTCGTACGATAAAAGTAATGTTTTCGTTTGAAACCGTTTCGATTGCATTTTAACTTGAAGAGATAAGTAAGACGGAGACAAAGAAGTAGAGCATTAAAGTGCAAATGGTTTGCAGTAATGTAAATGATAATAAGTAAATGCAAACCAGAGATCACGCCGATTTTACTATGGTTCGGTCAAATGACCTACATCCACTTGCGAGGCTCATCTTCGATGAGGCTCCCACCTTCCACTAGCAAATCTCTTAAAATGGAAGGGCAAATACCCCTCTTACAACTTTTTACAAGCGGTTCACTCTCTTACAGATTTTTAGCAAGAAAGAAGGAGGTGAACACTAGCAAATTGAAAACAAGACTAGCAAAGACTTTTCTAAGACCTTTCTCTCAAACAATTGCTGCTCAAAAAGTTGTAATCTCAGCTGAGATTTGAGGGGTATTTATAGGCCTCAAGAGGATTCAAATTTGGGCTCCAAAATTTGAATTCTCTTTGGGTTCCCGATGCTGGCGGTGCCACCGCCTGTCACTGTCAGACATTGACAGTGCTGGGCGGTGCCACCACCAAGTCAAGCGGTGCCACCGCCCAGCTCTCGGGTGCTGGTCGGTGCCACCGTCCAGCCTAGGCGGTGCCACCGTCTAGGCCAATTCAGCTCACTAGTTGGGCTCCAAACTTGGCCCAAACCAGTCCGAACTCGGGCCCAATTGGCCCCTACTTGGGTTATAGGATTAACACATAATCCTAACCCTAATTATCGTGCTAACTACGAATTTAAAGACATTTTCTAAGCTATTACAAAGTTCGTAAGTCAAGACTTCTTCCGGCGAGCTTCCGGCGAACTTCCGACGGTCTTCCGATAAACTCTCGGAAACCATTCTGCGGACTCCCGGCAAGCTCCTAGACTTCACGATTTGATCTTGGCGAGTTCCAACGAGCTTCTTCGGTAAGCTCCGATCTTTCTTGGTGAGCTCCGCGAACTTCCAATGAACCTTCCGGCGAGCTTCCGAAAAACCCTTCGGCAAGCTCCCTACTCATTCTCGGCTAGTTCCGGCAGCATTCCCGACGAACCTTCGGACTTCCGTCGAACTCTCGAACTCCCAACGAATCCTTCGCACTTGACTCCAGCACTTTGTTTCGCTTTATGTCTTCATCATTATCGTAGTTAATCCTGCACACACAAACCAAAACTCAACTCCGATCTAGACAATTATTACAACGCGAATTGACATTCTGTTGCCCGGCACGTCATTGGTTGGCGCTTCGTCCGATTCTTCGGTGCATCATCCTCTCTTGCGGCTTGTTGCCCAATCAGCGATTGACCTCCGCAACGCCGATATCCTTGGTGTAATTTCACTCTCCTTGGCCCGATGCCCGACGTCCGAAGCATTCAGCCATCCAATATCCTGACGTGATCTCTTCCGGCGCAACGTTAATTCCTCCTGCGTCAACTGTCTAAACCTGATCGAGTTGACCTGCATCGCTCAAAATGCAGTTTAAATCATAAACACATATCAAGTGGTTTCATCATCAAAATACGAGATTCAACAATCTCCCCCTTTTTGATGATGACAACCACTTGATGACGGAGTTAACCTTAACTCCCGGAGTTTAAACAAACTCCCCCTATCAATATGCCATATTGATAGAACCTTGAATTCAAACTGAATTCAAGTCATTGCAATATTCATCATGAATACTTGCAACACATCATCATGAACATATGCATAAACTTATGCATATCATGTCATCAACAAACTTCTCCCCGTTTGTCATCAACAAAAAGGAGAAGTACAACTATTCTTTGTGTTTGTAATATAAGTCCAACTCATTGCATGAAAAACATAATATTAAGTTTTATCATCATGCAGTTTTGAAGCTAGAAAATTTAGCAAGTAATGCATCATGCTTACGACATTCAAGCTATCAAGTTTTAGATATGCAAGTTTTACAGCATATAAGATAGCACTTTTGGTAATGTTCAAGATAGTAAGTTCTACATCATGCAAGCTAGCAATATTGAGATGTTCAAGAAAGCAACTCTTGCTTCTTGAAATATGCAAATTTGTCAAGTTTTGCTAGATGTGCAAGTTAGCATTTTTGCCTCTTAAGATAGGAAAGATAGCACATTTGCTTCTTTTGAGATAGCAACTTTTTGCTTCTCTTTAGACTACAAGCTAGCAATTTTTACGATATGTAAGTTTCACAATATACAAGCTAGCAAAAATTTTGAAAGCAAATGCAAGATAGCTTTCTTGTGTAAGCTCATAATTCTTTCTTCCTATTGCAATGTGCAAGTTGGAAGTTTTGCTTCTTGAGATAGGCAAGATAACACTTTTGCAATTTTTATTTCTTAAGATAGGCAAGCTTGTGATGTTCAAAATAACAAGCTCTTTCTTCTAGAAGTGTCATTTTTGCTTTCTTTGCAAAATGTAAGCTAGCAAAATGTTTGAAAAAGTGATCAAGTTTTGCAACATACAAGCTAGCAAAAATGCCAAACTAGCAAGAGATAATGTTTTACATGAGGCAAGCAAACAATTTGGCAAATGTTACATTTGCATCTTCTCTTTTGAGAAGTGTAATTTTTGCTTTCATCTTGAATTGTGCAAGCTAGTTAGTTTGCCTCTTTTCATGATGTCCACGCAAGAAATTCTTGCTCCCCCTTTGTCATTGTCAAAAAGAAGGGAAGACCCTTATATCAATTTTCATATTATGACAAAGGTAAGTATCATTCTTATTTGTGCATCATTATATATTCAAATTAAAACATACACAATTTAAATAACCTTATTTTTCATGCACGATACTGAAAAATAAATCAATCATCATTAATAAGCATATCATACATGATACTCAAACATTAAAATTTTCAAGCATTTATCAACATGTTGATCATGATACCAAACATTCATCATTTAAAGCATTCATGATACACATCATATGCAATAAATACATCATGTACATCATTATCATAAGTATTGCATACATCATTTTAACTTTATGAATATTTCATCATTGCATGCATCATACCAAAACATTTCAAGCCATGCAAGCCATAAATACAAATAAATCATGTCATGAAGGATAAAATCATTTGAATACCAAAAGACATGATTCATATAGTAAATATCTTCTTTAAATAAAATATCAAAAAAAATCATAGGAGTACAAAGAAGAGATCTTGTTTTAAAAGAAAAATCAAGTAATAACTCCAAGAACTCACAAGGAAAAATCATGATTCATTTAGAAAATCTCCTCTTAAGAGAATATCAAGTAAAATCGTAGAAGATCGATTAATGAGAAATTTTGATTTATAATAAAATATCATGTATTGAATGTCGAGAAATCAAAATGATGATTTATATAAAAAAAATATCACAAGTTATATTCAAGAGAAAAATCATCATTCATTTTCAACTTATTCAATTTGTCACATCAATATTTCTTAGATATGCATGATACCAAAACATGGTTTTAAATCTTTAACATATAACATACATAAATTGAAAGGAGAAGGGAAGAATTCAAACGTACAAAGATTTCAACCATCTCATAAACAAATGTAAGACCAAGTCATGAATCCAAAATTCCATGAATCAAAATGATCATCAAAGGTAATCTCATGTTATTCCAAGAAATCAATATCATGATTTTGATAAAGCTCATTTCAAATTTAAATCATCAAAATCATCAAAATATCAACATTACTTTCAAGAGATACAAAATGGTATACATAGATTTATCATAATAAACATCAAGATCAATAGGATAGAGAAAAATAAATTTTCAAGGAAAAAATATTTTCCTCTTTTTAGTTGTTTCAATTCATATAATTTTATTTCACTTATACCAAATAAAAACATGTATAATGTTTAAAACCGAAAGTCTAAGATTTATTACAACAAAGATTAATAAGGCACTTTCATTATGGTAAAAATCAATAATCCATAAATCACAAGATTCATAGGCATAATTTTGAAATTTATTAAGCATGATCATTATGCATGACACTAAAACATGGTTTCAAAATGTTTAATATTTTCACTACATCATTATGCAATGGTTTCATTGAACATAATTTTGAATGATTCTTATAGATAACTAAAACTTCTTTAGTTTTAATTTATGTGATTGACTTTATATTAGCATGCTCAAGTTTTGTTCTTATGTCAAAAACATACATCATGTTTGAAAACCAAAGACAAGGTTTAAAAAAAATATCATCAAGCCTTCCATATAAAAACCATGCATCATCATTGAAAGTTAATATGAAAATCATCAAAATACACATTCTTGCTTCTCAAGCACATATATATGATTATTTAAATCTAACATTTTATTCTATTAACATAAAACATACAATTTTCAAGAAAAATAATTATTCAAAAAAAAAGAGAAAATGCATCATGGAAAACATCAAGTAATTTCAAAATAATTCAAGAGAGTTGAGTTACATACCTTGTAGTCGAAGCCCGTCAAAGCCCAATTCTCCGTTTCACCTTTGGAAGTTCTTGATTCATCCTTGGTTGCTTTCCTCTTCTTTGGCCTCTCTCTCCGTTCAAGTTCATTGTTTATTTTAGATTTTTGTTTAATAAACTTATTAAGATTTAGTGTTCGAAGTTCAAGTTCATCATTGTCCTCATCACTTGAGTCATTGCTCAAGTGGTATTCATTTGTCCGGGGTTCCAAATCCTTCTTGTTCTTTGGAAGGTGGTTCAAATGTTCATTGTGTTCATCATGTGCATTGCGCACCATTTCATATGTCATCAACAAACCAATTAGTTCTTCAAGTGGAAAAATAATTAAATCTTTTGTTTCTTGTATTGCGGTTATTTTAGAGTCCCACCTTTTTGGAAGGGATCTTAAGATCTTGCTTACGAGATCAAAATTTGAAAAAGATTTACCAAGAACTCTTAGATTATTGACGACATCCGTGAAACGGGTGTACATGTCGCCTATAGTCTCGCTTGGTTGCATTTGAAAAAGCTCAAAATCATGCAATAAAATGTTAACTTTCGAGTCTTTGACTCTACTAGTTCCCTCGTGCGTGATTTCAAGTGTTCGCCAAATATCGAAAGTCGTTTCGCACGTAGAAATCCGATTGAACTCATTTTTGTCCAAAGCGCAAAATAAGGCATTCATAGCCTTTGCGTTTAAAGAAAAATATTTCTTCTCCAAATCCGACCATTCGGTCATCGGTTTAAAGGGAAGTTGAAAACTGTTTTCAACGATATTCCATAAATCCAAATTCATAGAAATCAAGAAAACTCTCATTCGAGTTTTCCAATAAGTGTAGTCCAATCCGTTAAACAACGGTGGACGAAAAACCGATAAGCCCTCTTGAAAGCCATGAAGAGCCATTTCTCTCGGGTGTAAATCCGAAATGAGAAATACCGAGCTCTGATACCAATTGTTAGGATCGGAGCGGCACTAAGAGGGGGGAGTGAATTAGTGCAGCGGTAAAGTGTGATAAACTTTTGACGATTTAAACACTTTCGGAAACTTCGTACGATAAAAGTAACATTTTCGTTTGAAACCGTTTCGATTGCATTTTAACTTGAAGAGATAAGAAAGACGGAGACAAAGAAGTAGAGCATTAAAGTGCAAATGGTTTGCAGTAATGTAAATGACAATAAGTAAATGCAAACCAGAGATCACGCCGATTTTATAGTGGTTCGGTCAAAAGACCTACATCCACTTGCGAAGCCCCTCTTCGATGAGGCTCCCACCTTCCACTAGCAAATCTCTTGAAATGGAAGGGCAAATGCCCCTCTTACAACTTTTTACAAGCAGTTCACTCTCTTATAGATTTTCAGCAAGAAAGAAGGAGGTGAACACTAGCAAATTGAAAACAAGACTAGCAAAGACTTTTCTAAGACCTTTCTCTCAAACAATTGCTGCTAAAAAAGTTGTAATCTCAGCTGAGATTTGAGGGGTATTTATAGGCCTCAAGAGGATTCAAATTTGGGCTCCAAAATTTGAATTCTCTTTGGGTTCCCGATGTTGGCGGTGCCACCGCCTATCAGTGGCGGTGCCACCGCCTGTCACTATCAGACATTGATAGTGCTGGGCGGTGCCACCGCCAAGTCAAGTGGTGCCACCGTCTAGCTCTCGGGTGTTGGGCAGTGCCACCGCCTAGGCCAATTCAGCTCACTGGTTGGGCTCCAAACTTGGCCCAAACCAGTCCGAACTCGGGCCCAATTGGCCCCTACTTGGGTTATAGGATTAACACATAATCCTAACCCTAATTAACGTGCTAAGTACGAATTTAAAGACATTTTCTAAGCTATTACAAAGTCCGTAAGTCAAGACTTCTTCTGGTGAGCTTCCGGCGAACTTTCGACGGTCTTCTGATAAACTCTCGGAAACCATTCTGCGGACTCCCGCCAAGCTCCTAGACTTCACGATTTGATCTTGGCGAGTTCCAACGAGCTTCTTCGGTAAGCTCCGATCTTTCTCGGTGAGCTCCGTGAACTTCCAATGAACCTTCCGGCGAGCTTCCGAAAAACCCTTCGGCAAGCTCCCTACTCATTCTCGGCTAGTTCCGGCAGCATTCCCGACGAACCTTCGAACTTCCGTCGAACTCTCGAACTCCCAACGAATCCTTCGCACTTGACTCCAGCACTTTGTTTCGCTTTATGTCTTCATCGTTATCGTAGTTAATCCTACACACATAAACCAAAACTCAACTCCGATCTAGACAATTATTACAACGCGAATTGACATTCTGTTGCCCGGCACGTCATTGGTTGGCGCTTCGTCCGATTCTTCGGTGCATCGTCCTCTCTTGCGGCTTGTTGCCCAATCGGCGGTTGACCTCCGCAACGCCGATATCCTTGCCGTAATTTCGCTCTCCTTGGCCCGATGCCCGACGTCCGAAGCATTCAACCATCCAATATCCTGACGTGATCTCTTCCGGCGCAACGTCAATTTCTCTTGCGTCAACTGTCTAAACTTGGTCGAGTTGACCTGCATCGCTCAAAATGCAGTTTAAATCATAAACACATATCAAGTGGTTTCATCATCAAAATACGAGATTTAACAAACTCATTCTCCAATGAGCACCTGTACTGTATCCCTAGTGTCCCCACATGAGCAACTATGAGACCAGCTGCAACCATCATATGGACGGGTATATAGCACACCAGTTTGTCCGGTTATCACGATGTCCCTCTAGAGCAACCGATGATCGAGATTATTTATGATGTATGTTTAAAGTGAATCAATCTCATTATCGTGATCTCATCACGATCCGATTCCCATTGCATCGATACAAGGACATCACAATATTTACATACATATATGCAATAGTTAATATAAACTGATAAATGTCAAAATATAATAAACAAAAAGATTCCATGTTAAGTCATACGTGCCATCACTCACGTGATTAGCTTTTTGGGCACTTATGACTAGCAATATCGACCTTGCCTTTAGAGAAATTATTTTCAATAAGAAATGAACTAAGTCTCTCATACCAAACCTTTGGGGCTTATTTTAAACCATAGAAAGCTTTAGTGAATTTAAACACATGATTAGGGAGACTATCATTCTCAAATCCAGGAGGTTGTTCAACATAAACTTCTTCGAAAATAAAACCATTAAGAAAAGCACTTTTAACATCCATTTGAAATAACTTAAAATTATTACTACTAGCATAGGCAAGGAGCATCCTTATGGCTTCTAATCATGTCACAAGAGCGAAAGTCTCTTCATAATCGATCCCTTCTTCTTGGTTAAAACCTTTGGCTACTAATCTAGCCTTGTTTCTAACCATGATACCAAATTCATCTTGCTTGTTTCTAAAGACCCGTTTAGTACCAATAACTAAATGGTCACTTGGCCTAGAAACAAGCTTTCATATCTCATTTATCTCAAATTGATTTAACTCATCTTGCATTGCAATGACCCATGAATTATCTTTCAAGGCTTCATCAACATATTTTGGTTCAATTTGGGAGAGAAAAACTGCATTGGCATAAAAATTCTTAAGAGAAGAACGAGTTTGAACCCCTTTAGATGTGTCTCCTAGCATCTACATACTTCAAATCCTTGGATAAGGATGTTTTAGAAGTAGATGCATCCAAGTTGCTAAATAAAGAAAGGGTTTCATTTAAATTCAAAGCATCCAAATTAACATCATCATTAAAATCATTTTTCTTAATTTCAGAAACCTCATTAAAAACAACATGAATGGATTCTTCTATAATCAAAGTTCTTTTATTAAAGATACAAAATTCTTTAGAAATAGAAGAATAGCCAAGAAAAATTCCTTTATTAGATTTAGCATCAAATTTTCCTAAAGCATCTTTTTCATTCAAGATAAAACACTTACACCCAAAAACTTTAAAATATGAAACATTGAGTTTTCTGTTGTTCCACAACTCATAAGGAGTTTTGGTGAGTAAGGGTCTTACTAGAACTCTATTCATGACATAGCATGCCGTGTTTATGACTTCGGCCCAAAAATATTTGGATAGGCTATGTTCATTTAACATGGTTTTTGTCATTTCTTGTAGGTTTCTATTCTTTCTTTCTACTACTCCATTTTGTTGAGGATTTCTTGGAGTAGAGAAGTTGTGGTTGTATCCATTAGATTCACAAAATTCTTGGAAATCAGGGTTTTGAAATTCATCACTGTCACTTTGAATTGACGAAATCATAGAACCTTTTTCATTTTGAACAAGTTTACAAAACTTAGAGAAATATCTAAAGCATTCACTTTTGTGTGCTAAAAAATAAGTCCATATGTATCTACTATAATCATCCACTATGACAAATACATATTTGCTACCTCTTAGGCTTGATGTAGTAATTGGTGAAAACAAGTCCATATGGATCAATTGCAAATGTCTAGGGGTGCTTATTTGGTTCTTAGTTTTGAACCTATCTTTTATTTGTTTTCCTAGTTGACATGCATCGCACACATTATCCTTAACGAACTTGATATGAGGAATTCCTCTTACAAGTCTTTTAGATGAAATTTGAGAGATTAGTTTCATACTAGCATGACCTAATCTCCTATGCCAAAGCCAAGCATCATCATTCAAAACCGAAAAACACATTTCATTGCAAAGATCATTGATGTCAATAGTATATATGTTATTTTGTTTTAGTGCAATCATAGATATGTTTTGTATGGTTTTTCAATAATGCAAGCATTAGATTCAAATCTAACAATATATTCTTTATCACATAATTGACTAATACTCAAAAGGTTATGCTTTAAACCATCAACTAACAATACATCTTCAATAAAAAAGTTGGATTTGTTACTAATGGTTCCTTTGCCAATGATTTTACCCTTGTTGTTGTCTCCGACGGTGACATATCCTTCGTCTATGTTAGTGAGCTTAGAGAACTGAGATGGATCTCCGATTATATACCTTAAGCATCCACTATCAAGGTACCATCTCTTGCTCCTAGCTTGTGATGGTATATTTTTCTACAAAAAAGAATGATTTTTAGGTACCCATTTGACCTTGGGTGCCTCAAAAATTGATCTATATTGCTTATCATGTTGCACTGAGTTATTTGAGGTTCTTTTAGGAACCCAAATCAATTTATATAGACTACATTTCTTAAATAGACAATGATAAGCTACATGCCCAAATTTACAACAAAAGTTACATTTTTTTCAGGGTGAAACATGCAAAGTAGGGCCTTTAACAAAGGTGGTTGGATTATGGTGAGAGCTACTAACAAATCCGATTCTGTCTTTTTTATGAACGTGACCCTTGTTGGCAAGGATCATGTTCAAAGACTTGCTATCAACCTTGAATTTTTTCAAGGTGTCCTTAAGTAGCAAGTTCTCTTTTTGGAGAGTTTCTATATCATGGCATTTTATACATGGAGCTAAACTATCATGATATTCAATTTTTAATTTATCGAAATTACTAATAAGACTATCATGCTCCTTTTCTCATAATTTATATTTTTTACTAATTACTTTGCATTCATCAAATAAGTCATGGAAGGCATTTAATTATTCATCAAATGATAAATCTGCATCAATTAAATTTGTTACCTCCTCTCCAATGGCCATTAGGGCATAATGAGCAACTTGCTCGGTGTTGGACTCCTCTTCTTCGGACGCACTTGAGTCATCCCACGTTGCTTTGAGTGTCTTCTTCTTTGATGTTCTCTTCTTGGCTTGGGAACAATCACTTTTGTAGTGTCCTGGCTTTTTGCACTCGTAGCAAATGACTTGGTCTTTTTTGGGTTCAAATTTATTTTTTGTGTCATTTTTAAACTTGTTTCTCTTAATGAATTTTTTTAATTTCCTTGTTAGAAGTGCCAAGTCATCGTCACAGTCCTCATCACTTGAGTTTTCACACAAGTGGTCATCTAAAGTTCTAAGTGTCATATCCTTCCTGTTTTTTAGAAGGATGTCTTCTTGCTTTTCATGAGCCTTGCAAGTTATTTCATAGGTCATTAATGACCCAATTAGTTCTTCAAGAGAGAAGTTATTTAAGTCTTTAGCCTCTTGAATAGTAGTGACTTTAGTGTCCCAACTCTTAAGAAGGGATCTTAGAATCTTATTTACGAGCTCAAAATCTGAAAAAACGTTTTCCGAGTCCTTTTAGACCATTGACGACATCCATGAAACGAGTGTACATGTCGCCAATAGTCTCGCTCGGTTTCATTCGAAAAAATTCAAAAAAATGTATCAAAAGATTGGTTTTTTACTCTTTCACTCTACTTGTGCCTTCATGAGTCACTTCGAGTGTATGCCAAATATCAAACGCGGTTTCACAAACCGAAACACGATTGAACTCATTTTTATTAAGCGCACAAAATAGGGCATTCATAGCCTTTGCATTAAGAGTGAAAGTCTTCTTTTCTAACTCATTCCAATCGATCATTGGAAGAGAAGACTTCAAAAATCCATTTTCGATAAGATTCCAAAGTTCAAAATCCATTAAAATAAGGAAGATCCTCATTCGGGTCTTCCAATAGGTGTAGTCCGTCCCATTGAATATGGGTAGACGTGTAATAGAGTGCTCCTCTTGGATTCTGACATATGCTATCTCTCATGGGTTTTAATCCATTTGAGAGTTAACCCCGGTCTGATACCAATTGGTAGGATCAAGAGCACTAAGACAGCGGGGGGGGGGGGTGTGGGGGGGGTGGGTGGTGAATTAGTGCAGCGGAAAACTTTTGACGATTTAAAACGATGTTTGTACAATAAAAATGATTTCGGTAAGAAAGCCGATTCGGAAATTACTTTAACTTAGATTAGGCGAAGTGCAGTTAAAGTAAAGCTATGGAGGCAGTTTGCAGTTAAGATAGAGAACAAAAAGTAAATGCAAACCGAGATTTAGAGTGGTTCGGTCAATTTTGACCTACATCCACTTTTGGCTTCCTCCTCCGATGAGGTCATCGATGTCCACTAGAGGCTTTCCTTCAATAGGTGAAGGCCAACTACACTTTTACAATTTCACTCCTTTTAATGGGCTTAGGAGACAACCCTTATAGAATTTTCTCTCCTCTCTTAAAAGATCAAAACTTAGAAGAAAAGAGGGAGGAGAACTTCTAGCCTTTACAACACCTTTGAGCTCTAAAAATCACAGAGTAAGATTGGATTTTTAGTGCCCTTTCATGCAGGAAAAGGTGGGGTATATATAGGCCCCAAACTAGTTTGAATTTGGAGCTCAAAAATGTCATATCTCGAATTTCCTAGGTCCTGGTGGTACTACCTCTAGACTGGGCGGTACGACCGCCTAATAGAACTCGGAGACCGAGCTCTGGCGGTGCCACCGCCTAATTGGGGCAGTTCCATCGCCCAGTCTCACTCGGAGACTAAGCCCAAGCAGTGCCACCGCCTGACCTGGGTGGCTGCACCACCCAGCTTTCCTGGGAGATTGAGCTCCTGGGCGGTGCCACTGCCAACCCAGGCGGTGCCACCGTCGACCAGGAAATCTAGGTCCGAATGGGCTGATCCATTCGTCTAAATTTGGGTCTGTCAAGGGCCCAATTGCCCCCAGATTAAGTTAATGGGATCACCTCCCATTCCTAGTTTAATCTATATGCTAACTACAATATTTCTTAAGACATTTACTGCAACTTACTCCAGTGCGTCAATCGCTTCTTTTGGTGAGCTTTCGGTGAACTTCTAGCGAACATCCGACGAACCCTCGGCGATGCTCCGGTTGACTTTCGGCAAACTCCTAGACTTGCGACGATCCACTTGGTGAGTTCCAATGAGCTTCTTTGGCAAACTCCTGGGCTTCTCGAATTTGTTCCCGTAGAACCTCCGACAACCGTCCGGACTTCCGTCGAACTCTCAAACCCCTAATGTGATCATGGCCTTGACTCCGATGCAACTCCTGCTGCATGTCTTACTGCCATTGTAGTTAATCCTGCACACTTATCTCAACATATGGATTAGATAACAAATGACAATTGACTTTATCATCAAAATCCAAAATTCAACATTCTCCTCCTCAGATAGTAGGTGTGGAGTTTTGGGCAGCGATTCGAGGAGCGTCGTCACAGCCCTGCTATGTGGATCACTACTAGAGGGGAGGATGCTTGACCTCCTTCATCCTCTCCTATAGATCTATAGAAATTTAGGGATATATGATCTACCTAGGTAAAATATAATCTTTCATATACGTAGTTTTCGGTTTTGCCGATTTTGCGCATCGATCTTCGTACGACGACGAACATATTTTTGAGAAATTTAGGGAGTTTTGTTTTTTGTTCTTCCGCGGCGCATATGATGTCACCCCTAGATTTCCCTACAGTGGTATCAGAGCTAGGTTGCTATTGTGAAAGATTGGTTTTGAACTACATGATTTGTATTTTAGAAAAGGTTTAGACGTTGAAATTGTTGACGTAAAAGCGAGAATGGGCAACAACTATTACTGCCCTTACTGCCCTCGTAGATGGCAGCACTACCATCTGCATGCAGGCGCTTGTGGCTTGATTGCGGCCTGCTTGCAGCCGACTACCGGCAACTTGTAGGGGTCAACAACCGCCAGCTTGTGGGGGCTGACGACCAATAGCGTACGAGGGTTGGCAGCCCGCGAGCACTGCCTATAGGCACAGTGTTAGGATCAAGAGCGGTACTAAGAGGGGGGGGGTGAATTAGTGCCAGAAAACTTTTGTGATTTTAGAAAAATATTCATTTCGATTAAAACTAATTCGGACAAAAATGGTTTCGATTCAATCCGTTTTGGAGAGATTATGAACTTGAAAGCTTTCATAAAACTGCAAGAGAGGATTAAGAAGATTTACAGTAATGTAAATTGCTCAAATGAAAAGAAAACCAGGATTTAGAGTGGTTCGGTCAATGTGACCTACATCCACTTTTGGATTCCTCCTCCGATGAGGTCTCCGGCATCTACTAAAGGCCTTCCTTCAATAGATGAAGACCAACCACCTCTTTTACAGCACTTTCTTCTTTTCATGGGTTTAGGAGAGAACCCTTACAAGTCTCACACCTCTCTTGAATGATCTCAAAACTTAGAAAGGGAGGAGGAGAACTCTAGCACTTGTTTACAATACTTTTACACCCCAACAATTCAAGATTATCTCAATGCTTTCGTGCCCTTTCATGCAAAAAAGGGTGGGGTTTTTATAGGCCCCAATGACTTCAAAAATGGAGCTAAAAAGTATCTAATCCCATATTTCCGGGGTCCTAGCAGTACCACCGCCTAGCCTGGGTGGTACCACCACCTGACAGAGCTCGGAGATCGAGCTCTAGCGATACCACCGCTTGACAGGGGTGGTACCACCATTGGCAACAATAACTGTCGGCGGTACCACCACCTAGTTTGGGCGGTACCACAGCCCAGATTTCTTAGAGCTCTACTTTCCAAGATGTGCCACCGCCGGCCAATAATTCAAGGGTTGAATTGGGTGCTCAATTCAACCCTGTTAAGGGCCCAATTGGCCCCTAATTAAGTTAGTAGGATTGCCACCTAATCGTAACCTAATTTACACTCTAACTATGACAATTAAGACATGTTTACTGCACTTCTTGTTCCGATGAGTCAATTACTCTTTCGACGAGCTTCTGGCGTACTTCCGGCGAACATCCGACAAACTCTCGGCAATGCTCCAGCGGACTCTCGATAAGCTCCTAGACTTTCCGATGATCTTCTTGGCAAGTTCTGACGAGCTTGTTTGGTAAGCTCCTGGACTTCTCGGTTGGTTCCGGTAGAACTTCTGACGAATGTCCAAACTTCCGACGAACTCTCGAACTCCTAATGAGATCTCGATCTTCACTCTGGCACAACACCTGCTTTATGTCTTACTGCTATCATAGTTAATCCTGCATACTTTTCTCAGTATATAGATCAGATTAAACAAATTATAATTGACTTCATCATCAAAATCTGAGATTCAATAATCTCCTCCTTTTTTATGATGACAATCAATTGATGACGGAGTTAACCTTAACTCCCCCTATCTATATGTCATACTTGAGAAAAGACATTCTTGAATTCAAGAAACAAATTGATAAGTTAAGTTCATTTAAACTTATCAATACACACATCATGATTCCTATCATGATCTAACATTCTCAAATTGATATCAAGGCATGACATCCATTTTCAAGTATGATATTTCAAATATAAAAGATGGCAAAGATAGCAATTCATCATTCTACGGCAAGATATCAATTTGTAAAATAGTAAGTTAAGCTCTAGATATCTTATGAAAAAATTTATCAAGCAAATATTTCAAGTATCTATGATGAAATATATTGCATACATTTGTCATTAATTTACCACAATTTGGTATTATTTCTCCCCCTTTGTCATCAACAAAAAGGAGAATGATTCAATAATGCAAGTGTGGTAAAAATTCATGCCACATTTCAATTTGTATTTGATGATACCAATCATATTTCAAGCATTCATGAAATGGTATCATTCAAAAGTTCTCACATTTAAAGTTATAAACATTTAAAGAGATAGCTTCCATCTACTTCTCCTTTTTTTATTTATCAAAACATTGCATGAAGAAGGAAAGTAAAGAGGAAATCTATTAAGAACCAACTTTGTGAAATGATTTGAATCAAGTCAAAAATGATAAAAGAGTTTCACTAAATCATGCTTCAATTTTCATAAGGACTAAGATATTCATGTGAAATCAAATCCTCACTCTGGCAAGTGTTCATCTCATACTAAAAAATTCATAAAAATTCTTCCTTCATTAAGAAAGAATTCATGTGAAAGAATCATCATATGAAGTATAAAAGAAATTACATGAATGATCACATCAAATCCATTTCTCAATAAAAATTCACAAGAGATAAACCCATAAGAGATGCATTTGTCAATTAATTGCATGTATCAAAAATCATTAAGTGATGGAGCAAGGACACGATATATGTTAGGATCGGAGCGGCACTAAGAGGGGGGGTGAATTAGTGCAGTGGATTAAAACTTATAAGTTTGAAATCGATTTTGTAAATGTGTAGAGATTTCGATTCAACGAAGGATGACTTAGCTAAAATAGCTCGAGTAAAGGTAGTCAAGAGTAGGGAGATGAAAACCGAATGATTTGCAGCTAAGTAAAGAAATGGTTCAGAAAATTAAATACTCACACATTCAAGGAATACCATAATGTAAAGTGGTTCAGTCAAATGACCTACATCTGTTAGGATCAAGAGCACTAAGAGGGGGCGGGGGGGTGAATTAGTACAGCGAAAAACTTTCAACGATTAAAACTGCGTTCTTATGATGAAATCATTTCCGACGTAAAATCGTTTTTGGAAACTTAACTTGAAAGCGAGTTCGTAAAGGAGTGCAGCAAAAGTAATAAGGAAGTAAAGCACATATGGAGGTTTGCAGTAAGGTAAGCAGTAAGAAGAAATGCAAACCAAAGAGCACCATAATTTTAGAGTGGTTCGGTCAATCTTGACCTATATCTACTTTTGGATTCCTCGTCCGACAAGGTCGCCGACTTCCACTAGAGGCCTTCCTTCAATAGGCGAAGGCCAATCACCCTTTTACAGTTTCACTCATTTTGACGGGCTTAGGAGACAACCATTACAAACTTTTCTCTCCTCTCTTGAAAGATCAAAACTTGGAAGAAAAGAGGGAGGAGAACTTCTAGCCTTTACAACACTTTTGAGCTCTAAAATTCATAGAGTAAGATTAGATTTTCGGTCCCTTTCATGCAGGAAAGGGTGGGGTATATATAGGCCCCAAACTGGTATGAATTTGGAGCTAACAAATGTCACCTCCCAGATTTTCGGGGTATTGACGCTACTACCTCCTAACTGCGGCGGTACAACCGCCTGGCAGCTCGGAGACTGAGCCTCTGGGCGGTGTCACCGCTTGACAGGGGCAGTTGCACCACTCAGTCTCGCTCGAAGATTGAGCCCAGGCAGTGCCACCGCCTGACTGGGGCGGTTGCACCGCCCAGCCTAGCTCAGAGACTGAGCCCTGGGCGGTGCCACCGCTGACCCAAGCGGTGCCACCGCTGGCCAAGAAATCTGGGTCCGAATGGGCTGATCCATTCGGCCCAATTTAGGTCTATCAAGGGCCCAATTGCCCCAAGATTAAGTTAATGGGATCACCTCCCATTTCTAACTTAATCATCGTGCTAACTACGATATTTCTTAATATATTTACTGCAACTTGCTCCGGTACGTCAATCGCTTCTTCCGATAAGCTTCCGACGAACTTCCGTCGATCATCCGATGAACCCTCGGTGATGCTCCTGCGGACTTCTGGCAAACTCTTGGACTTGCGACGATCCACTTGGCAAGTTCCGACGAGCTTCTTTTGGCAAGCTCCTGGACTTCTCAGATATGTTCCCACAGAATCTCCGATGATCGTTTAGACTTCTATCGAACTCTCGAACTCCCAACGTGATCATAGTCTTGACTCCGGTGCAACTCCTGCTGCATGTCTTACTTTCAACGTAGTTAATCCTGCACACTTATTTCAACATATGGATTAGATAACAAATGACAATTGACTTCATCATCAAAATCTGAGATTCAACAATCTCCCCATTTTTTATGATGACAATCAATTGATAACAGAGTTAACCTTAACTCCCCCTATCTATATGTCATATTTGAGATAAGTCATTCTTGAATTCAAGGCCTTTGAATTCAATAGACTTATTGATAAGTTAAGAACTCTTAACTTTATCAATTACTCCCAACATGATTTCTATCACAATGTATTTTACTGAAAATGATGTCAAGACTTGACATCCATTCTCAAGTTTTACATTTTAAATATGAATGATGGTAGTAGTTCAACATAAGATACCAACATGTAAATTTACAATTTAAGCTTTTGATATCTTAACGTAAAGTAAGCATTTCAAGTGTTTAGTAATCATAGCATCATATGGCAAGATATCAACAAGTAAAGTTGCTATGCAAGTTCTTGATATTTTATCATGATATGGCAATAACATAGTACAAATATGGCAATAACATAGTGCAAATATGGCACTCATAGCATCAATTCATATATTTCTCATTCAAATATGGCACTCGTAGTATCAATTCATATATTTCTCCCCCTTTGTCATCAACAAAAAGGAGAACGATATAAGCAAATTTTATGCATAAGTATGGTAATTATTCATGTCATAACTAGGTTCATGTCATTTTCTAACAGTGAGTGATAGGATACCAATTATGCAAACATCTCAAGGAAAACATAACATGGAGATAGCTTTGAATACTTCTTCCTTTTTATTTGTTATCATCATTTTGCATGAAAGAGGAAGGCCATTTAAGAGCTTACTCGAATGAAGTTAAAATTGATAAGATCTTAAAGCACGCTTCATTTTTACAAGAATCAAGATATGTGTGTCAATCAAATCCTTACACGTAAAACTATTTCTCAAAAGATATAAGAAGGAATCATCAAATCCATTTCTCGAAGGATATTTTTCACATGATAAGTCTATGAGAGATGCATTTGCTAGTTGATTCCATATGTCAAAAATCAATGATGTGAATCCAAAACTCGATATCACATATGTTTACAAAGTCCGAAAGAGAATAATTTATCAAGAAAATCCGATTGTTAGGATCAAGAAGATCCGAAAATGAAATTTAACACTTTCATGCATTCGGACGAGGTTTTGCTATAGATTTTCAAATTCAATCATGAAGATAAAATATGCTTATTATCATGGAAATTTTTTATATCCAAAACATAAAATTTCTAACATGTAATTAAGGCATGTAATTATGTAAAATCATCATGGCAATTAAGTGATTTAATCATTAAATCAAAAAAGTTTAAAAAATAATCTTAACAAGTTCATACATTCGGATATATTAACATTCCTAATTCTCTTATAATGAAATCAAATTGTTCTTCACTTATTGGTTTTGTAAAAATATCAGCTAGTTGATGCTTAGTATCTATGAACTCTATGATTACATCATGATTAGTGACATGATCTCGTATAAAGTGATGTCTAATATCAATATGTTTTGTTCTTGAGTGTTGAATGAGATTCTTTGTTAAATATATTACACTTGTGTTATCACATTTAATGGGAATGTTTTTAAGATGGACTTTATAATCTTCTAAGGTGTTTTTCATCGACACAACTTGTGCATAGCATGCACTAGCTGCAATATACTCAGCTTTGATTGTTGATAGTGCAACCGAGTTTTGTTTCTTAGAAGACCAAGAAACAAGGGAATGTCTCAAAAATTGACATGTTCCTGATGTGCTTTTTCTATCTAGTCTACACCAAGCAAAATCCGCATCAGCATAAGTAATTAATTCAAAATTCTCGGATTTTGGATACCATAATCCTAGATTTGTGGTACCTTTAAGATATCTAAATATTCTTTTAACCGCTTTGAGATGAGATATCTTAGAGTTCGATTGAAACCTAGCACAAAGTCCTACACTGAATATGATGTCTGGTCTAGTTGTAGTGAGGTAAAGTAAACTTCCTATTATACCCCTATAAGTTTTTTGATCGAAGCTTTCTCCACTTTCATCAACTTCTAACTTAGTGGAGGTGCTCATAGGAGTGTTAATAGCTTTTGAGCTATCCATATTAAATCTTTTTAGCAGATCTAAAGCATATTTAGTTTTATAAATAAAGATGTCATTGCTTAGTTGCTTAATTTGTAAGCCTAAGAAAAAGGTTAATTCTCCCATCAAACTCATTTCAAATTCGAGACTCATGGTTTCAGCAAAAGATTCACAAAGAGATTCATTCGTAGAACCAAAGATAATATCATCAACATAAATCTGAACAATGAGAAAATTATTTTCAAAATTTTTGATAAACAATGTAGTATTGACCTTGCCTTTTGTGAAATTATTTTTAATAAGAAAAGTATTAAGTCTATCATACCAAGCCCTTGGGGCTTATTGTAAACCATAGAGAGCTTTAGTTAATTTAAATACATGATTAGGGAGGCTATTATTTTCAAATCCGCAAGGTTGTTCAACATAAACTTCTTAAGAAATAAAGCCATTAAGAAAAGCGCTTTTAACATCCATTTAAAATAACTTAAAATTATTATTACTAGCATAGGCAAGAAGCATCCTTATGGCTTCTTATCTAGCCACATGTGCGAAAGTTTCTTCGTAATCGATACCTTCTTCTTGGTTGAAATATTTGGCCACTAATCTAGCCTTGTTTCTAACTATAATACCATATTCAGCTTGCTTGTTTCTAAAGACCCATTTAGTACCAATAACTAAATGGTCAATTGGCCTAGGAATAAGCTTCCACACCTAATTTCTCTCAAATTGATTTAACTCATCTTGCATTGCGATAATCTATGAATCATCTTTCATGGCTTCGTCAACACATTTAGGTTCAATTTGGGAGAGAAAAGCGGTGTTGGCACAAAATTTTTTAAGAGAAGAACATGTTTGAACCCCATTAGATGTGTCTCCTAGGATTAGCTCCTTCGGATGAGCATCTACATACTTCCAATCCTTGGGTAAGGGTGTTTCAGAAGTGGATTCATCCAAGTTGCTAGTTGGAGAAGGGGTTTCATTTAAATTCAAAGAATCGAAATTAACATCATCATCAAAATCATTTTTCTTGATTTTGGAAATCTCATTGAAAACAACATGAATGGATTCTTCTATAATTAAAGTTCTTTTATTGAAGATACGAAAAGCTTTAGAAACCGAAGAATAACCAAGAAAAATTCCTTAATCAGATTTAGCATCAAATTTTCCTAAGGCATCTTTTTCATTCAAGATAAAACACTTACACCTAAAAACTTTAAAATATAAAACATTGGGTTTTTTATTATTCCACAACTCATAGGGAGTTTTAGTGAGTAACGGTCTTACTAGAACTCTATTCAAAATATAGCACGTAGTGTTTAAGGCTTCGGCCCAAAAATATTTGGGTAGGCTATGTTCATTCAACATGGTTTTTGCTATTTCTTGTAAATTTCTATTCTTTCTTTCTACTACTCCATTTTTTTGAGGATTTTTGGGAGTAGAGAAGTTGTTGTTATATCCATTAGATTCACAAAATTCTTGCAAATCATGGTTTTGAAATTCTCCACCGTGATCACTTCGAATTGATGAAATCATAAAACCCTTTTCATTTTGAACAAGTTTACAAAACTTGTTGAAATATCTAAAGCATTCATTTTTGTGTTTTAAGAAATAAGTCCATGTGTATCTACTATAGTCATTTACAATGACGAAGGCGTATTTGCTACCTCCTAGGCTTGACGTAAAGATTGGTCCGAACAAGTCCATATAGATTAATTGTAAGGGCCTAGAGGTGCTTATTTGATTCTTAGATTTAAAACTACCCTTAATTTATTTTCCTAATTAACAAGCATCACACACATTATCTTTGATGAACTTGATATGAGGAATTCCTCGTACAAGTTCTTTGGATGATATTTGAGTGATTAATTTCATGCTAGCATGACCTAATCTCCTATGCCAAAGCCAACCATCTTTATTCAAAACCGAGAAACACATTTCATTGTGAAGATCATTGATGTCAATGGTGTATACGTTATTATGTTTTAATGCAGTTATAGATGTGGTTTTATGTGGTTTTTCAATGATACAAGCATTAGATTCGAATTTGAAGATATATCCTTTATCACATAATTGACTAACAAAATATCTTCAATAAAGAAGTTGGATTTGTTACCTATGGTTCCTTTGCCAATGATTTTACCCTTGTTGTTGTCTCCGAAGGTGACATAGCCTTCGTCTATGCTAGTGAGCTTAGAGAATTGAGATGGATCTCTAGTCATATGCCTTGAGCATCCACTATCAAGAGACCATCTCTTGCTCCTAGCTTGTGATGGTGTATGTCTCTACAAGAAAGGATAATTTTTAGGTACCCATTTGCTTTTGGGTGCCTCAAAAACTGGTCTACAGTGTTTATCATGTTACATAGAGTTTATCATGGTTCCTTTATGAACCCAAATTAATTTGTTCAGACTAATTTTCTTGAATGGACACTGATGCGTTTTGTGTCCATATTTGCAACAAAAGTTACATTTGCTTTGGTGTCGAACATGTAAGATTGGACCTTTTATGAAGGTGGTTGGATTTTGGTGAGGACTTCTCACAAATCCGATTCCACTTCAATTGGGAACATGACCCTTGTTTGCAAGGATCATGTTCAAAGACTTGCTACCAACCTCGAATTTCTTCAAGGTGTCCTTAAGTAGCAAGTTTTCCTTTTGGAGAGTTTCTAGATCATGGCATTTTTCACATTGAGCGAAACTATCATGATATTCAGTTTTTAATTTATCAAAATTGCTAACAAGACTATCATGCTTAGTTTTCAGCAATTTATATTTTCTACTAATTGTTTTGCATTCATCAAATAATCATGGAAGGCATTTAATAATTCATCAAATGATAAATCTGCATCAATTAAATTTGTTACCTCTTCTCTGATGGCTATTAAGGCGTAATGAATAACTTGCTCAGTGTTGGACTCCTCTTCTTCGGACGCGCTCGAGTCATCCCACGTCGCTTTGAGCGCCTTCTTCTTTGATATTCTCTTCTTGGCTTGGGGACAATCACTTTTGTAGTGTCTCGGCTTTTTGCACTCGTAGCAAATAACTTGGTCCTTTTTTAGTTCAAGTTTATTTTTTGTCACTTTTAAACTTGTTTCTCATAATGAATTTTTTGAATTTCCTTGTTAGAAGTGCCAAGTCATCGTCACAGTCCTCATCACTTGAGTTTTCTCTCAAGTGGTCATCTAAAGTTCTAAGTGCCTTATCCTTCCTGTTCTTTGGATGGATGTCTTCTTGCTCTTCATGAGTCGTGCAAGTCATTTCATAGGTCATTAATGACCCGATTAGTTCTTCAAGAGGGAAGTTGTTTAAATCTTTAGCCTCTTGAATAGCAGTGACTTTAGGGTCCCAACTCTTAGGAAGGGATCTTAGAATCTTATTTTCGAGCTCAAAATCCGAAAAACTTTTACCGTGTCCTTTTGCACCATTGACGACATCTGTGAAACGGGTGTACATGTCGCCAATAGTCTCACTCGGTTTCATTCGAAAAAGTTCAAAAGAATGTATCAAAAAATTAACTTTTTACTCTTTCACTCTACTTGTGCCTTCGTGAGTCACTTCGAGTGTATGCCAAATATTAAATGCGGTTTCACAAATCGAAACATGATTGAACTCATTTTTATCAAGTGCACAAAATAAGGCATTCATAGCCTTTGCATTAAGAGCAAAAGTCTTCTTCTCCAATTCATTCCAATCGATCATTGAAAGAGAAGACTTCGAAAATTAATTTTTGACAAAATTCTAAAGTTCAAAATCCATTGAAATAAGGAAGATCCTCATTCGGGTCTTCCAATAGGTGTAGTCCGTCCCATTGAACATGGGTGGACTTGTAATAGAGTGGCCCTCTTGGTTTACGGCGTATGCCATCTCTCTTGGGTTTTAATCCATTTGAGAGTGAACCGAGCTCTGATACCAATTGTTAGTATCAAGAGCACTAAGAGGGGGAGGGGGGGGTGAATTAGTGCAGTGAAAAACTTTCGACGATTAAAACTGCGTTCGTAAAACGGAAACTTAACTTGAAAGCGAGTTCATAAAGGAGTGCAGCAAAAGTAATAAGGAAGTAAAGCACATATGAAGGTTTGCAGTAAGGTAAGCAGCAAGAAGAAATGCAAACCAGAGAGCACGGCAATTTTAGAGTGGTTCGGTCAATCTTGACCTACATCCACTTTTGTTGGCCTTCCTTCAATAGGCGAAGGCCAACCACCCTTTTACAGTTTCACTCCTTTTGAAGAGCTTAGGAGACAACCCTTACAAACTTTTCTCTCCTCTCTTGAAAGATTAAAACTTGGAAGAAAAGAGGGAGGAGAACTTCTAGCCTTTACAATACTTTTGAGCTCTAAAATTCACAGAGTAAGAATTGATTTTCGGTCCCTTTCATGCAGGAAAGGATGTGGTATATATAAGTCCCAAACTGGTTTGAATTTGGAACTCAAAAATGTCACCTCCCGGATTTCCGGGGTCCTAGCGGTACTACCTCCTGACTGGGGCGGTACAACCGCTTGGCAGCTTGGAGACTGAGCCTCTGGGCGGTGCCACCGCCTGATAGGGGCGGTTGCATTGCCCAATCTCGCTCGGAGACTAAGCCCAAGCGGTGCCATCGCCTGACTAGGGCGGTTGCACCGCTTGGCAAAGCTCGGAGACCGAGCTCAGGTGGTTCCACCGCCTATCAGGGGTAGTTGCACCGCCTAGCCTAGCTCGGAGATTGAGCCCTGGGTGATGCCACTGCCGACCCAAGCGGTGCCACCGCTGGCCAAGAAATCTGGGTCCAAATAGGCTGATCCATTCGGCCCAATTTGGGTATGTCAAGGGCCCAATTGCCCCAAGATTAAGTTAATGGGATCACCTCCCATTTCTAACTTAATCATTGTGCTAACTATGATATTTCTTAAGACATTTACTGCAACTTGCTCTGGTGCGTCAATCGCTTCTTCCAACGAGCTTCCGGCGAACTTCTGTCGATCATCCGATGAACCCTTGGTGATGCTCCTACGGACTTCCGGCAAACTCTTGGACTTACGACGATCCACTTGGCGAGTTCCGATGAGCTTCTTATGGCAAGCTCCTGGACTTCTCAGATTTGTTCCTACAAAATCTCCGATGACTGTCCGGACATCCGTCGAACTCTCGAACTCCCAACGTGATCATAGTCTTGACTTTGGCGCAACTCCTGCTGCATGTCTTACTTTCATCGTAGTTAATCCTACACACTTATCTCAATATATGGATTAGATAATAAATGACAATTGACTTCATCATCAAAATCTGAGATTCAATAACATCCACTTGTGAAGCCTTCTTTGATGAGACTTCCAACTTTCACTAGCAAATCACTTTAAAGGGGAAGGACCAAATACCCCTCTTACAACTTTCTTACAAGTGATTCATACTCTTACAGATTTTTCAAAGAGAAAGAGGGAGGTGAACACTTAAGCTATTAAAAACAAGACTTTGCTAGAGCTTTTTCTCACTTTCTAACTTGTCAAAAAGGTGTTATCTTTGTTGAGAATTGAGGGGTATTTATAGGCCCCAAGAGGATTCAAATTTAGACTCCAAATTTAAATTACTTTTGGGTTTCCCAGTGTTGGCTGACACTAACAGTGTACAGGCGGTGCCACCGCCCAGTCCAGTAGTGTACTAGTAGTGCCATCGCCTAGTCCGACAGTGCCACCACCGGACCTCTCGGGTTCTGGGTGGTGCCACCGCCCAGTCCGGTAGTGCCACCGCCTGGACTATTTCATATCACTAATTGGGCTCCAAACTTAGCCCAAACCAGTCCAAACTCGGGCCCAATTGGCCCCTAACCGGGTTATAGGATTAACCCTTAATCCTAGCTAAAATTATATGTAAACTACAAAATTAAGACATAGCCCTAAGTAATTTTTTTTTTAATTGGCAACTTCAAGTTTTCTTCCGGCAAGCTTTCCGACAAACTTCCGGCGGACTTCCGATACACCCTCGGATTTCTTCCGATGGACTCCCAATAGGCTCCCAGTCTTGTGGCGAGTTCAATGAGTCCTTGGCAAGTATCCGAACCTTCTCGGTGATCTCCATAAACCTCCGACGATCTTTTTGGTAGACTTCCGAAAACTTCGACAAGTCCCCGATTCTTTCTCGGTTGGTTCCGGCAGCACTTTCGATGATTCTTCGAACTTTCGGTGGACTCTCGAACACCCATCGAACTTGACACTGGTAAACTTGCTTTTATGTCTTCAAGCTATCGTAGTTAATCCTGCACATGTAAAACATACTTCGATCTAGACAATTAGTCCTAAACATCTAATCAAGTTGTTTGGCATGTCATTGGTCCCTCAACGCTTCGTCTGATTCTTCGATGCATCATCCTCTCTTGCGACCTATTACCTAATTGGCCAGTTAACTCTACAACTCCGATATCCTTAGCACAATCTCCGCTCTTCTTGGCTCGATGCCCGAATCCACGGCTCGAAGCCATCTGTCGATACGTCGACCGATCTACTAGCCCGACATCCAATCTTCTGACATGTTCATCCGCCCCAACATGATTTTCCTGCTTTAATTGTCTCATCCTGATCGAAGCATCCTACATCACTCAAAACACAGATTAAATCATAAACATATATCAAGTGGTTTCATCATCAAAATATAAGATTCAACAATCTCCCCCTTTTTGATGATGACAACTACTTGATGATGGAGTTAACCTTAACTCCCCGAGTTTAAACAAACTCCCTCTATCAATATGCCATATTGATAGAACCTTGAATTCAAACTGAATTAAAGTCATTACAATTATTCATCATGAATATTTGCAACACGTCATCATGCATAACATGATCATACTTCTCCCCCTTTGTCATTAACAAAAAGGAGAAGTTCCACTATCATGTGTTTGGAAATATAAGTTTAACTCATTGCAGGAAAAACATAATATCCATTTTTATTATCATGTAAGTTTGCTATCATCATAGATATACATGGTAGTACGATAGCAAGTTTACAATATACAAGCTAGCAAAAAATTTTCAACATTTTAAGACACGCTAGCTAGCAATTTTGAGATGTTTAAGAAAGCAACTCTTGCTTCTTGAAATATAAGTTTTGCTAGATGTGTAAGTTAACATTTTGCTTCTTGAGATAGGCAAGATAGCAGCACTCCTTTGTAATGTTTAAGATAGCAATTTCTTCTCTTTTGAGAAGTGCAATTTTTGTTTTTTTTTTTTTAATTGTGTGAGCTAGCAAATTAGCTTTCTAGCATGTTTTGCTCCCTCTTTGTCATTGTCAAAAAGAATGGAAGACCCTTTACATTAATTTCTAAATTATGACAAAGGTAAATAGCATAGATGAAAATTCAAGTCTTGAATTTCAAAACAATTATTTTATCATGAATATTTCATCATTGCGTGCATCATTATCATACGTTAAAGTATAAACTCATTATTATATGCATGATTCCAAATCATCACATACATCATCATAATAAAAAACATATGCATCATTCCAAATCATAAATATTTCCAATCATTATGGTATTAATCTGTCAAATTACATCCTACCATACATGATCATAAATTTTTCCTATTTTATCATTGTAAATAAGAAAGAATAAGGGAATAACAAAATAGTGTAAAATATTTCAATTATTTCAAGGCATACAAGCCATAAATCCAACGGCATCATGTCATGAAAAGATAAGACCTCTTGGATTACAAAAGACATGATTCATTTTATCAAATCTCTTCTTTTTATAAATAATAAAAATTGTAGGTTTACAAAGAAGATATCATGATTAAAAAAAATCTCAAGTAGTAAATCCAAGAAATCAAGATCATGATTTGAATACAAACTTATTCAAATTCAAATCATCAAATTCATCAAAATCTCAACATTACTTTCAAGAGATTCAAAATGGTATACATAAATTTCTCATAATAATCGTCAAGATCAATAAGATAGAGAAAAATAAATTAAAAAAAAATTATTTTCCACTTTTTAGTTGTTTCAATTCATATGATTTTATTTCATTTATGTCAAATAAAAACATGTATCATATTTAAAACCGAAAGTGTAAGATTTATTATGACAAAGATCAATAAGGCACTTTCATTATGGTAAAAATCAATAATCCATGAATCGTAAGATTTATCATGTATAATTTTGAATTATAAAACCATTAAACATGATTTCAAATCAATATGCTCAAGTTTTTTTGTATGAAAACATACATCATACTTAAAACCGAAAAAGTAACATTTTATCATGATAAAAATCGATAATCCATAAATTACTTAAAAATCACCATGCATAATTTTGAAATTTTTTAAGCATGATCATTATGCATGACATCAAAACATGGTTTCAAAATGTTTAATATTTTAATTACATAATTTCATCATTATGCATCATCATATTTTTAAATTCGAACATACACAATTTCAAAACCAGACATTTCATTTTTCATGCATGATACAAATAAATCAATCATCATTATGAGCATATCATACATTATATTCAAGCATTAATGATACATCATTTTGGCAACATGATCATAGCTTTTCAATTGATGGTATCTAAATATCAAAGTTCATTACATCCTATCATGCATGATCATTAACTTCTCATTTGTATTTCATGCATAATTTAATTTCATCACATTATGAATATCAAGAAGAATTAATTGGGTGATGAGATAAATATTTCATGAATATACGGAATTATATAAAAATCATATCATGAGTGTTTCATGTATTCATATCATCACATGAAGAATATCAAAAAGAATTTTGGTGATGAGATGCATAAATAGTGAACATAAATTTTGAATATCAAGAGACATATTATGATTCTTTTTGAATAACTCAAATAACAAGAAAAAAGAATCATAGTAAACAATCTTGATTTATAAAAAGAATACTCAAGTTATAATTCCGAGAAATCAAGAGAAACCATGATTCATTTTAACAAATATCCTCTTAAATAAATAATGAAAGGAATTCTTAGGAGATCATGATATAGATAAAATTCATTCAATCTTGTAGGAGAATAAGATATTAATTCATGCATATAAAATTTCTTAATTCATTATGAATCATAAAAATTGTGGTTCCAAAAAATCATGATTCATTTAGGAAAATTTCTTCTTTAGTACATGAAGAAATATAGCAATGATACTAATCATGATTCATTTGGATGGTAGATGGCAAAAAAAGACATTGAGGATAAAAGATCTCATTTTTTATAGAGTAAATCTCAAGTTATAAATCTTAAAAATTCAAGATAAAGCTCATTCAGCATGATAATTATGCATTACTTCAAATCAAACATGATTTCATTTATTTTTAAAATATTCATTATGATAAGACATTCAAGTCAAAGAAATCATTAAACATAAAGCATATTCATCAATCATGGTTTCATTGAGCATAAGGTATTTTCAACCAAAATTATTTTGTTATTTGTTTTAGTCATGCATTTTTCTTTTTAGGTGAATCTATCTTTTCATGCTTAGTTTTCCATACAAAAGCCATGCATCATCATTAAGCATTATATTAAACTTCTTAATATTTTCATTAAGACATCAAGGATGGTTTCAATCAAAATCGAAAATTATCAAGATACACATTTTTTCTTTTTAAGAAAAACATAGATGTGATCAGTAGATTTAAATCTAACATTTTATTCCATTAACATAAAACATATAATTTTTATTATTATTTTCAAAATTATGATCATGATCATATGTTTATATTTTTAATTTTTTAAACATGTAATTTTCAAGAAAAATAATTATTCTAAAACAAGAAAATACATCATGGAAAATATCAAGTAATTTCAAAATAAATTAAGGGGGTTTCGATTACCTCATCATTGAATGTCGTTAAGACGTAGTTTGCCACATCGCGTTTCTTGATTTTCTCTTCGTCTTCGGAAGAGCTTGATTCATCCCAATTTTTGTCCTTCTTCTTGCGTTCAAAGCAAGTAGTTTCGTTCTTTTTGTTCTTTAATTTTTGTTTCATTTGTAGTTTAAGTTCACCATCACTTGAGCTTATGCTCAAGTAGTCTTCAAATGTTCTATGTCCCAAATCCTTCATGTTCTTTGGATGGTTGTTTTCGAGTTTCTTTTTTGCCACATTATTCATTTCGTAGGTCATTAGAGACCCAATAAGTTCTTCGAGAGGAAATGTTTTAAGGTCCTTGGCCTCTTGAATGGCCGTAACTTTTGGATCCCAACTCTTTGGAAGGGATCTTAAAATTTTAGTTACTAGATCAAAGTTAGAAAAACCTTTACCAAGAGCTTTTAGTCCATTGATAACATATGTGAAATGGGTGTACATGTCTCCGATGGACTCACTTGGTTTCATCCAGAAAAGTTCGTAAGAATTCACAAGAATGTTGATTTTGGACTCTTTCACTCAGCTAGTGCCTTCATGAGTGACCTCAAGAGTTCTCCAAATATCAAAAGCCGAATTGCAAATTGAAACGTGATTAAATTCATTTTTGTCAAGTGCACAAAACAAGGCATTCATAGCTTTTGCATTTAAAGCAAAAACCTTCTTCTCCGATTCATCCCATTCACTCATCGGAAGAGAAGATTTTTGAAATCCATTTTCGACAATATTCGAAAGCTTAAAATCCATGGAAATAAGGAAGATTCTCATACGAGTCTTCCAATACGTGTAATCTGACCCATTAAACATAGGCGGACGTGTAATAGAGTGATCCTCTTGCATGGCGGAGTAAGCCATCTCTCTTGGGTATTAAACCAAATATGAGAGTGAGCCTCGCTCTGATACCAATTGTTAGAATCGGAGCGGCACTAAGACGGGGGGGGGGGGGGGGGGGGGTGAATTAGTGCAGCAGATTAAAACTCATACTTTTGAAATCGATTTCATAAATGTGTAGATATTTCAATTCGATGAAGGATGACTTGGCTAAAATGGCTCAAGTAAAGGTAGTCAAGAATAGGGAGATGAAAACCGAATGATTTGTAGCTAAATAAAGAAATGGTTCAGAAAATTAGACACTCAAACATTCAAGGAACACCACAATGTACAGTGGTTTGGTCAAATGACCTACATCCACTTGCGAAGCCTTCTTCGATGAGGCTTCCAACTTCCACTAGCAAATCACTTTGAAGGAGAAGGACCAAATACCCCTCTTACAACCTTCTTACAAGTGGTTCACACTCTTACAGATTTTTCAAAGAGAAAGAGGGAGGTGAACATTTAAGCTATTAAAAACAAGACTTTGCTAGAGCTTTTTCTCACTTTCTAACTTGTCAAAAAGGTGTTATCTCTGTTGAGAATTGAGGGGTACTTACAGGCCCCAAGAGGATTCAAATTTGGGCTCCAAATTTGAATTACTTTTGGGTTTCCCGGTGCTGGCAGTGCCACCGCCTGTTAGTGGCGGTGCCACTGCCTGTTAGTGGCGGTGCCACCGCCTGTCATTGTCTAACACTGATAATGTATTGATGGTGCCACCGCCTAGTCCAGTAGTGTATTAGCAGTGCCACCGCCCAGTCCGGCAGTGCCACCGCCTAGTCCGACGGTGCCACCGCCTGGACTATTCCATATCACTGGTTGAGCTGCAAACTTGGCCCAAACCAGTCTAAACTCGGGCCCAATTGGCCCCTAACCATGTTGTAGGATTAACCCTTAATCCTAACCCAAATTATATGCAAACTACAAAATTAAGACATAGCCCTAAGTAATTTTTTTTTTAAACCGGCAACTTCGAGTTTCCTTCCGGCGAGCTTTCCGGTGAACTTTTGGTGGACTTCTGATACACCCTCGGATTTCTTCCGGCGGACTCCCAACATGCTCTCGGTCTTGTGGCAAGTTCAACAAGTCTTTGGCAAGTATCCGAACCTTCTCGGTGATCTCCGCGAACCTCCGATGATCTTTCCGGTGGACTTCCGAAAACTTTGACAAGTCTCTGATTCTTTCTCGGTTAGTTCCGACAGCACTTCCAATAATTCTTCAAACTTTTTGCGGACTTTGGAACACCCATCGAACTTGACTCCGGTAAACTTGCTTTATGTCTTCAAGCTATCATAGTTAATCCTGCACATGTAAAACACACCTCGATCTAAATAATTAATCCTAAGCATCTAATCAAGTTGTCCGGCATGTCATTGGTCCCTCGACGCTTCGTTCGATTCTTCGACGCATCATTCTCTCTTGCGGCCTATTGTCCAATTGGCCAGTTGACTCCGCAATTCCGATATCCTTGACACAATCTCCACTCTTCTTGGCCCGATGCCCGAATCCACGGCCCGAATCCTTCTATCGATACGTCGACCGATCCATCGGCCCGACGTCCAATCTTCTAACATATTCCTCCGGCCCAACATGATTTTCTTGCTTTAATTATCTCATCCTGATCGAAGCATCCTGCATCACTCAAAATGCAGATTAAATCATAAACACATATCAAGTTGTTTCATCATCAAAATATAAGATTCAACAAAATAAACTTGATATGGCATAGACTCATGAAAGCTCCATTCAAGGAATACATTAAGTGAAAGATAGTCCAAAAAAGATATACAATAAATTCATGCATTCGGACAAAGTAACATTCCTAATTCTCTTCTAATAAAATCAAATTATTCTTCACTTAAAGGCTTTACAAAAATATCGGCTAATTGATGTTTTGTATCAATAAACTCTAGGATTACGTTATGATTATTAACATGATCTCATATAAAGCGATGCCTAATATCAATATATTTAGTTCTAGAGTATAGAATGTGATTTTTTGTTAATATCAATATCTTGTGTTATCACATTTTATGAGAATATTTTTAAGATGAATCTTATAATCCTCTAAAGTGTTTTTCATCCACACAACTTGTGCATAGCATGCACTAGCTATAATGTACTCAGCTTCAGTTGTAGATAGTGCAACCGAGTTTTGTTTCTTGGATGACCAAGAAACAAGTGCGTGTCCTAAAAACTGACATGTTTCGGATGTGCTTTTTCTATCTAATCTACATCCAGTAAAATCTGCATCAACATATGCAATTAGTTCAAAGTTTTCAGATTTTGGATATCATAATCCTAGATTAGTGGTACCTTTAAGATATCTAAGAATTCTTTTAACTACTTTAAGATGAGATATCTTAGGATTAGATTGAAACCTAGCACAAAGACGTAAACTAAATATGATAAACGGTCTAGTTGCAGTGAGGTATAGTAGACTTCGTATCATACCCCTATAACTTTTTGATCAACGCTTTCTCCACTTTCATCAATGTTTAACTTAGTGAAGGTACTCATGGGAGTATTGATAGCTTTTGAGCTATCCATATTAAACCTTTTTAGCAAATCTAAAGCATATTTTTTTTTACTAAGAAAGATGTCATTACTTAGTTGTTTGATTTGTAAGCCTAAAAAGAAGGTTAATTCTCCCATCAAGCTCATTTCAATTTCAAGACTCATACTTTTATAGCAAATGATTCATGTAGAGATTTATTCATGGAACCGAAAATGATATCATCAACATAAATTTGAACAATAAGAAAATTATTTTCAAAATTTTTTGATAAATAATGTAGTATCGACCTTGCCTTTAGAGAAATTATTTAGAATAAGAAAAGAGCTAAGTCTCTTAAACCAAGCCCTTAGGGCTTGTTTTAAACCGTAGAGAGCTTTAGTCAATTTAAACACATGATTAGGGAGATTATCATTCTCAAATCCAGGAGGCTGTTCAACATAAACTTCTTCGAAAATAAAGCCATTAAGAAAAGTACTTTTAACATCCATTTGAAACAACTTAAATTATTACTACTAGCATAAGCAAGGAGCATCCTTATGGCTTCTAATCGTGCCATAGGAGTGAAAGTCTGTTCATAATCGATCCCTTTTTCTTGGTTGAAACCTTTGGCTACTAATCTAGCCTTATTTCGAACATGATACCAAGTTCATCTTGCTTGTTTCTAAAGACCCATTTAGTACCAATAACTAAATGGTCATTTGGCCTCGGAACAAGCTTCCATATCTCATTTCGCTCAAATTGATTAAACTCATCTTGCATTGCAATGACCCATGAATCATCTTTCAAGGCCTCGTCTATGCATTTAGGTTCAATTTAGGAGAGAAAAGTAGCGTTTGCACAAAAATTCTTAAGAAATAAACGAGTTTGAACCCCTTTAGATGTGTCTCCTATGATTAGCTCCTTAGGATGAGCATCCACATACTTCCAATCTTTGGGTAAGGATTTTTCGGAAGAAGATGTATCCAAGTTGCTAGATGGAGAAAGGGTTTCATTTAAATTCAAAGAATCAAAATTAACATCATCATCAAAATTATTTTTCTTAACTTCGGAAACTTCATTAAAAATAACATGAATAGATTCTTCTATAATCAAAGTTCTTTTATTAATGATATGAAATGCTTTAGAAATAAAAGAATAGCCAAAAAAAATTCCTTCATCGAATTTTGCATCAAATTTACCTAAGACATCTTTTTCATTAAAATTAAAACATTGATATCAGAAGACTATAAAGTATGAAACGTTGGGTTTTTTGTTGTTCCATAACTCATAAGGAGTCTTGGAAAGTAGTGGTCTTACTAGAACCCTATTCATAATATAGCATGCCATATTTACGGCTTCAGCCCAAAAATATTTGGGTAGGCTATGTTTGTTTAACATGGTTCTTGCTATTTCTTATAATTTTTTATTCTTTCTTTCTACTACTCCATTTTGTTGAGGATTTTTTAGAGTAGAGAAGTTGTGGTTATATCCATTAGATTGACAAAATTCTTAGAAATCATGATTTTGAAATTCACCACATTGATCACTTCGAATTGATGAAATCATAAAACCCTTTTCATTTTGAACAAGTTTACAAAACTTAGAGAAATACCTAAAGCATTCACTTTTGTGTGCCAAAAAATAAGTCCAAGTGTATCTACTATAATCATCCACGATGACAAATGCGTATTTCCTACCTCCTAGGCTTAATATAGCAATTAGTTCGAACAAGTCCATATGGATCAATTGCAAAGGTCTAGAGGTGCTTATTTGGTTCTTAGGTTTGAAGCTATCTTTTATTTATTTTCTTAGTTGACATGCATCACACACATTATCTTTGACGAACTTGATATGATGAATTTGTTGAATCTCGTATTTTGATGATGAAACCAATTGATAATTATTTATGATTTTAATCTGCGTTTTGAGTGACGTAGGATGCTTCGATCAGGATGAGACAATTAAAGCAGGAAAAATCATGTTGTGCCGGGGGAGAATATATCAGAAGATTGGACGTCGAGCTAGAGGAACGGTCGATGTATCGACAGAAGAGTTCGGGCCGTGGATTCAGGCATCAGGCCAAGAAGAGTGGATATTGCGCTAAGGATATCAGAGTTGCAGAGTCAACTGGCCAATTGGGCAATAGGCCGCAAGAGAGGACGATGTGTAGAAGAATCGGACGAAGCATCGAGGGACCAATGACATGCCGAACAACTTGATAAATGCTTAGTATTAATTGTCTAGATCAAAGTATATTTTACATATACAGGATTAACTACGATAGCAAGGCATGAAGCAAAATGAAGTCCCGGAGTCAAGGACGTGATTTCGTTGGGAGTTCGAGAGTTCGTCGGAAGTCCGGACGTTCGTCAGAAGTTCTATCGGAACCAGCCGAGAAGTCTTAGAGCTTGCCAGACAAGCTCGTCGAAACTCACCAAGAAGATCATCGTGAAGTCCAGGAGCTTGCCAGGAGTCCGTCGGAATATTGCCGAGAGATCGTCGAAAGTTCGCTAGAAGCTCGCCGGAAGAATAGACATAAGGACTTGTTTAGCTTAGCAAATGTTTTAGGATTTCATAGTTAGCATGTAATGTTAGGATCAAGAGCACTAAGAGGGGGGGGGGGGGTCAATTAGTGCAGCGGAAATCTTTCACTATTAAAATCGATAGCTACGTTCGTTTGATAAAAACGATTTCGATGTAAAAGCCGATTCTAAGATTACTTTAACTTAAGATTAAGCGAGATGACGTTAAAGTAAATCTACGAAGGCAGTTTGCAGTTTATGATGAAAATCAGAATGCAAGCGAAACTGAAATGCGACGTTCGCACGATAAAACCGGTTTACGTCTAAATGCCGATTTTGAAGTTACTGAACTTTTAGATACGTTTTATAAATGCGCAGAAGGCAGTTTGCAGTTATGATTGAAATCAAAATGTAAACGTAAACTGAAATGTAATGATCGTACGAAAAAGCTGATTTACGTCTAAACGCAGATTCGGAAAGCTCTGAACTTAGAAACTCGTTCGTAAAAGCGCAGAAGGCAGTAGCTATTTAGGAGGTTTGCCGTAAAGATAAAATGCTCAAAGTAAATGCAAACCAAGATTTAGAGTGGTTCGGTCAATCTTGACCTACTCCACTTTTGGCTTCCTCCACCGACGAGGTCACCGACATCAACTAGAGGCCTTCCTTTAATAGGCGAAGGCCAACCACCCTTTTACAGTTTCACTCCTTTTGACGGGCTTAGGAGACAACCCTTACAGAAATTTTCTCTCCTCTCTTTACAACTCAAAACTATGAAGAACAGAGGGAGGAGAACTTTTGGCCTTTATAACAATTTTGAGCTCTAAGAATCACCGAAAAAGATCAAAATTTCGAGTGTAAGTTGTGCTCCTTCAGTGCTGAATGAGTGGGGTATTTATAGGCCCCAACCCAGTTCAAATTTGGAGCTCAAAACTGTCAATTCCCAGAATTCCAGGATCAGGCAGTTGCACCTCCTGACTAGGGCGGTTGCACCGCCTGGCAGAGCTCGAAGACTGAGCCTCTGGGCGGTGCCACCTCTATTAGGAGCGGTTGCACCTCCTAACTGGGGCTGTTGCACTGCCTGCCAGAGCTCGAAGACCTAGCTCAGGCGGTGCTACCTCCTGTTAGGGGAGGTTGCACTGCCTAGTCTCGCTCGGAGATTGAGCCCAAGCGGTGCTACCTCCTGGCTAGGGCGGTTGCACCGCCCAATCTCCTTGGGAGACTTAGCCCAGGTGGTGCTACCTCCTGGCTTGGGCGGTTGCACCTCCCATAGCAATCAGGGTCCGAATGGGTAGATCCATTCGGCCCAATTTGGATTTTTCAGGGGCCCAATTTCCCCAAGATTAAGCTAATGGGATCACCTCCCATTTCCAACTTAATCATTGTGATAACTATGATAAATCCTAAGACAATTTCTGCAGCTTGCTCCGGTGCGTCAATCGCTTCTTCCGACGAGTTTCCGGCGAACTTCCGTCGATCATCCGATGAACCCTCGGTGATGCTCCTGCGGACTTCCGGCAAACTCCTGGACTTGCGATGATCCACTTGGCGAGTTTCGACGAGCTTCTTTGGCAAGCTCATGGACTTCTCGGATTTGTTCCTGATAGGATCAAGTGCACTAAGAGGGTGGGGTGAATTAGTGCAGCAGAAATCTTTCAACTATTAAAATCGAAAGCTGCGTTCGTTCGATAAAAAAGATTTCGATGTAAAAGCCGATTCTAAGATTACTTTAACTTAATATTAAGCGAGATGATGTTAAAGTAAATCTATGAAGGCAGTTTGCAGTTTATGATGAAAATCAGAATGCAAGCGCAAACTGAAATGCGACGTTCGTACGATAAAACTGGTTTACGTCTAAATACCGATTTTGAAGATACTGAACTTTGAGATACGTTTTATAAATGCGCAGAAGGCAATTTGCAGTTATGATTGAAATCAAAACGTAAACGTAAACTGAAATGTAATGATCGTACGAAAAAGCCGATTTACGTCTAAACGCAGATTCGGAAAGCTCTGAACTTAGAAACTCATTCGTAAAAGCGCAGAAGGCAGTAGCTATTTAGGAGGTTTGCAGTAAAGATAAAATGCTCAAAGGAAATGCAAACCAAGATTTAGAGTGGTTTGGTAAATCTTGACCTACTCCACTTTTGGCTTCCTACACCGACGAGGTCACCGACGTCAACTAGAGGCCTTCCTTCAATAGGCGAAGGCCAACCACCCTTTTACAGTTTCACTCCTTTTGACGGGCTTAGGATGTTAAATCTCGTATTTTGATGATGAAACTACTTGATATTTGTTTATAATTTAAACTGCATTTTGAGTGATGCAGGTCTACTTGATCAGGTTTAGACAGTTGACGCTAAGGAATTGACGTTGCGCCGGAAGAGATCACGTCAGGATATTGGATGGCTGAATGCTTCGGATGTCGGGCATCGGGCCAAGGAGAGCGAAATTGCACCAAGGATATTGGGGTTGCGGAGGTCAACCGCCGATTGGGCAACAAGCCGCAAGAGAGGATGATGCACCAAAGAATCGGACGAAGCGCCAACCAATGACGTGCCGGGCAACAGAATGTCAATTCGCGTTGTAATAATTGTCTAGATCGGAGTTGAGTTTTAGTTTGTGTATGCAGGATTAACTACGATAACGATGAAGACATAAAGCGAAACAAAGTGCTGGAGTCAAGCGCGAAGGATTCGTTGGGAGTTCGAGAGTTCGACGGAAGTCCGAAGGTTCGTCGGGAATGCTGCCGGAACTAGCCGAGAATGAGTAGGGAGCTTGCCGAAGGGTTTTTCGGAAGCTCGCCGGAAGGTTCGTTGGAAGTTCGCGGAGCTCACCGAGAAAGATCGGAGCTTACCGAAGAAGCTCGTTGGAACTCGCCAAGATCAAATCGTGAAGTCTAGGAGCTTGTCGGGAGTCCGCAGAATGGTTTCCAAGAGTTTATCGGAAGATCGTCGGAAGTTCGCCGGAAGCTCGCCGGAAGAAGTCTTGACTTACGGACTTTGTAATAGCTTAGAAAATATCTTTAAATTCATAGTTAGCACGTTAATTAGGGTTAGGATTAGGTGTTAATCCTATAACCCAAGTAAGGGCCAATTGGGCCCGAGTTCGGACTGGTTTGGGCCAAGTTTAGAGCCCAACTAGTGAGCTGAATTGGCCTAGGCGGTGGCACCGCCCAGCACCCGAGAGCTGGGCGGTGACACCTCTTGGGCTGGGCGATGGCACCGCTTGGCTGGGCGGTGGCACCGCCAGCATCGGGAACATAAGAGAATTCAAATTTTTGGAGCCCAAATTTGAATCCTCTTGAGGCCTATAAATACCCCTCAAGTCTCAACTGAGAAGAGAACTTTTTGAGAGAAAGGTCTTAGAAAAGTCCTAGCTAATCTTATTTTCATTTTGCTAGTGTTTACCTCCTTCTTTCTTGCTGAAAATTTGTAAGAGAGTGAACCGCTTGTAAAGAGTTGTAAGAGGGGTATTTTACCCTTCCCTTTCAAGGGGCCTCGCAAGTGGATGTAGGCCATTTGACCGAACCACTTTAAAATCAGCGTAATCTCTGGTTTGCGTTTATGTTTATGCATTTATCTTTCTGCAAACCTTTACTTTGCTAAGTTCACTGCCCTCATCTTATTACGTACGCTTTCAACGCAATTGAAACGGTTTCAAACGAAATATTATTTTTATCGTACAAAAGATTTTCTAAAACCGAAGTTTTAATCCGCTGCACTAATTCACCCCCCCCCCCCTCTTAGTGCCGCTCCGATCCTAACAATTGGTATCAGAGCCACGTTTTTCTACCTTGGTTTAACACCCAAATAGAAATAGCTCTTTACGACTTTCAAGAGGGTTACTCTCTCATTTGTCCTCCCTTTTTCAATGGGACGGACTACATTTATTGGAAAACTCGAATGAGAGTTTTCTTACTTTCTTTGGATTTGAATTTATGGCACATTATCGAAAATGGATTTGAAATGTCTTCTCTTCCAATGAACTAATGGAATGATTTGGAGAAGAAGATGTTTTCTTTAAACGCAAAGGCTATGAATGCCTTATTTTACGCTTTGGACAAAAATGAGTTCAATCGGGTTTCTTTGTGCGAAACGACTTTTGACATATGGCATACTCTTGAAATCACACACGAAGGCACTTCTAGAGTCAAAGATTCGAAAATCAACATTTTAATGCATGATTTCGAGCTTTTTCAAATGAAGCCGAGCGAAACCATTGTTGACATGTACACCCGTTTTACGGATGTCGTCAATGGTTTACAAGCTCTTGGCAAATGTTTCTCGAATTTTGAACTTGTTAGTAAAGTTTTACGATCACTTTCTAAAGCTTGGGAATCAAAAGTAACGGCAATACAAGAAACAAAAGATTTAAATATTTTTCCACTTGAAGAACTTATCGGCTCATTAATGACAATAGAAATGGTGCGCAATGCACATGATGAACACAATGAACACTTGAACCACCTTCCAAAGAACAGGAAGGATTTGGAACTTCGGATAAATGAATACCACTTGAGCGATGACTCAAGTGATGAGGACAATGATGAACTTGAACTTCGAACACCAACTCTTAATAAGTTCATTAAACAAAAATCTAAAATAAACAATGAACTTGAATGGAGGAAGAGGCCAAAGAAAAGGAAGGCACCCAAGGATGAATCAAGAACTTCCAAAGGTGAAACGACGAATTGGGCTTTGACGGGCTTCAACTACAAGGTAAGTAACTCAACTCTCTTGAATTATTTTGAAATTACTTGAAGTTTTTCATGAGTTCTTAATTTAGATAGTAGGAATAGGAAATTAAAAAAAAATTATTTTTCAAAAATTATATCATGTTTTACTTTTTTAGCATCTTTGAAAAAATTAAAAATTTGATCAATGAAAAGTATATTGCTAAGGTTTCATGCATGTTATGTTTTGAAATGTTGAATGATGTATGCAACATTATGGATTTTAGTTATATGATATGTGATAATGCTTAGGATTAATCCATGCATGTGTATTTTGACGATTTTATGTCATGCATGAGTTTTTGAAGTAAATGTTGATTTGATACTCTCATTTTGGATTAACATGTTTTTGGTTTAATCATTTTTATGACGAATTAAGATGACATATTAAGATGACATAGTGCATGTACATCTATGTATGAATTTCTTGATAGTCTTTTGATGATAGATGTGATATCATGATGTTTTATTTTTGATGTGTTTGGTCTTGACGGCTTTATGACGAAACTTATGTTTTGACTTTAAATGATGATACAATGTTTTCACAAAAAGACTTGAACACTCTCACATGAAATCAATTGTATGAAATGGAAATAAATTTTCTATTCTATTGAGATTAATGAATTTATTTTACCAATCTTATGAATCTCATGAAAATATACATGATGAATATTTTATAAATGAGTTGTCTTATAAGATTTTGCCTTTATATCTTGAACTTTAATGCTTATATTAATTTGGCATATAAAGACTAAGGCATGCTCATAAGAAGCAAATCACATGAATAGAAATTTATAAAAATGAAATGTAATCCTCTATCTTATTGATTGCTACCTAAGAGACCAATAAAACTATCTATGCCATTTTGAATCTCTTGAAAGAAATGTTGAGATTTTGATGATTTGGATGATTTGAATTTGAATGAGTTTTATTCAAAATCATGATCTTGATTCCGTGATATTTACAAATTAAGATTTATTATGAATCAAGATTTTTTCATTAATCGATCTCCTAAGATTTTCTTTTGATTATTTATGAGTAGGTTTTTCAAAAAGAAATCATGCCTTTTGGTATTCATATGTTCTAATCTTTCATGATATGATTTTTATACAATTCCTTGTATTCATGAAATGTTTATGGCATCACCCAATTACTTTCTTCTTGATATTCCTTATGTGGTGATTAAAATTATGCATGAAATACTCTTGATATTATTTTGATGTATACAAATGAAAAGTTATAATCATGAATGATCGGATGAAATTTGACAAGTTAATATCTTCATGATTTGAAATATTTATAATTTGAAATTATGCATGCAATTGCTTTGTATTGTGATGATATATGCATCATGAATACTTTATTATCATACATGAAAATAGTGATAAACATTTTGAAAATAAATGTTTGTATCATGTTAGATGATTTTACATTTTGTGCATGATGAGTTATAGTGATGATTGAAACAATGATTGAAATGCTTTAAATGATGAATGTTTGGTATCATGATCAACATGTTGATAAATGCTTGAAAATTTTAATGTTTGAGTATCATGTATGATATGCTTATTAATGATGATTGATTTATTTTTCGGTATCGTGCATGAAAAATAAGGTTATTGAAATTGTGCATGTTTTAATTTGAATATATAATGATGCACAAATAAGAATGATACTTACCTTAGTCATAATATGAAAATTAATATAAGGGTCTTCCCTTCTGTTTGACAATGACAAAGGGGAAGCAAGAATTTCTAGCGTGGACATCATGAAAAGAGACAAACTAACTAACTTGCACAATTCAAGATGAAAGCAAAAATTGCACTTCTCAAACGAGAAGATGCAAATGTAACATTTGCTAAATTGTTTGCTTGCCTCATGTAAAACATTATCTCTTGCTAGTTTGGCATTTTTGCTAGCTTGTATGTTGCAAAACTTGATCACTTTTTCAAACATTTTGCTAGCTTACACTTTGCAAAGAAAGCAAAAATGACACTTCTAGAAGAAAGAGCTTGTTATTCTGAACATCACAAGCTTGCCTATCTTAAGAAACAAAAATTGCCAAAGTGCTATCTTGCCTATCTCAAGAAGCAAAACTTGCAACTTGCACATTGCAATAGGAAGCAAGAATTATGAGCTTACACAAGAAAGCTATCTTGCATTTGCTTTCGAAATTTTTGCTAGCTTGTATATTGTGAAACTTACATAACGTAAAAATTGCTAGCTTGTAGTCTAAAGAGAAGCAAAAAGTTGCTATCTCAAAAGAAGCAATTGTGCTATATTTCCTATCTTAAGAGGCAAAAATTACTAACTTGCACATCTAACAAAACTTGACAATTTTGCATATTTCAAGAAGCAAGAGTTGCTTTCTTAAACATCTCAATATTGCTAGCTTGCATGATGTAGAACTTACTATCTTGAACATTACCAAAAGTGCTATCTTGTATGCTGTAAAACTTACATATCTAAAACTTGATAGCTTGAATGTCCTAAGCATGATGCATTACTTGCTAAATTTTCTAGCTTCAAAACTGCATGATGATAAAACTTAATATTATGTTTTTCATGCAATGAGTTGAACTTATATTACAAACACAAAGAATAGTTGTACTTCTCCTTTTTGTTGATGACAAAGGGGGAGAAGTATGTTGATGACATGATATGCATAAGTTTATGCATATGTTCATGATGATGTGTTGCAAGTATTCATGATGAATATTGCAATGACTTGAATTCAGTTTGAATTCAAGGTTCTATCAATATGGCATATTGATAGGGGGAGTTTGTTTAAACTCCGGGAGTTAAGGTTAACTCCGTCATCAAGTGGTTGTCATCATCAAAAAGGGGGAGATTGTTAAATCTCGTATTTTGATGATGAAACCACTTGATATGTGTTTATAATTTAAACTGCATTTTGAGTGATGCAGGTCTACTTGATCAGGTTTAGACAGTTGACGCAGGAGGAATTGACGTTGCGCCAGAAGAGATCACGTCAGGATATTGGATGGCTGAATGCTTCGGACGTCGGGCATCGGGCCAAGGAGAGCGAAATTGCACCAAGGATATTGGGGTTGCGGAGGTCAACCGCCGATTGGGCAACAAGCCGCAAGAGAGGACGATGCACCGAAGAATCGGACGAAGCGCCAACCAATGACGTGCCGGGCAACAGAATGTCAATTCGCGTTGTAATAATTGTCTAGATCGGAGTTGAGTTTTGGTTTGTGTGTGCAGGATTAACTACGATAACGATGAAGACATAAAGCGAAAAAAGTGCTGGAGTCGAGCGCGAAGGATTCATTGGGAGTTCGAGAGTTCGACGGAAGTCCGAAGGTTCGTCGGGAATGCTACCGGAACTAGCCGAGAATGAGTAGGGAGCTTGCCGAAGGGTTTTTCGGAAGCTCACCGGAAGGTTCGTTGGAAGTTCGCGGAGCTCACCGAGAAAGATCGGAGCTTACCGAAGAAGCTCGTTGGAACTCGCCAAGATCAAATCGTGAAGTCTAGGAGCTTGCCGGGAGTCCGCAAAATGGTTTCCAAGAGTTTATCGGAAGATCGTCGGAAGTTCGCCGGAAGCTCGCCGGAAGAAGTCTTGACTTACAGACTTTGTAATAGCTTAGAAAATGTCTTTAAATTCGTAGTTAGCACGTTAATTAGGGTTAGGATTAGGTGTTAATCCTATAACCCAAGTAGGGGCCAATTAGGCCCGAGTTCGGACTGGTTTGGGCCAAGTTTGGAGCCCAACCAGTGAGCTGAATTGGCCTAGGCGGTGGCACCGCCCAGCACCCGAGAGCTGGGCGGTGACACCTCCTGGGCTGGGCGGTGGCACCGCCAGCATCGGGAACATAAGAGAATTCAAATTTTTGGAGCCCAAATTTGAATCCTCTTGAGGCCTATAAATACCCCTCAAGTATCAACTGAGAAGAGAACTTTTTGAGCAGCAAGTGTTTGAGAGAAAGGTCTTAGAAAAGTCCTAGCTAATCTTGTTTTCATTTTGCTAGTGTTCACCTCCTTCTTTCTTGCTGAAAATTTGTAAGAGAGTGAACCGCTTGTAAAGAGTTGTAAGAGGGGTATTTTACCCTTCCCTTTCAAGAGATTTGCTAGTGGAATGTGGGAGCCTCATCGAAGAGGGGCCTCGCAAGTGGATGTAGGTCATTTGACCGAACCACTTTAAAATCGGCGTAATCTCCGGTTTGCGTTTATGTTTATGCATTTATCTTTCTGTAAACCTTTACTTTGCTAAGTTCACTGCCCTCATCTTATTACGTACGCTTTCAATGCAATTGAAACGGTTTCAAACGAAATATTATTTTTATCGTACAAAAGATTTTCTAAAACCGAAGTTTTAATCCGCTGCACAAATTCACCCCCCCCCCCTCTTAGTGCCGCTCCGATCCTAACATAGGAGACAACCCTTACAGAAATTTTTTCTCCTCTCTTTACAACTCAAGACTTTGAAGAACAGAGGGAGGAGAACTTTTGGCCTTTACAATAATTTTGAGCTCTAAGAATCATAGAAAAAGATCAAGATTTCGAGTGTAAGTTGTGCTCTTTCAGTGCTGAATGGGTGGGGTATTTATAGGCCCCAACCTAGTTCAAATTTGGAGCTCAAAACTGTCAATTCCCTGAATTCTGGGATCAGGCGGTTGCACCGCCTAGCAGAGCTCGAAGACTGAGCCTTTGGGCGGTGCCACCTCTGTAAGGGGCGGTGCCACCTCTGTCAGGGGCGGTTGCACCTCTTTGCCAGAGCTCGAAGACCGAGCTCAGGCGGTCGCACCTCCTGACTGGGGCGGTTGCACCACCCAGTCTCCCTGGGAGACTTAGCCCAGGCGGTGCTACCTCCTGGCTTGGGCAGTTGCACCTCCCACAGCAATCAGGGTCCGAATGGGTAGATCCATTCTGGCCAATTTGGGTTTTTCAGGGGCCCAATTGCCCCAAGATTAAGCTAATGGGATCACCACCCATTTCCAACTTAATCATTGTGCTAACTATTATAAATCCTAAGACAATTTCTGCAGCTTGCTCCGGTGCGTCAATCGCTTCTTCCGGCGAGTTTCCGGCGAACTTCCGACGATCATCCGATGAACCCTAGGTGATGCTCCTGCGGACATCCAGCAAACTCCTGGACTTGCGACGATCCACTTGGTGAGTTCCGACGAGCTTCTTTTGGCAAGCTTATGGAGTTCTCGGATTTGTTCCCGCAGAACCTCCGACGAATGTCCGAACTTCCGTCGAACTCTCGAACTCCCAACGTGATCATTGTCTTGACTCCGGTGTAACTCCTGCTGCATGTCTAACTTTCATCGTAGTTAATCCTGCACACATAAAACAAAACTTCGATTGATACAATTAATCCTAAGCAATTAACCAAGTTGTCCGGCATGTCATTGGTCCCTCGACGCTTCGTCCGATTCTTCGGCGCATCGTCCTCTCCTGTAGCCTATTGCCCAATCGGCCAGTTGACTCCGCAACTCCGATATCCTTGGCACAATACCCGCTCTTCTTGGCTCGATGCCCGAGTCCACGGCCTGAAGCCTTCTGTCGATACATCGACCGATCCACCGGCCCGACGTCCAATCTTTTGACATGTTCCTCCGGCACAACATGATTTTCCTGCTTTAATTGTCTCATCCTGATCAAGGCATCCTGCGTCACTCAAAATGTAGATTAAATCATAAACATATATCAAGTAGTTTCATCATCAAAATACGAGATTCAACAGTTCCCGCAGAACCTCCGACGACTGTCCGAACTTCCGTCGAACTTTCAAACTCCCAACGTGATCATTGTCTTGACTCCGGTGCAACTCCTGCTGCATGTCTAACTTTCATCGTAGTTAATCCTGCACACGTAAAACAAAACTTCAATTGATACAATTAATCCTAAGCAATTAACCAAGTTGTCCGGCATGTCATTGGTCCCTCGACGCTTTGTCCGATTCTTCCGCGCATCGTCCTCTCCTGTAGCATATTGCCCAATCGGCCAATTGACTCCGCAACATCGATATCCTTGGCACAATACCCACTCTTCTTGGCCCGATGCCCAAGTCCACGGCCTGAAGCCTTCTGTCGATACATCGACCGATCCACCGGCCCGACGTCCAATCTTTTGACATGTTCCTCCGGCACAACATGATTTTCCTGCTTTAATTGTCTCTTCCTGATCGAGGCATCCTGCGTCACTCAAAATGCAGATTAAATCATAAGCATATATCAAGTAGTTTCATCATCAAAATATGAGATTCAACAGTTCCCGCAGAACCTCCGACGACTGTCCGAACTTCCGTCGAACTCTCGAACTCCCAACGTGATCATGGTCTTGACTCCGGCGTAACTCCTGCTGCATGTCTTACTTCCATCGTAGTTAATCCTGCACACTTAAAACAAAACTTCGATCGAGACAATTAATCCTAAGCAATTAACCAAGTTGTCCGGCATGTCATTGGTCCCTCGACGCTTCGTCCGATTCTTCGGCGCATCGTACTCTCCTGCAGCCTATTGCCCAATCGGCCAGTTGACTCCGCAACTCCAATATCCTTGGCACAATACCAGCTCTTCTTGGCCTGATGCCCGAGTCCACGGCCTGAAGCCTTCTATCGATACGTCGACCGATCCACCGGCCCGACGTCCAATCTTCTGACATGTTCTTCTGGCACAACATGATTTTTCTGCTTTAATTGTCTCATCCTGATCGATGCATCCTGCATCACTCAAAACACAGAATAAATCATAAACACATATCAAGTAGTTTCATCATCAAAATACGAGATTCAACAATCTCCCCCTTTTTGATGATGACAATCACTTGATGATGGAGTTAAACTTAACTCCCGGATTTTAAACAAACTCCCCCTATCAATGTGCCATATTGATAGAACCTTGAATTCAAACTGAATTCAAATCATTGCAATATTCATCATGAATACTTGCAACATGTCATCATGAACTTATGCATAAACTTATGCATAACATTTCATGTCATCAACATACTTCTCCCCCTTTGTCATCAACAAAAAGGAGAAGTACCACAATCAAGTGTTCGTGATATTGGTTCAACTCATTGCATGAAAAACATAATATCAAGTTTTATCATCATGCAAGTTTGCTATTATCAAATATCAACGTGTAAAATTGCGATGTAAGCTTTTGATATCATAACGTAAAAATTTCAAGTGTTTATCAATTGTTGCATTTCATCACATGGTAAGATATCAACGCGTAAAATTACGATACAAATTCTTGATATCTTAACGCATGATGCAAACATGGCATAATGCAAATTTGGCAATCATAGTATCAATTCATATATCTCTTGATGATGCAAGCATTGCAAATATGACATTCATATATCTCTTGATGATGCAGGCATGGCATAATCATAGCATCAGTGTTCATAACATCAATTCATATATTTCTCACCCTTTGTCATCAACAAAAAAAAAGAGAACAATATAAGCAAATTTTAAATATAAGTGCGATGCCATAAGCAGGTTCATGTCATTTTTCAACAAAAAGTGATAAGATACCAAATATTTAAACATTTCAAGGAAAACATGACATGAAGATAGCTTTGAAAACTTCTTCCATTTTATTTGTTATTTTCTTTTTGCATGACGGAGGAAAGCTATTTCTGAGCTTACTCGAATGAAGTTAAAATCGATAAGATATTAAAGCATGCTTCATTTATACAAATATCAAGATATGTATCAAATCCTTGTACGTAAAAATGACTTCCTTTTTCAAGAAGGAATTTATAAGCAGGAATCATTTCATCAAATCCATTTCTCAAAACAAAATATTGTTCACATGATAAGTGTATAAGAGATGTATTTGCTGATTGATTCCATATGTCAAAAATTAATGATATGAATTAAACTTGATATGACATATGCTTATTAAGTCTGGAAGAGAATAATTCGAAAATCCAATTGTTAGGATGCCAATAGTTATGAGAATCCGAAAATGAAATTAACACTTTCATGCATTCGGACAAGGCTGTACTATTGATTTTCAAATACAATCATGAGGATAAAACATGCTTATTATCATGGAAAGTTTTGTGTCCAAAGCACATAATTTTCAACCTGTTATTAGGGCATGTAATTGTGTAAAATCATCATAGCGGTCGAGTGATTTGATCATTCAATCAAGAAAGTCCGAAAATTAATTTTAACAAGTTCAATCATTCGGACATATTTTTGCCATAGTTTTTCAAATACAATTCTGAAGATAAGACATACTCATCATCATGATAGTACGATAGCAAGTTTAAAATTTTAAGACATGCAAGCTAGTAATTTTGAGATGTTCAAGAAAGCAACTCTTGCTTATTGAAATATAAGTTTTGCTACATGTGCAAGTTAACTTTTTGCTTCTGCAAGATATCATTCCTTGGTGATGTTCAATATAGCAAGTTCTACATCATGCAAGCTAGTGAATCTTATAACATTTTAAAACATGCATAATCACCAAAGCATCGTAAATTTTAATGATGTGCAAAATTACAAATTGTGCATGTTTGCATCTTGAGGTAAGATAGCACTTCTTGGTGATGTTCAAGATAGCAATTCCTTTTCTTTTGAGAAGTGTAATTATTTTCTTTCTCCCTTTTTTTGAATTATATGAGCTAGCAAATTAGCTTTCAAGCATGTTTTACTCCCCCTTTGTCATTGTCAAAAAGAAGGGAAGACCCTTTACGTTAATTTCTAAATTATGATAAAGGTAAATAGTATTGATGAAAATTCAAGTCTTGAATGTCAAACCAATTATTTTATCATGAATTTTTCATCATTGCATGCATCATTATCATCATATATATTTTTAAAACATATAAACTCATTATTATATGATTCCAAATCATCATTCCTATTATTTCAATTATTGTTTCAATCATCTTTTATAGCTTATCATGCACAATATGTCAAACCATCTAACATGATACAAACATTTATTTTCAAAGTATTTATCACTATTTTCATGTATGATAATAAAGTGTTCATGATGCCGAACATTAAATCAATATTTTTTAAGTATTTATCACTTTATTTTGATCATGATACCAAACATTCATCATTTAGAGCATTCATGACATTAAATCAACATTTATAATACTTCGTTTTAGCAACAACTCATAGCATTTTAAATCATGATTCACATCATATGCAATACATCACATCATAATTAAAAAGCTCAAGTATTGCGTGCATCATTGCAAATCATAAATGTTTCATATCATGATGGTATCAATTTTGTTAAATTATATCCTACCATGCATGATCATAACTTTTCATTTGTATACATCAAAATAAATTAATGAATATTTCATTATTTCATATCATCACATAAGGAATATCAAGAAGAAAATAATTGGGTGATGAGATAAACCTTTCATGAATACAAAGAGTTGCATGAAAATCATATCATGAATACAAGGAATACAGGTCACAATCATTCAAGAGAAAAATCATCATTCATTTTCAATTCATTCAATTTGACAAATCATGATCATGATTTTGATAAAACTCATTTCAAATTTAAATCATCAAAATCATTTTTATGGCTCACAAAATTTATAACATAAATAGATTCATGATTTCATTGATAATATTTTTTTTCCCTTTTTTAAGTTTTTCATCTTAAGTGATCGATTTCATATTAGCACGCCTTTTCATTTATGTCAAATCAAAACATGCATTAATTTTTAAAGCCACTGTTATTATCATGAAAATCGATAATCCATAATTATCAAGAATCATCATACATAATTTCAAAAATATATACTCATTAATCATAACTTCAAATTAAACATGATTTAATATACTCAAAATCGAGAAATAACAATGGACATCAACATGATTATTATTTCATATTTTCAATCAAAATCATTTTGTTTGTTTATCATAAAATATGCAATATTATCATTTACTAGCATGATCATAATATTTTTATTTTTTATTTTTTATTTTTAAATATTAATTCTAAACTAAAAAAGAAAATACATCATGAAAGCATCAAGTAATTTCAAAATAAATTAGGGGGATTTCGATTACCTCATCATTGAAAGTGGTTAAGGCGTAGTTTGCCACCTCGCCTTTCTTGATTTTCTCCTCGTCTTCAGAGGAGCTCGATTCATCCCACATTGTGTTCTTCTTCTTTGGCCTCTTCCTTCATTCAAGTTTATTGCTTATTTTAGATTTTTGTTTAATAAACTTATTAAGATTTAGTGTTCGAAGTTCAAGTTCATCATTGTCCTCATCACTTGAGTCATCGCTCAAGTGGTATTCATTTGTCTGGAGTTCCAAATCCTTCCTGTTCTTTGGAAGGTGATTTTGTTCATCATGTTCATCATGTGCATTGTGCACCATTTCATATGTCATCAACGAACCAATTAGTTCTTCAAGTGGAAAGTTGTTTAGGTTTTTAGCTTCTTGTATTGCAGTTACTTTTGAATCCCACTTCTTAGAAAGAGAACGTAAAATCTTGTTTACGAGTTCAAAATCCGAAAAACATTTTCCAAGAGCTCTTAAACTATTGACGACATCCGTGAAACGAGTGTACATATCGCCTATAGTCTCGCTTGGTTGCATTCGAAAAAGCTCAAAATTATGCAATAAAATGTTAACTTTCGGGTCTTTGACTCTACTAGTTCCCTCATGTGTGATTTCAAGTGTTCGCCAAATGTCAAAAGCCGTTTCGCACGTAGAAATCCGATTGAACTCATTTTTGTCCAAAGCGCAAAATAAGGCATTCATAGCCTTTGCGTTTAAAGAAAAATACATCTTCTCCAAATCTGACCATTCGTTCATAGGTTTAGAGGGAAGTTGAAAACCGTTTTCAATAATATTCCATAAATCCAAATTCATAGAAATCAAGAAAACTCTCATTCGAGTTTTCCAGTAAGTGTAGTCCGTCCAATTGAACATGGATGGACGTGTAATAGAATGAACCTCTTGATTTCCGGCGTATGCCATCTCTCTTGGGTTTTAATCCATTAGAGAGTTAACCCCGCTCTGATACCAAATGTTAGGATCAAGAGCACTAAGAGGGGGGGGGGGGTGGTGTGAATTAATGCAGCGGAAATCTTTTACTATTAAAATCGAAAGCTGCGTTCGTTTGATAAAAATGATTTCGATGTAAAAGCCGATTCTAAGATTACTTTAACTTAAGATAAAGCGAGATGATGTTAAAGTAAATCTACGAAGGCAGTTTGCAGTTTATGATGAAAATCAGAATGCAAGCGCAAACTGAAATGCGACGTTCGTACGATAAAATCGGTTTACGTCTAAATGCTGATTTTGAAGTTACTGAACTTTGAGATATGTTTTATAAATGCGCATAAGGTAGTTTGCAGTTATGATTGAAATCAAAATGTAAACGTAAACTGAAATGTAATGATCATACGAAAAAGCCGATTTACGTCTAAACGCAGATTCGGAAAACTCTGAACTTAGAAACTTGTTCGTAAAAGCACAGAAGGCAGTAGCTATTTAGGAGGTTTGCAGTAAAGATAAAATGCTCAAAGTAAATGCAAACTGAGATTTAGAGCAGTTCGGTCAATCTTGACCTACTCCACTTTTGGCTTCCTCCACCGACGAGGTCACCGACGTCAACTAGAGGCCTTCCTTCAATAGGCGAAGGCCAACCACCCTTTTACAGTTTCACTCCTTTTGACGGGCTTAGAAGACAACCCTTACAGAAATTTTCTCTCCTCTCTTTACAACTCAAAACTTTGAAGAACAGAGGGAGGAGAACTTTTGGCCTTTACAACAATTTTGAGCTCTAAGAATCACAGAAAAAGATCAAGATTTCGAGTGTAAGTTGTGCTCTTTCAGTGCTGAATGGGTGGGGTATTTATAGGCCCCAACCCAGTTCAAATTTGGAGCTCAAAACTGTCAATTCCTGGAATTCCGGGATCAGACGGTTACACCTCCTGACTGGGGCAGTTGCACCGCCTGGCAGAGCTCGAAGATTGAGCCTCTGGGCGGTGCCACCTCTATCAGGGGCGGTTGCACCTCTCTGCCAGAGCTCGAAGACTGAGCTCAAGCGGTTGCACCTCCTGACTAGGGCGGTTGCACCTCCTGCCAGAGCTCGAAGACCAAGCTCAAGCGGTGCTTCCTCCTATCAAGGGAGGTTGCACCGCCCAGTCTCGCTCGGAGACTGAACCCAAGCGGTGCTACCTCCTGGCTGGGGCGGTTGCACCACCCAGTCTCCCTAGGAGACTTAGCCCAGGCGGTGCTACCTCCTGGCTTGGGCGGTTGCACCTCCCACAGCAATCAGGGTCCGAATGGGTAGATCCATTCGGCCCAATTTGGGTTTTTCAGGGGCCCAATTGCCCCAAGATTAAGCTAATGGGATCACCTCCCATTTCCAACTTAATCATTGTGCTAACTACGATAAATCCTAAGACAATTTCTACAGCTTGCTCTGGTGCGTTAATTGCTTCTTCCGGCGAATTTCCGACGAACTTCCGTCGATCATCCGATGAACCCTCAGTGATGCTCCTGTGGACTTCCAGCAAACTCCTGGACTTGCGACGATCCACTTGGCGAGTTCCAACGAGCTTCTTTGGCAAGCTCATGGACTTCTCGGATTTGTTCCCGCAGAACCTCCGACGACTGTCCGAACTTCCGTCGAACTCTCGAACTCCCAACGTGATCATTGTCTTGACTCCGGCGCAACTCCTGCTGCATGTCTTACTTCCATCATAGTTAATCCTGCACACTTAAAACAAAACTTTGATCGAGACAATTAATCCTAAGCAATTAACCAAGTTGTCCGGCATGTCATTGGTCTCTCGACGCTTCGTCCGATTCTTCGGCGCATCGTCCTCTCCTGCACCCTATTGCCCAATCGGCCAGTTGACTCCGCAACTCCGATATCCTTGGCACAATACCCGCTCTTCTTGGCCCGATGCCCGAGTCCACGGCCCGAAGCCTTCTGTCGATACGTCGACCGATCCATCGGCCCGACGTCCAATCTTCTAACATGTTCTTCCGGCACAACATGATTTTCCTGCTTTAATTGTCTCATCCTGATCGAAGCATTCTGCGTCACTCAAAACGCAGATTAAATCATAAACATATATCAAGTAGTTTCTTCATTAAAATACGAGATTCAACGTGTAATTGGGCTTGGATTTGGGCCAACCCAATTAGGGGCCAGCTAGGCCCATGTAAGAACTATGTTGGGCCCAATAAGAAGCCCAAACAGTGCCCTAAGAAGTATCACCGTCGTGGCACAGTCTTTGAGGTTGTGTCAGGCGATGGTACTGCCAGTCTGGGTAGTTGTACCGCAAGACCTGGGTGGTGGTACTGCCCAGGGCAGTGTTAGTATCGACTGACACTAGGCGGTGGTACCACCCAATGCAGGCGGTGGTATCGCCCGTGCCCGGGGAACCCGGGATAAGAAAGTTTTAGGCTCCACGTTTGAATCAACTTGAAGCCTATAAATGCCCCTCTCATCCTGGGTTAAAACACACAAGCACAGAGAGATTAAAAGAGAGAAAATGCTATTGAGATCATAAGTGTATTCCCTCCTCTAGCTTAAACTTAGATTTCTGTTTAGAGAGGATTGTGAGTGCTTGTAAGGGTTATCTCCTAAACTCGGTAAAAGGAGAAAAGAGGTGTAAAAGGTGATTAGTCTTCGCCTATTGAAGGAAGGCCTCTAGTGGATGCCAGTGACCTCGTCGGATGAGGAAGCCGAAAGTGGATGTAGGTCACGTTGACCGAACCACTCTAAAACTGCTATGTTCTCTGGTTTGTATTTTATTCTTGCTATTACCTTACTACAAACCTCTTTAAATGCTTACTGCCTTCAATTCATTTACGAACATATTTTAATTTAAGATATTTATGAAAAGGTTTTCATCAGAAATAGTTTTTATCGAATGAATTTTTAATCGAGACGTAATCGTTCCACTGCACTAATTCACCCCCCCCTCTTATTTCCGACCCCGATCCCAATAGAATTCCTCTTACAAGTTCTTTAGATGAAATTTGAGAGATTAGTTTCATACTAGCATGACCTAATCTCCTATGTCAAAGCCAAGCATTGTCATTCAAAACCGAAAAGCACATTTCATTACAAAGATCATTAATCTCGATAGTGTATACATTATTTTGTTTTAGGGCAATCATAGATGTGTTTTTGTGTGATTTTTCAATAATACAAGTATTAGATTCAAATCTAATGATATATCCTTTATCACATAATTGACAAATACTCAAAAGGTTATGCTTTAAACCATCAACTAATAATACATCTTTAATAAAAAGGTTAGATTTGTTACCTATGGTTCTTTTGCCAATGATTTTACCATTGTTGTTGTCTCTGAAGGTGACATATCCTTCGTCTAGGCTAGTGAGCTTAGAGAAATGAGATGGATCTCTGGTCATATGCCTTGAGCATCTACTATCAAGGTACCATCTCTTGCTCCTAGCTTATGATGGTACATTTTTCTTAAAAAAGAGATAATTTTTAGGTATCCATTTGACCTTGGGTGCCTCAAAAATCGATCTATATAGCTTATTATATTGCATTGAGTCATTTAAGGTTCTTTTAGGAATCCAAATCAATTTATGTAGACTACATTTCTTGAATGGATAATGATAAGCTACATGCCCAAATTTATAACAAATGTTGCATTTGTTTCGGGATGAAACATGCAATGTAGGGCCTGCAAAAATTTTATAACATTCTAAAACATGCAAGCTAGCAATTTTGAGATGTTCAAGAAAGCAACTCTTGCTTCTTGAAATATACAAGTTTATAAATTTTGCTAGATGTGCAAGTTACAAGTTTTGCTTCTTGAGATAGGCAAGCTAGTGATGTTCAAGATAACAAGCTTTTTCTTCTCAAAATGTATAACTTAGCACACATTGCTTCTCTTGAGATTTGCAAGCTAACAAAATTTGCTCCCCCTATGTCATTGTCAAATAGAAGGGAATAACAATACAATAGTGTAATTCATTTCCCTTTACTATACTTAACAAGGGTTAAGTATCAACCTTATTTTAATATGTTTGTGCATTATTATAGTTTCAATTTACAACATGCACAATTTTAAAACTTTACATTTTATTTTTCATGCATGATAAAATAAATCAATCATTATTATGATCATATCATATATGATATTAAAATTTTTAAGCATTTATCAATATTGATACCAAACATTCATCATTTAAAGTATTCATGATACCAAACATACATTATTTTAGCAACAAATCATAGCATTTTAAATCATGATGGTATCTAAATGTCAAATTATATTGTTTCCCATATTTCATGCATATTTTTATTTCAACACGTTCATTTCATCTCATCAAGAAAAATTAATTGGGTGATGAATACAAGGAGTTATACAAAAATAAATCATATCATGAGAAATAAGATCATGTAAATACCAAAAGACAAGATTCATAAATTAAATCCCCTCTTAATTGAAATAGCAAGAAGAATTGTAGGAGAACGATTAATGAAAAATCTTGATTCATAATAAATCTTAATTTATGAATATCAAGGAATCAAGATTATGATTTGGATAAATATTTATTCAAATTTAAATCATCAAAATCATTTTCAAAATCCAAGTGATTCGTAAAAATGATACAAATGGATTCATCAAAATCAATAAGATAGTCAAAAATAATTTTCAAAAAATGTTTTCCACTTTTTAGTTGTCTCAATTTATATGAATTTATTTCATTTATGCCAAATAAAAATATGTATCATTTTTAAAACCAAAAAGGCAAGATTTATTATGACAAAGATCAATAAGGCACTTTCATTATAGTAAAGATCGATAATCCGTAAATCGCAAGATTCATCATGAATTATAAAACCATTAAATATGCTTTCAAATCAATATGCTCAAATTTTTATATGAAAACACACATCATAGTTTAAAGCTGAAAAGGCCATGTTCATTAACATAAAAATCGATAATCCATAAATCTCAAAAATCATCATGCATCATTTTGAAAGATAAACTCATTAAACATGATCATTATACATTAAATTATCAAGCATGATTTCATATTTTCAATCAAAATTATTTTTTTTGTTTATCATAAAATATGTATTTTTATGATTATTTTTAAAATCATTGGAAAGGTAAGCATGATCCAATTTTATTTTTGCATTTTTATTAAACATACAATTTAAAAAATTAATTTTCTTAAACTAAATTAAAACTAAATTAAAATAAGTCATGAGAAGCATTATGTAATTTCAAAATAAACTAAAGGTATTTTGATTACCTCAACGTCGAAAGCCATTAAGGCGTAGTTTGCCACCTTACCTTTGTTGATTTTCTCCTCGTCTTCGGAGGAGCTCGATTCATCCCAATTTGTTTTCTTCTTCTTACGTTCAAAGTAAGTAGTTCTGTTCTTTTTGCTTTTTAATTTTAGTTTTATGAACTTGTTAAATTTCATTTGTGGTTCAAGTTCACCATTACTTGAGCTTATGCTCGAGTAGTCTTCAATTGTTCTATATCCCAAATCCTTCCTATTCTTTGGAAGGTGGTTCTCAAGTTATTCACGTGCATTGCACGTCATTTCATATGTGATCAATGAACCAATTAGTTCTTCACTTGAAAAATGGTTCAAGTTCTTTGATTATTGTATTGTCGTTATTTTTAAATCCCAACTCTTATTAAGAGAATGCAAAATCTTGTTTACAAGTTCAAAATCTGAAAAACATTTGCCAAGAGCTTTTAAACCATTGACGACATCCATAAAATGAGTGTACATGTCAACAATGGTTTCGCTAGGCTTCATTCAAAAAAAATTCAAAATCATGCATTAAAAAATTAACTTTAGAATCCTTAACTTTGCTAGTGCCTTCGTGTGTAATTTCAAGAGTGTGTCAAATGTCGAAAATCGTTTCATACATAAAAACCCGATTAAACTCATTTTTGTCTAAGACGCAAAATAAGGCATTCATAGCCTTTGAATTTAGAGAAAACATCTTCTTCTCCAAATCATTCCAATTGTTCTTTGGAAGAAAAGACATTTCAAATCTGTTTTCGACTATGTGTCATAAGTTCAAATCCAAAGAAAGCAAAAAAACTCTCATTCGAGTTTTTCAATATGTGTAGTCCATCCCATTGAAAAATGGAGGACGAATGAGAGAATGACCCTCTTAAAAGCCGAAAAGAGCCATTTTTATTTAGGTGTTAAACCAAAAATAAAATATGAAGCTCTGATACTAATTGTTTGGATCAAGAGGTCAACACTAAGAGGGGGGTGAATTAGTGTAGCTCATTAAAAGCATTTAATAGTTCATCAAAGAATAAATTTACATCAGATGAACTTGTTACCTTATTTCTAATGGCCATTAGTGCATAGTGAGCAACTTGCTCGGTGATGGTAGGCTCCTCTTCTTCGGATGCACTTGAGTCATCCCATGTAGCTTTGAGAGCCTTCTTCTTTGGTTGTCTCCTCTTTGCTTGGGGACATTCACTCTTGAAGTGTCCCAGCTTCTTACATTCATAATATATCACTTGTTCTTTCTTAGGTTCAAATTTATTTTTAGTATCATTTTTAAATTTATTTCATTTTATGAATCTTTTGAACTTCTTTGTTAAGAGTGCGAAGTCAGCATCAAAGTCCTCATCACTTGAGTTTTCTTTCAAGTGGTCTTCTTGTGTTCTCAGTGCTATGTCCTTCCTATTCTTTGGAAAGGTGTCCTCAAGCTCTTTATGAGCTTTACATGTCATTTCATAGGTCATTAGTGACCCAATTAGTTCTTCAAGAGGAAAACTATTTAGATCTTTGGCCTCTTGAATGGCTGTTACTTTAGGATCCCAACATTTTGGAAGGGATCTTAAAATCTTATTAACCAGTTCAAAATCCGAAAAACCTTTACATAGTCCTTTTAGACCATTGACAACATCCATAAATCAGGTGTATATGTCTCTAATGATCTTACTCGGTTTCATTCGAAACAACTCATAAGAATACACTAAAAGATTAATTTTTGACTCCTTCACTCTACTAGTGTATTCATGAGTCACTTCGAGTATGTGTCAAATATCAAAAGTTGTTTCATAAATTGATACTCGATTAAACTCGTTTTTATCTAATGCACAAAACAAGGCATTCATAGCCTTTGCGTTTAAAGCAAAAGTCTTCTTTTCCAATTCATTCCAATCATTCATTATTAGAGAAGACTTTTGAAAGCCATTTTCGATAATATTCCATAATTCAAAATCTATTGAAATTAGGAAGATCCTTATTCTAGTCTTCCAATATGTGTAATCCGTCCCATTGAACATAGATAGATGTGTAATTGAATAGCCCTCTAGGTTATCAGCAAATACCATCTCTCTTGGGTTTTAAATCGAATGAGAGTGAACCTTGCTCTGATACCAATTGTTAGGATCAAGAGCGGCATTAAGAGGGGCGTAAACTAGTATAGCGGAAAACTTTTGCGATTTCAGAAAAATGCTCGTTTCGATTAAAACTGATTCGGACGAAAATGGTTTCGATTCAATCCGTTTTGGAGAGATTATGAACTTGAAAGCTTTAGTAAAAGTGTAAGAGAGGATTAAGGAGATTTGTAGTAATGTAAATTGCTCAAATGAAAAGCAAACCAAGATTTAGAGTGGTTCGATCAACGTGACCTACATCAACTTTCAGATTCCTCCTTCGATGAGGTCTCCAGCATCCACTAAAGGCCTTCCTTCAATAGGTGAAGACCAACCACCTCTTTTACAGCATTGTCTCCTTTTCACAGGTTTAGGAGAGAACCCTTACAAGTCTCACACTTCTCTTAAATGATCTCGAAACTTAGAAAAGGAGGAGGAGAACTCTAGCATTTGTTTACAACACTTTTACACCCCAACAACTCAAGATTATCTCAATGCTTTTGTGCCCTTTCATGCAGAAAAGGATGGGGTTTTTATAGGCCCCAATGGCTTTAAAAATGGAGCCAAAAAGCGTCTAATCCTGGATTTTCAGGGTCCTGACGGTACCATCGCCTGACACCTGACATTGGGCGGTACCATCGCCTGACAGAGCTCGGAGATTGAGTTTTAGCGGTACCACTGCCTGACAAGGTCGGTACCACTACTAGCAGCAATAACTGCCAATGGTACCACCGCCTAGATTTCCTGGGGCATTGCTTTCCAAGCGGTGCCACCGCTAGCCAAGAATTCAAGGGCTGAATTGGGTGCTCAATTCGGCCTAGTTCAGCCCTGTTAAGGGCCCAATTGGCCACTAATTAAGTTAGTGGGGTTACCTCACAATCCTAACTTAATTTATGCTCTAATTTTGACAATTAAGACATGTTTACTGCACTTTCGTAGTCCCAATGGTATATCTGGTCCTTAGACTTGAGACACCAAGGATGTCCTATATGAGTACTTTATTCTTTGATACCGGACTTATAGGTTTGGATGTCTCAGATCTAGTACAACCGGTCATTGGGAGTGGTAGTTAACCTTACGAGGGCTATTGAGTATTGATAGAGGATCAGACACTCTCGGTGTCATGAGAGGAATATCTCATTTGTTCTTGCTTAGACAAATCTCTGGCCAGGGTCATTCAGATTGAGAGAGAAAGAGTTCTCCAAGAGAATCCGAGTAGAGCAAGACTCGAGAAGAAACCATATGGGTTTGACAGTACCATGCCCGGTATACAGTCTTTGGGATATTAAATAGATAAGGGACTATAGGTACATGGTAACTGAGGATAGATAGGTCCAATGGATTAGATTCCCCTATATCGTTTAGGGACTACGGCGTAGTGGCCTAGTATGTCTGCAGTCGATGAGTCGAGTGAATTATTATGGAGATAATAATTCACTGAGCCAAAAGGAGTTCTGACATGTATGACTCACGGCCAGCTTGATATTGGGCCTAAAGAGTCACACACATATGGTAGGCGTTGTGATAAGTAGAGATTCGGATATAAGATATCCGCCAGAGCCCCTAAATTATTGGATCGCATGGACGAGATCCAATAAAAGGCCATGAGAGATTATTGGATAGAGATCCACTAATCTAAGAGGCTTGGGTAGTTGGATGAAGATCCAATACCCAATAGGGGAGGATCCATTAGGGTTAAGATTGATAGGGGACCTCTATAAATAGGAGGGATTCATTGGTTCATAGGCTAGAGCTTTTGCTTGCCTATCCTATTCTCCCCCCTCTCTCCACCTCAAAGCAGGCTTGGAGTTTTGAGGAGCATCGTCGCAGCCCTGCTGTGTGGATCACTGCTAGAGAGGAGGGCGCTTGACCCCCTTCACCCTCTCCTAGATATCTGTAAGGATTCAGGGATATACGTGTTAGAACCCTTGCAGATTCTAAACTTGGGGTTGATCTCTTTAGGGGATCGGCCTCCTTGGAACTCTATAGGGGTTCCTCCCTCCAAGTTGCTGCTCAAAGGCTGCAGAAAAGATTCATCTATTGCTTATCAAAAGAGGTGGATTACATGACTATTTATAGGGCTTCTAAACCCTAACTCCTATTAGGACTCTTACTTAAGACTCCTACTTCTAACAAACTCCTAATAGGACTCCTACTCAAGACTCCTACTTCTAACCAACTCCTAATAGGACTCCTACTCAAGACTCCTATTCCTTTACAACTCCTTATTCTTCTCTAAGAAATAACCTCCTAACCCTAGCCGGCCACTTCACCTCTTTAATAGGGGTCGGCTTAGGTAGGTTTTACATGAATGTCCTTCTCAATTAGGACTCTCCTAGCTAGAGTCCTAACAAACCCGCTCTCTTCAAATCAGCCTTGTCCTCGAGGCTGACGATTCATGAATTTTGGGAATTTGATCTTCAAGTCATCATAGTTCTCCCAAGTGGCATCTTCTGTTGGTAGGTTCACCCACTGTATTAGCACTTTAGTAGGGGGTCGTCGTCGTCGAGTCACGATCCGTCGATCAATAATGACACTTGGCTGGGTCTAGAGTTCTCCTTGGATAGTCATACTTGGTGGGTGGCTTTGGGCTGTCTCCAAGCACCTATTTACCACTTTTGTCTGACCGTTGATTTGTAGGTGATATGCCGTACTCCTTTTCAATTTAGTACCCTTCATATGGAATAACTTTATCCAAAATCTGCTCGTGAAGATGCAAGTAGAATTTATCATAAGCACAATGCGTCCCTTATAGTGTAATTCTTTTGAGTCCCAATTGTAATGAGCCACGAAGCTTGGTGCTTCCTCCAATTTTTTTATAATCTTACTAGTCTCTGAATCTTCCAGCCATTCAATCTTAATATCTTCAAGGAAGTCGCTGGTCGGAAGTGAAACGGCCGAAACTTCAGCTTGCTCGGGTAGCCATTTTTGCTGCTTAGGGGATGATATCTTTCGCTCCAAAAAGTACTTGAGGCTTTTATGGTCAATTTTAATTTGAAGTTGTCGACCAATCAAGTAGGGTCTCCACCTCGTTGCTGCGTGCATAATGGCGAGCATCTCTTTATCATATGTTGATATATTTTGATGGGAGGGAGACAATGCCTTGATAGTGTATGCGAGTGGTCGACCATCTTGCATGAGAATAGCTCCAATTCCGACTACAGATGCATCAGCCTCAATAATGAAGGGTCGACTGAAATCTGATAGTACTAGCACTGGCGTCGTTGTCATGGCTGCCTTAAGTTTGTCGAAGGCAGCAGAGGCTCTGTCCGACCATTTAAAGACATCTTTTTTCAGTAAGGAAGTAAGTGGTGCACTGATCTCTCTATAGTTTTTCATGAACTAGCAGCAGTAGCCTGTTAAACCCAGAAAGCCATGTAGCAATTTTATTTTCCTCGGGGTCAGCCAGTTTTGCATTGCTCCAATTTTGAAGGGGTCTACTGCCACACCTTCCTCTGATATGATATGCCTAAGATATTCCACCTTCTTTTGAAGAAAGCAAAAATTCATAGTGGTTGTTGTGTGTTCAAAAGGTGGTTTTCGGTATGTCTTCTTCGCATACTCGTATTTGATGATACCCGGATCGAAGGTCCAGCTTTGTGAAGATTTGTGCTCCCTTTCATCTAGCAATTCATCTACTACTGGAATAGAGTATTTATCCTTGATGGTTATGCCATTGAGAGCTCGGTAGTCAACACATAATCGCCATGTTCCGTCCTTCTTTCGTATGGGGAGCACCGGTGAAGAGTAGGGGCTGCAACATGGCCGAATAACTCCTATTTCGAGCATCTCTTTTACAATCCATTCTATTTTGTCCTTCTGGAGATGTGGATACTGATATTGCTGAGCATTCGCTGGAGGTTTGCTTGGAAGAATCGTTATATAATAATCATGCCGGTGGGTAAGAGGTAGGTTGCGCGGTTCGTCAATTATATCTGAAAATTTAGCAAGCAAAGGAAGTAGATTTGGATCTTCAAATTCTATTGGCTCTCCCTTAGTTTGCTGCTCAAGTTGTACCAAAAAGCCACTGCATGCTTTATGCAAAACCTTCTTCATTTGTTGTGTGCAAATCATCGTTACACCGCCCCCACGTTTCCCGTGCAGTATCACCTGTTTCTCCTTACGGTAAAATTTCATAATTAGTTTCATAAAATTCTAAGAAAAATCACCTAATGTTGTCAACCATTTAATTCTGAGCATGGCCTCATGATCATCAAGAGGGAGAAGGAAGAAATCTGCATTTATCTCTTGGACCTGCAGCAATAGTTTCTCTTGCGGGCGCCTACGATCACACTTCAAAATCTGTCTGTCGGTGACCTTAACATCAAACCTGCAGCGATTCTCGATAGGTAATGTCATTCGGATAGCAACTTTACTGTTTAGGATATTATTAGCGGTGCCCGTATCGATGAAAACAATGATCGGTTGTTGTTTGAGAAGGCCTCCAACTTTCATCGTTTGCGGGTTTGAGTAGCCGGCTAGTGCATGTACCGTAACTTCGGTCGGTTGTGGCTCTTCTTCTACATCTTCTTCTTTATGTTCAATGCTCTCTTCTGGATGTTCAATGACCTCTTCTTCTACTGGTTCAATGATAAAAAGTCTCCCTTTACTACAGCGATGCTCATGGCTCCACGGCTCGTCGCAATGCCAACATAACCCCTTCGCAGATCGCTCCTGAAGCACTTCTCTTGTCAACCTTTTTGGTGCAGGGACTTGGTTAATAGTAGGGGGGGCTAAGGGCTTCAGTATTGCTGGTTGAGGAGCGACCCTAGTCCTTCGAGCTTCATGGTTCAATTGCTCCTCTTGATGTCGTGCGAAAGAGATGGCTGCCATAAGCGTGTACGGTTGTCGCCCTTTAACTTCTCCTCGGATCTCCGGCTTCAAGCCCTCAATGAAGGTCCTTGATAGCTATTTTTGGGACCAATCATGAGTTTGATTAGATAACCTTTCAAACCTGGTTTGGTACTCCTGAATGGTGGAGGTTTGTCGGATCTTTGCTAGTTGTCCGTCAATATTCTTGTAATCGATTGGTCTGAAGCGGATCAGCAGTCCTTCTTTGAATTGTTGCCATGAAAGGACTCCATAAGTATGTTCAAACCAGTCAAACCACTGTATAGCATCCCCTTCAAGATGTATAGCTGCAATTTTCACCATAGATGCATCCGCGGTTTAATGGTACCGAAAATATCGCTCCGCGCGCGAGATCCAACCAATCGGGTCTCCTTCTTCCCATCTAGGGAAGTCCACTCTCATGCATGGATAGTTGGGGTCAGTCATAGAGCCTCCCCTCCCTTGGAACTCATCTCTTCGGGCCTGGTGCGATTGGGCAAAGCTCACCTGTGATATGATTTTTTCGGGCTTAGTAGTCGGCCCGATCTGAGTTCGGTAAAGAGCGTCCGAATCTTATCCTCCATTCGCACCTCCAAGGCTTCAAATTTAGCATTGATTGCCTCCTTAGATGCCATAGTATATGCCTCCAAATCTATGATGTTAAGATCTCTCTTTTGTTGTCAGGTTAAAGGCATGTATAGGTTGAGAGAAGTGATGGTCGAAAGGGTTGGTGGATCGGTGGATGTAAGCTACGATTTAGGCTTGTTTTGTGGCTATTTTGGGTGTAGTTTAAGGGTGTGGTTTGGTGGAGTTTTAGGGCTGTAGATGAAAGTTTTGGATCTGTGGTAGATGGCAGCAAAGGTTTGATAGAAATCAGTGGAAGTTGCAGCAAGTATGTGCTGTCTTGTAAGAGCAGAATTGTCGTCGAAGAAACAGCAGTTTCTCGACGTAATTTCCACCAAAAACTTGAGAGAATTGAGGAGGGAATTGATAGCAAAATCACAGTTTATATGACAGCAAGGATCACTAATTTAATCAAGAAAATTTCGGCAGTATAACAGCAAGGAAATTGGTGCAAGTTGCGATAGCAGAATTCTCGTCGAAAAATTTCAGCAGTTTACGATGAAAATTTATAGCAACAAAAAATCTGTTTTAGAGATGAATTCCTCAATAGATCAATCTTAGATGGAAGCCAAGATGATCTATAAAGTGTATAAGAAATTTCATTCAAAAAAGATTGCAAATAGATGGGTTAAGGCAACAATATGCGGCTGAAATTTTCTGCAGCATAGATTTTTAAGTATAACAGATTGGACGTAAAAGATCAGAAGTTTATATTGAGAATTTTTTGATGAAACCAAAGGGAAATCCACTATTAGGAAGTGTCAAAGCTATCATAAAAATTTCGTAGAGATTTGGATAGAAACAACATAGTATCAAGATCAAATAATCAGTGCTATACGGCTGAAATTTTATGGTGCAGATTTTCAAGTATAGCAAATTAGATGTAAAATATCAATGGTTTATATTGAGAATTTTTTGACAAAACCAAAGGGAAATCTGCTGTTAGGAAGTGTCAAAGATGTCATAAAATTTCGTGGAGATTTGGATAGAAAAAACATAGTAGCAAGATCAAATAGACAGTGCTATACGGTTGGAATTCTGCAATGTATCTTTCGTCGTAGAGATGAAAACTTTATGACGAAAAGTTTATGCAGCAATATAGGAATAATTTTTTTGGGATTTTCAAATAAGGATAACTAAATTGCAGCAGCAGTAAGGTAGAAAACCAGAACCTGTTGCAATTCACGGGGAGATCAAAGGATGATCCGTGGTGGTGGAGATGATGGCGGAATTCGGCGATGATCTTTCAAGCAATTGTGGGAATTGCTTTGGACGGTTGTGGAGGGTTGATGGATGGCTGTAGAAGGGCAGCGAGATGCCAAGAATGCTGCTCTGATACCAGGTGTTAGAACCCTTGCAGATTCTAAACTTGGGGTTGATCTCTTTAGGGGATCGACCTCCTTGGAACTCTATAGGGGTTCCTCCCTCCAAGTTGCTGCTCAAAGGCTGCAGAAAAGATTCATCTATTGCTTATCAAAAGAGGTGAATTACATGATTATTTATAGGGCTTCTAAACCCTAACTCCTATTAGGACTCTTACTTAAGACTCCTACTTCTAACAAACTCCTAATAGGACTCCTACTCAAGACTCCTATTCCTTTACAACTCCTTATTCTTCTCTAAGAAATAACCTCCTAACCCTAGCCGGCCACTTCACCTCTTTAATAGGGGTCGGCTTAGGTAGGTTTTACATGAATGTCCTTCTCAATTAGGACTCTCCTAGCTAGAGTCCTAACAATACGATCTCCCTATGTAACACAATCTTTACTATACGTAGTTTTCTATTTCGCGGATTTTGGCACCAATCTTCGCACGACGACAAACATCTCCTTGGGAATAGGGGATTTTGTTTTCTGTTCTTCCGCTGCGCATGTGATGTCACCCTCAAAGATTTCCCAACAATAGTTTCAGAACCAGGTTGTTCGTACGAAAGATTGGTTTTGAACTACGTGTGTTGTGTTTGTGCAATGCTTTTGACATCAAAAATGTTGACGTAATAGGTGAGGAAGGGTTGCAACTGTTGCTGCCCTTGCTGCGCTAGAAGATGGCAGCCTGCCATCTTCGTGCAACAGGCCGCCTGCAGCGATGGCCGCAAGGGCAGCGCCCGCAAGCAGGCCGCCTGTGCACAGTTGCAATCGCAGGCGGTCAGCCGCCAGCAGGCATAGTTACCTGCAGCGCGCAAGGGGCGGCGTCGGCACCCACGGTCGCCGCCTAGAAGCACAACGCCCGCAACGACGCTCGCCCACGGGCGAGCAGCCCGCGAGGGTGGTGGTTGAGGGAGTAGCACCCGCAGGGGCGGCGGTTGCAGGAACAACCCCGCGGGCAGAACCGCCCGTAGGAGCGGCGGTGCCCACAGGGGTGCTCACCTGCGGGTGCACCCAACTACAGCAGCGGCGCCACTCGCAGACAAGGGCAGCGCCACGGGCCTTGCCGCATATGCTGCCACCAGTAGGGTGGCAGCGGCGGTAGTAGTAGGGGAGAGATAGAGGGGCTTAGGGTTTTGGGCAAAAAGATATTTTTGCCCTTGTGAATTTTCCAAATGTCAGTTCTGTCTTTTTGTCCAAATTATGAAAATACCCTTCAGAATTCAAAAAATTTCTTACATGTCCCTAATTTCAAAAAATATTAATTAATTAAAAATTTAGTTGATTATAATTTTTATAATTATATTGTAGTCTTACATGATGATGATTTATACATGTGATGTATGATGTGTGAACGGATGATCATGGACCATGTGATGTGTGTACTTGTGATTATTATTATTGGGACTTGCGAGCCTCCATTATATTTCTCATTTATTATCGGGCATGTGTGCCTATGATTAAGTTATGATCATACAAGGAGGCGTAGCGGGAGCGTGGAAGCGATAGCGGGACCCACGAGACGGACGATCGAGATGCATCAAGATATCGACGAAACCGACAACGACGAGATGGACAATCACAGGGCATGGAGATGCACCACTACACACATAGATCTTGATATAAGTGATTAGGCCCACTAGCTCGGGCCTGATCACATTAGGCTGTGGTCCATGTTCATTTGGTGTTATTGCTTATACACCAACTAGATATGTATATAAATTTACATGCGATGTATAAATATATTAAATATGTATATGTGGGACATGTCATATTAGGAGACCAAATAATAGAAATCATTCGCTCGATAATATTAAGTCAGTAAACGTGAGGCAATTAGATTGGCCCACGTGGCCTTCCATTGTTATAGGTAGGGACCGAATCCCAGTGTAGGTTGAGTAGGTCGAGTCCCTCGAGGCTCACCTACATTACTATTCGCTATCTTGCTTACGACATAGAGATGTCACCGATGATCTAAGGATATGATATGCTTGGTCAAGTCCCTCGAGGGTATATCATCAAATTAGACTCATATTGTAACGATGGTGTTGACTTAATCAAACATCTTGGTTGGTCGAGTCCCTCAAGACCATGATGATTCAGAGGCCGAATAGGACGGGAATCACAAGGAGTTATGATTGATAAGAGTTGCCTACCTTTTGGGCTTAGTGTGATTAGTCGAGGCCCTCGAAGTTACACTAAGATGCTGATTGGATCCTGATCCCCACTAGCAGTCTGCTGGAGACTTCCGTTTCACGTACTGAGGGTGTCGCATGACTCACTAGTAAAATAATGGGAGCATATTAAGATAGAAGTCCATATCTTGATTATTTATTTTTTGTAAAATCTACATGTTATTTATTTCTCTTTCAAATCTCATACGTGGAATACTTATTGTCAACCGCCTCACAGGTCCAAATTATATGGATTTGCTCTGCAACTTGAGAATTATTCTCAAGGTAGAGAAAATCGTATATGTCCTCGATACAATGATGCCTACACCCGAGGAAAGGGCAAGCGAGGATGAGATCGCTCACTATGTGAAGTACATTGATAACTCCACTCTTGCTCAGTGTTACATGTTGGGCTCTACGACTCCTAAGTTACAAAGACAACATGAAAAGATGGATGCCAGATCCATACTACTACATTTCTGCAAACTATTTGAGGAATAGGGAAGGACTCGGCGATATGAGATATCCAAGAGTCTCTTCCGAGCTAGGATGACTGAGGGGACACCGGTTCAGAACCATGTCCTAAAAATGATTGAGTGGATAGAGAAATTCACAAGTCTAGGAATGATCCGAGAGGATAACTTGTGTGTGGACATTGTGCCTCAGTCCCTACCAGATTCCATTTCACATTTCATAATGAATTTTACTATGAACAAGCTTAAGATGACTCTCCCGAAGCTCCTCAATATATTGAGGGAGGCAAAGAGCACTATCAAGAAAGAGAAGCCAGTTCTCTACACTAGTGAGACCAGAAAGAAAAGGAAAGTAGAAAAATCCCTTAAGAATGGCAAGGACAAGGGCAATCCAAGTAAAGCAAAGGATGCTACGAAAGACCCGACAAATGACAAAGGCTAGTGCTTCCACTGTGGGAAAGATGGGTTTGCAAAGAGTACCTTGTAGAGAGGGTCAAACAGAAGCTTGGAGAAGCTTCAGGTACATTCATGATCAGTCTCCATTTATTAGACTCTTATGATAATACATGGGTATTGGATACCGGTAGTGCTTATCATATATGCAATTCGTTGTAGGTTCTGGCAAGGCCTAGGAGATTGGTGAGAGGCGAGATGGACCTCAAGATGGGCAATGGCGAGGTCGCCCTGCATCTGTCTGGTGGAGATATTATTGTATTAGATGCATGTTATTTTGTTCCTTCTATTATCAAAAACATTATCTCCATTTCATGTTTGATAGTTAATGGATATAAATTAGTTTTTAAAAACAATGATTGTTCAATATTATTAGATAATGAGATTATCACGAAAGGAACATTGCACAATGGTTGTTTCGCTGACCTACCCATCTCATTCTGGGGATATGCCCTAAAAACCACAACTTACCTTCTGAATAGAGTTCCAACTAAGTCGGTAGTGTATATACTATATGAGATATAGAAAGGGAAGAAGTCTGATCTTACGGTTATTAAGATTTGGGGCTACCCTACCCACATTAAAAGATACAACCCCGATAACTTGGAATCAAGGATGAAGCGATATAAGTTCGTGGGATACCCCAAGGAAACTTTTGGGTATTATTTCTATCATCTTGAGGGCCAAAAGTTCTTTGTAGTTAAGAGAGCGATGTTCCTTGAGAAAGAACACATTCTTGGCAAAGATAGTGGGAGCATGATAAAGTTGAGCGAGGTTGGAGAACCTAGCTTAAGCACCACTCTATAGCCCGAATCTGTTCAAGTACCTAATACACAAGTTTCAACTTTACGTAGGTCTGGCAGAGTATCCTATCCTCCTGAGAGATATATGGGACATATTAGAGGAGAGGATGTTGAGGACATTGATCCTCACACCTATGAGGAGGCTATTATAAGTGTAGACTCTGGGAAGTGGGAAGAAGCCATAAATTCTGAGATAGATTCTATGTATTCCAACAAGGTTTGAAACCTAGTTGATGCACCCGAAGGTATTGTACCCATCGGTTGCAAGTGGATCTTTAAGAAAAACATCGGAGTAGATGGAAAGATAGAGACCTATAAAGCAAGGCTCATGGCTAAGGGGTATCGTCAAAGGCAAATGTGTTGACTATGACGAAAATTTCTCACCCGTAGCAATGCTAAAATCCATCCGAATTCTATTGGCTATTATAGCATACTATGATCATGAAATCTGACAGATGGATGTGAAAACTGCATTCCTCAATGGGAATCTTATGGAGGAGGTGTATTTGATATAACCCAAGGGATTCGTGTCCAAAGACTACCCAAATAAAATGTGTAAGTTGCTTAGATCTATTTATGGACTAAAACAAGCTTCCCAAAGTTGGAACATAAGATTTGATTAGGCAATCAGATCTTATGATTTCGTTAAGAACGAAGATGAGAATTGTATGTACAGGAAGGTAAGTGGGACCGCTATCACCTTCTTAGTGTTATATATGGATGACATCCTGATCATTGGAAATGATGTAGGAATGTTATCCACAATAAAGGCTTAGTTATCTAGATACTTCTCCATGAAGGACTTAGGGGAAGCATCCTATATCTTAGGGATTCAGATCTATAGAGATAGGTCTAAGAGGATGCTTAGCTTGTCCTAGTCCAGGTACAAAAAAACCATGGTCAAAAGGTTTGACATGAAAAATTTCAAGAGATGTCTCATACCGATTAGACATGGGATATCACTTTCTAGGAGTACGTCCCCAAAGACTTCTAAAGAAAGGGCGAACATATTTAGGATACCCTATGCCTCAGCGATAGGGTCTATCATGTATGTTATGCTATGTATCAGGCCTGATATAGCGCATACTTTGAGTGTCACGAGTATGTATCAAGCAGATCCAAGGACATCACAATATATAATTGCATATATGCAATAGTCAATATAAAGTGATAAATGTCAAAATATAATAAACAAAAAGATTGTGTGTCAAGTCATACGTGCCATTACTCACGTGATTGGTTTGCTGGGCACCTATGACTAGCAATCTCCTGCTTGACCTAAAACCAATCAACTATGTGTCTGCTCCCCATTAGACCCTTGTGACACTCAAAGACAATCTGAGACAACGGCTTTGTTAGTGGATCGGCAATGTAATCTTCGGATTGAACTCTTTCCACTCTTACATCTCCTCGGGTCACGATCTCTCTGATTAGGAAGAACCTTCTCAGAACACTTCTGATGAGACCTAGGTTCCTTCACTTGAGCAATCGCCCCGTTGTTGTCGCAATATAAAGAAATCGGCTCCTCGCTATCCGACACGACTCCTAGATCTGTGATGAACTTCTTCATTGAGACTACCTAATTTGCTGCCTCTGCTACAACAATATACTCCACCTTTGTGGTCGAGTTAGCAGTAGAATCTTACTTGGAACTCTTCCAGCACACTGCTCCTCCATTCAAGATATACACACACCCCGAATTCGACTAACTATCATCAATATCAGACTGAAAACTTGAGTTCATGCAGCCTTCATCCTTAAGGCTACTACCTTCATATACTAGTAAAAGATCCTTAGTGCTTCTCAAGCACTTAAGGATACACTTTATTTCTTTCCAATGTTTTAAGCTTAGATCCATCTAATACCTACTTATGACACTCAGAGTATGCGCTATATCAGGCCTGGTACATAGCATGACATACATGATAGACACTATCGCTGAGACATAGGGTATCCTATCCATGTTCGTCCTTTCTTTAGGAGTCTTTGAGGACATACTCCTAGAAAGTGATATCCCATATCTCATCGGTATGAGATCTCTCTTGGAATTTTACATGCTAAACCTTTTGACAATGGTTTCTATGTACTTTGACTGGGACAAGTCAAGCATCCTCTTGGATCTATCTCTATAGATCCGAATCCCCAAGATATAGGATGCTTCCCATAAGTCTTTCATTGAGAAGTGTCTAGATAACTAAGCCTCTACTGTGTATAGCATTCCTACATCATTCCCAATGATCATGATGTCATCTACATATAACAGCAAAGAGGTGATAGCGCTCCCACTTACCTTCCTATATATACAAGGCTCATCTTCGTTCTTAACGAAGTCATAAGATATGATTGCCACATTAAATCGTATGTTTCAACTTCAGGAAGCTTGCTTTAGTTAATAAATGGATCTAAGCAACCTGCACACCTTATCTGGCAGTCTTTGGACTTGAATCCCTCGGGTTATATCATATACACCTCCTCCTCGAGGTTCCCATTGAGGAATGCAGTTTTCACATCCATCTCTAGATTTCATAATCATAGTGTGCTGCAATAGCCAATAGAATTCGAATGGATTTGAGCATTGCTACGGGTGAGAAGGTTTCGTCATAATCAACACCTTGCCTTTGACGATACCCCTTAGCCACGAGCCTTGCTTTATAGAGAGACATTTCCATCTACTCCGATCTTTTTCTTAAAGATCCACTTACAATCGATGGATACAATACCTTTGGACGCATCAATTAGGTTCCAAACCTTGTTGGAGTACATAGAATCCATCTCAGAATTCATGGCTTCTTGCTACTTCCTGGAGTCTATACTCATAATAGCCTCCTCATAGGTCTGAGAATTAATGTTCTCAACATCCTCTCATCTAATATGTCCCACATATCTCTCAAAAGGGTGGGATAATATGCTAAACCTACGTATAGTTGGAACTTGTGTATTAGGTACCTGAATAGTCTTGGGCTGTAGAGTGGTGCTTGAGCTAGGTTCTCCAACCTTACTCAACTCTATCATGCTCCTATTTTCTCCACCAAGAATGTATTCCTTCTCAAGGAACACCACTCTCTTAGCTACAAAGATCTTTTGGTCTTCGAAATGATAGAAATAATACCCAAAAGTTTCCTTAGGGTATCCTACGAACTTGCACCACTCCATCCTTGATTCCCCAAGGAAACTTCCCAAAACTATCTTCCCTTTCCATATCTTATATGGTGTAGACACTACTGACTTAGTTGGAACTCTATTCTGCGGTCTCTAGGGCATATCCCCAGAATGAGATGGGTAGGTCAGCGAAACTTATTATGGACCGTACCATGTCTAACAGTGTATGATTCCTCCTTTCAAACACACCATTGAGCTGAGGTGTATAAGGAGGTGTCCATTGGGATAAAATCTCATAGTCCTTAAGGAACTAGGTAAACTCTATACTTAAGTACTCACCTCCTCGATCTAATTGAAGAGTCTTGATACTCTTTCCAATCTAATTCTCCACTTCATTCTTATACTCTCTGAATTTATCAAAGGCCTCAGACTTATACTTCATGAAGTACACATATCCATACCTTGAGAAATCATCAGTGAATGTAATGAAGTAGGAGTAACCACCAATGGCATGAGTTGACATAAGTCCACATACATCACTATATATGAGTTCCAGCAGCTTAGTATCTCTCTCTCTAGTTCCACTAAATAGAGAGTTGGTCATTTTTCCACGAAGGCAAGGCTCGCAAGTTGCATACGACTCATAGTCGAATGGATCTAGATATCCATCTTTTAGCAATTTTTGAATCCTTCCCTTATGAATGTGACCTAGCCTACAATGCCAAAAGTATGCATTGTTCACTGCATCTCGTTTCCTCATAGACACACTTACATTCATGATATGTGGAGTAGTGTCTAGCATAAACAAACCATTATGTAATGTTCCTTTCGTGATAATCTCATTATCTAATAATATTGAACAACTATTAAAAACTAATTTATATCCACTAACTATCAAACATGAAATAGAGATAATATTTTTGATAATAGAAGGAACAAAATAACATGCATCTAATGCAATAATAGCTCTACCAAGCAGATGTAGGGCGATCTCGCCAATAGCTACTACAACTACTTTTGCTCCATTGCCCATCTTGTGGTCCATCTCACCTCTGGCCAATCTCCTAAACGTTGCTAGAACCTACAACGAATTGCATATATGATAAGTACTACTAGTATCCAATACTCATGTGTTATCGTAAGAGTTTGACATATGGAGACCGATTATGAATGTACCTAAAGCTTCTCTAAGCTTTTGTTTTGCCCTCTCTGCAAGGTACTCTTTGCAGTTCCTCTTCTAGTGCCCATCTTTATCATAGTGGAAGGCCTTTGTGTTAGGATCAGGGGTCAGGATCGGCACTAAAAGGGGGGGATGAATTAGTGCAGTGGTAAAAATCATATCTTCAAAAACTTCATTGCGATAAAACTGTTTCCGACGAAAAACCGATTTTAAAAACTTAACTTGAAAGCGTACATAATGAATTGAAGGCAGTAAGAACTTAAGGAAGTTTGTAGTAAGGTAATAGCAGGAATGAAATGCAAACCAAAGAACATGGTAGTTTATAATGGTTCAATCATCGTGACCTACATCCAATCCTCCGATTCCTCTTCCGTCGAGGTCACCGGTATCCACTAACGGTCTTCCTTCAATAGGCGAAGACTAACCACCTTTTATACCCCTCTTCTCCTTTTACTAGGTTTAGGAGATAACCCTTACAAGCACTCACTCTCCTCTCTTAAACAAAATTCTAACACTTAGACTTGGACGAGGGAATTTCTAAATAGATTGCAGCACCATTTCTTTGCTTTTAGACTCTTTGTGCTTGTATATTTTAACCAGGGATGAGAGGGGTATTTATAGGCTTCAAGTTGATTCAAACTTGGAGCCTAAAACTTTCCCATCCTAGGTTCCCCGGGCACGAGCGGTACTACCGCCTGCACTGGGCGGTACCACCGCCCGGTGTCAGTCTAACACTAACATTGTCCTAGGCAGTACCAATGCCTAGGTCTGGCGTTACCACCACCTAGGGGGTACTGCTAGGCGGTACCACCGCCCAGACTAGCGGTACCACTGCTTGGCACCCTGCTAAGGGCGATATAACCGTCCAAACTGGTGGTACCACCGCCTGACACAGCCTCGAAGACTGTGCAATGACGGTGAGACTTCTTGGGGTACTATTTGGGCTTCTTATTGGGCCCAACACAGTTCTTACATGGGCCTAGCTGGCCCCTAATTGGGTTGGCCCAAATCTATGCCCAATTACGTGCTAACTACGAAATCCTAAGACATTTGCTAAGCTAAACAAGTCCCAATGTCTATTCTTCCGGCGAGCTTCCGGCGAACTTCCGACGATCTCTCGGCAATGTTCTGGCGGACTCCCAGCAAGCTCCTGGACTTCACGATGATCTTCTTGGTGAGTTCCAACGAGCTTCTCTAGCAAGCTCCGAGACTTCTCGGTTGGTTCCGATAGAACTTTCGACGAATGTCCGGACTTCCAACGAACTCTCGAACTCCCAACGTGATCTCAATCTTGACTCTGGGACTTCATTTTACTACATGCCTTGCTATCATAGTTAATCCTGCACATGTAAAACATACTTCGATCTAGACAATTAATACTAAGCATTAATCAAGTTGTCCGGCATGTCATTGGTCCCTCGATGCTTCGTCCGATTCTTTGGCGCATCATCCTCTCTTGCGGCTTATTGCCCAATCAGCTAGTTGACTCCGCAACTCCGATATCCTTTGTGCAATATCCACTCTTTTTAGCTCGATTCCCGAATCCACGACCTGAAGCCTTCTATCGATACGTTGACCGATCCACCAATCCGATGTCCAATCTTCTGACATGTTTTCCTCTAGCACAACACGATTCTTCCTGCTTTAATTGTCTCATCTTGATCGAAACATCCTGTGTCACTCAAAACGTAGATTAAAACATAAACACTTATCGATTGGTTTCATCATCAAAATCCGAGATTCAACAATCTCCCCCTTTTTTATGATGACAACCAATCGACGACGAAGTTAACCTTAACTCCCGAAGTTTAAACAAACTCCCCCTATCAATATGCCATACTGATAGAGACTCTTGGATTCAAAAATCTAAGCAAACATGTCATGATTAAAATCATGCATAACATCCACATATTTCTCCCCTTTTGTCATCAACAAAAAGGAGAAGTTCCAACTATTCATGTGTTTGAAAATATAAGTTCAAATCGTTGCATAATAAACATCAAGTTTTATCATTATGCAATTTTGCTATTATCATAGATATACAAGGTAGTAAGATAGCAAATTCTACAACATACATGCTAGCAAATTTTATAACATTTTAGAACATACAAGCTAGCAGTTTTGAAATGTTCAAGAAAGCAACTCTTGCTTCTTGAAATATGCAAGTTCCAAGCTAGCAAATTTTTGCTTCCTTTGCAATGTTTGAGCTAGCAATTTTGCTTCCATTGTAAAGTGCAAGTTAGCATGTTTTGCATCTTCTTAACTTGTGCAAGCTAGTTGATTTGCTTTCTAGCATGTTTTGCTCCCCCTTTGTCATTGTCAAAAAGAAGGGAAGAATACAATGTTATAATTCTTTTCCCTTTTCAACAATTTCTAAATCATGACAAAGATAAGTATCAATCTTGTTTGTGCATTATTATATATTCAAATTAAAACATGCACAATTTCAAAACCATGCATTTTATTTTTCATGTATGATACCAAAAAGTAAATCAATCATCATTATGAGCATATCATACATGATACTAAAATATTAAAATTTTTAAATATTTATCAATATTTTGATCATGATACCAAACATTCATCATTTAAAGCATTCATGATATGTCATTTTGATAACAAATCATAGCATTTCAAATCATGATGGTATTAATTTTATCAAAATATATCCTACCATGCATGATCAAAACTTCTCCCCATTTTATCATTATAAACAAGAAAGAAGAAGGGAAGAACATGATGGTGTAAAATATTTCAATCATTTCAAGGCATACAAGCCATAAATATAAGGAAATCATGTTATGAAGGATAAGACCAATTAAATACCAAAAGACATGATTCATATAGTAAATCTCTTTTTTAAATAAAATACTAAGAAAAAATCGTAGGTGTACAAAGAAGAGATCTTGATTAAAAAAAATCTCAAGTAATAAATCCACGAACTCATAAGAAATAATCAAGATTCATTTAGAAAATCTCCTCTTAAGAAGATAACAAGTATAATCGTAGGAGAACGATTAATAAAAATGTTGATTCATAACAAATCTTTCAAGTTATAATCAATTCATGAATACCGAAAGAACATTCATGATTCATTTGGATAATTTTTCTCTTTTGTAAATGACAAAAAGAAACATGGGAGTTTAAAAAACAAGATCTTTATTCATAAACAATTTCAAGTTATAAATCATAAGAAATCTGTTGAATCTCGTATTTTGATGATGAAACCACTTGATATGTGTTTATGATTTAATATACGTTTTGACTGACGTAGGATACTTCGATCAAGATGAGACAATTAAAGCAGGAAAATCATGTTGCGCCGGAGGAACATGTCAGAAGATTGGACGTCGGGCCAGTGGATCGGTCGACGTATCAAGAGAAGGCTTCAGGCTATGGATTCGGGCATCGGGCCAAGAAGAGCAGAGATTATGCCAAGGATATCGGAGTTGCGGAGTCAACTGGCCGATTGGGCAATAGGCCGCAAGAGAGGATGATGTGCCGAAGAATCGGACGAAGCGTCGAGGGACCAATGACATGTCGGACAACTTGATTAATTGCTTAGGATTAATTATCTCGATCGAAGTTTTGTTTTAAGTGTGCAAGATTAACTATGATAGCTTGAAGACATAAAGCAAGTCTACCGGAGTCAAGTTCGATGGGTGTTCGAGAGTCCGCCGAAAGTCCGAAGAATCATCGGAAGTGTTGCCAAAACCAACCGAGAAGGAATCAGGGACTTGCCAAAGTTTTTGAAAGTCCACCGGAAAGATCGTTGGAGGTTCGCGGAGATCACCGAGAAGGTTCGACTACTTGCCAAAGACTCGTTGAACTCACCACAAGACTGGGAGCCTGTTGGGAGTCCGCTGGAAGAAATCTGAGAGTGTATCGGAAGTCCGTCGGAAGTTCATCGGAAAGCTCGCCGGAAGGAAACTCAACATTGCCGATTAAAAACCTGCTTAGGACTATGTCTTAATTTCATAGTTTGCATGTAATTAGGATTAGGATTAAGAGTTAATCCTATAACCTAGTTAGGGGCCAATTGGGCCCTAATATGAACTGGTTTGGGCCAAATTTGGAGCCTAACCAATGACCCGTAAGGATGAGCGGTGGCACCACCAGACTAGGCAGTGGCACCACCCAGAACCCGAAGGATCGGGTGATGGTATCGCTAGACTGGGTGGTGGCACCGCTAGTAAACGATCAATGTGACATTGATAGGCGGTGGCACCGCCAGCACCGGGAACCCAAAGGAATTCAAAATTTGGAGCCTAAATTTGAATCCTCTTGGGGTCTATAAATACCCCTCAATTCTCAGTAGAGAAGACAACTTTTTAAGAAGTTAGAAATTGAGAAAAAGCTTTAGCAAAGTCTTGTTTTCAATAGCTTAAGTGTTCACCTCCCTCTTTCTCTTTGAAAAATCTATAAGAGAGTGAACCACTTGTAAAAAGGTTGTAAGAGGGGTATTTGGTCTTTCCCCTTTAAAGTGATTTGCTAGTGGAAGTTGGGAGCCTCATCGAAGAAGGCTTCACAAGTGGATGTAGGTCATTTGAACAAACCACTTTATATTGTGGTATTCCTTGAATGTGTGAGTGTTTAATTTTCTGAACCACTTATCTTCTTAGCAGCAAACTATTCAGTTTTATTCTCCCTACTCTTGACTTCCTTTATTCGAGCTATTTTAGCTAAGTCATCCTTCATCGAATCGAAATCTCTACACATTTACGAAATCAATTTCAAACTTACGAGTTTTAATCCGCTACACTAATTCACCCCCCCCACCCCCCCTCTCTTAATGCCGCTCTGATCCTAACAATTGGTATTAGAGCCATGGTTTTCTACTTTGGTTTAACATCCAAACAGAAATGGCTCTTTTCGGCTTTTAAGAAAGTTACTCTCTCATTTGTCCTCCCTTTTTCAATGGGATAGACTACACTTATTGGAAAACTCGAATAAGAGTTTTCTTACTTTCTTTCGATTTGAATTTATGGCATATTGTCAAACCCAGCTTTAAAAGGTCTTCTCTTCCAATGAAAGATTGGAATGATTTGGAAAAGAAGACTTTTTCTTTAAATGCTAGAGCTATGAATGCTCTATTTTGTGCCTTAGATAAAATGAAGTTTAATCAAGTTTCTTTGTGCGAAACGGCTTTCGATATTTGGCACTTTCTTGAAACCACACACGAAGGCACAAGTAGTGTTAAGGTTTCAAAGGTTAATCTTTTAATACATGATTTTGAACTCTTTCGAATGAAACCAAATGAAACCGTAGTTGACATGTACACCCATTTTACGGATGTTGTCAATGGTTTAAAAGCACTTGGTAAAAGTTTTTCAGATTTTGAACTTGTAAACAAGATTTTGCGTTCTCTTTCTAAAAATTGAAATTCAAAGGTAACTACGATACAAGAAGCTAAAAACCTAAACAACTTACCACTTGAAGAACTAATTGGTTCGTTAATGACATATGAAATGGTGCATAATGTAAATGATGAACATGATGAACAAAACAACTTTCCAAAGAACAGGAAGGATTTGGGACATAGAACACATAAAGACCACTTGAGCATAAGCTCAAGTGATGATGAATTTGAACTTACAAAGAAATTTAAAAAGTTAATGAAACAAAAATTAAATAATAAAAAGAATGGAACTACTTGCTTTGAACGCAAGAAGAAGAACACAAATTAGGATGAATCGAGCTCCTCTGAAGATGAGGAGAAAATCAACAAAGGCGATGTGGTAAACTACGTCTTAATCTCTTTCAATGATGAGGTAATCAAAATCCCCCTAATTTACTTCGAAATTACATAATACTTTTCATAATACACTTTTTTTTATAATTTAGTTTTGAATCAATTTTCTTAAAAATTAAATGTTTAAAAATAAATATACAAAAATATGATCATGCTCGTAATTTTAAAAATGACAATAAAAATTATATGTTTTATGTTAATATAATAAAATGTTAGATATAAATCTAATGCTTGTACACCTAGTAAGATTAATCTTATGTATATGCTTGAGAAGCAAAAATGTGTATTTTGATGATTTCCATATTGATTTTCAATGATGATGCATGGCTTTTGTAAGGAAGGCTTAATGATTTTTTTATGAACCTTGTCTTTGGTTTTCAAACATGATGTATGGTTTTGACATAAGAACAAAATTTGAGCATGCTAATATAAAGTCAATCACATAAATTAAAACTAAAGAAGTTTTAGTTATCTATAAGAATCATTCAAAATTATGTTCAATGAAACCAATGCATAATGATGTAATGAAAATATTAAATGTTTTGATACCATGATTGACGATTTTATGCATGAGATTTTAAAAGTTATACATGATGATTTTTGTGATTTTTTTTTTCGATCCTAAACATTGATGCATGTTTTTATTTGCCATAAAAGAAAAGAACATGCATATATGAAATAAACCACATGAATTAAAACAACTAAAAAGTGGAAAGGTTTCTTCTTAAAAAATTTATTTTTTTGACTTTATCGATTTTTCAAAAAGGGAAATTAATGAATCTATTTGTATCACTTTTGTGAATCTCTTGAAAATGATCTTGATTTGATGATTTAAATGAGCTTTATCTTGATTTTTCAAAATTTATAAATTGAGATTTCTTATGCTTAAGTCAAGATTCTATATGCATGAATTAATGTCTTGTTATCTTACAAGATTGAATGAATTCTATCTTTTTCATGATTTTCTAAGAATTCTTTACATTATTTATTTAATAGGAGATTTGTTAAAATGAATCATGGTTTCTCTTGATTTTTCAGAATTATAACTTGAGTATTCATTTTATAAATCAAGATTGTTAATCATGATTCTCTCGTTTTATCAAAGAGAATATTTTTCAAAATGAATAATTAAGTTGTTTTCTCTTGATTTTTTGATACCCATAATTTGAGAAAATGTACCTTGATGCTTGGAACATTTTATGCATAAATTGATTTTCTTTATGATTCAATACTCCTTTATAATTATGATATATTTATCGCATGATATGATTGAATCACTGTTATAAAAGAAAAAGGAAATTGTTAGCTTGCTAGTTGCAAAAATATATGCTAGCTTGAATGAGAAAACATGAGATTGTCTATAGTGCAAATTTATTGTTCTCATGATGTTTAGATTGAAATAATCATTAGAATCTTGATGGTTTTTATGACAAAATTTATTTTTCGATCCTAAATGATTGATGATATATATATATATATTTTTTGGCACAAAAAGGACAAAGGCATGCTTGTATGAAACAACTAAATAGAGAAAAGTATTTTTCTTGAAAATTATTTTTCTCTATCTTATTGACTTTGATGAATCCATTTGTATTATTTTTATGAATCTCGTAGATTAAGAAAATGATTTGAATTTAATGGGTTTTATTGAAATTATGATATTGATTTCTCATAATTATAATTTGAATTTTCTATTGAATGAATCAAGATTGTTTTCTATTTAAAAGGAGATTTGTCGAAATATTTCATGGTCTTTTAGTATTCATGATCTTGATAATTATGTTTTGAAACTTTATGTAAATCAAGATTGTTCATCATGATTCTCTCTTTGAATATTTAAAAAGGAGAATTTTCTAGATGAATCATGATTTTGATGATTGAATATTTGATATCATGAATTGAGATCTTGCTCTACTACTATTCTTTTTGCTATTCACCAAAAAGAAGACTAATTCTAATAAACTATGATATGTTATATGAATTTTATTGTATTCATGAAGTAATATCTCATCACCAAATTTTTTTTGATATTCCTTCATGTGATGATATGAATGCATGAAACACTTATGATATGATTTTTATACAATTCCGTGTATTCATAAATTATTTATCTCATTACCCAATTAATTCTTCTTGATATTTCTAATGTGATGAAATGAAATTATACATGAAATACAAATAGGGAGAAGTTTTGATCATGCATGGTAGGATACAATTTGATAAATTAATACCATCATGATTTGAAACATTTATGATTTGAAATTATGCATGCAATTGTTTTTTATTGTGATGATATTTACATATAATGTGTATCATGAATGCTCTAAATGATGAATGCTTGGTATCATGATCAAAATATTGATAAATGCTATGATTTGTTACCAAAATGATGTATCATGTATGATATGCCTATAGTGATTAATTTATTTGTATAATGCATGAAGTAAGGATACAAATGTAAAGTCTTGAAATTATGTATATTTTAATTTGAAAACATAATGATGCATAAATAAGATCGATACTTACCTTTGTCATGATTTAAAAATTGATGTAAAGGGTCTTCCTTTCTTTTTGCCAATGACAAAGGGGGAGAAAGAGTTGCTAATATGCTATCTTGAATTGATGTAAAGGGTCATCTCAAAGAGAAATTAGCTAGCTTGCAGAAGTCAAGAAATGTAAAAACTTGCTTACATTCTTGCACATTTAAAGAGAAGATGAAAATGTAACACTTGCCAAATTGTTTGCTTGCCTCATGTAAAACATTGTCTCTTATGTTCATCATGTGCATTGTGCACCATTTCATATGTCATTAATGAACTGATTGTTGAATCTCGTATTTTGATGATGAAACTACTTGATATATGTGTATGATTTAATCTGCGTTTTGAGTGACGCAGGATGCTTCGATCAGGATGAGACAATTAAAGCAGAAAAATCATGTTGTGCCTGTAATATCCCTCACTTTTGAAACTTATTAATAAAGATTTATTTATAAATCGGGGGACCTATATGTAAATATGGAAATTTCAAGGACTAAACTGTTAAGTTGCAAAAAGAAAAAAAGATAAAGGAAAACCGAAAATTCGGTTTTATCCCACCGCCTCCCACGCTCTCTGTTTCTCGAACAGAGAGAGAAGCGATGGGGCGTGGGTCTGTTTCTCGAATAGAGAGAGGAGCGGTGGAGCGTGGGGAGAAGAAGAGAGGAAGAAGAGGGAGAAGAGAAGAAGAAGAAGAAGAAGAAGAAAAAGAAGAGAGGAGAATAGCTGCGGCAAGGCTGCAGCGAGGAGGTGTGTGGCCTTGGGGAGGAAAAGGGAAGAGGAGAAGAAGAGAAGGAGAAGAAGAGGGAAAAGAGAGGGAAGACGGAGTGGAGCGAGAGGTGGCAGCAGCTAGGGCTGCAGCACCTCTGTTTCCTGCAGGTGGAAACAGAGGAGACGTGTGGGGTGTCGGGTAGGAGAAGAGCAGAAGAAGGAGAAGAGGAAGAGAAGAAGAAGAGGAAGCAGGAGAAGAGGTTGTGATACCTCTGTTTCCTGCAGAGGAAACAGAGGAGAGGGTGTGTGTGACGCCGGGGAGGAGGAGGGAAGAAGAAGAGGAGAAGAAGAGAAGAAGAAGAAATGGAAGAAGAGAGGAAGAGGAGAAGGGGTGGCAGCTGCGGCAGTGGCAGCTGCAGTTGGAAGAGAAGGAGAGGAAATAGAGTAGCGGAGGAAGAAGAGGCTGCGGTTGTAGTGGCTGCGGCCATGGTTGCGACTGCGACTGCGGCAGTTGCAGTTGGGAAAGAAAAGAAAGGAAAGGGGGAAAAAGGGGCTGCGGACGGGATTGCGGCCGCAACGGCAGCGACTGTGTATGCAGCAGTTATGTCTACGAGAGAAGGGGGGAAGGAAGGTAGTGCGGTGGAAGGGGCTGCGATTGTGGCAGCGCAGCGGCGGCGGCTGTGGCAGCTGCGTTTGGGAAAGAAAAAGAAGGAATGAGAGTAAGAGAGAGCAGGTGACTGTGCCTCGATGTTCGACACGTGGTGTAGTTGCGAAGAAAGGAAGAAAACGGGAGCACAAAACGAAACAGAGAGAGGACACGGAGGAAAAGTAGAAGGATTTGGGTTGGCACCTTCTTTGGATCTTTGGATCGAAATCTTTGAAATGCAAGTTTCCCGCTTGTTTCGATCCTTTCTATTGCAAGTGTTCTAACCTTTTCTATTGCAAGCTTTCTAATCTTTTCTCTTGCAAGTTCCCTGATCGTTTCTCCTATAATTGCTCTAATATGTCTTATTGCAAGTTCTCTGATCGTTTCTCCTATAATTGCTCTGATATGTCTTATTGCAAGTTCCCTGATCGTTTCCCCTATAATTACTCTGATTTGTTCAAAACTGATTTCATTGGAAACTAGACTCGTAGATCTTTCTTTTGACATATGGATTGAAAGATTTGGAATCCAAACACCTGCCCAGTTATCTGTTGAATCTGACATTATGAATTCTGCCAAACAGAGATTTTGTTCTACGACACTTGCTTACCAAATTATTTGTAACTCTCTCTGTTGGACAGTTCAATTCATATGAAGCCTGTCTTATCTGAAAGTATTATCCAATGATTATTTCTGATTAAATTGGAGCACGATTGATAGTTTGAATCATTTGTTCAATGTGCCTTCTGTATTCTGCCAGAAATCGAGCTTTGGTCGATTTCTCATATTCTGGTTTCATTCCTTTGGAAATTGATATCCTTTAGCTTTCTTATTCAATTGAGCTTTATATTACTGCTTTGAATTCTTGTATGCTCTTGTTCTTAAAATTATTGCATTCTTGAAAACTGTTGTGTAACGTTTATGCTATATCGTATTGACTCATATAGGCACATGTATATCCTATTGTTCCGCATTTGCTTTCGATATGTGCCTATTCCAGTTTCATTCCTTTGGACATTGAATTCATCAAATCTTCATATTGAATTGAGTTATATGTGATTGCTTGGATTCCATATGTGCCCTTGCTTTCAATTCCTTTCAAATCTGAATATACTTGTGAAAGATTATTGCTTACTTCGGATTGACTCGTAAAGGCACATGTACGCTTTGTTGTTCCGCGTGTGCTTCCGATATATGCTACTTATTGTTGAAACTGCCTTCTTGTACTCTGGTGTGTGGGATTGTCTGGACCTTTGCCAGAAATGGTAAAGGGTGTGCGCTGATTTGCTCGCTTTGTGGGGTCCCGCTATGTGGGATATTCTGGTATGCGCTTATTTGCCCGCTTTGTGGGGTCCCGCTTTGTGGGATATTGCTTAGAGCCTGCGATGCTCTGCCGACCCCCTTTGACTTCACCTAGACGTGGGTGGATGGAGCTCCCAGACGTGGGAGACTTTTGTCAGGTGGTCATTCAGAAATGGATGAATCACATTCTGACTGAGATCCCACTACACCCTCTGTATGTTTGATATGATATCCAGAGCTTTGGTTATGTGTTTCTGTACATGCTTTGGATAAGATTGATATGTTTGCAACGTCAAAGACGACGTTTGAGCTTCTGTATGGTATTTGTTATTGATATGCTCTGAGATGTTTCATCCACTGTTGATATGTTTCGAAATTTTCCATATGTCGTTGATTTGCTCCGGAACATTTCATACGCCATCGATATGCTCCAATTACTTTGTGCTCCATTTGCTATGAACTGATATGTTCTGAAATGTCCTATCTGCCATTGATATGTTCCAATTACTCTGTGCTCCATTTGCTACGAATTGATATGTTCTGAAATGCCCTATCTGCCATTGATATGTTCCAATTACTCTATGCTCCATTCGTTATGGATCAAATATGTTTTGAATGACATGATGCGTATGATTTGGTATCTATTGAGATGGTATCCTTGAGAATTCTTGTATTCTACCTTGCATTATGATACCTTACTCATTTGAAACCGTTCCTTTTGTTCTGAATATGCTTTGTCACTTGCTGAGCCGTTTTTGGCTCACTCCGTTGTTATATAAATCTTTCAGGTCAGCTTGTCACTCTTCGAGATGTTTGATTTGGGCTGAGGCAGTGGATAGCTATTCAGAATTATGGGCAAGTCTGGGTGGTTATTATGATATTGTTGTATAAGTATGTTTTGTATGTAATGAAATGTTGTCGATGAATCGAAATGGATATACTGTGTAAAAGTGTTAGAAGATCTCTCTTATTTGGAATTTCAGAATGTTAAGTCTAATTTATGACAATATGAACTTGTGGTGAATAGTTGGAGTTCTGATTGTATAATTTATTTAGCTTGTGGATTTATAAATGTTGTTCATGTTTGTCAAGTTGGCTTGGGTTGCCATAAATGTGAATTATCGAGTGATGTGATATATGATTTTAAAATGCACAGGTTCTATAGATGTGAATATGAATAGAATGTTTTTCAGTGTCCTCAAACGTTAGTTTGGATCCTGGATTAGTTTGTGATGATGAAAAAATTTTAAAAATCATGGATATATTTGAGGGGCGTGATAGTGCCGGAGGAACATGTTATATGATTGGACGTCGGGCCGGTGGATCGGTCGACGTATCGACAGAAGGCTTCGGGCTGTGGACTCGGGCATCGGGCCAAGAAGAGCGGGTATTGTGTCAAGGATATCGGAGTTGTGGAGTCAACTGGCCGATTGGGCAATAGGTTGTAGGAGAGGATGATGCGCCGAAGAATCGGACGAAGCGTCGAGAGACTAATGACATACCGAACAACTTAGTTAATTGCTTATGATTAATTGTCTCGATCGAAGTTTTGTTTTAAGTGTGCAGGATTAACTACAATGGAAGAAAGACATGCAGCAGGAGTTGCGCCGGAGTCAAGACAATGATCACATTGGGAGTTCGAGAGTTCGACGGAAGTTCGGACAATCGTCGGAGGTTCTACGGGAACAAATCCGAGAAGTCCATGAGCTTGCCAAAGAAGCTCATCGGAACTCGCCAAGTGGATCGTCGCAAGTCCAGGAGTTTGCCGGAAGTCCGTAGGAGCATCACCGAGGGTTCATCGGATGATCGATGGATGTTCGCCGGAAGCTCGCCGGAAGAAGCGATTGATGCACCGGAGCAAGTTGCAGTAAATGTCTTAGGGAATATTGTAGTTAGCACAATGATTAAGTTGGAAATGGGAGGTGATCCCATTAACTTAATCTTGGGGCAATTGGGCGCCTGAAAAACCCAAATTGGGCCGAATGGATCAATCCATTCGGACCCTGATTTCTGTCAGGCGGTTGAACCGCCCGTGCCAAGCGGTGGCACTACCTGGGCTTAGTCTCCGAGCGAGACTGGGCAGTGCAACCGCCCCAGCCCAGCGGTGGCACCGCCTGGGCTCAGTCTCCGAGCGAGACTAGGCGGTGCAATCGCACCTGACAGGAGGTGGCACCGCCTGAGCTCGGTCTTCGAGCTCTGGCAGGAGGTGCAACCGCCCCTAACAAGAGGTGGCACCGCCCAAAGGCTCAGTCTTCGAGCTCTGCCAGGCAGTGCAACCGCCTCAGTCAGGCGGTGCAACCGCTAGATCCTGGAATTCTGGGAATTAACAGTTTTGAGCTCCAAATTCAAACTAGGTTGGGGCCTATAAATACCCCACCCTTTCAGAACTGAAAGGGCATCCAGAAACCATCGAAATTCTGATTTTACTTTATGATTTTTAGAGCTCAAAAAGTGTTGTATGAGTTGAAAGTTCTTCTTCCTCTTTCTTCCAAGTTCTAATCTGTTAAGAGAGGAAAGAAAATTCTGTAAGGGTTGTCTCCTAAGCCCGTCAAAAGGAGTCAAACTGTAAAAGGGTGGTTGGCCTTGGCCTATTGAAGGAATGCCTCTAGTTGACGTCAGTGACCTCGTCGGTGGAGGAAGTCAAAAGTGGAGTAGGTCAAGATTGACCGAACCACTCTAAATCTCGGTTTGCATTTACTTTGAACATCCTATCCTTACTGCAAATCTCCTCAATAGCTTACTGCCTTCTGCACATATACGATCGTGTTTCAAGCTCTGCATTTTTCGAATCGGCATTTAGACGTAAATCGTTTTTATCGTACGAACATCATATTTCAGTTTGCGTTTACGTTCTGATTTCTATCATAACTGCAAACTGCCTTTATATCTTTGCTTTAACTGCATCTTGCTTGGTTACAAGTTAAAGTGATTTACGAATTGGATTTTCTACCGAAATCGCTCTTATCGTACGAACGCGATTTTAATTGTCGAAAGTTTTCTACTACACTAATTCACCCCCCCTCCCCCCCTCTTAGTGCTCTTGATCCTAACAATTGGTATCAGAGCCCAGTATTTCTCATTTTGGATTTACACCCGAGAGAAATGGCTCTTCATGGCTTTCAAGAGGGCTTATTAGTTGTTCGTCCACCATTGTTTAACATATTGGACTACACTTATTGGAAAACTTGAATGAGAGTTTTCTTGATTTCTATGAATTTGGATTTATGGAATATCATTAAAAACGGTTTTCAACTTTCCTCTAAACCGATGAACGAATGGTCGGATTTGGAGAAGAAGTATTTTTCTTTAAACGCAAAGGCTATGAATGCCTTATTTTGCGCTTTAGACAAAAATGAGTTCAATCAGATTTCTACGTACGAAATGACTTTTGACATTTGGCGAACACTTGAAATCACGCATGAGGGAACTAGTAGAGTCAAAGACTCGAAAGTTAACATTTTATTGTATGATTTTGAGCTTTTTCGAATGCAACCAAGCGAGACTATAGGCGACATGTACACCCGTTTCACGGATGTCGTCAATAGTTTAAGAGCTCTTGGAAAATGTATTTCAGATTTTGAACTCGTAAACAAGATTTTACGTTCTCTTTCTAAGAAGTGGGATTCAAAAGTAACTGCAATACAAGAAGCTAAAAACCTAAACAACTTACCACTTGAAGAACTAATTAGTTCGTTGATGACATATGAAATGGTGCACAATGCACATGATGAACAAAATCACCTTCCAAAGAACAGGAAGGATTTGGAACTCCGGACAAATGAATACCACTTGAGCGATGACTCAAGTGATGAGGACAATCATGAACTTGAACTTTGAACACTAAATCTTAATAAGTTTATTAAACAAAAATCTAAAATAAATAATAAACTTGAACGAAGGAAGAGGCTAAAGAAGAAGAACATAAAGTGGGATGAATCGAGCTCCTTCGAAGACGAGGAGAAAATCAAGAAAGGCGAGGTGGCAAACTACACCTTAACCGCTTTCAATGATGAGGTAATCAAAATCCCCCTAATTTATTTTGAAATTACTTGATGCTTTCATGATATATTTTCTTTTTTAGTTTAGAATTAATTTTCTTAAAAATTACATGTTTAAAAAAAAAAAATTATGATCATGCTAAGTAATTTCGAAAATGATAATATTACATATTTTATGATAAACAAATAAAATGATTTTGATTAAAAATATGAAATTATGGTTAAGAAGTAATAATGTGCATTATGTTGATTTCCATTGTTATTTTTCGATTTTGATTAAAAAAAAAATTCATGTTTGATTTGAAGAAATGCATAATGATGTAATATTAAATATTTTGATTAACAATTTTATGCATGAGATTTTAAGCTATACATGATGATAAGCATGTGTTATTTTCATGAGTGTATTTGAAAAACTATGGCAAAAATGTGCTCGAATGCTTGTACTTGTTAAGATTATTTTTCGGACTTTCTTGATTCAATGTTCAAATCACTTAATTGCCATGATGATTTTACACTATTACATGCCTTAATAACATGTTGGAAATTATGTGTTTTGGATACAAAAATTTTTATGATCATGAGCATGTTTTATATTCATGATTGAACTTGAAAATCTATAGCAAAACCTTGTCCGAATGCATGAAAGTGTTAAATTTCATTTTCGGATTTTCTTGATCATAATAATTCATTTTTGAGAATCTATTGTTCTTGATGGTTTTATGATAAAATTCATTTTTTGATCCCAAACGTTGATGCATGTTTAACATAAATGAAAAAGCATGCTAATATGAAATCAATCACTTAAAATGAAATACTTAAAAAAAAGGAAAAATATATTATCAATGAAATCATGAATCTACTTATGTTACGAATTTTGTGAACCATAAAAATGATTTTTGGTGATTTGAATTTGAATGAGTTTTATCCAAAATCATGATCTTGGTTCCGTGATATTTACAAATTAAGATTTATTATGAATCAAGATTTTTTCATTAATCGTTCTCCTAAGATTTTCTTTTGATTAATTATGGAGTAGGTTTTTCAAAAAGAAATCATGTCTTTTGGTATTGACATGTTCTAATCTTTTATGATATTATTTTTATGCAATTCCTTGTATTCATGAAATGTTTATCTCATCACCTAATAATTCTTCTTGATATTCCTTATGTGATGATAAGAATACATGAAATATTCATTAATTTATTTTGATGTATACAAATAAGAAGTTTCGATCATGTATGGTAGAATGTAATTTGACAAATTTGGTACCATCATGTTGCAAAATAAATGATGATTAGGAATCATGCATTAATGATGATCGTATATTTTATGATTTGGCATGATGCATGCAATGATGAAATATTCATGAATTTGAAATGATGCATGTAATACTTATGACAATGATGTACATGATGTATTACATATGATATGTATCATGAATGCCTTAAATGATGAATGTTTGGTATCATGATCAACATGTTGATAAATGCTTAAAATTTTTAATGTTTGAGTATCATGTATGATATACCCATTAATGATGATTGATTTATTTTTCGGTATCGTGCATGAAAAATAAGGTTTTTTGAAATTGTGTATGTTTTAATTTGAATATATAATGATGCACAAATAAAATTGATACTAACCTTTGTCATAATCTGAAAATTGAAAAAATGGTATTCCCTACTTTTTGACAATGACAAAGGGGGAGCAAGAATTTCTAGCGTGGACATCATGAAAAGAGGCAAACTAGCTAGCTTACACAATTCAAAATGAAAGCAAAAATTACACTCCTCTAAAGAGAAGATGCAAATGTAACACTTGCCAAATTGTTTGCTTGCCTCATGTAAAACATTATCTCTTGCTAGTTTGGCATTTTGCTAGCTTGCACTTTGTAAAAAATGCAAAAATGACACTTCTCAAAAAAGAAGAAAGAGCTTGTTATCTTGAACATCACAAGCTTGCCAAACAAAAATTGCAAAAGTGCTATCTTGCCTATCTCAAGAAGCAAAACTTGCAACTTGCACATTGCAATAGGAAGCAAGAATCATAAGCTTACACAAGAAAGCTATCTTGCATTTGCTTTCGAAATTTTTGCTAGCTTGTATGTAGTAAAACTTGCATATCGTAAAAATTGCTAGCTTGTAGTATAAAGAGAAGCAAATAGTTGCTATCTCAAGAAAATTAAACATGCTAAACTTACACCTTGCAATGGAAGCAAAATTGCGAGCTCAAACATTGCAAAGGAAGCAAAAATTTGCTAGCTTGCAACTTGCATATTTCAAGAAGCAAGAGTTGCCTTCTTGAACATCTCTAAATTGCTAGCTTGCAAGTTCTAAAATGTTGTAATATTGCTAGCTTGCATGTTCTAAAAGTGCTATCTTGTATGCTGTAAAACTTGCATATCTAAAACTTGATAGCTTGAATGTTCTAAGCATGATGTAACATTTACTAAATTTTCTGGCTTCAAAACTGCATGATGATAAAACTTAATATTATGTTTTTCATGCAATAAGTTAAACTAATATTCCAAACATAAGAATAGTTGGACTTCTCCTTTTTGTTGATGACAAAGGGGGAGAAGTATGATGTTATGCATAAATTTATGCATAAGTTCATGATGACATGTTGCAAGTATTCATGAAGAATATTGCAATGACTTGAATTCAGTTTGAATTCAAGGTTCTATCAATATGGCATATTGATAGGGGGAGTTTGTTTAAACTCCGGGAGTTAAGTTGAACTCCGTCATCAAGTGGTTGTCATCATCAAAAAGGGGGAGATTGTTGAATCTCGTGTTTTGATGATGAAACTACTTGATATATGTTTATGATTTAATCTGCGTTTTGAGTGACGTAGGATGCTTCGATCAGGATGAGACAATTAAAGCAGGAAAATCATGTTGTACCGGAGGAACATGTCAGAAGATTGGATGTCGGGCCGGTGGATTGGTCGACGTATCGACAGAAGGCTTCGGGCTGTGGACTCGGGCATCGAGCCAAGAAGAGCGGGTATTGTTCCAAGGATATCGGAGTTGCGGAGTCAACTAGCCAATTGGGCAATAGGCTGCAGGAGAGGACGATGCGCCGAAGAATCGGACGAAGCGTCGAGGGACCAATGACATGCCGGACAACTTGGTTAATTGCTTAGGATTAATTGTCGCGATCAAAGTTTTGTTTTAAGTGTGCAGGATTAACTACGATGGAAGAAAGACATGCAGCAGGAGTTGCGCCGAAGTCAAGATAATGATCACGTTGGGAGTTCGAGAGTTCGACGGAAGTTCAGACAGTCATCGGAGGTTCTGCGGGAACAAATCCGAGAAGTCCATGAGCTTGCCAAAGAAGCTCGTCGGAACTCGCCAAGTGGATCGTTGCAAGTCCAAGAGTTTGCCGAAAGTTCACAGGAGCATCACTGAGGGTTCATCGGATGATCGACGGAAGTTCGCCGGAAGCTCGCTGGAAGAAGCGATTGACGCACCGGAGCAAGTTGCAGTAATGTCTTAGGGAATATCGTAGTTAGCACAATGATTAAGTTGGAAATGGGAGGTGATCCCATTAACTTAATCTTGGGGCAATTAGGCCCCTGAAAAACCCAAATTGGGCCGAATGGATCAACCAATTCGGACCATGATTTCTGCCAGGCGGTTGAACCACCCAAGCCAGGCGGTGGCACCGCCTGGGCTCAGTCTCCGAGTGAGACTGGGCAGTGCAACCGCCCCTGACAGGAGGTGGCACCGCCTGAGCTCGGTCTTCGAGCTCTGGCAGGAGGTGCAACCGCCTCAGTCAGGCGGTGGCACCGCCTGAGCTTAGTCTTCGAGCTCTGGCAGGAGGTGCAACTGCCCTTGACAGGAGGTGGCACCGCCTAGAGCTCTACTAGGCGGTGCAACCGCTAGATCCCGAAATTTCAGAAATTGATAGTTTTGAGCTCCAAATTCAAACTGGGTTAGGGCCTATAAATACCCCACCCTTTAAGCACTAAAAGGGCACCCAGAAACCACCGAAATTCTGATTTTACTTTGTGATTTTTAGAGCTCAAAAAGTGTTGTATGAGTTGAAAGTTCTTCCTCTTTTCTTCCAAGTTCTAATATGTTAAGAGAGGAAAGAAAATTCTGTAAGGGTTGTCTCCTAAGCCCATCAAAAGGAGTGAAACTATAAAAGGGTGGTTGGCCTTCGCCTATTGAAGGAAGGCCTCTAGTTGACGTCGGTGACCTCGTCGGTGGAGGAAGCCAATGTTAGGATCGAGAGCACTAAGAGGGGGGGGGGGGGGGGTGAATTAGTGCAGTGGAAATCTTTCAGCGATTAAAATTGAAAGCTGCGTTCGTTCGATAAAAACTATTTTGATGCAAAAGCCGATTCTAAGATTACTTATGATTAAGTGCAGTTTGCGTCTAAGCGCAGTTTACGCAGTTTGCATCTAAATGCAGTTTGCGTCTAAATGCAGATTGCGCCTAAGCGCAGTTTGCATCTAAGCGCAGTTTGCGTCCAAGCTCAGATTGCGTCTAAGCGCAGTTTGCGTCTAAGCGCAGTTTGCGTCTAGGCGCAGATTGCGTCTAAGCGCAGTTTGCGGTTATAAATGGAATCAAAACGTAAACGTAAACTGCAAAGAAACTTGTTCGTAAAAGCGCAGAAGACAGTTTGCAGTTATAAATAGAATCAAAACGTAAATGTAAACTGCAATGTAAAGATCATACGAAAACACCGATTTACGTCTGAATGCAGATTCGGAAAGATCAGAACTTAGAAACTTATTCGTAAAAGCGCAGAGAGCAGTAGCTATGTAGGAGGTTTGCAGTAACGATAAAGTGCTCAAAATAAAAGCAAACCAGAGATTTAGAGTGGTTCAGTCAGTCTTGACCTACTCCACTTTTGGCTTCCTCCACCGATGAGGTCACCGACGTCAACTAGAGGCCTTCCTTCAATAGGCAAAGGCCAACTGCCCTTTTATAGTTTCACTCCTTTTGACGGGCTCAGGAGACAACCCTTACAGAGTCTTTCTCTCCTCTCTTTACAACTCAAGACTTGAAGAACAGAAAGAGGAGAACTTTTGGACTTTACACAAATTTGAGCTCATAGATTCACAGAAAAGATCAAGAATTCGATGTAGTTCTGTATCTTTTCAGTGCTGAATGGGTGGGGTATTTATAGGCCCCAACCCAGTTCAAATTTGGAGCTCAAAACGATCAAATCCCGGAATTCCGGGATCGGGCGGTTGCACCTCCTGACTGGAGAGGTTGCACCGCCTAGCAGAGCTCGAAGACTGAGCCTCTGTGTCACGCCCCTAAAAAAAATATCCATGATATTAAAAATTTTTTCATCATAACTAACCCAGGATCCAAACACACATTTGAGGTCACTAAGAAAACATTCAGATCAAAAATTTCACTTCTATAATCTACCAATTCATAACCCTGTGCAATTCATAAACATAGCACACATCACTCGATAATTCATACAATCTGAACTCGACTCATCAAAATAAAAACCACAATATAAATCCACAAGTGGGGAAATCTATGCAGTCACCACAATCATCGATTTACCATAAGTTCATATCATTACACAAATTTAATTTAACATTCCGAAACCCTATACATGAGGGATCCTTTAACTTACACAAAATCCACAGGTTTAGATTCATAGTCACATTTCATTAGATGCAAGGTAGCTTATACACAACTACATATATGCTAACAAAAGTTCTGCCCAACGTCTTCTAAACTTTCCACTGCCTCAGCCCATTCTTAACATTTAAGCAAGCGATACGCTATCCTGAAAAATTTATCAACAAACGGGGTGAGCATAAAGAGCTCAGCAAGTGACTAACATATCCATATCAAAATAGTACAATTTCCAAAGAGATACAGTTTCAAAACACAAAGCAGAATATACGATTTCGTAGACATAATATCATTAGGAGCAGAATCACAATTGTCCTTTTAATCATACATATTTGGTTCCTGACAGATGGGGCATAGAGTAATTGGAGCATATCAGAAACAAAGGAAACATATCGGAGCTTATCAATGGCATATAAAATGTTCTAAAACACATCAACGACATATGGAACATTACGAAGCAAACTCAACAGTGAAGGAAGCATTTCAGAGCATATCAAACTCATATGTCGTACAGAAACTCAAACGTCGTCCTTGACGTTGCAATCATATCATACTTATCCAGAGCAGGAACAGAAATAACTCACCAAGACTCTGGATGTCATATCAAACATATAGAGGGTGTAGTGGGATCTCAGTCAGAATGTGATTCATCCATTTCTGAATGACCACCTGACAAAAGTCTCCCACGTCTGGGAGCTCCATCCACCCACGTCTAGGTGAAGTCAAAGGGGGCCGGCAGAGCATCGCAGGCTCTAAGCAATATCCCACGTAGCGGGACCCCACATAGCGGGCAAATAAGCGCATACCAGAATATCCCACATAGCGGGACCCCACATAGCGGGCAAATCAGCGCATACCTTTTACCATTTCTGGCAAAGGTCCAGACAATCCCACACACCAGAGTACAAGAAGGCAGTTTCAACAAAATGCAGCATATAACGGAAGCACACGCGGAACAACCAAACGTACATGTGCCTTTTCAAAAACAATGTGATGCAAGGAACAAATCTCTCACAAAAGTATTCATTTTAGGGAAAGAATTGAAAGCAAGAGTGTACAGGGATTCCAAGCAATCATAACCAGCTCAATTCCAATAAGAAGGTTAGGCGAATTCAAGTATCCAAAGGAAATGGAACAGAATACGCGAAATCGACCAAAGCTCGATTTCGGACAGAATTCCAGTGGCACATCAAACAAATATTTCAGAATAACAAATATGCTCCAATACCCATAAGAAGGCTATGGTTGAACCATATATCAGTCTATATTCGGATGGAACAGATTTCATATGAAACAGGGCTCCCAACACAGAGTTACCTCTGATTTGGTAACATAAGGTCAAAATCACAATCACTGGTTTGCAGCCTTTATAGGATCGGATTCAACAGACGATAGGGTGAGCAATTGAACTCCAAAATTTTCAAACTATATGTCAAAAGAGAGAATTTCAAGTCTAGTTTCAAATAAAATCAGTTTGGTACAAATCAGAATTTTCAACAGGGAGTTATAGGCGTTTTAGTATCGAAAGGTCAGAAATCTTGAACTCTGTTTTACAGCGTCTATAGACTCTTTTGAAACAAATTTTTGGGTAAGTATTCGGTGTCCAAAATCTACAAAATCGGTGTCAAAAGAAAGACATACGAGTCTAATTTCAAACAAAAATAGTTCCTGCCTGAATTCTCATTCTGTACTAAAACTTAGGGCCGAAACAGTGCTTAGGGGTCAGTTTACCGAAAACTTTCAGAATCCATAGTTCTATGTCCAAAGAGAAACGTATCAGTTTCTAAATAAAAATCTTCCAATTTATTTTGAATCAACATAAAAACAGAGTCAAATACTTATGTAGGATGGGGTTAGAACACTTGCCTTTGCAAATTTTGACCCGAAGTAACAAGATTAAAGCAAAAACCCTAAAAGCCCCAAATTTTCTTTCTCTTCTCCTTCTTCTTCTTCTTCTTCTTCTTCTTCTTTTCTTTCCCTGATCACCCACGAGCTGCCTCCTCTGCTTCCTTAACAACGAAGGCAGAGAGGCTTAAGCGGTGGAATTTGTCATTTGGTGCATTTTGCAGTTTAGTCCTTGTTTTTATCATATTCACGATTAGGTCCTTAGGGTTTACATATAGGTCCTCAGATTCTTTCTTCTTTTTTTTTTGAACAGATCTCCCAAATCTTACAAATAGGTTACCTCTAATTCATACTCTATTTCTTTTGTCAATTAAAATATATGCTTACATTATCACCAAAAATTCATACGAACATTCGGAAATGAGGGGTGTTACACTCTCCCCCCCTTAAAAGAAAAATTTAGTCCTCTAAATTTATAGTACCTCTATTCGATGAAAGGACGAGGATACACCTTTTTCATTTCCTCTTCTAGCTCCCAAGTTGTCTCTTCTCCAGAATGATGTCTCCAATTTACTTGAACCAGTGGGATGACCCGATTCCTTAGGACTTTTTCTTTCTTATCAATAATCTGAATAGGCTCTTCCACATAGGATAAATCTTTATCGAATTCCACCAGCTCATACTTAATGATGTGAGAAGGGTCATACATATACTTTCTAATCATCGAGACATGAAATATATCATGGACATGGCTCAATGCTGGTGGCAAGGCAATCCTGTAAGCGACAGAACCAACCCTCTCAAGAACCTCAAAAGGTCCAATAAATCTTGGGCTTAATTTTCCTTTCTTCCCAAACCTCATAATGCCTTTGGAAGGGGAGACTTTTAAGAATACAAAATCTCCGATTTCAAACTCAATATCTCGTCTTCTATTGTCAGCATAACTCTTTTGACGACTCTGAGCAGTTTTTAACCTTTTCCTTATTACTTGAATTTTCTCGGTAGTTTCTTGTACCTTGTCCGGTGCTAATAGCTTTCTGTCTCCAACTTCCTCCCAACATATAGGTGTTATGCACTTTCGCCCATATAGAGCTTCATAAGGAGCCATCTGAATACTTGAATGATAACTATTATTATACGTGAACTCAACAAGTGAAATATCCTTATCCCATTCACCTTTCCAATCCATAACATAGGCTCTAAGCAAATCCTCAAGTGTTTGAATTGTTCTTTCTGACTGACCATCAGTCTGAGGATGATATGCAGTACTAAACTTGACTTTAGTGCCCATCGACTCCTGCAATTTTCTCCAGAATCTAGAGAGAAATCTGGAGTCTCTATCAGAGATAATCTCCTTTGGAATACCATGAAGTCTTACTACTTCATTAACATATAAATCTGTAAGTCTATCAAGTGAATAAGTCATATTAATCGGTAGGAAATGCGCAGATTTTGTTAACCTATCAATGATAACCCAAATAGCATCATGCTTCCTCGAGGTTCTGGGTAGTCCTGAAACAAAATCCATAGTAATACATTCCCATTTCCATTCAGGAATAACTAAAGGTTGCAACAACCCTCCAGGTCTTTGGTGTTCTACTTTGATTTGCTGACAAGTCAAACATTTAGAAACATACATTGCAATTTCTTTCTTCATGCCTTTCCACCAATAATGACTTCGAAGATCTCTATACATCTTAGTGCTCCCAGGGTGTAGGGTGTACTTTGAAGTATGACTTTCAGTTAGGATTTGATTCTTGATAACTAGTTCATTTGGTACACATACTCTCTCCCCAAATCTCAATAGGCCATCCTTTGAAATTTGAAATTGTGGCTTCAATCCCTTTTCTACTTCACTCCTCAAGTAGATTAAACGTGGATCTCGTAATTGTCCTTCCTTAATTTGTTGCATAAGATCAGACTGCACTTGAATGGAGGCCATCAGAATCATCGAGTCTTGCTCTTTCCTCAAAGCTTTCAAATCAAAATTTTCTTCTATTAGCTTCCATTGCTTCACGACCAGACTAGCCATAAAACTTGTAGATTTCCTACTAAGTGCATCAGCTACAACATTGGCCTTGCCTGGGTGATAACGGATGGCACAATCATAATCCTTCAGAAGTTCTATCCATCTTCGCTGCCTCATGTTCAACTCCTTCTGGGTGAAAATATATTTTAAACTCTTGTGATCAGTGAAAATTTCAAACTGTCGACCATACAAATAATGTCTCCAAATCTTTAGAGCAAAAATAATTGCTGCCAATTCCAAATCATGAGTTGGATAATTCAATTCATAACCTTTAAGTTGCCTAGAAGCATAAGCAATTACTCTCCCTTCCTGCATCAAAACACATCCTAGGCCCTTTCTTGAAGCATCAGTATAAACTACAATCCCTCACTACCACTTGGAATAGTGAGAATAGGGGCACTAGTCAATCTTCTTTTTAACTCTTGAAAGCTTTGCTCACAATCATCACCCCATACAAATTTCATATTCTTCTTAGTGAGTTTGGTGAGAGGTTGAGCAATTCGAGAAAATCCCTCCACAAATCTCCTGTAATAACCTGCCATGCCCAAGAAACTTCTAACCTCTGTTACATTTGTTGGTACTTCCCATTCAACTACAGCTTCTATTTTCCTTGGATCAACAGATATGCCCTTCCCTGAAATCACATGGCCTAAGAAAGCAACTTCATTCAACCAAAATTCACATTTGCTGAACTTCGCATACAACTTCTTTTCTCTTAGTATGGACAACACATCTCTCAAGTGTTCCTCATGCTCCTGATTACTCTTTGAATACACCAATATGTCATCAATAAATACAATTACACAGATATCCAAGAGCGGTTGAAATATCCTATTCATTAGTTTCATAAAAGCTGCAGGGGCATTAGTCAAACCAAATGGCATCACCAAGAATTCATAATGACCATATCGAGTTCTGAAAGCTGTTTTTGAAATATCCTCCTCCTTGATCTTTAACTGATAGTAACCTGACCTCAGGTCAATCTTAGAGAATACTTGTGCACCCTGTAGTTGATCAAACAAATCATCAATTCTAGGTATGGGATATTTGTTTTTGATGGTCACCTGATTCAACTATCTATAATCAATACAAAGCCTCAATGTTCCATCCTTCTTCTTCACTAATAGTACCGGAGCACCCCATGGGGATACACTGGGTCGTATGAAACCCTTATCTAATAATTCTTGTATTTGCTTCTTTAATTCTTCTAACTCAAGTGGTGCCATTCTGTAGGGAGGCTTAGATATTGGGGTTGTACTGGGGACTAGATCAATAGCAAATTCACCCTCTCTATCTAGAGGTAAACCAGGCAAGTCATCAGGAAATACATCAGGAAACTCTTTGACCACTGAAATTTCATCTAAGTGGGTTTCCTGGTTTGAATGCTCCTTTACACACACCATATAACAAAAACAACCTTTTTGCATAAGATGATAAGCTTGAAGTGCGGATATTAAGCAAGGAGGCAAATCATGCTTAATGCCCTCAAAGAAAAATATAGGCTGATCTGGTATGCAGAAAGTAATTATTTTTTTGTAACAATCAATACTAGCGTGATGAGAAGATAACCAATCCATGCCAAGTATAATATCAAAACCCTGGATCTCTAGGAGAATCAAATCAGCAAGGAATTCGTGGTCTCCTATAGAGATCAAACAAGATGGGTAGATCAAGTTTGTTGCCAATGAATCTCCAAAGTCCGCATAATACCACTCAATTGATCAGTAGTAGATGCAACAGGAGAACCAGATGATCTCGTCATCCTTGCTTCCTAAAACATCAAAAGAACATTTTCTTTGATCAATCTCTAAATGATAGTCAATAAACCTCAAAAAAACATAATATTCTTAGTGATTCTCAAATCATGCTCTGATACCACCTCTGTCACGCCCCTAAAAAAAATATCCATGATATTAAAAATTTTTTCATCATAACTAACCCAGGATCCAAACACACATTTGAGGTCACTAAGAAAACATTCAGATCAAAAATTTCACTTCTATAATCTACCAATTCATAACCCTGTGCAATTCATAAACATAGCACACATCACTCGATAATTCATACAATCTGAACTCGACTCATCAAAATAAAAACCACAATATAAATCCACAAGTGGGGAAATCTATGCAGTCACCACAATCATCGATTTACCATAAGTTCATATCATTACACAAATTTAATTTAACATTCCGAAACCCTATACATGAGGGATCCTTTAACTTACACAAAATCCACAGGTTTAGATTCATAGTCACATTTCATTAGATGCAAGGTAGCTTATACACAACTACATATATGCTAACAAAAGTTCTGCCCAACGTCTTCTAAACTTTCCACTGCCTCAGCCCATTCTTAACATTTAAGCAAGCGATACGCTATCCTGAAAAATTTATCAACAAACGGGGTGAGCATAAAGAGCTCAGCAAGTGACTAACATATCCATATCAAAATAGTACAATTTCCAAAGAGATACAGTTTCAAAACACAAAGCAGAATATACGATTTCGTAGACATAATATCATTAGGAGCAGAATCACAATTGTCCTTTTAATCATACATATTTGGTTCCTGACAGATGGGGCATAGAGTAATTGGAGCATATCAGAAACAAAGGAAACATATCGGAGCTTATCAATGGCATATAAAATGTTCCAAAACACATCAACGACATATGGAACATTACGAAGCAAACTCAACAGTGAAGGAAGCATTTCAGAGCATATCAAACTCATATGTCGTACAGAAACTCAAACGTCGTCCTTGACGTTGCAATCATATCATACTTATCCAGAGCAGGAACAGAAATAACTCACCAAGACTCTGGATGTCATATCAAACATATAGAGGGTGTAGTGGGATCTCAGTCAGAATGTGATTCATCCATTTCTGAATGACCACCTGACAAAAGTCTCCCACGTCTGGGAGCTCCATCCACCCACGTCTAGGTGAAGTCAAAGGGGGCCGGCAGAGCATCGCAGGCTCTAAGCAATATCCCACGTAGCGGGACCCCACATAGCGGGCAAATAAGCGCATACCAGAATATCCCACATAGCGGGACCCCACATAGCGGGCAAATCAGCGCATACCCTTTACCATTTCTGGCAAAGGTCCAGACAATCCCACACACCAGAGTACAAGAAGGCAGTTTCAACAAAATGCAGCATATAACGGAAGCACACGCGGAACAACCAAACGTACATGTGCCTTTTCAAAAACAATGTGATGCAAGGAACAAATCTCTCACAAAAGTATTCATTTTAGGGAAAGAATTGAAAGCAAGAGTGTACAGGGATTCCAAGCAATCATAACCAGCTCAATTCCAATAAGAAGGTTAGGCGAATTCAAGTATCCAAAGGAAATGGAACAGAATACGCGAAATCGACCAAAGCTCGATTTCGGACAGAATTCCAGTGGCACATCAAACAAATATTTCAGAATAACAAATATGCTCCAATACCCATAAGAAGGCTATGGTTGAACCATATATCAGTCTATATTCGGATGGAACAGATTTCATATGAAACAGGGCTCCCAACACAGAGTTACCTCTGATTTGGTAACATAAGGTCAAAATCACAATCACTGGTTTGCAGCCTTTATAGGATCGGATTCAACAGACGATAGGGTGAGCAATTGAACTCCAAAATTTTCAAACTATATGTCAAAAGAGAGAATTTCAAGTCTAGTTTCAAATAAAATCAGTTTGGTACAAATCAGAATTTTCAACAGGGAGTTATAGGCGTTTTAGTATCGAAAGGTCAGAAATCTTGAACTCTGTTTTACAGCGTCTATAGGCTCTTTTGAAACAAATTTTTGGGTAAGTATTCGGTGTCCAAAATCTACAAAATCGGTGTCAAAAGAAAGACATACGAGTCTAATTTCAAACAAAAATAGTTCCTGCCTGAATTCTCATTCTTTACTAAAACTTAGGGCCGAAACAGTGCTTAGGGGTCAGTTTACCGAAAACTTTCAGAATCCATAGTTCTATGTCCAAAGAGAAACGTATCAGTTTCTAAATAAAAATCTTCCAATTTATTTTGAATCAACATAAAAACAGAGTCAAATACTTATGTAGGATGGGGTTAGAACACTTGCCTTTGCAAATTTTGACCCGAAGTAACAAGATTAAAGCAAAAACCCTAAAAGCCCCAAATTTTCTTTCTCTTCTCCTTCTTCTTCTTCTTCTTCTTCTTCTTCTTCTTTTCTTTCCCTGATCACCCACGAGCTGCCTCCTCTGCTTCCTTAACAACGAAGGCAGAGAGGCTTAAGCGGTGGAATTTGTCATTTGGTGCATTTTGCAGTTTAGTCCTTGTTTTTATCATATTCACGATTAGGTCCTTAGGGTTTACATATAGGTCCTCAGATTCTTTCTTCTTTTTTTTTTTGAACAGATCTCCCAAATCTTACAAATAGGTTACCTCTAATTCATACTCTATTTCTTTTGTCAATTAAAATAGATGCTTACATTATCACCAAAAATTCATACGAACATTCGGAAATGAGGGGTGTTACACTCTGGGCGGTGCCACCTCTGTCAGGGGCGGTTGCACCTCTCTGCCAGAGCTTGAAGACCGAGCTCAGGCAGTTGCACCGCCTGACTGGAGAGGTTGCACCGCCTGGTAGAGCTCGAAACTTGAGCTCTGGCGGTGCTACCTCCTGATAGAGGAGGTTGCACCGCCCAGTCTCGCTCGGAGACTGAGCCCTGGGCGGTTGCACCTCTTGGCTGGGGCGGTTGCACCGCCCAGTCTCGCTGGGAGACATAGCCTGGGCGGTGCTACCTCCCTGCCTGGGCGGTTGCACCTCCCACAGCAACCTGGGTCCGAATGGGATGAACTATTCGACCCAATTTGAGTTCTTCAGGGGCCCAATTGCCCTAGGATTAAGCTAATGGGATCACCTCCCATTTCTAACTTAATCAAAGTGCTAACTACGATTATTTCCTAAGACATATTCTGCAGCTTGCTTTGGTGCGTCACTCGCTTCTTCCGGCGAGTTTCCGGCGAACTTCCGTCGATCATCCGATGAACCCGCGGTGATGCTCTTGCGGACTTCCGGCAAACTCCTGGACTGCGACGATCCACTTGGCAAGTTCCGACGAGCTCCTTTGGCAAGCTTCTGGACTTCTCGGATTTGTTCCCGCAGAACCTCTGACGATTGTCCGAACTTCCGTCGAGCTCTCGAACTCCGAACGTGATCATTGTCATGACTCCGGCGTAACTCTTGCTGCATGTCTTACTTTCATCGTAGTTAATCCTGCACACTCAAAACAAAAACTTCGATCGAGACAATTAATCCTAAGCAATTAACCAAGTTGTCCGGCATGTCATTGGTCCCTCGACGCTTCGTCCGATTCTTCGGCGCATCGTCCTTTCCTGTAGCCTATTGCCCAATCGGCCAGTTGACTCCGCAACTCCGATATCCTTGGCACAATACCAGCTCTTCTTGGCCCGATGCCCGAGTCCACGACCCGAAGCCTTCTGTCGATACGTCAACCGATCCACCGGCCCGACGTCCAATCTTCTGACATGTTCCTTTGGCACAACATGATGTTCCTGCTTTAATTGTCTCATCCTAATCGAAGCACCCTGCGTCACTCAAAACGCAGATTAAATCATAAACATATATCAAGGAGTTTCATCATCAAAATACGAGATTCAACAATCTCCCCCTTTTTGATGATGACAACTACTTGATGACGGACTTAAACTTAACCCCCGGTGTTTAAACAAACTCCCCCTATCAATATGTCATATTGATAGAAACTCTTAGATTCAGAAATCTAAGCAACATGTCATCATAAATAGAGTTAACCTTAACTCCCAGAGTTTAAACAAACTCCCCCTATCAATATGCCATATTGATAGAAACTCTTGGATTCAAAAAATCCAAGCAACATGTCATCATAAACTTATGCATAACATGTCATGTCATCAACATACTTCTCCCCCTTTATCATCAACAAAAAGGAGAAGTACCACAATAAAGTGTTTGTGATGTAAGTTTAACTCATTGCATGAAAAACATAATAACTTTTGTTATCATCATGCAAGTTTGAAGCCAGAAAATTTAGCAAATGTTACATCATGCTTAGAACATTTAAGCTATCAAGTTTTAGATATGCAAGTTTTACAGCATACAAGATAGCACATGCAAGCTAGCAATGTTACAACATTTTAGAACTTGCAAGATAGCAGTTTAGAGATATTCAAGAAGGCAACTCTTGCTTCTTGAAATATGCAAGTTGCAAGCTAGCAAATTTTTGCTTCCTTTGCAGTGTTAGCTTTTGATATCGCAACTATTTCAAGTGTTTATCAATTGTAGCATTTCATCATATGGCATGATATCGACATGTAAAGCTGTGAAGCAAGATTTTGATATCATTTCATGATGTACACATTTCGAATATTTTAGCAAGTGTAGCATTGCATCACATGGTAAGATATCAGCTCGTACGATGCAAATTTTTGTTTGATATCTTGATATAGGGCATATAGCAATGATAGCAATCATATATTACTTGGTGATGCAAGTATGGCCTAATCATAGCAATGATAGCAATCATATATTTCTTGGTGATGCAAGTATGGCTTAATCATAGCATCAGTGATAGCAACCATATCAACATCAGTGATAGCAAATATATCAACATCAGTAATAGCAACCATATCATCATTAGTGATAGCAAACATATCAGCATCAGTGATAGCAACCATTAGTGATAGCAAACATATCAATTCATATATTTCTCCCCCTTTGTCATCAACAACAAGGAGAACGATATAAGCAAACTTTAAATATAAGTGTGATGCCATAAGTTGGTTCATGTCATTTTTCAACACTGAGTGATAGGATACCAATTATGCAAACATCTCGAGGAAAACATGACATGGAGATAGCTTTTATTGCTTCTTCCTTTTTATTTGTTATCTTTTTACATGAAGGAGGAAAGCCATATGTGAAGTTCAAATCGATAAGATATTAAAGCACACTTCATTTTTGCAAGAATTAAGATAAGTAAGTGAGTCAAATCCTTGTATGTAAAAATATCTTCCTTTTATAAGAGGGAATCATCAAATATGTTTCTCGAAAAATATTTTTCACATGATAAGTGCATTTGCTAGATGATTCCATATGTCAAAAATCAATGATGTGAGTTAAACTTGATATGACATATGCTTGTTGAATTTGGAAGAGGATAATGTATCAAGAAAATCCATTTGTTAGGATCAAGAAAATCCGAAAATGAAATTTGACACTTTCATACATTCGGACAGGGTTTTACTAGAGATATTCAATTACAATCATGAAGGTAAAACATGTTTATTATCATGAAAATTTTTGTATTCAAGCACATAATTTCCAACATGTAATCATGGCAAGTAATTGTGTAAAATTATTATGGCAATCAAGTGATTTGATCATTTAATCAAAAAAGTTCGAAAAATAATTTTAACAGGTTTAATCATTCGGACAGATTTTTGCCATAGTTTTTCAAATATAATCATGAAGATAAGGCATGCTCATCATCATGGTAGTATGATAGCAAGTTTACCATATTCAAGCTAGCAAAAAATTTCTACATTTTAAGGCCCGCAAGCTAGCAATTTTGAGATGTTCAAGAAAGCAACTCTTGCTTCTTGAAATATAAGTTTTGCTAGATGTGTAAGTTAACTTTTTGCTTCTTGAGATAGGCAAGATAGCATTCCTTGGTGATGTTCAATATAGCTAAGTTCTACATCATGCAAACTAGTGAATTTTATAACATTTTAGAACATGCATAATCACCAAAGCATCATAAATTTTAATGATGTGCAAAATTATAAATTTTGCATGATTGCATTTGTGTGTCTTGAGATTTGCAAGATAGCACTTCTTGGTGATATTCAAGATAGCAATTTCTTCTCTTTTGAGAAGTGCAATTTTTTCTTTCTTCTTGAATTGTGCAAGCTAGCTATCTCCCCTTTTGTCATTGTCAAAAAGATGGAAAAAACCCTTTACATCAATTTTTAAATCATGACAAATGGTTAGTATCAATCTCATTTGTGCATCATTATATTTTCAAATTAAAACATGCACAATTTCAAAACATATAAACACATTATTATATGCATGATTCCAAATCATCATTCATATTATTTCAATCATTGTTTCACTCATCATTATAGCTTATCATGCATAATATGTAAAACCATCTAACATGATATAAACATTTATTTATTTAATTTCCTTTTTTTTTTTTTTTTTAAACATTCATGATACACATCATACATTATCATAATAAAAAGCATTTGCATCATTCCAAATCATAAATATTTCAAATCATCATGGTATTAATTTGTCACATTGCATCATACCATGCATGATTGAAACTTCTCATTTGCATACATCGAAATAAATTCATGAATATCTCATGCATTCATATCATCACTTGAGGAGTATTGAAAAGGAATAATTGGGTGATGAGATAAATATTTCATGAGTACAAAGAATTACATAAAAATCATATCATGAATACAAGGAATACAAGTCACAATCATTCAAGAGAAAAAATCATCATTCATTTTCAATTCATTCAATTTGATAAATCAAGATCATGATTTTGATAAAACTCATTTCAAATTTAAATCATCAAAATCATTTTTATGGCTAACAAAATTTATAACGTAAATAGATTCATGATTTCATTGATAATATATTTTACCCTTTTTTAAGTGTTTCATTTTAAGTGGTCGATTTCATGTTAGCATACCTTTTCATTTATGAAAACATGCATCAATTTTTTAAAGCCACTGTTATTATCATGAAAATCGATAATCAAGAATCATCATACATAATTTCAAAAATGTATACTCATTAATCATAACTTCAAATTGAACATGATTTCATATACTCAAAATCGAGAAATAACAATGGAAATCAACATGATACACATTATTACTTCTCAACCACATATAGCATGATTTCATAAGTTATTTTTAATCAAAATCATTTTGTTTATCATAAACATGCAATTTTCATAATTATTTTCAAAATTACTAGAATGATAAGCATGATTCCTAATTGTTTTGTATTTTCATTATACAATTATTAAACATGCAATTTTCAAGAAAATTAAAAAAAAAGGAGAAATGCTTTATGAAAAGCATCATGTAATTTCAAAGTAAATTAAAGGTATTTTGATTACCTCAGCGTCGAAAGGCGTAAAGGCGTAGTTTGCCACCTCGCCTTTGTTGATTTTCTCCTCGTCTTCGGAGGAGCTTGATTCATCCCAATTTTTGTCCTTCTTCTTGCGTTCAAAGCAAGTAGTTCCATTCTTTTTACTTTTTAATTTTTGTTTCATTTGTAGTTTAAGTTCACCATCACTTGAGCTTATGCTCGAGTGGTCTTCAAATGTTCTATGTCTCAAATCCTTCCTGTTCTTTGGAAGGTGGTTCTCAAGTTCTTCACGTGCATTGCACGTCATTTCATATTTGATCAATGAACCAATTAGTTCTTCAAGTGGAAATTGGTTCAAGTTTTTCGATTCTTGAATAGCAGTTATTTTTGAATCCCAAGTTTTAGAAAGTGAGCGCAAAACTTTGTTAACGAGTTCAAAATCCGAAAAGCTTTTACCAAGTGATTTTAAACCATTGACGACATCCGTAAAACGGGTGTACATGTCAACAACGGTTTCGCTTGGTTTCATATGAAAAAGCTCGAAATCATGCAGTAAAATATTAACTTTTGAGTCTTTGACTCTACTAGTTCCTTCGTGCGTGATTTCAAGAGTGCGCCAAATATCGAAAGCCGTTTCACACAAAGAAACCCGATTGAACTCATTTTTGTCCAAAGCGCAAAATAAGGCATTCATAGCCTTTGCGTTTAAAGAAAAATACTTCTTCTCTAAATCCGACCATTCGTTCATCGGTTTAGAGGGAAGTTGAAAACTGTTTTCAATGATATTCCATAAATCCAGATTTAGAGAAATCAAGAAAACTCTCATTCGAGTTTTCCAATAAGTGTAGTCCAATCCGTTAAAGAACGGTGGACGAAAGACCGAAAAGCCCTCTTGAAGAGCCATATCTCTCGGGTGAAAATCCGAAATGAGAAATACCCCGCTCTGATACCAATTGTTAGGATCGAGAGCACTAAGAGGGGTGGGGGGGGTGAATTAGTGCAGTGGAAATCTTTCAGCGATTAAAATCGAAAGCTATGTTCGTTCGATAAAAACTATTTTGATGCAAAAGCCGATTCTAAGATTACATATGATTAAGTGCAGTTTACATCTAAACACAGTTTGCGTCTAAGCGCAGTTTACGCAGTTTGCGTCTAAATGCAGTTTGCGTCTAAATGCAGATTGCGCCTAAGCGTAGTTTGCATCTAAGCGCAGTTTGCGTCTAAGCTCAGATTGCGTCTAAGCGCAGTTTGCGTCTAAGCGCAGTTTGCGTCTAGGCGCAGATTGCGTCTAAGCACAGTTTGCGGTTATAAATGGAATCAAAACGTAAACGTAAACTGCAAAGAAACTCGTTCGTAAAAGCGCAGAAGACAGTTTGCAGTTATAAATAGAATCAAAACGTAAATGTAAACTGCAATGTAAAGATCATACGAAAACACCGATTTACATCTGAATGCAGATTCGGAAAGATCAGAACTTATAAACTTGTTCGTAAAAGCACAGAGAGCAGTAGCTATGTAGGAGGTTTGCAGTAATGATAAAGTGCTCAAAATAAAAGCAAACTAGAGATTTAGAGTGGTTCGGTCAGTCTTGACCTACTCCACTTTTGGCTTCCTCCACCGACGAGGTCACCGACGTCAACTAGAGGCCTTCCTTCAATAGGTGAAGGCCAACTGCCCTTTTACTGTTTCACTCCTTTTGACGGGCTCAGGAGACAACCCTTACAGAGCCTTTCTCTCCTCTCTTTACAACTCAAGACTTGAAGAACAGAAAGAGGAGAACTTTTGGACTTTACACAAATTTGAGCTCTTAGATTCACAGAAAAGATCAAGAATTCAATGTAGTTCTGTATCTTTTCAGTGCTGAATGGGTGGGGTATTTATAGGCCCCAACCCAGTTCAAATTTGGAGCTCAAAACGATCAAATCCCGGAATTCCGGGATCGGGCGGTTACACCTCCCGACTGGAGAGGTTGCACCGCCTGGCAGAACTCGAAGAATGAGCCTCTGGGCGGTGCCACCTCTGTCAAGGGTGGTTGCACCTCTCTGCCAGAGCTCGAAGACTGAGCTCAGGCGGTTGCACCGCCTAACTGGAGAGGTTGCACCGCCTGGCAGAGCTCGAAACTTGAGCTCTAGCAGTGCTACCTCCTGATAGAGGAGGTTGCACCGCCCAGTCTCGCTCGGAGACTAAGCCCTGGGCGGTTGCACCTCTTGGCTGGGGCGGTCGCACCGCCCAGTCTCGCTGGGAGACATAGCCTAGGCGGTGCTACCTCCCTGCTTGGGCGGTTGCACCTCCCACAGCAACCTGGGTCCGAATGGGTTGAACCATTCGACCCAATTTGAGTTCTTCAGGGGCCCAATTGCCTCAGGATTAAGCTAATGGGATCACCTCCCATTTCTAACTTAATCAAAGTGCTAACTACGATTATTTCTTAAGACATATTCTGCAGCTTGCTTCGGTGCGTCACTCGCTTCTTCCGGCGAGTTTCCGGCGAACTTCCGTCGATCATCCGATGAACCCTCGGTGATGCTCCTGCGGACTTCCGGCAAACTCCTGGACTGTGACGATCCACTTGGCAAGTTCCGACGAGCTCCTTTGGCAAGCTTCTGGACTTCTCGGATTTGTTCCCGCAAAACCTCCGACGACTGTCCAAACTTCCGTCGAGCTCTCGAACTCCCAACGTGATCATTGTCATGACTCTGGCGCAACTCCTGCTGCATGTCTTACTTTCATCGTAGTTAATCCTGCACACTCAAAACAAAAACTTTGATCGAGACAATTAATCCTAAGCAATTAACCAAGTTGTCCGGCATGTCATTGGTCCCTCGACGCTTCGTCCGATTCTTCGGCGCATCGTCCTTTCCTGTAGCCTATTGCCCAATCGGCCAGTTGACTCCGCAACTCCGATATCCTTAGCACAATACCCACTCTTCTTAGCACGATGCCCGAGTCCACGACCCGAAGCCTTCTGTCGATACGTCAACCGATCCACCTGCCCGACATCCAATCTTCTGACATGTTCCTCCGGCACAACATGATGTTCCTGCTTTAATTGTCTCATCCTAATTGAAGCACCCTGCGTCACTCAAAACGCAGATTAAATCATAAACATATATCAAGGAGTTTCATCATCAAAATACGAGATTCAACAGCCAAAAGTGGAGTAGGTCAAGATTGACCGAACCACTCTAAATCTCGGTTTGCATTTACATTGAGCATCTTATCCTTACTGCAAATCTCCTCAATAGCTTACTGCCTTCTGCGCATATACGATCGTGTTTCAAGCTCTGCATTTTCCGAATCGGCATTTAGACGGAAATCATTTTTATCGTACGAACATCATATTTCAGTTTGCATTTATGTTCTGATTTCTATCATAACTGTAAACTGCCTTTATATCTTTGCTTTAACTACATCTTGCTTGGTTACAAGTTAAAGTGATTTACGAATCGGATTTTCTACCGAAATCGTTCTTATCGTACGAACGCGATTTTAATCGTCGAAAGTTTTCTGCTGCACTAATTCACCCCCCCCCCCCCCCTCTTAGTGCTCTTGATCCTAACACCGATAAGTTCTTCAAGAGGGAAATGGTTCAAATCTTTTGATTCTTGTAAAGCCGTTACTTTTGAATCCCAAGTTTTAGAAAGTGAGTGTAAAACTTTACTAACAAGTTCAAAATTCAAAAAAGTTTTACCAAGAACTTTTAAACCATTGATGACATCCGTAAAACGGGTGTACATGTCAACAACGGTTTCGCTTAGTTTCATATGATACAATTCGAAATCATGCATTAAAAGATTAATTTTTGAATCTTTAACTTTGCTAGTCCCTTCATGTGTGATTTCAAGAATGCACCAAATATCGAAAGTTGTTTTGCAAGTAGAAACCCGATTAAGCTCAGTTTTATCTAAGGCGCGAAACAAGGCATTCATAGCCTTTGCATTTAGAGAAAAAGTCTTCTTCTCCAAATCATTCCAATGGTTCATTGGAAGAGAAGACCTTTAAAATCTATTTTCGATCATATTCCATAAATTTAAGTCAATCGAAAGCAAGAAAACTCACATTCGAGTTTTCCAATAAGTGTAGTCCGTCCCATTGAAAAAGGGAGGACGAATGAGAGAAAGTCCCTCTTAAAAGCCGAAATGAGCCATTACTCTTGGGTGTTAAACCAAATTAGAAAATGAGACTCTAATACCAATTGTTAGGAACAGGGGTCAAGGTCGGCGATAAAGGGGGGGGGGGGGGGTTAGTGCAGCGGTAAAAATCACATCTTTGTTAGGACTCTAGCTTGGAGAGTCCCAATTGAGAGGGACATTCATGTAAAACCTATCTAAGCTGACCCCTATTAAAGAGGTGAAGAGGTCGGCTAGGGTTAGGAGGTTGTTTGTTAAAGAAGAATAAGGAGTTGTAAAGGAATAGGAGTCTTGAGTAGGAGTCCTATTATGAGTTAAGGTTTAGAAGCCCTATAAATAGTCGTGTATTCCTCCTATTTTCATAAGCAATAGATGAATCTTTTATGCAGTCTTTGAACATCAACTTGGAGGGAGGAACCCCTATAGAGTTCCAAGAAGGCCGATCCCCTAAAGAGATCAACCCCAAGTTTAGAATCTGCAAAGGTTCTAACACCTAGTATCAAAGCAACATTCTTGGCATCTCGCTGCCCTTCCACAGCCATCCATCAACCCTCCACAACCACCCAAAGCAATTCCCACAATTGCTTAAAAGATCGTCGCCAAATTCCGCCGTCATCTCCACCACCACGGATCATCCTTTGATCTCTTCGTAAATTACAACAGGTTCTGATTTTCTACCTTACTGCTACTGCAATTTAGTTATCCTTATTTGAAAATTACAAAAAAATTATTCCTATATTGCTGCATAAACTTTTCGTCATAAAGTTTTCATCTCTACGACGAAAGATACATTGCAGAATTCCAACCGTATAGCACCGTCTGTTTGATCTTGCTACTGTGTTTTTTCTATCCAAATCTCTATGAAATTTTATGACATCTTTGACATTTCCTAATAGTAGATTTCCTTTATTTTTATCAAAAAATTCTCAACATAAACCATTAATATTTTATGTCTAATCTGCTATACTTGAAAATTTGTAAATGTAAAATTTCAGCCGCATAGCACTGTTTGTTTGATCTTGATACTATGTTGTTTCTATCCAAATCTCTACGAAATTTTTATGATAGCTTTGACACTTCCTAACAGTGAATTTCCCTTTGGTTTTATTAAAAAATACTTAATATAAACTACTAATCTTTTACATCCAATCTCCTATACTAAAAAATCTGTGCTGCAAAAAATTTCAGCCGCATATTGTTGCCTTAACCCATCTATTTGCAATCTTTTTTGAATGAAATTTCTTATATACTTCATAGATCATCTTGGCTTCTATCTAAGATTGATCTATTAAGGAATTCATCTCTAAAAATGATTTTGTGTTACTACAAATTTTCATCGTAACCCGTTGAAATTTTTTGATGAGAATTCTGCAATCGCAACTTGCACCAATTTCCTTACTGTTATACTACCAAAATTTTCTTGATTAAATAAAAAATCTTTGCTATCATATAAACTGTGATTTTGCTATCAATTCCCTCCTCAATTCTCTCAAGTTTTTGGTGGAAATTACGTCGAGAAACCGTTATTTCTTCGACGACAATTCTACTCTTACAAGACAGCACATACTTGCTGCAACTTCCACTGATTTCTATCAAACCTTTGCTACCATCTACCACAGATCCAAAACTTTTATCCACAGCCCTAAAACTCCACCAAACCACACCCTCAAATTGTACCCAAAATAGTCACAAAACAAGCCTAAACCGTAGCCTACATCCACCAATCCACCAACCCTTTCGACCATCACCTCTCTCAACCAATACATGCCTTTAACCCGACAACAAAAGAGAGATCTTAACATCACAGATTTGGCAGCATATACTATGGTATCTGAGGAGGTAATCAATGCTAAATTTGAAGCCTTCGAGGTGCGAATGGAGGATAAGATTCGGACGCTCTTTACCGAACTCAGATTGGGCCGACCACTAAGCCCGAAGAAATCACATTAAGGAGAGAGCTTTGCCCAATCGTACCAAGCCCGAAGATAGGACTTCCAAGAGAAGGGAAGCTCTATGACAGACCCCAACTATCCATGCATGAGAGTGGACTTCCCTAGATGGGAAGAAGGAGACCCGATTGGTTGGATCTCGCGCGCGGAGCGATATTTTCGGTACCACAAAACCACGGATGCATCTATGGTGAAAATTGCAGCTATATATCTTGAAGGGGATGCTATACAGTGGTTTGACTGGTTTGAACATACTTATGGAGTCCTTTCATGGTGACAATTCAAAGAAGGACTGCTGATCCGCTTCAGACCAACCGATTACGAGAATATTGATGAACAACTAGCAAAGATCCGACAAACCTCCACCATTCAGGAGTACCAAACCAGGTTTTAAAAGGTTATCTAATCAAACTCATTATTGGTCTCACAAATAGCTATTGAGGACCTTCATTGAGGGCTTGAAGCTGGAGATCCGATGAAGTTAAAGCGCGACAACCGTATACGCTTATGGCAGCCATCTCTTTTTCACGACATCAAGAGGAGCAATTGAACCATGAAGCTCGGAGGACTAGGGTCGCTCCTCAACTAGTAATATTGAAGCCCTCAGCCCCCCCTTATTGTCGACCAAGTCCCTACACTAAAGAGGTTAACAAGAGAAGAGCTTCGGGAGCCATATGTGAAGGGGTTATGTTGGCATTGTCTTAGGACTCTAGCTAGGAGAGTCCTAATTGAGAGGGACATTCATGTAAAACCTACCTAAGCCGTGTTGAATCTCGTATTTTGATGATGAAACTACTTGATATATGTTTATGATTTAATCTGCGTTTTGAGTGACGCAGGATGCTTCGATCAGGATGAGACAATTAAAGCAGGAAAATCATGTTGTGCCGGAGGAACATGTCAGAAGATTGGACGTCGGGCCGGTGGATCGGTCAACGTATCGACAGAAGGCTTCGGGCCGTGGACTCGGGCATCGGGCCAAGAAGAGCTGGTATTGTGCCAAGGATATCGGAGTTGCGGAGTCAACTGACCGATTGGGCAATAGGCTGCAGGAGAGGACGATGCGCCGAAGAATCGGACGAAGCGTCGAGGGACCAATGACATGTCGGACAACTTGGTTAATTGCTTAGGATTAATTGTCTCGATCGAAGTTTTGTTTTAAGTGTGCAGGATTAACTACGATGGAAGAAAGACATACAGCAGGAGTTACGCCGGAGTCAAGACAATGATCACGTTGGGAGTTCGAGGGTTCGACGGAAGTTCGGATAGTTGTCGGAGGTTCTGCGAGAACAAATCCGAGAAGTCCATGAGCTTGCCAAAGAAGCTCGTCGGAACTCACCAAGTGGATCGTCGTAAGTCCAGGAGTTTGCCGGAAGTCCGTAGGAGCATCACCGTGTTAGGATCGAGAGCACTAAGAGGGGGGGGGGTGAATTAGTGCAACGGAAAACTTACTGCGATTAAAATCGAAAGCTGCGTTCGACCGATAAAAACAACTTCTGTATGAAAGTTGATACAAATCAATGTTAATGTCAAACTAAGCAGGCAGTTTGCAGCTATGATGAAAACCAGAATATCGGCGCAAACTGAAATCCGAAGTTCGTACGAAGAAACTGATTTACGTCTAAATGCTGATTCGTAAATCACTTGATTAGATAAGACGCAGTTTAAGCAGGAGTATAAAGGCAGTGTGCAGTATTGGTAAAGCTCAAAACGTAAATGCAATCTGCAATATGATGATCATACGAAAAAGCAGATTTACGTCTAAACGCAGATTTACGTCTAAATGTTGAAACTTGTTTGTAAAATCGCAGAGGGCAGTAACTATTGAAAAGTTTGCAGTGAAGGTAAAATGCTTAAAGGAAATGCAAACCGAGATTTAGAGTGGTTCGGTCAATCTTGACCTACTCCACTTTTGGCTTCCTCTACCGATGAGGTCACCGACGTCAACTAGAGGCCTTCCTTCAATAGGCGAAGGCCAACCACCTTCTTACAGATTCACTCCTTTTGACGGGCTTAGGAGACAACCCTTATAGAAGTTTTCTCTCCTCTCTTTACAACTCAAACTTTGAAGAACAGAAAGAGGAGAACTAGCAGTTTTGAGCTCTAAGAACCACAGAAAGACAGCAAGATTTCGAGTATGTGTTTTGTGCTTTCAGTGCTGAATGGGTGGGGTATTTATAGGCCCCAACCCAATTCAAATTTGGAGCTCAATTCTGTCAGTTCCCGGAATTCCGGGATCAGGCGGTTGCATCTCCTGACTGGGGCGGTTGCACCGCTTGGTAGAGCTCGAAGACTGAGCCTCTGGGCGGTGCCACCTCTGTCAGGGGCGGTTGCACCTCTCTACTAGAGCTCGAAGACCGAGCTCAGGCAGTTGCACCGCCTGACTGGGGAGATTGCACCGCCTGGCAGAGCTCGAAACTTGAGCTCTAGCGGTGCTACCTCTTGGCAGAAGAGGTTGCACCGCCCAGTCTCGCTCGGAGACTGAGCCCGGGGCGGTGCCACCTCTTGGCTGGGGTGGTTGCACCTCCCAGTCTCACTGGGAGACATAGTCTGGGCAGTGCTACCTCCTGGCTTGGGCGGTTGCACCTCCCACAGCAATCAGGGTCCGAATGGGTTAATCCATTCGGCCCAATTTGATTCTTTCAGGGGCCCAATTGCCCCAAGATTAAGCTAATGGGATCACCTCCCATTTCTAACTTAATCAATGTGCTAACTACGATTATTTCCTAAGACATATTCTGCAGCTTGCTCCAGTGCGTCAATCGCTTCTTCCGGCAAGTTTCCGGCAAACTTTCGTCGATCATCCGACGAACCCTTGGTGATCCTCCTGAGGACTTCCGGCAAACTCCTGGACTTGCCACGATCCACTTGGCAAGTTCCGACGAGCTCCTTTGGCAAGCTTCTGGACTTCTCGGATTTGTTCCCGCAGAACCTCCGATGACTGTCCGAACTTCCGTCGAGCTCTTGAACTCCCAACGTGATCATTGTCATGACTCCGGCGCAACTCCTGCTGCATGTCTTACTTTCATCGTAGTTAATCCTGCACACTTATCTCAACACACAGATTAGACAAACAATTGACAATTGATTTCATCATCAAAATCCGAGATTCAACAATCTCCCCCTTTTTGATGATGACAATCAATTGATAATGGAGTTAACCTTAACTCCCCCTGTCTATATGCTATACTTCTTGAATTTAAAAACTTAATAAATTCAAGAGACATATTCCTATCATGATTCCTATCATGATGTATCTCTTTGAAGATGATGTCAAGGCTTGACATTCATTTTCAAATATAACAAGTTTGAATGATGGTAATTGTAGCAATTCATCATATTGTAAGATATCGACATGTAAAGCTGTGAAGCAAGATTTTGATATCATTACATGATATGAATATTTAGCAAGTGTAGCATTGCATCACATGGTAAGATATCAGTTCGTACGATGCAAATTTTTGTTTGATATCTTGATACAGGGCATATAGCAATGATAGCAATCATATATTTCTTGGTAATGCAAGTATGGCCTAATCATAGCATCAGTGATAGCAACCATATCAACATCAGTGATAGCAAACATATCAGCATCAGTGATAGCAACCATATCAACATCAGTGATAGCAAACATATCAGCATCAGTGATAGCAACCATATCAATTCATATATTTCTCCCCCTTTGTCATCAACAAAAAAACATGGTAGATGTGATTCCAGGAGAACAATATAAGCAGGTTATCAAGCACATAAAGGAAGGCATGACACGTATAATGCTTTGAATACCTCTTCTCCTTGCATGTTATAATTCTTTGTGCATGAAATAGGAAACTCATTTTTCCAAAAATAAGAGTGTACAGGAAAATTCGATTTTTAGTATTCAAATAGTTAAGCAAATCCGAAAATGAAATGAACTTTTCCAAAACATAATTTCTAACATGTTATTTGATCAAGTGATACCAAAGCATGTAATACTAATCAAGTGATTTGATCATTCAATAAAGTCCGAAAAATAATTTTAGCTAGTTGAAGTATTCGGACACATCAACATTCCTAATTCTCTTCTTATAAAATCAAATTGTTCTTCACTTAGAGGTTTTGTAAAAATATCAGCTAGTTAATGTTTAGTATCAATGAACTCTATGATTACATCATGATTCGTAACATGATCTCGTATAAAGTGATGTCTGATATCAATATGTTTTGTTCTTGAGTGTTGTATAGGGTTCTTTGTTAAGCATATTGCACTTGTGTTATCACATTTAATTGGAATATTTTTAAGATGAACTTTATAATCTTCTAAGGTGTTTTTCATCCATACAACTTGTGCACAGCATGCACTTGCTGCAATATATTCAGCTTCGGTTGTTGATAGTGCAACCGAGTTTTGTTTCTTAGATGACCAGGAAACAAGGGCATGTCCTAAGAATTAACATGTTCCTAATGTGCTTTTTCTATCTAATCTACAGCCAGCAAAGTCCGCATCAGCATAAGCAATTAACTCAAGATTCTCTGATTTTGGGTACCATAATCCTAGATTTGTGGTACCATTAAGATATCTGAGTATTCTTTTAACTGCTTTAAGATGAGATATCTTAGGGTTTGATTGAAATCTAGCACAAAGTACTACATTGAACATGATGTCTGGTCTTGTTGCAGTGAGGTAAAGTAAACTTCCTATCATACCCCTATAAGTTTTTTGATCAAAGCTTTCTCCACTTTCATCAATTTCTAACTTAGTGGAGGTGCTCATAGGAGTGTTAATGGCTTTTGAGTTCTTCATATTAAACTTCTTTAGTAATTTCATAGCATATTTAGTTTAACTAATAAAGATGTCATTGCTTAGTTGTTTGATTTATAAACCTAAGAAGAATGTTAACTCTTCCATTAAACTCATTTCGAATTCAAGACTCATAGTTTTAGCAAAAGATTCACAGAGAGATTCATTCGTAGAACCAAAGATAATATCATCAACATAAATTTGAAAAATGAGAAAATTATTTTCAAAATTCTTGATGAATAATGTAGTATCAACCTTGCCTTTTATGAAATTATTTTTAATGAGAAAAGAACTAAGTCTCTCATACCCAGCCCTTGGAGCTTGTTTTAAACCATAGAGAGCTTTAGTTAATCTAAATACATGATTAGGGAGACTATTATTTTCAAATCCAGGAGGTTGTTCAACATAGACTTCTTCGGAAATAAAGCCATTAAGAAAAGTGCTTTTAACATCCATTTGAAACAACTTAAAATTATTACTACTAGCGTAGGCAAGGAGCATCCTTATGGCTTCTAATCGAGCCACAGGAGCGAAGGTTTCTTCATAATCGATACCTTCTTCTTGGTTGAAACCTTTGGCCACTAATCTAGCCTTGTTTCTAACCACGATACCATTTTCATCTTGCTTGTTTCTAAAGACCCATTTAGTACCAATAACTAAATGGTCATTTGGCCTAGGAACAAGCGTCCACACCTCATTTCTCTCAAATTGATTCAATTCATCTTGCATTGCGATAATCCATGAATCATCTTTCATGGCTTCATCAACACATTTGGGTTCAATTTGGGAGAGAAATGCGGCGTTGGCACAAAAATTTTTAAAAGAAGATCATGTTTGAACCCCCTTTGATGTGTCCCCTAAGATTAGCTCCTTAGGATGAGCATCTACATACTTCCAATCCTTGGGTAAGGAAATCTGGGAAGTGGATGCATCCAAGTTGCCAGTTGGAGACGGGGTTTCATTTAAATTCAAGGAATCAAAATTAACATCATCATCAAGATCATTTTTCCTAATTTCGGAAATCTTATTGAAAACAACATGAATGGATTCTTCAATAATTAAAGTTCTCTTATTGAAGATACGAAAAGCTTTAGAAACCGAAGAATAATCAAGAAAGATTCCTTTATCGGATTTAGCATCAAATTTTCCTAAGTTATCCTTTTCATTCAAGATAAAACACTTACACCCAAAGACTTTAAAATATGAAACATTGGGTTTTTTGTTATTCCATAACTCATAAGGAGTTTTGGTGAGTAGGGGTCTTACTAGAACTCTATTCAAATATAGCATGCAGTGTTTACGGCTTCGGCCCAAAAATATTTGGGTAGGCTATGTTCATTCAACATGGTTCTTGCCATTTCTTGTAAATTTCGATTTTTTCTTTCTACTACCCCATTTTGTTGAGGATTTCTTGGAGTAGAGAAATTATGGTTGTATCCATTGAGTTCACAAAATTCTTGGAAATCATGGTTTTGAAATTCTCCACCATGATCACTTCTAATTGACGAAATCATAGAACCCTTCTCATTTTGAACAAGTTTACAAAACTTGGTAAAATATCTAAAGCATTCATTTTTCTGTTTTAAGAAGTAGGTCCATGTATATCTGCTATAGTCATCAACAATGACAAAGGCGTATTTGCTACCTCCTAGACTCGATGTAGAGATTGGTCCGAACAAGTCCATATGGATCAATTGTAAGGGCCTAGAGGTGCTTATTTGATTCTTAGTCTTGAAAGTACCCTTAATTTGTTTACCTAATTGGTAAGCATCACATACATTATCTTTGATGAACTTGATATGAGGAATTCCTCTTACAAGTTCTTTAGATGATATTTGAGTGATTAGTTTCATGCTAGCATGACCTAATCTTCTATGCCATAGCCAAGCATCCTCATTCAAAACCGAAAAACACATTTCATTACACAAATCATTTATGTCAATAGTGTATATGTTATTTTATTTTAATGCAATCATGGACATGTTTTTATGTGATTTTTCAATGATGCAAGCATTAGATTCGAATTTGACAATGTATCCTTTATCACATAATTGACTAATGCTCAAGATGTTATGTTTTAAACCATCAACTAACAAAACATCTTCAATAAAGAAGTTGGATTTGTTACCTATGGTTCCTTTGCCAATGATTTTACCCTTGTTGTTGTCTCCGAAGGTGACATAGCCTTCGTCTATGCTAGTGAGCTTAGAGAATTGAGATGGATCTCCGGTCATATGCCTTGAGCATCCACTAACAAGGTATCATCTCTTGTTCCTAGCTTGCGATGGTATGGGTTTCTCATCTCCGATGGCCATTAAGGCGTAATGAGCAACTTGCTCGGTGTTGGACTCCTCTTCTTCGGATGCGCTCGAATCATCCCATGTTGCTTTGAGCGCCTTCTTCTTTGTTGTTCTCTTTTTGGCTTGGGGACAATCACTCTTGTAGTGTCTCGGCTTTTTGCACTCATAGTAAATAACTTGGTCCTTCTTGGGTTCAAGTTTATTTTTAGTGTCATTCTTAAACTTGTTTCTTTTAATGAATTTTTTAAATTTTCTTGTTAGAAGTGCCAAGTCATCGTCACAGTCCTCCTCACTTGAGTTTTTTTTCAAGTGGTCTTCCAAAGTTCAACATCCATAGAGATAAGAAAGATCCTCATTCGGGTCTTCCAATAGGTGTAGTCCGTCCCATTAAACATGGGTGGACATGTAATAGAATGGCCCTCTTGGTTTCCGGCGTAAGCCATCTCTCTTGGGTTTTAATCCGTTTGAGAGTTAACCGGGCTCTGATACCAATTGTTAGGATCGAGAGCACTAAGAGGGGGGGGGGGGGTGAATTAGTGCAGCGGAAAACTTTCTGCGATTAAAATCGAAAGCTGCGTTCGACCGATAAAAACAACTTCTGTATGAAAGTTGATACTAATCAATGTTAATGTCAAACTAAGTAGGCAGTTTGCAGCTATGATGAAAACCAGAATATCGGCACAAACTGAAATCCGAAGTTCGTACGAAGAAACTGATTTACATCTAAATACTGATTCGTAAATCACTTGATTAGATAAGACGCAGTTTAAGCAGGAGTATAAAGGCAGTGTGTAGTATTGGTAAAGCTCAAAACGTAAATGCAATATGATGATCATACGAAAAAGCAGATTTACGTCTAAACGTAGATTTACGTCTAAATGCAGATTTACGTCTAAACGTTGAAACTTGTTTGTAAAATCGCAGAGGGCAGTAACTATTGAGAAGTTTGCAGTGAAGGTAAAATGATTAAAGGAAATGCAAACCGAGATTTAGAGTGGTTCGGTCAATCTTGACCTACTCCACTTTTGGCTTCCTCCACCGATGAGGTCACCGACATCAACTAGAGGCCTTCCTTCAATAGGCGAAGGCCAACCACCTTCTTACAGATTCACTCCTTTTGACGGGCTTAGGAGACAACCCTTACAGAAGTTTTCTCTCCTCTCTTTACAACTCAAACTTTGAAGAACAGAAAGAGGAGAACTAGCGGTTTTGAGCTCTAAGAACCACAGAAAGACAGCAAGATTTCGAGTGTGTGTTCTGTGCTTTCAGTGCTGAATGGGTGGGGTATTTATAGGCCCCAACCCAGTTCAAATTTGGAGCTCAATTCTGTCAATTCCCGGAATTCCGGGATCAGGCGGTTGCACCTCCTGACTGGGGCGGTTGCACCGCCTGGCAGAGCTCGAAGACTGAGCCTCTAGGCGGTGCCACCTCTATCAGGGGCGATTGCACCAATCTGCCAAAGCTCGAAGACCGAGCTCAGGTAGTTGCACCGCCTGACTGGGGAGGTTGCACCGCCTAGCAGAGCTCGAAACTTGAGCTCTGGCGGTGCTACCTCTTGGCAGAAGAGGTTGCACCGCCCAGTCTCGCTCGGAGACTGAGCCCGGGGCGGTGCCACCTCTTGGCTGGGGCAGTTGCACCTCCCAGTCTCGCTGGGAGACATAGTCTGGGCGGTGCTACCTCATGGCTTGGGCGGTTGCACCTCCCACAGCAATCAGGGTCCGAATGGGTTAATCCATTCGGCCTAATTTGATTCTTTCAGGGGCCCAATTGCCCCAAGATTAAGCTAATGGGATCACCTCCCATTTCTAACTTAATCAATGTGCTAACTACAATTATTTCCTAAGACATATTCTGCAGCTTGCTCCGGTGCGTCAATCGCTTCTTCCGGCAAGTTTCCGGCGAACTTTCGTCGATCATCCGACGAACCCTCGGTGATCCTCCTGCGGACTTCCGGCAAACTCCTGGACTTGCCACGATCCACTTGGCAAGTTCCGACGAGCTCCTTTGGCAAGCTTCTGGACTTCTCGGATTTGTTCCCGCAGTACCTCCGACGATTGTCTGAACTTCCGTCGAGCTCTTAAACTCCCAACGTGATCATTGTCATGACTCCGGCGCAACTCCTGCTGCATGTCTTACTTTCATTGTAGTTAATCCTGCACACTTATCTCAACACATAGATTAGACAAACAATTGACAATTGATTTCATCATCAAAATCCAAGATTCAACACACCGAGGGTTCATCGGATGATCGACGGAAGTTCGCTGGAAGCACGCCGGAAGAAGCGATTGATGCACTGGAGCAAGTTGCAGTAAATGTCTTAGGGAATATCGTAGTTAGCACAATGATTAAGTTGGAAATGGGAGGTGATCCCATTAACTTAATCTTGGGGCAATTGGGCCCCTAAACAATCAAAATTAGGTCGAATGGATCAACCCATTCGGACCCTGATTTCTGCTGGGCGGTGCAACTGTTGAATCTCGGATTTTGATGATGAAATCAATTGATGGGTTAATTGATCTAATCCATATTATTGAGTTAAGTGTGCAGGATTAACTACGATAACCAGAAAACACAAAGCAAGAATACCGGAGTCAAGATCGATGGACGTTTAAGAGTCCGAAGAATCGTCGGAGATGCTGCCGGAACCAACCGAGAAGAAATCGGGAACCTGTCGAAACTTTCGGAAGTTCGCCGAAGAGATTGTCGGAGGTTCACGGAGATCACCGAGAAGGCTCGGCTACTCGTTAAAGTCATCACAAGATCGGGAGTTTGATGGGAGTCCGTCGGAAGAAGTTCGTCGGAAAGCTCGCCGAAACAAGACTCGACGTTCGCGGTTGAAAGCTTGCTTAGGATGTGTTTTTGTTATGTAGTTCACTTGTAATTAGGATTAGGATTAAGAGATAATCCTATATCCTGGTTAGGGGCCAACTGGGCCCAAAGTCAGATATGGTTTGGGCTAAAATTAAGCCAAACCAGTGAAATCGGAGAGCCAGGCGGTGGCACCGCCTGGCTGGGCGGTAGCACCGCCCAGCACCCGAGAGCTGGGCGGTGACACCTCCCGGGCTGAGCGGTTGCACCTCCCAGCACCCGAGCGCTGGGCGGTGGCACCGCTTGGCTGGGCGGTGTCACCTCCAGCATTCGTGAACCCAAAGAGAATTCAAATTTTGGAGCCCAAAATTTATTTTGAATCCTCTTGAGGCTTATAAATACCCCTCAAATCTCAGCTGAGGTTACAACTTTTGAGAAGCATTTTGATTGAGAGAAAAGTCTTAGAAAGTCTTAGCAAGTCTTGTTTTCAATTTGCTAGAGTGTTCTCCTCCTTCTTTCTTATTGAAAATTTGTAAGAGGTTGAACTGCTTGTAAAAGGTTGTAAGAGGGGTGTTTACTCTTCCATTTCAAGAGATTTGCTAGTGGAAGGTGGGAGCCTCATCGAAGAGGGGCATCGCAAGTCGAGTAGGTCATTTGACCGAACCACTCTAAAAATCGGCGTAATATCTGGTTTGCATTTTATTATTGTCATTTACATTACTGCAAATCTTCTTACTACTTTAGTTCCTTATTACCCTTGCTGCGCAACTTTAAGAATACGCTTTCAAGTTAAACTTTTCAAGTTCCGTTCTTATCGTACGAAAGATTTTTTTAAAATCGAAGTTTTAATCCGCTGCACTAATTCACCCCCCCCCCTCTTAGTGCCGCTCCGATCCTGACAAGTGGTATCAGAGCAAGGTTATCTCTCATATTTGGTTTAAAACCCAAGAGAGATGGCTTACTCTGGCATGCAAGAGGGCCACTCTATTGCACGACCACCTTTGTTTAATGGGTCGGATTACACATATTGGAAGACTCGCATGAGGATCTTCCTCATTTCTATGGACTTTGAGCTTTGGTCTATTGTTGAGAATGGATTTCAAAAATCTTCTCTTCCGATGAGCGAATGGAATGAATCGGAGAAGAAGGTTTTTGCTTTAAATGCAAAGGCTATGAATGCCTTGTTTTGTGCATTAGACAAAAACGAATTTAATCGTGTTTCAATGTGTGATTCGGCTTTTGATATTTGGAGAACTTTTGAGGTCACTCATGAAGGCACTAGCCGAGTGAAAGAGTCCAAAATCAACATCCTTGTGCACTCTTACGAACTTTTCCGAATGAAACCAAGTGAGTCCATCGGAGACATGTACACCCGGTTTACGGATGTCATCAATGGACTCAAAGCTCTTGGTAAAGATTTTACTAACTTTGAACTAGTAACTAAAATCTTAAGATCCCTCCCTAAAAGTTGGGATCCAAAAGTTACGGCCATTCAAGAGGCCAAAGACCTTAAAGCATTCCCTCTTGAAGAACTCATTGGGTCTCTAATGACCTACGAAATGATATGTCAAGCTCATGACGAGCTCGAGAACCCCCTTCCAAAGAACAGGAAGGATATGGCACTCAAATCACAAGAAGACCACTTGAAAGGAACATCAAGTGATGAGGACAGTGACAATGACATTGCACTTTTGACTCAAAAATTTAAAAAATATTTAAGAAAGAACAAACTTAAAAATAATATAAAAAATAAATTTGAACAAAAGAAGGACCAAGTGATTTGCTATGAATGCAAAAAACCGGGACACTACAAGAACGATTGTCCTCAAGCCAAAAAGAGGACATCAAAGAAGAAGGCGCTCAAGGCAACATGGGATGATTCAAGCGCGTCCGAAGAAGAGGAGTCCAACACCGAGCAAGTTGCTCATTACGCGCTAATGGCTTTAGAAGAAGAGGTATGTGATTTATTTAATGAAGATTTATCTTTTGAAGAACTCTTTATCGCTTTTCATGAATTATTTGATGAATGTAGAACTGTTAGCAAGAAGTTAATTATCTTAAAGAAAGAGCATGCTTTGCTACAAGATAACTTTGATAGTCTTCAAACTCCTCCATGCTCTAAGTGTGAGCATTTAGAAGCAATAAAAAATAAAAATTTGCTTCTTAAGGAAACCTTAAACAAGTTTAAGGTTGGTAGCAAAGGATTAGATATGATCCTTGCACACAAGGGTCACATCGCAAATAGAAATGGAATTGGATTTGTAAAAGGATTACATCAAAATCCTACCACTTTCATAAAAGGACCTACATTACATGTTTCCTCTTGTATGAAATGCAACTTCTGTTGCAAATCCGGACATATTGCCTACAAATGTCCATTTAGGAAAATTAGTTCACAAAAATTAATATGGGTTCCTAAAGGAACTATAAAGGATTCAAAAATAAATAACAAGGTTAGTGGGTCAATTTTTGAGGCACCCAAAATCAAATGGGTACCTAAAAATCATCCTCTTTTGTAGACAAACCCACAAGCTAGGAGCAAGAGATGGTATCTCGATAGTGGATGCTCAAGACATATGACTGGAGATCCATCTCATTTCTCTATGCTCACTAGCAAAGAAGAAGGGTACGTCACCTTCGGAGACAACAACAAAGGCAAAATCATTGGCAAGGGAACCATTGATAACAAATTTAGTTTTTCCATTGATGATGTTTTACTAGTTGATGGATTGAAACACAATCTCTTAAGTATTAGTCAACTATGCGATAAATGTTATATCGTTAGATTTGAATCGAATATGTGCATTATTGAAAAACCAAATCATAACATGACTATGATTGCTTTAAAACAAAATAATGTCTATACCATCAATCTTGATGAACTAGGTAATGAAATGTGTTTCTTCATCGTAAATGATGATGCTTGGCTTTGGCTTAGGAGATTAGGTCATGCAAGCATGAAAACAATATCTAAAATCTCATCTCAAGAATTAGTACAAGGGATTCCGAATATGAAGTTTATTAAGGATAAGGTATGCGATGCATGTCAACTAGGCAAACAAATTAAAACAAGCTTCAAACCAAAAAAATCAAATTAGCACCACTAGACCATTACAATTGATCCATTTGGACTTATTTGGACCAATTGATACAACAAGTCTAGGTGGAAGCAAATATGCTTTTGTGATTGTGGATGACTACACTAGATATACTTGGACCTATTTCTTAGCTCACAAAAGTGATTGCTTCAAGTGTTTCTCTAAGTTTTGTAAACTCACTCAAAATGAAAAAGGCTTCATGATTTCATCAATTCGGAGTGATCACGGTGGTGAATTCCAAAACCGTGACTTTCAAAATTTTTGCGAAGTTAATGGGTACAATCATAACTTCTCAACTCCAAGAAATCCTCAACAAAATAGAGTAGTTGAAAGGAAAAATAGAAGCCTACAAGAAATGGCAAGAACTATGTTAAATGAACATAGTTTACCCTAATATTTTTGGGCCGAAGCCGTAAATACGACTTGTTACATCATGAATAGGGTCCTAATAAGACCATCTCTATCAAAAACTCCCTATGAATTATGGAATAACAAAAAACCAAATATTTCTTATTTTAAAGTTTTTGGTTGTAAATGCTTCATTTTAAATGAAAAGGATGCCCTAGGTAAATTTGATGCTAAATCCGATGAAGGCATTTTTCTTGGTTACTCCTCCGTTTCTAAGGCCTTTCGTGTCTTTAACAAAAGGACCTTAGTAATAGAAGAGTCTATTCATGTAGTTTTTAATGAAATTTCTAATTTAAAGAAAAATGATTTTGATGATGATCTTGATTTTGATAATTTGAATTTAAACGAACCCCCTCCTCAAAATAGCCATTTGAATGCATCTTCTTCCGAAATTTCTTTACCCAAAGAATGGAAGTATGTAGATGCTCATCCAAAGGAGCTAATTATAGGAGATACAACAAAAGGGGTTCAAACTCGTTCTTCTTTCAAGAATTTTTGTGCTAACGCCGCTTTCCTTTCTCAAATTGAACCTAAATGCATTGACGAAGCCTTAAAAGATGATTTTTGGGTCATTGCAATGCAAGAAGAATTGAACCAATTTGAGAGGAATGAGGTATGGAAGCTTGTTCCTAGACCAAGTGACCACTTAGTCATAGGTACTAAGTGGGTCTTTAGAAACAAGCAAAACGAAAATGGTATCGTGGTTAGAAACAAGGCTAGATTAGTGGCCAAAGGTTTCAACCAAGAAGAAGGTATCGATTACGAAGAAACCTTCGCTCCCGTGGCTCGATTAGAAGCCATAAGGATGCTCCTTGCCTATGCTAGTAGTAATAATTTTAAACTATTTCAAATGGATGTCAAAAGTGCTTTCTTGAATGGTTTTATTTCCGAAGAAGTATATGTCGAACAACCTCCCGGATTTGAAAATTCTCTTCTTCCTAATCATGTATTCAAATTGACTAAAGCTCTCTATGGCTTGAAACAAGCTCCTAGAGCTTGGTATGAAAGGCTTAGTTCCTTTCTTATTTTAAATAATTTTACCAAAGGCTTGATACTACATTGTTTATTAAACATTTTGAAAATAATTTTCTTATTGTGCAAATTTATGTTGACGATATTATTTTTGGCTCTTCGGATGAATCACTATGTGAATCATTTGCCAAATGTATGAGTCATGAATTTGAAATGAGTTTAATGGGTGAATTAACTTTCTTTTTAGGATTACAAATCAAACAACTTAGTGATGGTATATTTCTTAACCAATCCAAATATACATTAGAATTGTTAAAACGATTTAACATGGATAATTCAAAAGCAATAAACAATCCTATGAGTACTGCGACTAAGTTAGATATGGATGAAAATAGTGAAAATTTTGATCAAAAAACATATAGGGGAATGATAGGTAGTCTACTCTACCTCACCGCGACTAGACCAGATATTATGTTTAGTGTAGGACTTTGCGCTAGGTTTCAATCTAATCCTAAATTATCTCATCTAAAGAGTGTTAAAAGAATATTTAGGTATCTTAAAGGAACTCCAAATTTAGGATTGTGGTATCCAAAATCTGAAAAATTCGATCTAATAGCTTATGCAGATGCCGATTTTGGCGGATGCAGGATAGATAGAAAAAGTACATCCGGAACATGCCAATTTTTAGGACATGCACTTGTTTCTTGGACTTCCAAGAAACAAAATTCAGTTGCACAATCTACGGCGGAAGCCGAATACATTGCTGCAAGTGCATGTTGTGCACAAGTCATTTGGATGAAAAATACATTAGAAGACTATGGAATTCACTTTAAAAACATTCCCATAAAATGTGATAATACTAGTGCCATATGTCTTACTAAAAATCCAATTCAGCACTCTAGAACTAAGCACATCGACGTTAGGCATCATTTCATACGCGATCATGTCCTTAACAATGATGTTGTTCTAGAATTCATTGACACAAAGCATCAATTAGCAGATATATTTACAAAAGCTTTGAATGAAGACCAATTTGAATTCATTAGAAGGGAATTAGGTATGTTAAATTGTCCCTAAGAATAAACTTGTTTGAATGGATTTTTCGTAAAGTTTTTCATTCTCTCTCCGTTCCTCGGTGACTTGTTAAATTATCTTATCCTATCTTGAGTCAAACCCCGCTTCCATCTGATCAAGATTAATGATTTTATGATATTTTGAATCTCGAAATTGATTTTGATGGCTTGATTATGAGTTTCAAGTTGACGAATTGAATTTGAATGGATTTGTATTCGAATTATGATCTTGACTTATTGGAGTTACTACTCAAATTTTTTTTTCTTATCCCAATCTCTTCTTTGTACATCTACAATTTTTGTTATATATAAAAAGAAGAGATTTGATAATATGGATGAATGCTGAATTTTCCTTTAAGATGAACTCTGCGTAAATATTTTAGCATACTTAATTTTGAATGATAAAATCTTTGTATGATCAATGATAATATAGATGAGTGATGTATGATCAATGATAAAATCTTTGTATGATAAATTATGTGCTTCAAGTCTCATTCCCTTTTTGTTGATGACAAAGGGGGAGAAAAGTGATGACTTATATGAATTGCAAAAGCTTGTGTGATATGAATGTCTTATATGCCTTGCAAAATCATTGAGAATATCACAAGATTGATTGATCATATTGAAAGCATGCCTTACATCGATATCATGAAATTCATGTTGAAAATCTTTATCTCCTATCGTAGTAAAAATTGTCCCATATCATTTAACTTATGATTTTCATCGAAGTTTCGCATTTACTATTGCTTAATGAGAATAACGATAAGTACGATAAGTTCTACAGTTAGAACTTATCGGTTTATGCTTGAATTCAATGGATGAAATTCAAGTGTTTTCATCTTCTCATAATATGGCATATAGATAGGGGGAGTTATGTTTAACTCCGTCATCAATTGATTGTCATCATCAAAAAGGGGGAGATTGTTGAATCTCGGATTTAATGATGATGAAATCAATTGATGGGTAAATTGATCTAATCCATATTATTGAGTTAAGTGTGCAGGATTAACTACGATAACCAGAAAACACAAAGCAAGAATACCGGAGTCAAGATCGATGGACGTTTAAGAGTCCGAAGAATCGTCGGAGATGCTGCCGGAACCAACCGAGAAGAAATCGAGAACCTGTCGAAACTTTCGGAAGTTCACCGAAGAGATTGTCGAAGGTTCACGGAGATCACCGAGAAGGCTCGGCTACTCGTTAAAGTCATCACAAGATCGGGAGTTTGATGGGAGTCCGTCGGAAGAAGTTCGTCGGAAAGCTCGCCGAAAGAAGACTCGACGTTCGCGGTTGAAAGCTTGCTTAGGATGTGTTTTTGTTATGTAGTTCACTTGTAATTAGGATTAGGATTAAGAGATAATCCTATATCCTGGTTAGGGGCCAACTGGGCCCAAAGTCAGATATGGTTTGGGCTAAAATTAAGCCAAACCAGTGAAATCGGAGAGCCAAGCGGTTGGGCGGTAGCACCGCCCAGCACCCGAGAGCTGGGCGGTGACACCTCCCGGGCTGGGCGGTTGCACCTCCCAGCACCCGAGCGCTGGGCGGTGGCACCGCTTGGCTGGGCGGTGGCACCTCCAGCATTCGGGAACCCAAAGAGAATTCAAATTTTGGAGCCCAAAATTTGAATCCTCTTGAGGCTTATAAATACCCCTCAAATCTCAGCTGAGGTTACAACTTTTGAGAAGCATTTTGATTGAGAGAAAAGTCTTAGAAAGTCTTAGCAAGTCTTGTTTTCAATTTGCTAGAGAGTTCTCCTCCTTCTTTTTATTGAAAATTTGTAAAAGGTTGAACTGCTTGTAAAAGGTTGTAAGAGGAGTGTTTACCCTTCCATTTCAAGAGATTTGCTAGTGGAAGGTGGGAGCCTCATCGAAGAGGGGCATCGCAAGTGGAGTAGGTCATTTGACCTAACCACTCTAAAAATCAGCGTAATCTCTGGTTTGCATTTTATTATTGTCATTTACATTAGTGCAAATCTTCTTACTGCTTTAGTTCCTTATTACCCTTACTGCGCAACTTTAAGAATACGCTTTCAAGTTAAACTTTTCAAGTTCCGTTCTTATCGTACGAAAGATTTTTTTAAAATCGAAGTTTTAATCCGCTGCACTAATTCACCCCCCCCTCTTAGTGCCGCTCCGATCCTAACAGCAACCGCCCAAGCCAGGAGGTGGCACCGCCTGGGCTAAGTCTCTGAGCGAGACTGGGCGGTGCAACCGCCCAAGCCAGGAGGTGGCACCGCCTGGGCTCAGTCTCCGAGCGAGACTGGGCGGTGCAACCTCCCCTGACAAGAGGTGGCACCGCCTGAGCTCGGTCTTCGAGCTCTAGCAGGAGGTGCAACCGCCTCAGTCAGGCGGTGGCACCGACTGAGCTCGGTCTTCGAGCTCTGGCAGGAGGTGCAACCGCCCCTGATAGGAGGTAGCACCGCCTAGAGGCTTAGTCTTCGAGCTCTGCCAGGCGGTGCAACCGCCTCGGTCAGGAGGTGCAACCGCTTGATCCCGGAATTCCGGGAATTGACAGTTTTAAGCTCCAAATTTGAACTGGGTTGGGGCCTATAAATACCCCACCCATTCAGCACTGAAAGGGCATGAATTTACACCGAAATCTTGATCTTGTTCTGTGATTTTTAGAGCTCAAAATTGTTGTAAAGGCCAAAAGTTCTTCTCCCTCTTTTCTTCCAAGTTCTAAGCTTTAAAGAGAGGAGAGAAAATTCTGTAAGGGTTGTCTCCTAAGCCCATCAAAAGGAGTGAAACTATAAAAGGGTGGTTGGCCTTCGCCTACTGAAGGAAGGCCTCTAGCTAACGTCGGTGGAGGAAGCCAAAAGTGGAGTAGGTCAAGATTGACCGAACCACTCTTAATCTCGGTTTGCATTTACTTTGAGCATATTATCTTTACTGCAAACCTCCTCAAAAGCTTACTGCTTTCTACGCATATACGATCGGGTTTCAAGCTTTGCACTTTCCGAATCGGCGTTTAGACGTAAATCAGTTTTATCGTACGATCATCATATTTCAGTTTGCGTTTACATTTTTATTTCTATCATAACTGCAAACTGCCTTTATATCCTTGCTTAAACTGCATCTCGCTTAATCAAGTGATTTACGAATCAGCATTTAGACGTAAATCAGTTTTTCGTACGAATATCATATTTCAGTTTGCGCCTACTATCTGATTTGGATCAAAACTACAAACTGCATTTATATCTTTACTGCATCTCGCTTAAACAAAAGTTAAAGTGATTTACGAATCGGCTTTCTTACCGAAATCACTTTTAACGAATGAATGCAGTTTTTATCGTAGAAGGTTTTCCGCTGCACTAATTCACCCCCCCCCCCCCCCTCTTAGTGCTCTTGATCCTAACAATTGGTATCAGAGCGAGGTTAACTCTCAAACGGATTAAAACCCAAGAGAGATGGCATACGCCGGAAACCAAGAGGGCTTATCGGTTGTTCGTCCACCGTTGTTTAACGGATTGGACTACACTTATTGGAAAACTCGAATGAGAGTTTTCTTGATTTCTATGAATTTGGATTTGTGGAATATCATTGAAAACGGTTTTCAACTTCCCTCTAAACTGATGAATATTCGGTCGGATTTGGAGAAGAAGTATTTTTCTTTAAACGCAAAGGCTATGAATGCCTTATTTTGCGCTTTGGACAAAAATGAGTTCAATCAGATTTCTACGTGCGAAACGGCTTTTGACATTTAGCGAACACTTGAAATCATGCACGAGGGAACTAGTAGAGTCAAAGACTCGAAAGTTAACATTTTATTGCATGATTTTGAGCTTTTTCGAATGCAACCAAGCGAGACTATAGGCGACATGTACACCCGTTTCACGGATGTCGTCAATAGTTTAAGAGCTCTTGGAAAATATTTTTCAGATTTTGAACTCGTAAACAAGATTTTGCGTTCTCTTTCTAAGAAGTGGGATTCAAAAGTAACTGCAATACAAGAAGCTAAAAACCTAAACAACTTACCACTTGAAGAACTAATTGGTTCGTTGATGACATATGAAATGGTGCACAATGCACATGATGAACATGATGAACAAAATCACCTTCCAAAGAACAGGAAGGATTTGGAACTCCGGACAAATGAATACCACTTGAGCAATGACTCAAGTGATGAGGACAATGATGAACTTGAACTTCGAACACTAAATCTTAATAAGTTTATTAAACAAAAATCTAAAATAAATAATAAAGTTGAACGAAGAAAGAGGCCAAAGAAGAACATAAAGTGGGATGAATCGAGCTCCTCCGAAGACGAGGAAAAAATCAAGAAAGGCGAGGTGGCAAACTACGCCTTAACGACATTCAACGATGAGGTAATCAAAACCCCCTTAATTTATTTTGAAATTACATGATGCTCTTCATAATGCATTTTCTTTTTTAGTATAGGATTAATTTTCTTGAAAATTACATTTTTAAAAAATAATATATATGATGAAAATGCAAAATTAATGATCATGCTAGTAGTTCTGAAAATAATCATGAAAAATACATATTTTATGATAAACAAACAAAATGATTTTGATTGAAAATATGAAATCATGCTTGATGATATAATGATGTTTTGATACCATGATTTTATTCTATGCATGAGATTTTAAAAATCGTGTTTATTGGTTTTATAATTATGGATGATGAATCTTGCGATTTTCGATTTTCACGGTAATGAAAGTGCCTTATTGATCTTTGTCATAATAAAACTTGCACTTTCGATTTTAAAACATGCTACATATTTGGCATAGATGAAATAAAATCATATGAATTAAAACAACTAAAAAGAGAAAAGTATTTTTCTTGAAAATTTATTTTTCTCTACCTTATTGACCTTCTCACTAAGAGATTAATAAAATTATCTATGCCATTTTGAATCTCTTGAAAGTAATGTTGAGATTTTGATGATTTGAATTTAATGGGTTTTATCGAAATCATGATCTTAATTTCCCATGGTTGCATTATAATAATATATCAAGAACTAGCATCGCAACTTTACTTATTGATATCTTGCCATGTGATGAAATGCTACAATTGATAAACACTTGAAATGTTTGCGTTACGATATCAAAAGCTTACATTGCAATCTTACATGTTGATATCATACCATTTGATAATAGCAAACTTCCATGATGGTAAAAATGGATATTAAGTTTTTCATGCAATAAGTTAAACTAATATTCCAAACACAAGAATAGTTGGACTTCTCCTTTTTGTTGATGACAAAGGGAGAGAAGTATGTTGATGACATGACATGTTATGCATGACGTGTTGCAACTATTCATGATGAATATTGCAATGACTTGAATTCAGTTTGAATTCAAGGTTCTATCAATATGGCATATTGATAGGGGGAGTTTGTTTAAACTCCGGGAGTTAAGTTTAACTCCGTCATCAAGTGGTTGTCATCATCAAAAAGGGGGAGATTGTTGAATCTCGTATTTTGATGATAAAACTACTTGATATATGTTTATGATTTAATCTGCGTTTTGAGTGACGTAGGATGCTTCGATCAGGATGAGACAATTAAAGCAGGAAAATCATGTTGTGCCGAAGGAACATGTCAGAAGATTAGACGTCGGGCCGGTTGATCGGTCGACGTATCGACAGAAGGCTTCGGGCCGTGGACTCGGGCATCGGGCCAAGAAGAGCGGGTATTGTGCCAAGGATATCGGAGTTGCAGAGTCTACTCGCCGATTGGGCAATAGGCTGTAGGAGAGGACGATGCGCCGAAGAATCGGACGAAGCGTCGAGGGACCAATGACATGCCGGACAACTTGGTTAATTACTTAGGATTAATTGTCTCAATCGAAGTTTTGTTTTAAGTGTGTAGGATTAACTATGATGGAAGAAAGACATGCAGCAGGAGTTGCGCCGGAGTCAAGACAATGATCACGTTGGGAGTTCGAGAGTTCGATGGAAGTTCGGACAGTCGTCGGAGGTTCTGCGAGAACAAATCCGAGAAGTCCATGAGCTTGCCAAAGAAGCTCGTCAGAACTCGCCAAGTGGATTATCGCAAGTCCAGGAGTATGCCGGAAGTCCGCAGGAGCATCACCGAGGGTTCATCGGATGATCGACGGAAGCTCGCCGGAAGAAGCGATTGATGCACAGGAGCAAGTTGCAGTAAATGTCTTAAGGAATATCGTAGTTAGCACAATGATTAAGTTGGAAATGGGAGGTGATCCCATTAACTTAATCTTGGGGCAATTGGGCCCCTAAAAAACCAAAATTGGGCCGAATGGATCAACCCATTCGGACCCTGATTTCTGCTGGGCGGTGCAACCGCCCAAGCTAGGAGGTGGCACCGCTTGGGCTAAGTCTCCGAGCGAGACTGGGCGGTGCAACCGCCCCAGCCAGGAGGTGGCACCGCCTGGGCTCAGTCTCCGAGCGAGACTAGGCGGTGCAACCTCCCTTGACAGGAGGTGGCACCGCCTGAGCTCGGCCTTCGAGCTCTGGCAAGAGGTGCAACCGCCTAAGTCAGGCGGTGGCACTGCCTAAGTCAGGCGGTGGCACCGCCTGAGCTCGGTCTTTGAGCTCTGGCAGGAGGTGCAACCGCCCCTGACAGGAGGTAGCACCGCCCAGAGGCTCAGTCTTCGAGCTCTGCTAGGTGGTGCAACTGCCTCAGTCAGGAGGTGCAACCGCTTGATCCCGGAATTTCGGGAATTGACAGTTTTGAGCTCCAAATTTGAACTAGGTTGGGGCCTATAAATACCCCACCCATTCAGCACTGAAAGGGCATAAACTTACATCGAAATCCTAATCTTGTTCTATGATTTTTAGAGCTCAAAATTGTTGTAAAGGCCAAAAGTTCTTCTCCCTCTTTTCTTCCAAGTTCTGAGCTTTAAAGAGAGGAGAGAAAATTCTGTAAGGGTTGTCTCCTAAGCCCGTCAAAAGGAGTGAAACTGTAAAAGGGTGGTTGGCCTTCGCCTTTTGAAGGAAGGCCTCTAATTGACGTCGGTGACCTCGTTGGTGGAGGAAGCCAAAAGTGGAGTAGGTCAAGATTGACTAAACCACTCTAAATCTCGGTTTGCATTTAATTTGAGCATATTATCTTTACTGCAAACCACCTCAAAAGCTTACTTCTTTCTGCGCATATACGATCGGGTTTCAAGCTTTGCACTTTCCGAATCGGCGTTTAGACGTAAATCAGTTTTATCGTACGATCATCATATTTCAGTTTGCGTTTACATTTTGATTTCTATCATAACTACAAACTGCCTTTATATCCTTGCTTAAACTGCATCTCGCTTAATCAAGTGATTTACGAATCAGCATTTAGACGTAAATCAGTTTTTTGTACGAATATCATATTTCAGTTTGCGCCTACTATCTGATTTGGATCAAAACTGCAAACTGCATTTATATCTTTGCTACATCTCACTTAAACAAAAGTTAAAGTGATTTATGAATCGGCTTTCTTACCGAAATCACTTTTAACGAACGAACGTAATTTTTATCGTAGAAGGTTTTCCGCTGCACTAATTCAACTCCCCCTCTTAGTGCTCTTGATCCTAACAAGCCGACCCCTATTAAAGAGGTGAAGTGGCCGGCTAGAGTTAGGAGATTATTTCTTAAAGAAGAATAAGGAGTTGTAAAGGAATAGGAGTCTTGAGTAGGAGTCCTATTAGGAGTTGGTTAGAAGTAGGAGTCTTGAGTAGGAGTCCTATTAGGAGTTGGTTAGAAGTATGAGTCTTAAGTAAGAGTCCTATTAGGAGTTAGGGTTTAGAAGCCTTATAAATAGTCATGTATTCCACATCTTTTTATAAGCAATAGATGAATCTTTTCTGCAGCCTTTGAGCAGCAACTTGGAGGGAGGAACCCCTATAGAGTCCCAAGAAGGCCGATCCCCTAAAGAGATCAACCCAAAGTTTAGAATCTGCAAGGGTTCTATCACCTGGTATCAGAGCAGCATTCTTGGCATCTCGCTGCCCTTCCACTACCATCCATCAGCCCTCCATGACCACCCAAAGCAATTCCCACAATTGCTTAAAAGATCGTCGCCGAATTCCGCCATCATCTCCACCACCACGGATCATCTTTTGATCTCTCCGTGAATTGCAACAGGTTCTGGTTTTCTACCTTACTACTGCTGCAATTTAGTTATCCTTATTTGAAAATCCCAAAAAAATTATTCCTATATTGCTGCATAAACTTTTCGTCATAAAGTTTTCATCTCTACGACGAAAGATATATTGCAGAATTCCAACCGTATAGCATCGTCTGTTTGATCTTGCTACTGTGTTTTTTCTTTCCAAATATCTACGAAATTTTTAGGACATCTTTGACACTTCCTAACAGCATATTTCCCTTTGATTTTGTTAAAAAATTCTTAATATAAACCATTGATATTTTACGTCTAATCTGCTATACATGAAAATCTGCACTGTAAAATTTCAGCCGCATAGCACTGTTTCTTTGATCTTGATACTACGTTGTTTCTATCCAAATCTCTACGAAATTTTTATGATAGCTTTGACACTTCCTAATAGTAGATTTCCATTTGGTTTCATCAAAAAATTCTCAATATAAACTATGGATCTTTTACGTTCAGTCTGCTTTACTTAAAAATCTATGCTGCAGAAAATTTCAGCCGCATATTATTGCCTTAACCCATCTATTTGTAATCTTTTTTGAATGAAATTTCTTATACATTTCATAGATCATCTTGGCTTCCATCTAAGATTGATCTATTGTGGAATTCATCTATAAAAACGATTTTGTGTTGCTGCAAATTTTCATTGTAAATCATTGAAATTTTTCGACGAGAATTCTGCTATAGCAGCTTGCACCAATTTCCTTGCTGTTATACTGCCGAAATTTTCTTGATTAAATTAGTCATCCTTGCTGTCATATAAACTGTGATTTTTCTATCAATTTCCTTCTCAATTCTCTCAAGTTTTTGGTGGAAATTATGTCGAGAAACCGCTTTTCTTTGACGACAATTCTGCTCTTACAAGACAGCACATACTTGCTGCAACTTCCACTGATTTCTATCAAACCTTTGCGACCATCTACCACAGATCCAAAACTTTCATCCACAGCCCTAAAACTCCACCAAACCACACCCTCAAACTGCACCCAAAATAGCCACAAAACAAGCCTAAACCGTAGCCTACATCCACCAATCTACCAACCCTTTCGACCATCACCTCTCTCAACCAATACATGCCTTTAACCCGACAACAAAAGAGAGATCTTAACATCACAGATTTGGCGGCATATACTATGGTATCTGAGGAGGTAATCAATGCTAAATTTGAAGCCTTTGAGGCACGAATGGAGGATAAGATTCGGACGCTCTTTACCGAACTCAGATTGGGCCGACCACTAAGCCCGAAGAAATCACATCAAGGAGAGTGCTTTGCCCAATCGCACCAAGCCCGAAGATAGGCCTGCCAAGAGAGGGGAAGCTCTATGACCGACCCCAACTATCCATGCATGAGAGTGGACTTCCCTAGATGGGAAGGAGACCCGATTGGTTGGATCTCACGCGCGGAGCGATATTTTCGATACCACAAAACCGCAGATGCATCAATGGTGAAAATTGCAGCTATATATCTTGAAGGGGATGCTATACAGTGGTTTGACTGGTTTGAACATACTTATGGAGTCCTTTTATGGTGACAATTCAAAGAAGGACTGCTGATACGCTTCAGACCAACCGATTACGAGAATATTGACGGACAACTAGCAAAGATCCGACAAACCTCCACCATTCAGGAGTACCAAACCAGGTTTGAAAGGTTCTCTAATCAAACTCGTGATTGGTCTCAAAAACAGCTATTGAGGACCTTCATTGAGGGCTTGAAGCCGGAGATCCGAGGAGAAGTTAAAGAACGATAACCGTACACGCTTATGGCAGCTATCTCTTTCGCACGACATCAAGAGGAGCAATTGAACCATGAAGCTCGGAGGACTAGGGTCACTCCTTAACCAGTAATATTGAAGCCCTCAGCCCCCCCTACTGTCGACCGAGTCCCTACACCAAAGAGGTTAACAAGAGAAGAGCTTCGGGAGCGATATGCGAAGGGGTTATGTTGGCATTGCGACGAGCCGTGGAGCCGTGAGCATCGCTGTAGTAAAGGGAGACTTCTTATGATTGAACCAATAGAAGAAGAGGCCATTGAATATCCAAAAGAGAGCCTTGAACATGAAGAAGAAGATGCAGAAGAAGAGCCACAACCAACTGAAGTTACGGTACATGCACTAGCCGGCTACTCAAACCTGCAAATGATGAAAGTTGGAGGCCTTCTTAAACAACAACCAATCACTGTTCTCATCGACATGAGCAGTACTAATAACTTTCTAAACAGTAAAGTTGCTGTCCAGATGGCTTTAACTATCGAGAATTGCAGCAGGTTTGACGTTAAGGTCGCCGATGGATGGATTTTGAATTGTGATCGTAGGCGCCCGCAGGAGAAATTATTGCTGCAAGACCAAGAGATAATTGCAGATTTCATCCTTCTCCCTCTTAACAATCATGAGGCTATGCTCAGAATTAAATGTTTGATGACATTAGGTGATGTTTCCTGAAATTTTATGAAACTAATTATGAAATTTTATAGTAAGGAGAAACAGTCGACATTGCACGGGAAACGTGGGGGCGACATAACAACGATTTGCACACAACAAATGGAGAAGGTTTTGCATAAAGCATGCAGCGGCTTTTTGGTACAACTTGAGCAGCAAACTAAGGGAGAGCTAACAAAATTTGAAGATCCAAATCTACTTCCTTTGCTTGCTGAATTTTCATATATATTTGACGAACCGCGCAACCTACCTCTTACCCGTCGGCATGATCATTGTATAACGATTCTTCCAGGCAAATCTCCAGCAAATGCTCAGCCATATTAGTATCCACATCTCCAGAATGATGAAATAGAAAGAATTATAAAAGAGATGCTCAAAACAGGAGTTATTCGGCTATGTTGCAGCCCCTACTCTTCATTGGTGCTCCTCATACGAAAGAAGGATGGAATATGGCGATTATGTGTTGATTACCGAGCTCTCAATGGCATAACCATCAAGGATAAATACCCTATTCCAGTAGTAGATAAGTTGCTAGATGAAAGGGAGCATAAATCTTCATAAAGCTGGACATTCGATCCGAGTATCATCAAATACGAGTATGCGAAGAAGAGATACCGAAAACCACCTTTTGAACACACAACAACCACTATAAATTTTTGCTTTCTTCAAAAGAAGGTGGAATATCTTGGGCATATCATATCAGAGGAAGGTGTGGCAGTAGACCCCTTCAAAATTGGAGCAATGCAAAACTGGCTGACCTCGAGGAACATAAAATTGCAACATGGCTTTCTGGGTTTAACAGGCTACTACTGTAAGTTCGTGAAAAACTATGGAGAGATCAGTGCACCACTTACTTTCTTACTGAAAAAAAATGTCTTCCAATGGTCGGACAGAGCCTCCGCTGCCTTCGACAAACTTAAGGCAGCCATGACGACGACGCCGGTGCTAACACTACCAGATTTCAACCGACCCTTCATTATTGAGGTCGACGCATCTGGAGTCGGAATTAGAGTCATTCTCATGCAAGATGGTCGACCACTCACATACACTAGCAAGACATTATCTCCCTCCCATCAAAATAAGTCAACATATGATAAGGATATGCTCGCCATTGTGCGCGCAGCAATGAGGTGGAGACCCTATTTGATTGGCTGACGATTTCAAATTAAAACCGACCATAAAAGCCTCAAGTAATTTTTGGAGCGAAAGATATCATCCCCTGAGCAGCAAAAATGGGTAACAAAACTTCTTGGATTTGATTATAAAATAACTTACAAAAAGGGGAAAGAGAATGTTTTTGCAAATGCGCTTTCGCAGCTTCCCGAGCAAGTTGAAGTTTCGGTCGTTTCACTTCCGACCAGCGACTTTCTTAAGGATATTAAGATAGAATGGCAGGAAGATTCAGAGACTAGTAAGATTATAAAAAAATTAGAGGAAGCACCAAGTCCCATGGCTCATTACAATTGGGACTCAAAAGAATTACACTATAAGAGACACATTGTACTTATGATAAATTCTACTTGCATCTTCATAAGCAGATTTTGGACAAAGTTATTCCATATGCAGGGTACTAAATTGAAAAGGAGTATGACATATCACCCACAAACCGACGGCCAGACGAAAGTTGTAAATAGGTGCTTGGAGATAGCCCAAAGCCACCCACCAAATATGACTACCCAAAGAGAACTTCAGACTAAGCCAAGTGTCATTATTGATCGACGGATCGTGACTCAACGATGACGATCCACTACTAAATTGCTAATACAGTGGGCAAACCTACTAACAAAAGATTCCACTTAGGAGAACTATGATGACTTGAAGATCAAATTCCCAAAATTCATGAATCGTTAGCCTCGAGGACAAGGCTGATTTGAAGAGGGCGGGTTTGTTAGGACTCTAGCTAGGAGAGTCCTAATTGAGAGGGACATTCATGTAAAACCTACCTAAGCTGACCCCTATTAAAGAGGTGAAGTGGCCGGCTAGAGTTAGGAGGTTATTTCTTATAGAAGAATAAGGAGTTATAAAGGAATAGGAGTCTTGAGTAGGAGTCCTATTAGGAGTTGGTTAGAAGTAGGAGTCTTAAGTAAGAGTCCTATTAGGAGTTAGGGTTTAGAAGCCCTATAAATAGTCATGTATTCCACCTCTTTTCATAAGCAATAGATGAATCTCTTCTGCAGCCTTTGAGCAGCAACTTGGAGGGAGGAACCCTATAGAGTTCCAAGGAGGCCGATCCCCTAAAGAGATCAACCTGAAGTTTATAATCTGTAAGGGTTCTATCACATTGTGACGAGCCGTGGAGCCGTGAGCATCGTTGTAGTAAAGGGAGACTTCTTATGATTGAACCAATAGAAGAAGAGGTCATTGAACATCCAGAAGAAAGCCTTCAACATGAAAAAGAAGATATAGAAGAAGAGCCACAACCGACCAAAGTTACGGTACATGCACTAGCCGGCTACTCAAACCCGTAAACGATGAAAAGTTGGAGGCCTTCTCAAACAACAACCGATCACTGTTATCATCGACACGGGCAGTAGTAATAACTTTCTACTGTTAGGATCGAGAGCACTAAGAGGGGGGGGGGGGTGAATTAGTGCAGCGGAAATCTTTCAGCGATTAAAAACGAAAGCTGCGTTCGTTCGATAAAAACTATTTTAATGCAAAAGCCAATTCTAAGATTACTTATGATTAAGTGCAGTTTATGTCTAAACACAGTTTGCGTCTAAGCGCAATTTATGCAGTTTGCAGTTTGCATCTAAATGCATATTGCGTCTAAGCGCAGTTTGCATCTAAGCGCAGTTTGCGTCTAAGCTCAGATTGCGTTTAAGCGCAGTTTGCGTCTAAGCGCAGTTTACGTCTAAACTCAGATTGCGTCTAAGCGCAGTTTGCGTCTAAGCACAGATTGCGTTTAAGCATAGTTTGCGTCTGAGCGCAGTTTACGTCTAAGATCAGATTACGTCTGAGCGCAGTGCAATTTGCGTCTAAACGCAGTTTTACGTCTAAACACAGTTTTACGTCTAAACGTAGTTTTACGTCTAAACGCAGTTTGCGTCTAAACGCAGTGTTACGTCTAAACGTAGTTTTACGTCTAAACGCAATTTACGTCTAAACGCAGTTTTACGTCTAAACGTAGTTTTATGTTTAAAAGTAGTTTACGTCTAAAACATAGTTTTACGTCTAAGCAGAATCAAGACGTAAACGTAAACTGCAAAGAAACTCGTTCGTAAAAGCGCAGAAGACAGTTTACAGTTATAAATAGAATCAAAACGTAAGTGTAAACCGTAATGTAGAGATCGTACGAAAACACCGATTTACGTCTGGATGCAGATTTGAAAGGAACAGAACTTAGAAACTTGTTCGTAAAAGCGCAGAGAGCAGTAGCTATGTAGGAGGTTTGCAATAATGATAAAGTGCTCAAAATGAAAGCAAACTAGAGATTTAGAGTGGTTCGGTCAGTCTTGACCTACTCCACTTTTGGCTTCCTCCACCGACGAGGTCACCGACGTCAACTAGAAGCCTTCCTTTAATAGGCGAAGGCCAACTACCCTCTTACAGATTCACTCCTTTTGACGGGCTTAGGAGACAACCCTTACAGAAGTTTTCTCTCCTCTCTTTACAACTCAAACTTGAAGAATAGAAAGAGGAGAACTAGCAGTTTTGAGCTCTAAGAAACACAGAAAGATAGCAAGATTTCGAGTGTGTGTTCTGTGCTTTCAGTGCTGAATGGGTGGGGTATTTATAGGCCCCAACCCAATTCAAATTTGGAGCTCAAAACGATCAAATCCCGGAATTCCGGGATCAAGCGGTTGCACCTCTTGACTGGAGAGGTTGCACCGCCTGGCAGAGCTCGAAGACTGAGCTCAGGCGGTGCCACCTCTCTGTCAGGGAGGTTGCACCGCCCAGTCTTGCTCAAAGACTGAGCTCAGGCGGTGCCACCTCTCTGTCAGGGAGGTTGCACCGCCCAGTCTTGCTCGAAGACTGAGCTCAGGCGGTGCCACCTCCCGGCTGGGGAGGTTGCACCGTCCAGTCTCGCTGGGAGGCTTAGCCCAGGCGATGCCACCTCCTGGCCTAGGCGGTTGCACCTCCTGGTGCAATCAGGGTCCGAATGGTTAGCTCCATTCGGCCCAATTTCAATCTTTCAGGGGCCCAATTGCCCCAAGATTAAGCTAATGGGATCACCTCCCATTTTTCAACTTAATCAACGTGCTAACTACGATTAGATCTAAGACAATTTCTGCAGCTTTGCTTCGGTGCGTCAATCGCTCCTTCCGACGAGTTTCCGGCGAACTTCCGTCGATCATCCGATGAACCCTCGGTGATGCTCCTGCGGACTTCCGGCAAACTCCTGGACTTTGCGACGATCCACTTGGCGAGTTCCGACGAGCTTCGCTTGGCAAGCTTCTGGACTTCTCGGATCTGTTCTCGCAGAACCTCCGACGACCGTCCGAACTTCCGTCGAACTCTCGAACTCCCAACGTGATCATGAACTTGACTCCGGCGCAACTCCTGCTGCTTGTCTTTCTTCCATCGTAGTTAATCCTGCACACTCAAAACAAAAACTTCGATCGAGACAATTAATCCTAAGCAATTAACCAAGTTGTCCGGCATGTCATTGGTCCCTCGACGCTTCGTCCGATTCTTCGGCGCATCGTCCTTTCCTGCAGCCTATTACCCAATCGGCCAGTTGACTCCGCAACTCCGATATCCTTGGCACAATACCCGCTCTTCTTGACCCGATGCCCAAGTCCACGACCCGAAGCCTTCTGTCGATACGTCGACCGATCCACTGGCCCGACGTCCAATCTTCTGACATGTTCCTCCGGCACAACATGATGTTCCTGCTTTAATTGTCTCATCCTGATCGAAGCACCCTGCGTCACTCAAAACGTAGATTAAATCATAAACATATATCAAGGAGTTTCATCATCAAAATACGAGATTCAACAATCTCCCCCTTTTTGATGATGACAACTACTTGATGACGGAGTTAAACTTAACTCCCGGAGTTTAAATAAACTCCCCCTATCAATATACCTTATTGATAGAAACTCTTAGATTCAAAAATCTAAGCAACATGTCATCATAATCGGAGTTAACCTTAACTCCCAGAGTTTAAACAAACTCCCCCTATCAATATGCCATATTGATAGAACCTTGAATTCAAACTGAATTCAAGTCATTGCAATATTCATCATGAATACTTGCAACACGTCAACATGAACATATGCATAAACTTATGCATCACATGTCATGTCATCAACATACTTTCATCAACATACTTCTCCCCCTTTGTCATCAACAAAAAGGAGAAGTATCACAATCAAGTGTTTGTGATATTGGTTCAACTCATTGCATGAAAAACATAATATCAAGTTTTATCATCATGCAATTTTGCTAGAAAATATAGCAAGTGTTGATTCATGCTTAGAATATTCAAGCTATCAAGTTTTAGATATGCAAGTTTTATAGCATACAAGATAGCACTTAGTATTGTTAGGATCGAGAGCACTAAGAGGGGGGGGTGAATTAGTGCAGCGGATATCTTTTAGCGATTAAAAACAAAAGCTGCGTTCGTTCGATAAAAATCAGTTTTGAAGCAAAAGCCGACTCAAAGATAACTTATGACTAAGTGCAGTTTACGTCTAAACGTAGTTTACGTCTAAACACAATTTACGTTTAAATGCAGTTTGCGTCTAAACGCAGTTTTACGTCTAAACACAGATTTACGTATAAACGCAGATTTACATCTAAACGCAGATTTACGTCCAAACTCAATTTACGTCTAAAACGCAGTTTTACGTTTAAACGTAGTTTACGTCTAAACGCAGTTTTACGTCTAACACGCAGATTTACGTCTAAACGCAGATTTACGTCTAAACGCAGTTTGCGTCTAAGCGCAGTTTGCGTCTAAACATAGTTTGCGTCTAAGCGCAGTTTACGTCTAAACGCAGCTTACGTCTAAACGCAGTTTGCGTCTAAACGCAGTTTGCGTCTAAGCGCAGTTTACGTCTAAACGCAGTTTGCGTCTAAACGCAGTTTGCGTCTAAACGCAGATGACAGTTTGCAGTTCTAAATGAAATCAAGACGTAAACGTAAACTGCACAGAACCTTGTTCGTAAAAGCGCAGAAGACAGTTTGCAGTTGTAAATGAAATCAAGACGTGAACGTAAACTGCACAGAACCTTGTCCGTAAAAAAAGGCGCAGAAGATAGTTTGCAGTTGTAAGTGAAATCAAGACGTAAACGTAAACTGCACAGAACTCATTCGTAAAAGCGCAGAGAGACAGTTTGCAGTTTGTAGATGGAATCAAGACGTAAACGTAAACTGCACAGAATTCGTTCATAAAAGCGCAGAGAGCAGTTTGCAGTTTGTAAATGGAATTAAGACGTGAACGTAAACTGCACAGAACTCGTTCGTAAAAGCGCAGAGAGCAGTAGCTATGTAGGAGGTTTGCAGTAATGATAAAGTGCTCAAAATAAACGCAAACCAGAGATTTAGAGTGGTTCGGTCAGTCTTGACCTACTCCACTTTTGGCTTCCTCCACCGATGAGGTTACCGACGTCAACTAGAGGCCTTCTTTCAATAGGCGAAGGCCAACTACCCTCTTACAGATTCACTCCTTTTGACGGGCTTAGGAGACAACCCTTACAGATGTTTTCTCTCCTCTCTTTACAACTCAAACTTGAAGAACAGAAGGAGGAGGAAAACTAGCAGTTTTGAGCTCTAAGAACCACTGAAAAGATCAAGATTTCGGGTAAGTTCTTGCTATCTCAGTGCTGAATGGGTGGGGTATTTATAGGCCCCAACCCAATTCAAATTTGGAGCTCAAAACGATCAAATCCCGGAATTCCGGGATCAGGCGGTTGCACCTCTTGACTGGAGAGGTTGCACCGCCTGGCAGAGCTCGAAGACTGAGCTCAGGCGGTTCCACCTCTCTGTCAGGGAGGTTGCACCACCCAGTCTTGCTCGAAGACTAAGCCCCAGGCGGTGCCACCTCCTGGCTGAGGCGGTTGCACCTCCCAGTCTCGCTGGGAGACATAGCTTGGGCGGTGCTACCTCCTGGCTGGGGCGGTGCCACCTCTTTCACTATTTCAGCTCACTTGGTTTGGCTCCAAACTTGGCCCAAACCAGTCCGAACTTGGGCCTAATTGACCCCTACTTGGGTTATAGGATTAACACCTAATCCTAACCCTAATTAACGTGCTAACTATGATTTTAAAGACATTTTCTAAGCTATTACAAAGTCCGCAAGTCAAGACTTCTTCTGGCGAGCTTCCGACAAACTTCCGGCGATCTTCCGATGAACTCTCGGAAACCATTCTGCGGACTCCCAGCAAGCTCCTAGACTTCACGATTTGTTCTTAGCGAGTTCCAACAAGCTTCTTCGGCAAGCTCCGATCTTTCTCGGCGAGCTCCGCGAACTCCCAACGAACCTTCCGGCGAGCTTCCGAAAAACCCTTCGGCAAGCTCCCAACTCATTCTCGGCTAGTTCCGGTAGCATTCCCGACGAACCTTCGGACTTCCGTCGAACTCTCGAACTCGCAACAAATCCTTCGCGCTTGACTCCGACACTTTGTTTTGTTTTATGTCTTCATCGTTATCATAGTTAATCCTGCACAATTAAAACAAAACTTCGATCGAGACAATTAATCCTAAGCAATTAACCAAGTTGTCCGACATGTCATTGGTCCCTCGACGCTTCGTCCGATTCTTCGGCTCATCGTCCTCTCCTGCGGCCTATTGCCCAATCGGCCAGTTGACTCCGCAACTCCGATATCCTTGGCGCAATACCCGCTCTTCTTGGCCCGATGCCCGAGTCCACGGCCCGAAGCCTTCTGTCGATACGTCGACCGATCCACCGGCCCGACGTCCAATCTTCTGACATGTTCCTTCGGCACAACATGATTTTCCTGCTTTAATTGTCTCATTCTGATCAAAGCATCCTGCGTCACTCAAAACGCAGATTAAATCATAAACATATATCAAGTAGTTTCATCATCAAAATACGAGATTCAACAGGTATGAAAATTAGAGATGTTCAAGATAGCAAGTTCTACATCATGCAAGCTAGCAAATTAGATATGTTCAAGAAGGCAACTCTTGCTTCTTGAAATATGAAAATTTTGTCCACTTTGCTAGATGCGCAAGTTAGCATGTTTGCCTCTTGAGATAGGCAAGATAGCACATTTGCTTCTTTTGAGATAGCAACTTTTCGCTTCTCTTTAGACTACAAGCTAGCAATTTTTTTACAATATACAAGTTAGCAAAAACCTCGAAAGCAAATGCAAGATAACTTTCTTGTGTAGGCTCATGATTATTGCTTCCTATTGTAATGTGCAGGTTGCAAGTCTTGCTTCTTGAGATATTCAAGATGGTGATGTTCAAGAAGACAACTTTTGCTTCTTGAAATAAGCAAGTTAGCAATCTTTGCTACTTAAGATAGGCAAGCTAGTAATCAAGTTTTTGCATCTTCTTGACTTGTGCAAGCTAGCTATCTCCCCCTTTGTCATTGTCAAAAAGAAAGGAAGAATACAATTTTGTAGTTCTTTTTCCTTTTACAACGATTTCAAAATCATGACAGTGTTTATCAATTCACCAAAGGATGAATAATCAAGTTATGAATGTCAAGACAATTTTTCATCATGAATATTTTATCATTGCATGCATCATTATCATAAGTTGAAGTATTACATGCATAATATCATATCATCATTCATAATTACATTAATGTTTCAATATAGCAATTTCTTCTCAAAATGTGTAACTTAGCACTCATAGCATTTTAAATCATGATTTGCAATACATCACATCATAATTAGAAAGCACAAGTATTGCATACATAAATCATAAATGTTTCATATCATGATGGTATCAATTTTGTCAAATTATATCCTACCATGCATGATTAATAACTTCTCATTTGTATTTCATGCATTATTTCATTTCATCTCATAAGGAATATCAAGAAAAGTTATTGGATGAGGAGATAAATATTTTATGAATACACGGAATTGTATCAAAATCATATCATAAGTGTTTCGTGTATTCATATTATCACATGAAGCATATCATCATTTTTTAGATTCATAACATGAATAACGTTATTACTATTTCATCAACTCTAGAGATAGAAAATGATTGAAGCATTTAACATGATTGAAGCATGATTCATATTTAAAGTGTATCTTATGTCGTAAATACGAATCAAGTATTTGTCCAATCTGAAATCATCCTCAAAATTACATTCAATAAATTCATATATGACAAGCATAGATTTATTGAAAAATCAATAAGATAGAGGATTGTATTTCAAGTGTTTATCAATTGTAGCATTTCATCACAAGGCAAGATATCATCAAGTAGAATTACGATGCAAGTTCTTGATATCTTAACATGATGAAAATTCAAATATGGCACTTATAGTATCAATTCATGAATACCAAAAGATATTATTTGTGATTTCAATTTTGCAAGATCATGATTATGATTTAGACATAACTTATTCAAATCAAATCGTCAACTTGAAACTCATAATCAAGTCATTAAAATTAATTTCGAAATTCACAAAATATCATGAAATCAAAAGACAAGTTGCATTTCATTTGAAGAACTCCTTTTTGATAAATGTAGGGAGCATAATGAACGATCTTGATTTATAAAGAGCTTCATGTTATAATTATCAAGATCATGATTTTAATAATTATTTTCTTTAGCAAAAAAAAATCACAAAAGCACTTTATTTTTGCATAAGAAATCTCATTGTATTATGATTTATAAATTCTTTTTCTGCACATGAATCATAGGAGATATGTATGTGAAACAAATCTTTGCAAGCAAAGACACTATCATTCATATTTCAAGATGAAATTTATAAGCAGGAATCATTTTATCAAATCCATTTTAGAAAAATATTTTTCAAAAGTGTATGAGAAAATCCGATTGTTAGGATACCAATTGTTAAGTGAATCCGAAAATGAAATTAGTACTTTCATGCATTCGGATAAGATTTTGCTATAGATTTTCAAGTTCAATTATGAAGATAAAACATGCTCATGATCATAAAAATTTATGAATCCAAAACATATAATTTCCAACATGTTATAGTGTAAAATCATCATGGCAATTAAGTGTTTTGAACATTGAATTAAGAATGTCCGAAAAATAATCTTAACACGTTCATGCATTCGAGCACATTTTTGCCATAGTTTTTCAAATATACTCATGAGAATAACACATGCTTATCATCGGCTTAAAATCTCATGCATAAAATTGTTATTCAAAATATTTAATTTCATCATTATGCATTTCTTCAAATCAAACATGATCTTTAATCAAAATCGAGAAATAACAATGGAAATCAACGTAATACGCATTATTACTTCTTAACCATGATTTCATATTTTCAATCAAGATTATTTTATTTGTTTATCATAAAATATGCAATATTATCATTTTCGAAATTACTTAGTATGATCATAATAATATTTTTTTAATATGTAATTTTTAAGAAAATTAATTCTAAACTAAAAGAGAAAAATACATCATGAAAGCATCAAGTAATTTCAAAATAAATTAGGGGGATTTCGATTACCTCATCATTGTAGGCTGTTAAGGCGTAGTTTGCCGCCTTGCTTTTGTTGACTTTCTCTTCTTCGGAGGAGCTCGATTCATCCTAATTTTTGTTCTTCTTCTTGCGTTTAAAGCAAGTAGTTTGATTCTTTTTGCTTTTTAATTTTTGTTTCATTTGTAGTTTAAGTTCACCATCACTTGAGCTTATGCTCGAGTGGTCTTCAAATGTTCTATGTCCCAAATCCTTCCTGTTCTTTGGAAGGTTGTTTTGTTCATCATTGTCCTCATCACTTGAGTCATCGCTCAAGTGGCATTCATTTGTCCAGAGTTCCAAATCCTTCCTGTTCTTTGGAAGGTAATTGTGTTCAACATATTCATCATGTGCATTGTGCACCATTTCATATGTGATCAATGAACCAATTAGTTCTTCAAGTGGAAATTGGTTCAAGTTTTTCGATTCTTGAATAGCAGTTACTTTTGAATCCCAAGTTTTAGAAAGTGAGCGCAAAACTTTGTTAACGAGTTCAAAATCCAAAAAGCTTTTACCAAGTGATTTTAAACCATTGACGACATCCGTAAAACGGGTGTACATGTCAACAACGGTTTCGCTTGGTTTCATATGAAAAAGCTCGAAATCATGTAGTAAAATATTAACTTTCGAGTCTTTGACTCTACTAGTTCCCTCATGCGTGATTTCAAGAGTGCGCCAAATATCGAAAGCCGTTTCGCACAAAGAAACCCGATTGAACTCATTTTTGTCCAAAGCGCAAAATAAGGCATTCATAGCCTTTGCGTTTAAAGAAAAATACTTCTTCTCTAAATCCGACCAATCGTTCATCGATTTAGAGGGAAGTTGAAAACCGTTTTCAACGATATTCCATAAATCCAGATTTAGAGAAATCAAGAAAACTCTCATTCGAGTTTTCCAATAAGTGTAGTCCAATCCGTTAAAGAACGGTGGACGAAAGACCGAAAAGCCCTCTTGAAGAGCCATTTCTCTCGGGTGTAAATCCGAAATGAGAAATACCCCGCTCTGATACCAATTGTTAGGATCGAGAGCACTAAGAGGAGAGGGGGGTGAATTAGTGCAGCGGAAATCTTTCAGCGATTAAAAACGAAAGCTGCGTTCGTTCGATAAAAACTATTTTAATGCAAAAGCCAATTCTAAGATTACTTATGATTAAGTGCAGTTTATGTCTAAACACAGTTTGCGTCTAAGTGCAATTTATGCAGTTTGCAGTTTGCGTCTAAATGCAAATTGCGTCTAAGCACAGTTTGCATCTAAGCGCAGTTTGCGTCTAAGCTCAGATTGCGTTTAAGCGCAGTTTGCGTCTAAGCGCAGTTTACGTCTAAACTCAGATTGCGTCTAAGCGCAGTTTGCGTCTAAGCGCAGATTGCGTTTAAGCGCAGTTTGCGTCTGAGAGCAGTTTACGTCTAAGATCAGATTACGTCTGAGCGCAGTGCAGTTTGCGTCTAAACGTAGTTTTACATCTAAACACAGTTTTACGTCTAAACGTAGTTTTACGTCTAAACGCAGTTTGCGTCTAAACGCAGTTTTACGTCTAAACGTAGTTTTACGTCTAAACGCAGTTTACGTCTAAACGCAGTTTTACGTCTAAACGTAGTTTTACGTTTAAAAGTAGTTTACGTCTAAAACATAGTTTTACGTCTAAGCAGAATCAAGACGTAAACATAAACTGCAAAGAAACTTGTTCGTAAAAGCGCAGAAGACAGTTTACAGTTATAAATAGAATCAAAACGTAAGTGTAAACCGTAATGTAGAGATCGTACGAAAACACCGATTTACGTCTGGATGCAGATTTGAAAAGAACAGAACTTAGAAACTTGTTCGTAAAAGCGTAGAGAGCAGTAGCTATGTAGGAGGTTTGCAGTAATGATAAAGTGCTCAAAATGAAAGCAAACCAGAGATTTAGAGTGGTTCGGTCAGTCTTGACCTACTCCACTTTTGGCTTCCTCCACCGACGAGGTCACCGACGTCAACTAGAAGCCTTCCTTCAATAGGCGAAGGCCAACTACCCTCTTACATATTCACTCCTTTTGACGGGCTTAGGAGACAACCCTTACAGAAGTTTTCTCTCCTCTCTTTACAACTCAAACTTGAAGAATAGAAAGAGGAGAACTAGCAGTTTTGAGCTCTAAGAAACACAGAAAGATAGCAAGATTTCGAGTGTGTGTTCTGTGCTTTCAGTGCTGAATGGGTGGGGTATTTATAGGCCCCAACCCAATTCAAATTTGGAGCTCAAAACGATCAAATCCCGGAATTCCGGGATCAGGCGGTTGCACCTCTTGAGTGGAGAGGTTGCACCGCCTGGCAGAGCTCGAAGACTGAGCTCAGGCGGTGCCACCTCTCTGTCAGGGAGGTTGCACCGCCCAGTCTTGCTCGAAGACTGAGCTTAGGCGGTGCCACCTCTCTGTCAGGGAGGTTGCACCGCCCAGTCTTGCTCGAAGACTGAGCTCAGGCGGTGCCACCTCCCGGCTGGGGAGGTTGCACCGCCCAGTCTCGCTGGGAGGCTTAGCCCAGGCGGTGCCACCTCCTGGCCTAGGCGGTTGCACCTCCTGGTGCAATCAGGGTCCGAATGGTTAGCTCCATTCGGCCCAATTTCAGTCTTTCAGGGGCCCAATTGCCCCAAGATTAAGCTAATGGGATCACCTCCCATTTTTCAACTTAATCAACGTGCTAACTACAATTAGATCTAAGACAATTTCTGCAGCTTTGCTTCGGTGCGTCAATCGCTCCTTCCGACGAGTTTCCGGCGAACTTCCGTCGATCATCCGATGAACCCTCAGTGATGCTCCTACGGACTTTCGGCAAACTCCTGGACTTTGCGACGATCCACTTGGCGAGTTCCGACGAGCTTCGCTTGGCAAGCTTCTGGACTTCTCGGATCTGTTCTCGCAGAACCTCCAACGACCGTCCGAACTTCCGTCGAACTCTCGAACTCCCAACGTGATCATGAACTTGACTCCGGCGCAACTCCTGCTGCTTGTCTTTCTTCCATCGTAGTTAATCCTGCACACTCAAAACAAAAACTTCGATCGAGATAATTAATCCTAAGCAATTAACCAAGTTGTCCGGCATGTCATTGGTCCCTCGACGCTTCGTCCGATTCTTCGGCGCATCGTCCTTTCCTGCAGCCTATTGCCCAATCGGCCAGTTGACTCCGCAACTCCGATATCCTTGGCACAATACCCGCTCTTCTTGGCCCGATGCCCGAGTCCACGACCCGAAGCCTTCTGTCGATACGTCGACCGATCCACTGGCCCGACGTCCAATCTTCTGACATGTTCCTCCGACACAACATGATGTTCCTGCTTTAATTGTCTCATCCTGATCGAAGCACCCTGCGTCACTCAAAACGCAGATTAAATCATAAACATATATCAAGGAGTTTCATCATCAAAATACGAGATTCAACATCTACATAGTAAGATTACTATCCAGATGGCCTTACCTATCGAGAATTGCAGCAGGTTTGACGTTAAGGTCGCCAATGGATGGATTTTGAAGTATGATCGTAGGCGCCCGCAAGTGAAACTATTGCTGATAAGCCTTACCAAGAGATAATTGCATATTTCTTCTTTCTCCCTCTTGATGATCATGAGGCCATGCTCAGAATTAAATGGTTGACGACATTAGGTGATATTTCTTGGAATTTTATGCAACTAATTATGAAATTTTACGGTAAGGAGAAACAGGTAATATTGAACGGGAAATGTAGGGGCGACGTAACGACGATTTGCACACAACAAATGGAGAAGGTTTTGCATAAAGCATATAGCGGCTTTTTGGTATAACTTGAGCAGCAAACTAAGGGAGAGCCAATAGAATTTGAAGATCTAAACCTACTTCCTTTCCTTGCTAAATTTTTAGATATATTTGACAAACCGGACAACCTACCTCTTACTCATCGACATGATCATTATATAATGATTCTTTCAGGCAAACCTCTAGCAAATACTCAGCCATATCAATATCTACATCTCCAGAAGGATGAAATAGAAAGGATTGTAACAGAGATGCTCGAAACAGGAGTTATTCGGCCAAGTTGCAACCTCTACTCTTAACCGGTGCTACTTGTACGTAAGAAGGACGGAACATTACGAATATGTGTTGATTACCGAGCTCTCAATGGCATAAACATCAAGGATAAATACCCTATTCCAGTAGTAGATGAATTGCTAGATGAAAGGGAGCACAAATCTTCACAAAGCTGGACCTTCGATCTGGGTATTATCAAATACGAGTGTACGAAGAAGTCATACCGAAAACCACCTTTCGAACACACAATGGCCACTATGAATTTTTACTTTCTTCAACAAAAGGTGGAATATCTTGGGCATATCATATCAGAGGAAGGTGTGATGGTGGACCCCTTCAAAATAGAAGCAATGCAAAACTGGCCTACCATGAGGAACATAAAATTGCTACATGGCTTTCTGGGTTTAACAGGCTACTACCGTAAGTTCGTGAAAAACTATGGAAAGATCAGTGCACCACTTACTTTCTTACTGGAAAAAGATGTCTTTCAATGGTCGGACAGAGCCTCTACTGCCTTCGACAAATTTAAGGCAACCATAACGACGACGCCGGTGCTAGAGCTACCAGATTTCAACCGACCCTTCATCATTGAGGCCGATGCATCTAGAGATAGAATGTGAGACGTTCTCATGTAAGATGGTCGACCACTCACATACATTAGCAAGGCATTGTCTCCCCCCTATCAAAACATGTTAACATATGATAAGGAGATGCTCATCATTGTGCACGCAGCAACGAGGTGGAGATCGTACTTGATCAGGCGATGCTTTCAAATCAAGACTGACCATAAAAGTATAAAATATCTCTTGGAATAGAAGATATCTTCCCCCGAGCAGCAAAAATGGGTAACAAATGTTCTTGGATATGATTATGAAATAACTTACAAAAAGGAGAAAGAGAATGTTGTTGCAGATGCGCTTTTACGACTACCTAAGCAAGCTGAATTTTTGGCCATTTCACTTTCGACTAGTGACTTCCTTGAGGATATTAAGATGGAATGGCAAGAATATTTGGAGACCAGTAAGATCATAAAAAAATTGGAGGAAGCACCAAGCTCTGTGGCTCATTACAATTGGGACTCAAAAGAATTACACTATAAGGGATGCATTATGCTTGTGACAAATTCTACTTGCATCTTCACAAGCAGATTTTGGACAAAGTTATTCCATATGCAGGGTATTAAATTGAAAAGGAGTACGACATATCACCCACAAACCAATGGCCAGACAAAAGTTGGAAATAGGTGCTTGGAGACAGCCCAAAGCCACCTACCAAATAAGATTACCCAAGGAGAACTCCAGACCTAGTCAAGTGCCATTTTTGATCGACGGATCGTGACTCGACGACGACGACCCACTAATGAAGTGCTAATATAGTGGGCGAACCTACCAATAGAAGATGCCACTTGGGAGAACTATGACGACTTGAAGATCAAATTCTCAGAATTCATGAATCATCGCCTCGAGGACAAGGTTGATTTGAAGAAGGCGGGTCTGTTAGGACTCTAGCTTGGAGAGTCCTAATTGAGAGGGGCATTCATGTAAAACCTACCTAAGCCGACCCCTATTAAAGAGGTGAAGAGGCCGGCTAGGGTTAGGAGGTTGTTTTTTAGAGAAGAATAAGGAGTTGTAAAGGAATAAGAGTCTTGAGTAGGAGTCCTATTAGGAGTTGGTTAGAAGTAGGAGTCTTGAGTAAGAGTCCTATTAGGAGTTAGGGTTTAGAAGCCTTATAAATAGTCATGTATTCCTCCTCTTTTCATAAGCAATAGATGAATCTTTTCTACAACCTTTGAGCAGCAACTTGGAGGGAGGAACCCCTATAGAGTTCCAAGGAGGTCGATCCCCTAAAGAGATCAACCCCAAGTTTAGAATCTGCAAGGGTTCTAACAATCTTCAAAAACTTCGTTGTAATAAAATTGTTTCCGACGAAAAATCAATTTCATAAACTTAACTTGAAAGCATACGTAATGAATTGAAGGTAGTAAGCACTTAAGGAAGTTTGCAGTAAGGTATAGTAGGAATGAAATGCAAACCAGAGAACATGGCAGTTTATAGTGGTTCGGTCATCGTGACCTACATCCACTCCTCTGATTCTTCTTCCGTCGAGGCCACCGACATCCACTAATGGTCTTCCTTCAATAAGCGAAGACCAACCATTGTTTACACCCCTCTTCTCCTTTTATCGGGTTTAGAAGATAGCCCTTACAAGCACTCACTCTCCTCTCTTAAACAGAATTCTAACACTTATACTTGGAGGAGGGAATTTCTAAAGAGATTGCAGCAGCGTTTCTTTGCTTTTAGACTCTCTATGCTTGTATATTTTAACCAGGGATGAGAGGGGTATCTATAAGCTTCAAGTTGATTCAAACTTGGAGCCTAAAACTTTCCCATCCCGGGTTCCCCAGGCACGGGAGGTACTACTGCCTGCGTTGGGCGGTACCACCGCCCAGTGTCAGTCTGACACTACCACTGTCTTGGGCGATACCACCACCCAAGTCTGGTGGTACCACCGCCTGGGGGCAGTGCTGGGCGGTACCACCGCCCAGACTAGCGGTACCACTGCTTGGCACCCTATCAAGGGCGGTACAACTGCCTGACAAAGTCTTGAAGATTGTGCCACGACGGCGAGACTTCTTAGGACACTATTTGGGCCTCTTATTGGGCCCAACATAGTTCTTACATGGGCCTAGTTGGCCCCTAATTGGGTTGGCCCAAATCCAAGCCCAATTACGTGCTAACTATGAAATCCTAAGACATTTGCTAAGCTAAACAAGTCCCTATGTCTATTCTTCCGGTGAGCTTCCGGCGATCTTTCGGCGAACTTTTGATAATCTCTCAACAATATTCTGGCGGACTCCCGGCAAGCTCCTGGACTTCACGATGATCTTCTTGGCAAGTTCCAACGAGCTTCTCTGGCAAGCTCCGAGACTTCTCAGTTGGTTCCGATAGAACTTCCGACGAACATCCGGACTTCCAACGAACTCTCGAACTCCCAACGTGATCTCGATCTTGACTCCAGGACTTCATTTTGCTATATGCCCTGCTATCATAGTTAATACTGCATATGTAAAACATACTTCGATCTAGACAATTAATACTAAGCATTAATCAAGTTGTCCGGCATGTCATTGGTCCCACGACGCTTCGTCCGATTCTTCGGCACATCGTCCTCTCTTACAGCCTATTGCCCAATCGGTCAGTTGACTCCGTAACTCCGATATCCTTGGTGCAATATCCGCTCTTCTTGGCCTGATGCCTGAATCCACAGCCCGAAGCCTTCTGTCGATACGTCGACCAAACCACCGGTCCGACGTCTAATCTTTTGACATGTTTTCCTCCGACACAATATGATTCTTCCTGCTTTAATTATATCATCTTGATCGAAGCATCCTGCATCACTCAAAACGTAGATTAAAACATAAACACTTATCGATTGGTTTCATCATCAAAATTCGAGATTCAACACTTTGTCCTTTGCCGGGTCTTTCTTAGCAACCTTTGCTTTACATAATTTGGCCTTGCCATTGCCCTTGCCATTCTTACGGGATTTTTCTGCTTTCATTTTCTTTCTGGTCTCACTAGTATAGAGAACTGGCTTATCTTTCTTGATAGTGCTTTTTGCCTCCCTCAACATATTGAGGAGCTCGAGGAGAATCACCTCAAGCTTGTTCATATTAAAATTCATTATGAATTATAAAAAGGAAACTGGTAGGGACTGAAGCACAATGTCCACACACAAGTTATCCTCTAGGACCATTCCTAGACCTTAGTTTCTCTATCCACTCAATCATTTTTAGGACATGGTTCTGAACTGGTATCCCCTCAGTCATCATAGCTCGGAAGACGCTCTTGGATATCTCATGTCACTAAGTCCTTCTCTGTTCCTTAAACAATTTGTGGACATGTAGTAGTGTGGATCTGGCATCCATCTTTTCATATTGTCTCTGTAACTCAGGAGTCATAGAGCCCAACATGTAACACTGAGCAAGAGTGGAGTCATCAATGTACTTCACGTAGCGAGTGATCTCATCCTCGCTTGCCCCTTCCTCGGGCATAGGCATCACTGTATCAAGGACGTATGCGATTTTCTTCGTCGTGAGAACAATTCTTAAGTTACGGAGCCAATTCGTATAATTTGGACCAGTGAGACGGTTGACATCAAGTATGCCACGTAAGGGATTTGGAAGTAACATTTTAAAAATAAAGATGTAGCAGAAATAAATAACATGCAGATTTTATAAAAATAAACAATCAAGATATGAACTTCTATCTTAATATGCTCCCACTATTTTACTAGCGACTCACGCGACTCCCTCAGCACATGAAACAAAAGTCTCCAGGATACTTCAAGTGGGGATCAGGATCCGATCAGCATCTTAGTGTAACCTTGAGGGACTCGACCAATCACACTAAGCATGAAAGGTAGATAATTCTTACTGATCATAACTCCTTGTGATTCCCATCCTGTTCGGCCTTCGAATCACCATGGTCTCGAGAGACTTGACCAACCATGATGTTTGGTTAAGTCAACAGCATCGTTACAAGATGAGTCTAATTCAATGATATACCCTCGAGGGACTCGACCGTGCAAACCATGTCCTCAGGTCATAGGTGACATCTCTATATCATAGTCAAGATAGCGAATCACGATGTAGGTGAGCCTCGAGGGACTCGACTAACTCAACCTACACCGGAAATTGGTCCCTACCTATAACAATAGAAGGCCACGTGGGTTAATCTAATTGCCTCACATTTACCGACTTAATATTATCGAGCGAGGGGTTTCTATGATTTGGTCTCCTAATATGACATGTCACACATATACATATTTAATATATATCTACATTGCATGCAAATATATATACATATATAGTAGGTGTATAAGCAATCACACCAGATGATCATAGACCACAGCCTAATGTGATCAGGCCCGAGCTAGTGGGCCTAATCACTTACATCAAGATCTGTGTGTAGCGGTGCATCTCTATGCCCTGTGATCATCCATCTCGTCCTTGTTGGTTCCTTCGACATCTCGACGCATCTCAATGCATCGTGATCATCCGTCTCGTGGGTCTTATTATCGTTTCCATGCTCCTGCTGTGCCTCCTTATATAATTACAACTTAATCATAGGCACCTAGGCCCGACAATAAACGAGAAATATAACAGAGGCTCGTAGGCCCCAATAATAATAATCATTGGTACACACATCACACAGTCCATGATCATTCGTCCACGCATCATACATCACATGTATAAATCATCATCATGTAGGGACTATTATATAATAATAAAATAATAATCAATTAAATATTTTAATCAATTAATATTTTCTGAAATCAAGGACATGTAGGGATTTTTTTTAATTTTGAGGGGTATTTTCCTAATTTGGACAAAAGGACATAATCTAAGATTTTTGAAATTCAAAGGGGCAAAGCTATCTTTTATTCGAAATCCCTAATTCCCTTCTCCCTCTCCCCTTTTGGTGTTGCCGCCGCCACCCTACCGGCGGTGGTCTGTTCGGCGGGGGGGCAGTGGCGCTGCCCCTGCCTGCGGGCGGCATTGCACCCCGCGAGCACTATGCCCACAAGTGCCGCACTTGTGGGTGGTGACCTCGCGGGCGGGCACCCCTACGGGTGGTGCCCCCGCGGGTAGGCGACCTTGTGGGTGGTGCTGCTCCCACGGGCGGCGCCCCCTTTTTGCGGGTGATGAGTCGCCCGCAGGAGCCGCCCTTGTAGGCAAGTTGCCCCTACGGTCGGTGCTGTAGGCAACGGCCACCTCTGCGGGCAAGCGTCACTACGGGCGATGTGCTTGTATGCAGCGCCCACAGATGCCACCGCTTGCGGCTGCAACTACGCACAACAACTATTGCTACACGTAGGCGGCCTGAAGATGGCAGCAAGGCTGCCATCATCGATCGCAGCAAGGGCAGCAATAGTTGCTGCCCTATCTCGCTTTTTTTCGTCAATAATTTTGATGCTAAAATCTTCTCCAAAACATAATACATACTGTTCAAAACCAATCTATCGCACGAACAACCTAGCTCTAATACCGAGAAGGCCATAAGTCATACCTGTCAGAACTCATTTTAGTTCAGTGAATTATTATCTCCATAATAATTCACTCGACTCATCGACTACAAACGTACTAGGCCACTACGCTGCAGTCCCCAAATGATATAAGGGAATCCAATCCATTGAACTTGTTTATCCTCAGTTACTGTATACCTATAGTCACTCGTAGGGTCGCCTACCCACCGGGGCACCACCCGCAAGGGTGCTCACCCTCGAGGGCACCGCCCACAGGTGTGGCGCCTGCGGGAACTGCACCCGTGGGCACAACGCTCGCGAGGTGCAGCGCCGCCCGTGGGGGTGCCCACCTGTAGAGGCGGTCGCCCACGAGCGAGTCGCCCGCAGGCAGGGGCAACGCCACCGCGCCCCCCCCCCACCACACAGGTTGCTGCTGGTAGGGTGGCGGCGGCAGCGGTAGTAGGGGAGAGGGAGAAGGGCATTAGGGTTTTCGGACAAACGATAGTTTTGCCCCTCAAAATTTTAGAAATTCTAGATTCTATCCTTTTATCCAAATTATAAAAATAACCCTCAAAATTTAGAAAATTCACTACATGTCCCTGATTTTAAAAAATATTAATTGATTATAATATTTAATTGATTATTATTTTTATTATTATCTAGTCGTCCTACATGATGATGATTTATATATGTGATGTATGATGGATGGATGGATGATCATGGACCATGTGATGTGTGTACTTGTGATTATTATTCTTATGGCCTACGAGCCTCCATTATTTTACTTGTTTATTATCGGGCCTGCATGCCTTTAATTAAGTTGTAATCATATAAGGAGGTGCAACGGGAGCGTGGAAGCGATAGCGGGACCCACGAGACGGACGATCGCGATGCATGGAGATGCGTCGAGATGTCGACGGAATCGACGAGGACGAGTGGACGATCACAGGGCATGGAGATGCACCGCTACACAAATAGATCTTAATGTGAGTGATTAGGCCCACTAGCTCGGGCCTAATCACTTTAAGCTGTGGTCCATGATCATCTGATGTGATTGCTTATACACCTACTAGATATGTATATATATATTTGCATACGATATAGATATATATTAAATATGTATATGTGTGATATGTCATATTAGGAGACCAAATCATAGAAACCCCTCTCTCGATAATATTTAGTCGGTAAACGTGAGGCAATTAGATTGACCCACGTGGCCTTCCATTGTTATAGGTAGGGACCGATTCCCGATGTATGTTGACTTGGTCGAGTCCCTCGAGGGTATGTCATCGAATCATACTCATCTTGTAACGATGGTGTTGACTTAACCTAACATCATGGTTACTCGAGTCCCTAGAGAGCATGGTGATTCGGAGGCCAAACAGGACAGGAATCAAAAGGAGTTGTGATCGACAAGAGTTGCCTACTTTTTGGGCTTAGTGTGATTGGTCGAGTCCTTCGAGATTACACTAAGACGCTGATTGGATCCTGATCCCCACTAGAAGTCTGCCAGAGACTTCTGTTTCATATGTTGATGGTGTCGCGTGACTCGCCTGTAAAATAGTGGGAGCATATTAAGATAGAATTTCATATCTTGATTACTTTTTTTTGTAAAATCTATATGTTATTTATTTATGCTGCATCTTTATTTTTAAAAAATATCGCTTTCAAATCCCTTACATGACATACTTGATGTTAACCGTCTCATTAATCCAAATTATATGGAGTAGCTCCGCAACTTGAGAATTATTCTTATAGTGGAGAAAATCGCGTATGTCCTTGATACAATGATGCCTATGCCCAAGGAAGGGGCAAGCGAGGATGAGATCGCTCGCTACGTGAAGTGTTGAATCTCGAATTTTGATGATGAAACTAATTGATTGTGTTTATATGTTTAACTGCATTTTGAGTGATGCAGGTCTACTCGATCAGGATTAGACAGTTAACGCAGGAGGAATTGATGTTGCGCCGGAGGAGATCACGTTAGGATATTGGATGGCAGAAGGCTTCGGACATCGGGCACTGGGCCAAGAGCGGAATTACGCCAAGGATATCGGGGTTGCGGAGGTCAACTGCCGATTGGGCAACAAGCCGCAAGAGAGGACGATGCGCTGAAGAATCGGACGAAGCGCCAACCAATGATGTGCCGGGCAACAGAATGTCAATTCACGTTGTAATAATTGTCTAGATCGGAGTAGAGTTTTGGCTTGTGTGTGCAGGATTAACTACGATAACGATGAAGACATAAAGCGAAACAAAGTGTCGGAGTCAAGCACGAAGGATCTATTGTGAGTTCGAGAGTTCGACGAAAGTCTGAAGGTTCGTAAGGAATGCTGCCGGAACTAGCCGAGAATGAGTAGGGAGCTTGCCGAAGGGTTTTTCGAAAGCCCGCCGGAAGGTTCATTGGAAGTTCGCGGAGCTCGCCGAGAAAGATCGGAGCTTGCCGAAGAAGCTCATTGGAACTCGCCAAGATCAAATCGTGAAGTCTAGGAGCTTGCTGGGAGTCCGTAGAATGGTTTCCGAGAGTTCGTTGGAAGACTGTCGGAATTTCGCCGGAAGCTCGCCAGAAAAAGTCTTGACTTGCAAACTTTGTAATAGCTTAGAAAATGTCTTTAAATTCGTAGTTAGCACGTTAATTAGGGTTAGGATTAGGTGTTAATCCTATAACTCAAGTAAGGGCCAATTGGGCTCGAGTTCAGACTGGTTTGGGCCAAGTTTGGAGCCCAACCAGTGAGCTGAAATAGTGTAGGCGGTGGCACCGCCTAGAACCTGAGAGCCAGGCGGTGGCACCGCCCAGCACCCGAGAGCCAGGTGGTGGCACCGTTTGGCTGGGCGGTGGCACCGCCAGTACACTGTCAATGTCAGACACTGACAGGCGGTGGCACCACCAGCATCGGAAAACAAAGAGAATTCAAATTTTGGAGCCCAAATTTGAATCCTCTTGAGGCCTATAAATACCCCTCAATTCTCAACTGAGATTACAACTTTTTGAGAAGCTATTGATTGAGAGAAAGGTCTTAGAAAAGTCTTAGCAAGTCTTGTTTTCAATTTGCTAGAGTGTTCACCTCCTTCTTTCTTGCTGAAAATTTGTAAGAGTGTGAACCGCTTGTAAAAAGTTGTAAGAGGGGTATTTGCCCTTCCCCTTCAAGAGATTTGCTAGTGGAAGGTGGGAGCCTCATCGAAGAGGGCCTCGCAAGTGGATGTAGATCATTTGACCGAACCACTTTAAAATCGACGTGATCTCTGGTTTGCATTTTATTATTGCTATTTACATTACTGCAAACCTTCTTACGTGCTTTATTTCCTCATTACCTTTGCTGCATACCTTTACGAACACGCATTCAAGTTAAGCTTTTCAAGTTCAGTTTTTATCGTATCAAAAGATTTGTCGAAACCAAAATTTTAATCTGCTGCACTAATTCACCCCCCCCCCTCTCAGTGCCGCTCCGATCCTAACAATTAGTATTAGAGCCCGGTATTTCTCATTTCGGATTTACACCCAAGAGAAATGACTCTTCATGGCTTTCAAGAGGGCTTATCGATTGTTCGTCCACCGTTGTTCAACGGGACGGACTACACTTATTGGAAAACTTGAATGAGAGTTTTCTTACTTTCTTTGGATTTGAATTTATGGCACATAGTCGAAAATGGATTTGAAATGTCTTCTCTTCCAATGAACCATTGTAATGATTTGGAGAAGAAGATGTTTTCTCTAAATGCAAAGACTATGAATGCCTTATATTGTGCACTTAACAAAAATGAATGTAATCATGTTTCGATGTGTGACTCGGCTTTTGATATTTGGAAAACTCTAGAGGTCACTCATGAAGGCACTAGCCGAGTGAAAAAGTCCAAAATCAATATTCTTATGCATTCTTACGAACTTTTCCGGATGAAACCAAGTGAGTCCATCGGAGACATGTACACCCGTTTCACGGATGTCATCAATGGACTCAAAGCTCTTGGTAAAAGTTTTTCTAATTTTGAACTAGTCACTAAAATCTTAAGATCCCTTCCAAAAAGTTGGGATTCTAAAATAATTGCAATACAAGAGACAAAAAATTTAAATGATTTTTCATTAGAAGAATTAATCGGGTCATTAATGACCTATGAAATGACACTTTTGGAACATTTTGAACCCGATGAACACTTGAACCACCTTCCAAAGAACAGGAAGGATTTGGAACTCTGGACAAATGAATACCACTTGAGCAATGACTCAAGTGACGAGGACAATTATGAATTTGAACTTCGAACACTAAATCTTAATAAGTTCATTAAACAAAAATCTAAAATAAACAATGAACTTGAATGGAGGAAGAGGCCAAAGAAGAGGAAGGCAACCAAGGGTGAATCAAAAACTTCCATAGGCGAAACGGTGAATTGGGCTTTGATGGGCTTCGACTACAAGGTAAGTAACTCAACTCTCTTGAATTATTTTGAAATTACTTGAAGTTTTTCATGAGTGCTTAATTTAGATAGTAGGAATAGGAAATTAAAAATTGTTTTTCAAAAATTATATCATGTTTTTCTTTTTAGCATCTTTGAAAAATTAAAAAAATTGATCATGAAAAGTATATTGCTAAGGTTTCTTGCATGTTATGTTTTGAAATGTTAAATGATGTATGCAACATTAGGGATGATAATTATATGATATGTGATAATGCTTAGGATTAATCTATGCATGTGTATCTTGATGAATTTATGTCATGCATGAGTTTTTGAAGTAAATGTTGATTTGAAACTCTCATTTTAGATTGACATGTTTTTGATCTAATCATTTTTATGATAAATTAAGATGACATTCTCATGATATATTAAGATGACATAGTGCATTGTTGAATCTCGGATTTTGATGATAAAATCAATTGATGGGTTAATTGATCTAATCCATATTATTGAGTTAAGTGTGCAGGATTAACTACTATAACTAGAAAACATAAAGCAAGAATACCGAAGTCAAGTTCGATCGACGTTTAAGAGACCGAAGAATCGTCGGAGATGTTGCCGGAACCAACCGAGAAGAAATCGGGAACCTGTCAAAATTTTTGAAAGTTCGCTGAAGAGATTGTCGGAGGTTCGCGGAGATCACCGAGAAGGCTCGGCTACTCATTAAAGTCATCACAAGATCGGGAGCTTGTTGGGAGTTCGTCGGAAGAAGTTCGTCGGAAAGCTCGCTGAAACAAGACTCGACGTTCGCGGTTGAAAACTTGCTTAGGATGTTTTTAGTTATGTAGTTCACCTGTAATTAGGATTAGGATTTAGAGATAATCTTATATCCTGGTTAGGGCCAACTGGGCCCAAAATTAGACTTGGTTTGAGCTAAATTTAAAGCCCAACCAGTGAACCGAAGGGTCTGGCGGTGGCACCGCCCAGCACCCGAGAGCTGGGCGGTGGCACCGCCAGTCCACTATTAGTGTCTGACACTGACAAGCGGTGGCACCGCCACTGACAGGCGGTGGCATCGCCAACATCGGGAACCAAAGAGAATTCAAATTTTGGAGCCCAAATTTGAATCCTCTTGAGGCCTATAAATACCCCTCAAATCTCAGCTGAGATTACAACTTTTTTAAAAGCAATTGATTAAGAGAAAGGTCTTAGAAAAGTCTTAGCAAGTCTTGTTTTCAATTTGCTAGTGTTCACCTCCTTCTTTCTTGCTGAAAATCTGTAAGAGAGTGAACCGCTTGTAAAAAGTTTTAAGAGGGGTATTTACCCTTCCCCTTCAAGAGATTTGCTAGTGGAAGGTGGGAGCCTCATCGAAGAGGGGCCTCGCAAGTGGATGTAGGTCATTTGACCGAACCACTTTAAAATTGGCGTGATCTCTGGTTTGCATTTACTTATTGTCATTTATATTACTGCAAACCATTTTCACATTAATGCTCTACTTCTTTGTCTCCTTCTTACGTATCCCTTCAAGTTAAAACGCAATCGAAACAGTTTCAAACGAAACGTTGCTTTTATCGTACGAAGTTTCCGAAAGTGTTTAAATCGTCAAAAGTTTATCGTACTTTACCGCTGCACTAATTCACCCCCCCCCCCCCCCCCCATCTTAGTGCCGCTCCGATCCTAACAATTGGTATCAGAGCAAGGCTCACTCTCATATTTGGTTTGATACCCAAGAGAGATGGCTTACTTCGGCATACATGAGGGTCATTCTATCACACGTCCACCCTTGTTTAACGAGTCGGATTATACTTATTGGAAGACTCGTATGAGGATCTTCCTCATTTCCATGGATTTTGAGCTTTGGACTATTGTTGAAAACGGATTTCAAAAATCTTCTCTTCCGATGTGCGAATGGAATGAATCAGAGAAGAAGGTTTTTGCTTTAAACGCAAAGGCTATGAATGCCTTGTTTTGTGCACTAGACAAAAATGAATTTAATCGTGTTTCAATTTGTGATTCGGCTTTTGATATTTGGAGAACTCTTGAGGTCACTCATGAAGGTACTAGTTGAGTGAAAGGGTCCAAAATCAACATCCTTATGCACTCTTATGAACTTTTCCGAATGAAACCAAGTGAGTCCATCGGAGACATGTACACCCGGTTCACGGATGTCATCAATGGACTCAAAGCTCTTGGTAAAGATTTTACTAACTTTGAACTAGTAACTAAAATCTTAAGATTCCTCCCTAAAAGTTGGGATCCAAAAGTTACGGCAATTCAAGAGGCCAAAGACCTTAAAACATTCTCTCTTGAAGAACTTATTAGGTCTCTAATGACCTACGAAATGACATGTCAAGCTCATGACGAGCTCGAGAACCCCCTTCCAAAAAACAGGAAGGATATGGCACTCACATCATAAGAAGACCACTTGAAAGGAACATCAAGTGATGAGGACAGTGACAATGACATTACACTTTTGACTCAAAAATTTAAAAAATATTTAAGAAAGAACAAATTTAAAAATAATACAAAAAATAAATTCGAACATAAGAAGGACCAAGTGATTTGCTATGAGTGCAAAAAACTGGGGCACTACAAGAACGATTGTCCTCAAGCCAAAAAGAGAACATCAAAGAAGAAGGAGCTCAAGGCAACGTGGGATGATTCAAGTGCGTCCGAAGAAGAGGAGTCCAACACCGAGCAAGTTGCTCATTACGCCCTAATGGCCATCGGAGAAGAGGTAATGGATTTAATTGATGCAGATTTACCTTATCATGAATTATTAAATGCTTTCCATGAGCTATTTGATGAATATAAGACAATTAGTAGAAAATACAAATTGCTAAAAAAGGAGCATGATAGTCTCACTTGTGATATCGATAAATTAAAAACTGAATATCATGATAGTTTAGCTCCATGTATAAAATGCGATGATCTAGAATCTCTCTAAAAGGATAACTTACTACTTAAGGATACCTTAAAGAAATTCGAGGTTGATAGAAAATCTTTGAACATGATCCTTACAAATAAGGGTCACGTTCCTAAAAGAAGTGGAATCGGATTTGTGAGAAGTCCTCACCAAAATCCAACCACCTTCATTAAAGGCCCAGTCTTACATGTTCGGCACCAAAGCAATTGCAACTTTTATTACAAATATGGACGTAAAACTTATAAATGTCCATTCAAGAAAATTAGTCCAAACAAACTAATTTGGGTTCCTAAAGGAACCATGATCAATTCTATGCAATATGATGAACAAGTTAAATCAGTTTTTAAGGCACCCAAAAGAAAATGGGTACCTAAAAATAATCCCTTCTTGTAGAAACATACACCATCACAAGCTAGGAGCAAGAGATGGTATCTAGATAGTGGATGCTCAAGACATATGACTGGAGATCCATCTCATTTCTCTATGCTCACTAGCAAAGAAGAAGGGTACGTCACCTTCGGAGACAACAACCAAGGCAAAATCATTGGCAAGGGAACCATAGGTAACAAATTAAAATTTTCTATTGATGATGTCTTACTAGTTGATGGATTGAAACATAATCTCTTGAGTGTTAGTCAATTATGTGATAAAGGTTATATCGTTAGATTTGAATTAAATGTGTGTATTATTGAAAAACCAAATCATAACATAACTATGATTGCATTAAAACAAAATAATGTCTACACTATCAACCTTGATGAACTAAGTAATGAAATGTGCTTCTCAGATTTAAATGATGTCGCTTGGCTTTGGCATAGGAGACTAGGCCATGCAAGCATGAAACTAATATCTAAGATCTCATCTAGAGAATTAGTACGAGGAATTCCAAATATAAAGTTTATTAAGGACAAAGTATGCGATGCATGTCAACTAGGTAAACGAATAAAAACTAGTTTCAAACCAAAAACTCAAATTAGCACCACTAGACCATTACAATTGATTCATTTGGACTTATTTGGACCAATTGACACGACAAGTCTAGGAGGAAGCAAATATGCATTTGTAATTATGGATGACTATACTAGATACACTTGGACATATTTCTTAGCTCACAAAAGTGATTGTTTCAAGTGTTTCTCTAAATTTTGTAAACTCACCCAAAACGAAAAAGGTTTCATGATTTCATCAATTCAAAGTGATCACGGTGGCGAATTTCAAAACCGTGACTTTCAAAATTTTTGTGAAGTTAATGGATACAATCACAACTTCTCCACTCCGAGGAATCCCCAACAAAATGTAGTAGTTGAAAGAAAAAATAGAAACCTACAAGAAATGGCAAGAATGATGTTAAATGAACATAGTTTACCTAAGTATTTTTGGGCCGAAGCCGTAAATACGGCTTGCTACATCATGAATAGAGTCCTAATAAGACCATCCCTATCAAAAACTCCCTATGAATTATGGAATAACAAAAAACCAAATATTTCTTATTTTAAAGTTTTCGATTGTAAATGCTTTATTTTGAATGAAAGGGATGCCTTAGGAAAATTTGATGCTAAATCCGATGAAGGCATCTTTCTTGGTTACTCTTTCGTTTCTAAGGCTTTTTGGGTTTTTAACAAAAGAACCTTAGTAATAGAAGAGTCTATTCATGTTGTTTTTATTGAAATTTCTAATTTAAAGAAAAATGATTTTGATGATGATCTTGGTTTTGATAATTTAAATTTAAATGAACCCCCTCCTCAAAATAGCAACTTGGATGGACCTTCTTCCGAAATTCCCTTACCCAAGGAATGGAAGTATATAGATACTCATCCAAAGGAGCTAATTATAGGAGATACATCAAAAGGGGTTCAAACTCGTTCCTCTTTCAAGAATTTTTGTGCTAACGCCGCTTTCTTTTCTCAAATCGAACCTAAATGCATTGATAAGGCTATAAAAGATGATTTTTGGGTTATTGCAATGCAATAGGAATTGAATCAATTTGAGAGGAATAAGGTATGGAACCTTGTTCCTAGACCTAGTGACCATTTAGTCATTGGTACTAAATGGGTCTTTAGAAACAAGCAAGACGAAAATGGTATCGTGGTTAGAAACAAGGCTAGATTAGTGGCCAAAGGTTTCAACCAAGACGAAGGTATCGATTACGAAGAAACCTTTGCTCCCGTGGCTCGATTAGAAGCCATAAGGATGCTCCTTGCCTATGCTAGTAGTAATAATTTTAAACTATTTCAAATGGATGTCAAAAGTGCTTTCTTGAATGGTTTTATTTCCGAAGAAGTATATATGTCGAACAACCTCTCAGATTTGAAAATTCTCTTCTTCCTAACCATGTATTCAAATTGACTAAGGCTCTCTATGGCTTGAAACAAGCTCCTAGAGCTTGGTATGAAAGGCTTAGTTCCTTTCTTATTTTAAATAATTTTACCAAAGGTAAGGTTGATACTACATTATTTATCAAACATTTTGAAAATAATTTTCTTATTGTGCAAATTTATGTTGACGATATTATTTTTGGCTCTTCAGATGAATCATTATGTGAATCATTTGCCAAATATATGAGTCATGAATTTGAAATGAGTTTAATGGGTGAATTAACTTTCTTTTTAGGATTACAAATCAAACAACTTAGTGATGGTATATTTCTTAACCAATCTAAATATACATTAGAATTATTAAAATGATTTAAAATGGATAATTCAAAAGCAATAAACACCCCTATGAGTATTGCGACTAAGTTAGATATGGATGAAAATAGTGAAAATTTCGATAAAAAAATATATAGGGGAATGATAAGTAGTCTACTCTACCTCACCGCAACTAGACCGGATATTATGTTTAGTGTAGGACTTTGGACTAGGTTTCAATCAAATCCTAAATTATCTCATCTTAAAAGTGTTAAAAGAATATTTAGGTATCTTAAAGGAACTCCAAATCTAGGATTGTGGTATCCAAAATCTGAAAAATTCGATTTAATAGCTTATGCAGATGTTGATTTTGGCGGATGCAGGATAGATAGAAAAAGTACATCCGGAACATGCCAATTTTTAGGACATGCACTTGTTTCTTGGACTTCCAAGAAACAAAATTCAGTTGCACTATCTACGGCGGAAGCCGAATACATTGCTGCAAGTGCATGCTGTGCATAAGTTGTTTGGATGAAAAATACATTAGAAGACTATGGAATTCACTTCAAAAATGTTCCCATAAAATGTGATAATACTAGTGTCATATGTCTTACTAAAAATCCAATTCAGTACTCTAGAACTAAGCACATCGACGTTAGGCATCATTTCATACGCGATCATGTCCTTAACAATAATGTTGTTCTAGAATTCATTGACACAAAGCATCAATTAGCAGATATATTTACAAAAGCTTTGAATGAAGACCAATTTGAATTCATTAAAAGGGAATTAGGTATGTTAAATTGTCCCTAAGAATAGACTTGTTTGAATGGATTTTCCGTAAAGTTTTTTTTTATCCTCTCTCCGTTCCTCGGTGAATTTGATCCTTCTCTTTCGATTCTAAATGACACATTAAATTACCTTATCCTATCTTGAGTCAAACACCGCTCCCATCTGATCAAGATTTATGATATTTTGTGAATCTCGAAATTGATTTTAATGGCTTGATTATGAGTTTCAAGTTGACGATTTGAATTTGAATGAGTTTGTATTCGAATTATGATCTTGACTTATTGGAGTTACTACTTGAATTTTTTTTTTTTTTATCACAATCTCTTCCTTGTACACCTACAATTTTTGTTATTTATAGAAAGAAGAGATTTGATAAAATGGATGAATGCTGAATTTTCCTTTAAGATGAACTCTGCGTAAATATTTTATCATACTTAATTTTGAATGATAAATTTTTGTATGATCAATGTTGAATTCCTGATGTTAAAATCACAAATTATGTGCTTCAAGTCTCATTCCCTTTTTGTTGATGACAAAGGGGGAGAAGTGATGACTAAGTGATGACGTATACCATTTTGATAGCATCACTTAATGAAAATGTCTTATGCGCATCAATAACATGACTTATATGAATTACAAGAGCTTGTACAATACAAATATCTTATATGCCTTGCAAAATTCCTTGCAAAATCCTTGAGAATATCACAAGATTGATTGATCATATTGAAAGCATGCCTTACATCTATATCATGAAATTCATGTTGAAAATCTTTATCTCCTGTTGTAGTAAAAATCGTCCCTTATCATTTGACTTATGATTTTCATCGAAGTTTCGTATTTACTATTGCTTAATGAGAATAACGATAAGTTCTACGGTTAGAACTTATCAGTTTATGCTTGAATTCAATGGGATGGAATTCAAGTGTTTTTATCTTCTCATAATATGGCATATAGATAGGGGGAGTCATATTTAACTCCGTCATCAATTGGTTATCATCATAAAAAAGGGGGAGATTGTTGAATCTCGGATTTTGATGATAAAATCAATTGATGGGTTAATTGATCTAATTCATATTATTGTGTTAAGTATGCAGGATTAACTATGATAACCAGAAAACATAAAGCAAGAATACCGGAGTCAAGTTCAATGGACGTTTAAGAGATCGAAGAATCGCCGGAGATGTTGCCGGAACCAACCGAGAAGAAATCGGGAACCTTTCAGAATTTTTGAAAGTTCACCGAAGAGATTGTCGGAGGTTCGCGGAGATCACCGAGAAGGCTCGGCTACTCGTTAAAGTCATCACAAGATCGGGAGCTTGCTGGGAGTCCGTCGGAAAGCTCGCTGGAACAAGACTCAACGTTCACGGTTGAAAACTTGCTTATGATGTTTTTAGTTATGTAGTTCACTTGTAATTAGGATTAGGATTAAGAGATAATCCTATATCCTGGTTAGGGGCCAACTGGGCCCAAAATTAGACTTGGTTTGGGCTAAATTTAAAGCCCAACCAGTGAACCAAAGGGTCTGGCGGTGGCACCGCCAGACTGGGCGGTTGCACCGCCCAGCACCTGAGAGCTAGGCGGTGGCACCGCTTGGCTGGGCGGTGGCACCGCCAGTCCATTGTCAGTGTCTAACACTAACAGGCGGTGGCACCGCCACTGATAGGCGGTGAGCATCGGGAACCAAAGAGAATTTAAATTTTGGAGCCCAAATTTGAATCCTCTTGAGGCCTATAAATACCCCTCAAATCTCAGTTGAGATTACAACTTTTTTAGAAGCAATTGATTGAGAGAAAGGTCTTAGAAAAGTCTTAGCAAGTCTTGTTTTCAATTTGCTAGTGTTCACCTCCTTCTTTTTTGCTGAAAATCTGTAAGAGAGTGAACCGCTTGTAAAAAGTTGTAAGAGAGGTATTTACCCTTCCCCTTCAAGAGATTTGCTAGTGGAAGGTGGGAGCCTCATCGAAGAGGGGCCTCGCAAGTATATGTAGGTCATTTGACCGAACCACTTTAAAATCGGCGTGATCTATAGTTTGCATTTACGTATTGTCATTTATATTACTGCAAACCATTTACACTTTAATACTCTACTTCTTTGTCTACTTCTTACGTATCCCTTCAAGTTAAAACACAATCGAAACGGTTTCAAATGAAACATTGCTTTTATCGTACGAAGTTTCCGAAAGTGTTTAAATCGTCAAAAGTTTATCGTACTTTACCGCTGCACTAATTCACCCCCCCCCCCTCTTAGTGCCGCTCTGATTCTAACAGCATGTACATCTATGTATGAATTTCTTGATAGTCTTTTGATGATAGATGTGATATTATGATGTGTTTGGTCTTGACGGCTTCATGACGAAACTTATATTTCGATTTTAAAATGATACATGTTTTCACAAAAGACTTGAATACCCTCTCATGAAATCAATTGTATGAAATGGAAATGAATTTTCTATCCTATTGAAATTAATGAATTTATTTTACCTTTCCGTCTTAAATGTTGACACTTGTTTTATTAAAGGTAAAGGCATGCTTATAAGAAGCAAATCATATGAATAGAAATTTATAAAAACGAAATACTATCCTCTATCTTATCGACTTTTCAATAAATCTATGCTTGTCATGTATGAATTTATTGAATGTGATTTTGAGGATGATTTCGGATTTCACAAATGCTTGATTCATACTTATGACATGAGACACATTTTAAATATGAATTATGTTCAATGCTTCAATCATATTATATCTCCCTTAATTCATTTTGTTCTCCTAGATTTATTTACCAAAGAGGAGAATCTTCCGAAAATGAAATGATACAAATGAATCACTTGTCGATATGTCTTTTTGAAATATCTTTTTAATGTGATGTTGATAATTTGAGATGCCTATTGAAATTCATGACATGAGATAATTGAATCCTTGACTTACTTTGGCTTGAAATAGATGTTTAAAATCTTGCTTGATGAGTTGTTTTATAAGATTTTGCCTTTACGTCTTGAACTTTCATGCTTATCTTGATTTGACATATAATGACTAAGGCATGCTTAGATGAAAAAGAATCACTTAAAAAATACTTTTCCCATCTGATCGAGATTAATGATTTCATGATATTTTGTGAATCTCGAAATTGATTTTGATGACTTGATTATGAATTTCAAGTTAACGATTTGATTTGAATGAGTTTTATCTAAATCATAATATTGATCTTGCAAAATTGGAATCACAAATAATATCTTTTGGTATTCATGAATTGATACTCACAATATGAAAGTATTGGTATTCATGACTTGAATTTGATTGAAACATTGCATGCTTAAATTAATCATTCTCCTATGTTTCAAAAATTCTTTAAATGCCTTATGTGATGATTGAAAATTAATTTGCTTTATGATGAATCATGAATCATGACTTGATCTATGATATTGAAATATTTTAATCATGATCCTTGGTTGTATAATTCTTTTGCTCTATTAAAAAGATTTATCGAATGAATCATGTCCTTGAATTTTCTTGATATCATGACATGATTTTGTAATATGGCTTATATAATGATTAAATTTTTTAGCCATTGGTTTCTCCCTTCTTTTTGATAATGATAAAAGGGGAGTTAGTTTACTAGCCTGCATATTTCAAAGGAAGGAAAATTTGATAGCTCGATCATTTCATTGAAAGAACTTGCTATCATGAACACTACCAATGAATTGCAAATCCTGCAATCTAAAGAGAAGCAAAGAATTGCTATCTCGAAAGAAGCAAAAAATGCAAAACTTAGAAAACTTGCAATATAATTGCTCTTACCATGCTTTGTATCAAAAATAGGTTGATATCCTTAAATGCATCGTATTAAATTTTTTAGTGTATTACAATGTATCACATGTATCGCAAATTAAAAATTTTGAGACTATTGTCATATCATGTTTAACAATTGATATCTTTCATTGATATGATAAATTATCAATCTCATGATGCATCGCATAATGATATCATGATTTGCGATTGTATCATGTGATCCTTGGTGAATTTTCACATTGATATCCTTCATGAAATGATTTCTTTGCATTATTGTCTTGTATGCATCATGTGATGATTGAAATATTGATTGATGTAAAGTTGATGTAAAAGTCTAAATCATTGGTTCCTCTCCTTCTTTTTGACATTGACAAAGGGGGAGAAAGTTATTGCTAGCTTGCACACTTGAATGAAGAAATTTGCTATATCAAACATCATAAATATTGTTACTTGCAAAGAAAAGCAAAGTGTAATTTTGCACAAAAATTCAAGTGTTGAATTGCCATGATTGAACTTAAGAATCTTGGTATGCTTTTGTACTTATATGTTGTGATGAAAATCTAGCTTCATGTTATAAAAACTTGAATATATTTTAAAATAGCTAGAGCTACTTCTCCTTTTTGTTGATGACATAGGGGGAGAAGTATATTGATGACTTCATGCATTGAATTGAATATTTTATATATATTTGCATGATGGTTTAAATGTTTTTCATAATATGTGATGAATGTTACTTAGATTTGGGATAATCCAAGTATTCTATCAATGGCATATTGATAGGGGGAGTTTGGTTAAACTCCGGGGAGTTAAGGTTAACTCCGTTAGTCATCAATTAGTTGTCATCACCAAAAAGGGGAAGATTATTGAATCTCAGATTTTGATGATGAAACTAATTGATTATGTTTTTATGTTTAACTGCATTTTGAGTGATGCAGGTCTACTCGATCAGGATTAGACAGTTAACGCAGGAGGAATTGACGTTACGCTGGAGGAGATCACGTTAGGATATTCGATGGCAGAAGGCTTCGGACGTCGGGCATCGGGCCAAGAGCGGAATTGCGCCAAGGATATCGGGGTTGCGGAGGTCAACTGCCGATTGGGCAACAAGCCGCAAGAGAGGACGATGTGCTGAAGAATCGGACGAAGCGCCAACCAATGATGTGCCGGGCAACAGAATGTCAATTCGCATTGTAATAATTGTCTAGATCGGAGTAGATTTTTGGCTTGTGTGTGCAGGATTAACTATGATAACGATGAAGACATAAAGCGAAATAAAGTGTCGGAGTCAAGCGCGAAGGATCTGTTGTGAGTTCGAGAGTTCGACGAAAGTCCGAAGGTTCGTCAGGAATGCTGCCGGAACTAGCCGAGAATGAGTAGGGAGCTTGCCGAAGGGTTTTTCGAAAGCTCGCCGGAAGGTTCGTTGGAAGTTCGCGAAGCTCGCAAGAAAGATCGAAGCTTGCCGAAGAAGCTCATTGGAACTCACCAAGATCAAATCGTGAAGTCTAGGAGCTTGCCGGGAGTCCGTAGAATGGTTTCCGAGAGTTCGTCGGAAGACCGTCGGAAGTTCGCTGGAAGCTCGCCGAAAAAAGTCTTGACTTGCGGACTTTGTAATAGCTTAGAAAATGTCTTTAAATTCGTAGTTAGCACATTAATTAGGGTTAGGATTAGGTGTTAATCCTATAACTCAAGTAGGGGCCAATTGGGCCCGAGTTCGGACTGGTTTGGGCCAAGTTTGGAGCCCAACCAGTGAGCTGAAATAGTGTAGGCGGTGGCACCGCCTAGAACCTGAGAGCCAGGTGGTGGCACCGCCCAGCACCTGAGAGCCAAGCGGTGGCACCGCTTGGCTGGGCGGTGGCACCGCCAGTACACTATCAGTGTCAGACACTGATAGGCAGTGGCACCGCCAGCATCGGGAACCAAAGAGAATTCAAATTTTGGAGCCCAAATTTGAATCCTCTTGAGGCCTATAAATACCCCTCAATTCTCAGCTGAGATTACAACTTTTTAAGAAGCTATTGATTGAGAGAAAGGTCTTAGAAAAGTCTTAGCAAGTCTTGTTTTCAATTTGCTAGAGTGTTCACCTCCTTCTTTCTTGCTGAAAGTTTGTAAGAGTGTGAACCGCTTGTAAAAAATTGTAAGAGGGGTATTTGCCCTTCCCCTTCAAGAGATTTGCTAGTGGAAGGTGGGAGCCTCATCGAAGAGGGCCTCGCAAGTGGATGTAGGTCATTTGACCGAACCACTTTAAAATCGGCGTGATCTCTGGTTTGCATCTTATTATTGCTATTTACATTACTGCAAACCTTCTTACGTGCTTTATTTCCTCATTACCTTTGCTGCATACCTTTACGAACACACGTTCAAGTTAAGCTTTTCAAGTTCGGTTTTTATCGTATCAAAAGATTTGTCAAAACCAAAATTTTAATCTGCTACACTAATTCACCCCCCCCCCCCCCCCTCTTAGTGCCGCTCCGATCCTAACATGAAGTACATTGATGACTCCACTCTTGCTTAGTGTTACATGTTGGGCTCTCTAACTCCTGAGTTACAGAGACAACATGAAAAGATGGATGCCAGATCCATACTGTTAGGAAAAGAGTTGGCACTAAGAGTGGTGAATTAGTGCAATGGTAAAAATTATGTCGGTTCAAAACTTCGTTGTAATTAAATCTATTTCCGATGAAAAATTGTTTCATAAAGGTATTAACTTTGAAATCGTATGGAAGAGCATAGTGGATGTAAAGCAAGTAAAGTGGTTTGCAGTAAAGTAAATTCAACAAGAGAAACACAAACCAGATTTTTATAGTGGTTCAATCGTCGTGACCTACATCCACTCTGTCGATTCCTCTTCCATCGAGGCCACCGGCATCCACTATCGATCTTCCTTTAATAGGCAAAGATCAACCTTCTTCTTACACCCCTCTTCTCCTTTTCAGAAGATAACCTTTACAAGCACTCACTCATCCTAAACAGAATTCTAAACTTAGACTAGAGGAGGGGATTTCTCAAGTGATTGCAACCGCATTTCTTCACTTTTAAACTCTCTGTACTTGTATTTTAACCAGGGATGCGAGGGGTATTTATAGGCCTCAAGTTGATTCAAACTTGTAGCCTAAAAACATCTCATCCTGGGTTTCTTGGGTCCGGGCGGTACCACCGCCAGTGTTAGTCTGACACTGACACTACGCTGGACGATACCACCACCCAGTCTAGCAGTACCATTGCCTGGCACTGTGCCACTGGGTGGTACCACTGATTGGCACCCTACTAAGGGCGATACCACCGCCTGACATAGTCTCGAAGATTATGCCATGATGATGCCACTTCTTGGGTCACTGTTTGGGCCTTTCATTGGGCCCAACACAGTCCTTACATGGGCCCAACTAGTCCCTAATTGGGTTGGCCCAAATCCAATCCCAATTACGTGCTAACTACGAATTCTAAGACATTTCCTAAGCTAAACAAGTCCATTAGTCTAGTTTCTTCCGGCGAGCTTCTAGCGAACTTCCGACGATCTCTCGGCAATGTTCCAACGGACTCCCGGCAAGCTCCTGGACTTCACGATGATCTTCTTGGTGAGTTCCGACGAGCTTCTTTGGCAAGCTCTGAGACTTCTCGGTTGGTTCCTACAAAACTTCTGACAAATATTCAGACTTCCGATGAACTCTCGAACTCCCAACGAAATCACGTTTTTGACTCCAGGACTTCATTTTGCTTTATGTCTTACTGTCGTAGTTAATCCTGGACATGTAAAAACATACTTTGATCTAGATAATTATTACTAAGCTTTGTTCGGCATGTCATTGGTCCATCGATGCTTCGTCCGATTCTTCGACGCATCGTCCTCTCTTGCGGCCTATTGCCCAATCATCCAATTGACTCCGCAACTCCGATATCCTTGGCGCAATATCCACTCTTTTTGACTCGATGCCCGAATCCATGGCCCGAAGCCTTCTGTCGATACGTGGACCGATCCTCCGGCTCGACGTCCAATCTTATGATTTGTTCCACCGGCCCAACATGATTCTTCCTGCTTTAATTGTCTCATCCTGATCGAAGCATCCTGCGTCACTAAAAATGCAAATCAAATTATAAACACTTAATTAGTTTTATCATCAAAATACGAGATTCAACAATCTCCCCCTTTTTGATGATGACAACCAATTAATGACGGAGTTAGCCTTAACTCCCCCTATCAATATGCCATATTGATAGAATCTTGAATTCAAGCTGACTTCAAGTCATTGCAAATTTCATCATGAATATTTACAATACGTCATCATGCATAACATGATCATACTTCTCCCCCTTTGTCATCAACAAAAAGGAGAAGTGTAACTTTCTAGTATTTGAGATATTCAAATTTAAATCATTGCATAATAAACATAATTTCTAATTTTATCATTATGCAAGCTAGCAATAATTAAAGATGTGCAAGTTAGCATGTTTTGCTTCTTGAGATATGCAAGATAGCACTTCTTGGTGATGTTCAATAAAGCAAGTTCTACATCATGCAAGCTAGTGAATCTTACAACATTTTAGAATATGCAAGCTAGCAAATTTTTACATTATTTTAAAGTATACAAGCTATCAAATTTTACACATATAAAAATTAGTAAAATTTTACATCTTTTGAGATATGCAAGATAGACTTTTTGCCTCTTCTTGAAATGTGTAACTTAGCAAACATTGCTTCTCTTAAGATTTGCAAGATAGTACTTCTAGCTTCTCTTTTGAGATTAGCAAGTTAGCAAGTTTGTCTCTTTTCGTGATGTGCACGTTAGAAATTCTTTCTCCCCCTTTGTCATTGGCAAAAAGAGGGGAAAAATATAATTTTATAATTCTTTTCCCATTATAGCAATTTTCATATCATGACAAAGGTAAAGTATCAATCTTATATGTGTATCATTATATTTTCAAATTAAAACATGCATAATTCCAAAACCTTACATTTATATCCTTACTTCATGCATGACACAAATAAATCAATCACTATGGGCATATCATACATGATATTCAAGCATTCATGATACATCATTTTGGAAACAAATCATGGCATTTCAAATCATGATGGTATATAAATGTCAAATTATATTACATCCTATCATGCATGATCATAACTTCTCATTTGTTTGCATCAATATAAATTCATGAGTATTTCATGCATAATTTCATATCATCATAAAAAATATCAAGAGATTTTTGGTGATGAGATATACAAATCATAAAGACAAAATATGAATATCAAGAGACATATTATGATTCTTTTTGGATAACTAAAATAGTGAAAAGAAAGAATCATAGTAGACAATCTTGATTTATAAAAAGAATTTTCAAGTTATAATTCCGAGAAATCAAGAGAAATCATGATTCATTTTAACAAGTCTCCTCTTAAATAAATAATGAAAAGAATTCTTAGGAAATCAAGATATAGATAAAATTCATTCAATCTTGTAGGAGAACAAGATATTAATTCATGCATATAAAATCTCTCAATTCATTATGAATCATAAAAATTGTAATTCCGAAAAATCATGATTCATTTAAGAAAATCTCCTCTTAAGAAAATACTAAGTAGAATCGTAGGAGAACGATTAATGAAAAATCTTGATTAATAATAAATCTTAATTTGTAAATATCAAGGAATCAAGATCGATAAAAATTTATTCAAATTTGAATCATCAAATCATGAAAAACACTTTCATAGCTCCAGAGATTCAAAATGATATAAATAGATTTATCAATCTCTTATTCAAAACTCAATAAGATAGAAAACAAATTTAGAGAAAAATATTTTCCTCTTTATAGTTGTTTCAATTCATGTAATTTATTTTATATGAGCATGCCTTTGTCATTTATACCAAACAAAAATATGCATCATTTTTCAACACAAAAAAAGCCACTTTTATTACGGTAAAAAAAATCAATAATCCATAAATCACAAAAATTATTATGTATAATTTCGAAAGATAAACTTATTAAGCATTATTATCAAACATGGTTTCATAAATCATAGAGCATTTCCAATCAAAATCGAGAAACAATATGGAAATCAACATGATACACATTATTTCTTCTTGAAAAACATACATATTATCATTAGATTTAAATCTAACATTTTATTCCATTAACATAAAACATGTAATTTTCATTATCATTTTCAAAATTACTAACATAATTAGCATGATCCTATTTTATTTTTACATTTTATTACATCATTAACCATATAATTTTTAAAAAGAAATTTATATAATTTTTTTAAATTTAAATTAAAAACAACTCATAAAGAATATCAAGTAATTTCAAAGTAAACTAAGGGAGTTTCATTTGAGTTGTTTACCTTATTGTAGAAAGTCATTAAGGCATAGTTTGCCACCTCGCCTTTATTTTTCTCCTCGTCTTTGGATGAGCTTGATTCGTCCAAAGTCATCATCTTCTTCTTTTTAAGTTCATTTTTAATTTTTGATTTTTGTTTTAAAAATTTCATGAGGAGTTCAAGTTCACCATCACTTAAGCTTATGCTCGAGTGGTCTTCAATTGTTCTAAGTCCGAAATCCTTCCTGTTCTTTGGAAGGTGGTTCTTAAGTTCATCATGTTCAACATGTGTCATAAAACTCATTTCATAGGTCTTTAAAGACCCTATTAATTCTTCGAGTGGTAAATGATTCAAGTTTTTTGATTCTTGAATAACCGTTACTTTTGAATCCCAAGTTTTATAAAGTGAGCGTAAAACTTTATTCATAAGTTCAAGATTCGAAAAACATTTGCCAAGAGCTTTTAAACTATTGACGACATCTGTAAAGTGGGTGTACATGTCAACAATAGTTTTGCTCGGCTTCATTTGAAAAAGTTCAAAATCATGCAATAAAAGATTGACTTTAGACTCTTTAACTCTATTCATGCCTTCGTGTGTGATTTCGAGAATGTGCTAAATATCAAAAGCCGTTTCGCACAAAGAAACCCAATTGAATTTGATTTTGTCTAAGACACAAAATAAAGCATTCATAACTCTAGCATTTAGAGAAAACGTCTTCTTTTCTAAATAATTCCAAGCATTCATTAGAAGAGAAGACCTTTGAAATCTGTTTTCGACCATATTCTATAAATTTAAATCAATAGAAAGCAAGAAAACTCTCATTCGAGTTTTCCAATAAGTGTAGTCCGTCCCATTGAAAAAGGGAGGATAAATGAGAGAAAGTCCCTCTTGAAAGCCGAAAAGAGGCATTTCTCTTGGGTGTTAAACCAAATAAGAAATAACGAGACTCTGATACTAACTGTTAGGAAAAGAGTCGGCACTAAAGGGGGCGGGGGTGAATTAATGCAGTGGTAAAAATTTTGTCAGTTCAAAACTTCGTTGCGATTAAATCTGTTTCCGATAAAAAATCGTTTTGTAAATGTATTAACTTTGAAAGCTTACGAAAGAGCATAGTGAATGTAAAGCAAGTAAAGTGTTTTGCAATAAAGTAAATTGCATAAGAGAAATGCAAACCAGATTTTTATAGTGGTTCGGTCGTTGTGACCTACATCCACTCTACCGATTCTTCTTCTATCGAGGCCATCGGCATCCACTATCGATCTTCCTTTAATAGGCAAAGATCAACCTTCTTCTTACACCTCTCTTCTCCTTTTCACAGGTTTAGGAGACAACCTTTATAAGCACTCACTCCTCCTAGACTAGAGGAGGAGATTTCTCAAGTGATTGCAACAACGTTTCATCACTTTTAAACTCTTTATGCTTGTATTTTAACTAGGGATAAGAGGGGTATTTATAGGCCTCAAGTTGATTCAAACTTGGAGCCTAAAAACATCTCATCCCGGGTGTCCTAGGTTCGGGCGGTACCACCGCCTATGCTGGGCGGTACCACCGCCAGTGTCAGTCTGACACTGACACTGCACTAGGCGATACCACCACCCAGACTAGTGGTACCATCGCCTGACACAGTCTCAAAGACTGTGCCACGACGGTGTCACTTCTTATGTCATTGTTTGGGCTTTTCATTGGGCCCAACACAGTCCTTACATGGGCTCAACTGGTCCCTAATTGGGTTGGCCTAAATCCAATCTCAATTATATGCTAACTACTAATTCTAAGATATTTCCTAAGCTAAACAAGTCTATTAGTCTAGTTTCTTCTAACGATCTTCCGACGAACTTCCGATGATATCTCAGCAATGTTCCAGCGGACTCTTGGCAAGCTCATGGACTTCATGACGATCTTCTTGGTGAGTTCGGATGAGCTTCTCTAGCAAGCTCCGAGACTTCTCGGCTGGTTCCTACAGAACTTCCGACGAACGTCCGAACTTCTGACGAACTCTCGAACTCCCAATGAAATCGCGTTCTTGACTCCGGGACTTCATTTTGCTTTATGCCTTGCTATCGTAGTTAATCCTGCATATGTAAAAATATATTTCGATCTAGACAATTATTACTAAGCTTGAATCATGTTGTCCGGCATGTCATTAGTCCATCGACGCTTCGTCCGATTCTTCGACGTATCGTCCTCTCTTACGGCCTATTGGCCAATCATTCAGTTGACTCTGCAACTCTGATATGCTTGGCACAATATCCGCTCTTCTTGGCCTGATGCCCAAATCCATGGCTCGAAGCCTTCTATCGATATGTCGATCGATCCTCCGGCTCGACGTCCAATCTTCTGACATGTTCCACCGGCCCAACACGATTCTTCCTGGTTTAATTGTCTCATCCTAATCGAAGCATCCTACGTCACTAAAAACGTAGATCAAATCATAAACACTTAATTGATTTCATCATCAAAATATGAGATTTAACACATACTACTACATGTCCATAAACTATTTGAGGAACAGGGAAGGACTCAGCAATATGAGATATCCAAGAGCCTCTTTCGAGCTAGGATGACTGAGGGGACACCGGTTCAGAACCATGTCCTAAAAATAATTGAGTGGATAGAGAAACTCAGGTCTAGGAATGGTCCTAGATGATAACTTGTGTGTGGACATTGTGCTTCAGTCCCTACCAGATTCATTTTCATAGTTCATAATAAATTTTAATATGAACAAGCTTGAGGTAACTCTCCCGAAGCTCCTCAATATGTTGAGGGAGGCAGAGAGCACTATTAAGAAAGAGAAGCCAGTTCTCTACACTAGTGAGGCCAGAAAGAAAAGGAAAGCAAAAAAATCCCTTGAGAAAAGCAAGGGCAAGGATAAGGGCAGACCAGGTAAAGCCAAGGTAGGTAAGAAAGACCCGACAAAGGATAAAGGCCAGTGCTTCCACCGTGGCAAAGATGGGCATTGGAAGAGAAACTACAAAGAGTACCTTGCAGAAAGGGTGAAACAGAAGCTTGGAGAAGCTTCAGGTACATTCATGATCAGTTTTCATTTGTAAGACTCTTATGATAACACATGAGTATTGGATACCAGTAGTGCTTATCATATTTGCAATTCGTTAGAGGTTCTGGCAAGGCCTAGAAGATTGATTAGTGAGAGGCGAGATAGACCTCAAGATGGGTAATGGAGCTATTATTGTATTAGATATATGTTATTTTGTTCCTTCTATTATCAAAAATATTATCTTCATTTCATATTTGACAATTAGTGGATATAAATTAGTTTTTGAGAACAATAGTTATTCAATATTATTAGATAATGAGATAATCACGAAAGAAACATTGCATAATGGTTTGTTTATACTAGACACTACTCCACAAATCATGAATATAAGTGTGTCTAAGAGGAAACAAGATAAGGTGAACAGTGCATATTTGTGGCATTGTAGGCTAGGTCACATCCATGAGGGAATGATTCAAAAATTGCTAAAGGATAGATATCTAGATCCATTCGACTATAAGTCATATGTAACTTACGAGCCTTGGCTTCATAGAAAAATGTCCAACTCTCCATTTAGTGGAACTGGAGAGAGAGCCACTAAGCTACTCGAACTCATACATAGTGATGTATGTGGACCCATGTCAACTCATGCCATTGGTGGTTACTCCTACTTTATTACCTTCACTAATGATTTCTCAAGGTATGGATATGTGTACTTAATGAAGTATAAGTCCGAGACCTTTGAGAAATTCATAGAGTATAAGAATGAAATAGAGAACTAGACTAGAAAGTGTATCAAGACTCTTCGATTAGATCGAGGAGGTGAGTACTTAAGTACAGAGTTTATCTAGTTCCAAAAGGACTATGAGATTCTATCCCAATGGATAGCTCCTTATACACATCAGCTCAAAAGTATGTCTGAAAGGAAGAATCGTACGCTATTAGACATGGTACAATCTATGATGAGTTTCGTTGACCTACTCATCTCATTCTAGGGATATACTTGTGGGAGGCATACCCGCTGTTGGGAAATCATTGGGGGCGACATCATATGCGCAGCGGAAGAACAAGAAAACAAAAATCCCCGATTCCCAAAAAGATGTTCGTCGTCGTGCGAAGATTGGTGCGCAAAAATCCGCAAAACACAAAACTGCGTATAGAGATTGTGTTACCTAGGGAGATCGTATATCCCTGTTTCCTTGCAGATCCTTAGGAGAGGGTGAAGGAGGTCAAGCGTCCTCCTCTCTAGCGGTGATCCACACAGTAGGGTTGCGACGACGCTCCTCAAAACTCCAAGCCTGCTCTGAGGTGGAGAGGGAGAGGAGAATAGGAAAGGCAAGCAAAGACTCTAGCCTATGAGGCTGTGAATCCCTCCTAGTTATAGAGATCCCGTGTCAAACCCTAATGGGTCCTTCCCTAGTGGGTATTGGATCTGCATCCAATAAGACAAGGGCTCCGTCAGATATCTTATATCCGAACCTCTACTCATCGCAATGCCTACCATATGTGTGTGACCCTCTAGGCCCAATATCGAGCTGGCCATGAGTCATACCTGTCAGAACTCCTTCTAACTGAGTGAATTATTATCTCTGTAATAATTCACTCGACTCATCGACTACGGACGTACTAGGCCACTACGCCGTAGTCCCCAGACGATACAGGGGAATCCAATCCATTGGACATGTCTGTCCTCAGTTACCATGTACCTATAGTCCCTCATCCATCTAATATCCCAGAGACCGTATATCGAGCATGGTGCTGTCAGACCCATACGGTTTCTACTCGAGTCTCGCTCTAATCGGATTCTCCCGGAGAACTCTTTCTCTCTCAACCCGAATGACCCTAGCCAGGGATTTGTCTGAGCAAGAACACATAGGATATTCCTCTCATGACGCCGAGAGTGGATGATCCTCTATTGACACTCAATAGCCCTCGTAAGGTCGACTACCACTCCCAATAACCAGCTGTACTAGATCTGGGGACAGCCAAACCTATAAGTCTGGTATTAAAGAGTGGAGCACTCATACAGGACATCCTTAGTGTCTCAAGTCTAAGGACCAGATACACCACTAGGACTACGGAATCGCTGTCTGACAATAAGGCATCATCAACCATCCAGCATTCCGTAAGCGGATCAATCAGTGAACTCATTCTCCAATGAGCACCTGTTCTGTATCCCTAGTGTCCCTACACGAGCAGCTATGAGACCAGCTGCATCCATCATATGGACGGGTATACAGCACACCAGTCTATCCGGTTATCACGATGTCCCTCTCGAGTAACCTATGACCGGGATTATTTAGGATATGTGTTTAAAGGTGAATCGATCTCATTATCGTGATCTCATCACGATCCGATTCCCATTGCACAAATCCAAGGACATCACAATATATGTATGCATTTATGCAATAGTTATAAAGTGATATACGCCAAAATATAATAAGCAAAAAGATTATGTATCAAGTCACACGTGTCATCACTCACGTGATTGGCTTGCTGGGCACCTATGACTAGCAATCTCCCACTTGACCTAAAACCAATCACCTATGTGTCTGATCCCCATCAGACTCCTGTGACGCTCAAAGACAATTTGAGACAACGGCTTTGTCAGTGGATCTGCAATGTTATCTTCGGATGGAACTCTTTCCACTGCTACATCTCCTCGGGTTACGATCTCTCTGATAAGTTGGAACCTCCTCAGAACACTTCTGATGAGACCCGGGTTCCCTAATTTGAGTAATCACCCCATAGTTGTCGCAATAAGGGAAGTCGACTTGTCGCTATCTGTATCGACTCCCAAATCTGTGATGAACTTCTTCACCCAGACTCCCTCCTTTGCTGCATCTAATGCAGCAATGTACTCCGCCTCTATGGTCGAGTCAGTAGTGGTATCTTGCTTGGAACTCTTCCAACACACTGCTCCTCCATTCAAGGTGTACACAAACCCTGAATTCGACTTGCTATCATCGACATCAGACTGAAAACTTGAGTCAGTGAAGCCTTCAACCTTAAGGTTATTACCTCCATATACTAGTAAAAGATCCTTAGTCCTTCTCAAGTACTTAAGGATACACTTTACTACTTTCCAGTGCTCCAAGCCTGGATCCGCCTGATACCTGCTCGTGACACTCAGAGCATGCGCTATATCAGACCTAGTACATAGCATGGCATACATGATATACCATATTGCTGAGGCATAAGGTATCATATCCATGTTCGCCCTTTCTTAGAATTTTCAATGCCAAACATTTTGACAATGGTTTCTATGTACCTGGACTGGGACAAGCCAAGCATCCTCTTGGATCTATCTCTATAGATTCTAATCCCTAAGATATAGGATGCTTCCCCTAAGTCCTTTATGGAGAAGTGTCTAGATAACCAAGTCTTTACTGTGGATAGCATTCCTACATCATTCCCAATGATGAGGATGTCATCCACATATAACACCAAAAAGGTGATAGCGCTCACACTTACCTTTCTGTATACACAAGGCTCATCTTCGTTCTTAACGAAGTCATAAGATCTGATTGCCTCATCAAATCTTATGTTCCAACTTCGGGAAGCTTGCTTTAGTCCATAAATGGATCTAAGCAACCTACACACCTTATCTGGGCAGTTCTTGGACACGAATCCCTCAGGTTGCATCATATACACTTCCTCCTCGAGGTTCCCATTGAGGAATGCGGTTTTCACATCCATCTGCCAGATCTCATAATCATAGTGTGCTGCAATAGCCAATAGAATTCTGATGGATTTTAGCATTGCTATGGGTGAGAAGGTTTCGTCGTAGTCAACACCTTGCCTTTGACGATACCCTTTAGCCACTAGTCTTGCTTTATAGGTCTCTACCTTTCCATCTACTCCGATCTTTTTCTTAAATATCCATTTGCAACCGATGGGTACAATACCTTCGGGCGCATCAACTAGGTTTCAAACCTTATTGGAGTACATAGAATCCATCTCAGAATTCATGGCTTCTTGCCACTTCCCGGAGTCTATACTCATAATAGCCTCCTCGTAGGTCTGAGGATCAATATCCTCAGCATCCTCTCCTCTAATATGTCCAACATATCTCTCAGGAGGATGAGATACTCTATCAGACCTGCGTAAAGTTGAAACTTGTGTATTAGGTTCCTGAACAGACTCGGGCTGTAGAGTGGTGCTTGAGCTTGGTTCTCTAACTTCGCTCAACTCTATCATTCTCCCACTGTCTCCGCCAAGAATGTGTTCCTTCTCAAGGAACACTGCTCTCTTAGCTACAAAGACCTTTTTGTCCTCGAGATGATAGAAATAATACCCACAAGTTTCCTTGGGGTATCCCATAAATATGCATCGCTCTGTCCTTGATTCTAACTTATCGGGGTTGTGTCTTTTAACGTGGGCAGGGCAGCCCCAAATCTTAACAACCTTAAGATCAGGCTTCTTCCCTTTCCATATCTCATATGGTGTAGACACTACCGACTTAGTTGGAACTCTGTTCAGAAGGTAAGCTGCAGTTTCTAGGGCATATCCCCAAAATGAGATGGGTAGGTCAGCGAAACTTATCATAGACCGTACCATATCTAATAATGTACGATTTCTCCTTTCAGAGACACCATTGAGCTGAGGTGTATAAGGAGGTGTCCATTGGGATAATATCCCATGGTCCTTGAGGAACTGAGTAAACTCTGTACTTAAGTACTCACATCCTCGATCTGATCGAAGAGTTTTGATACTCTTTCCAGTCTGGTTCTCCACCTCATTCTTATACTCTCCGAATTTCTCAAAGGCCTCGGACTTGTACTTCATTAAGTACACATATCCATACCTTGAGAAATCATCAGTAAATGTAATGAAGTAGGAGTAACCTCCAATGGCATGAGTTGACATGGGTCCACATACATCACTATGTATGAGTTCCAACAACTCAGTGGCTCTCTCTCCAGTTCCACTAAATGGAGAGTTGGTCAATTTTTCACGAATGCAAGGCTCACAATTTGCACAAGACATATAGTCGAATGGATCTAGATATCCATCATTTAGCAACTTTTGAATTCTTCTTTCATGGATGTGACCTAGCCTACAATGCCACAGGTATGCACTGTTCAACTCATCTCGTTTCCTTTTGGACACATTTACATTCATGATATGTAGAGTGGTGTCTAACATAAATAAAACATTATGCATTGTTCCTTTCGTGATGATCTTATCATCTAATAATATCGAACAACCATTGATCTCAAAAACAAATTTATATCCACTAACTGTTAAACATGAAATGGAGATAATGTTTTTGATAATAGAAGGAACAAAATAACATGCATCTAATGTAGGGCGACCTCGCCAACAGCTAATACAGCAACTTTTGCTCCATTACCCATCTTGAGGTCCATCTCGCCTCTCTCTAGTCTCCTAGGCCTTGCCAGAACCTGCAACGAATTGCATATATGATAAGCACTACCGGTATCCAATACCCATGTGTTATCATAAGAGTCTGATAAATAGAGACTGATCATGAATGTACCTGAAGCTTCATCAAGCTTTTGTTTCGCCCTTTCTGCAAGGTACTCTTTGCAGTTTCTCTTCTAGTGCCCATATTTACCACAATGGAAGCACTGGCCCTTGTCCTTTGTTGGGTCTTTCTTAGCAACATTTGCTTTACCTTGTTTGCCCTTGCCCTTTCCCTTCTTAAGGGACCTTTCTGCTTTCCTTTTCTTTCTGGTCTCACCAGTGTAGAGAACTGGCTTCTCTTTCTTAATAGTACTCTCTGCCTCCCTCAACATATTGAGGAGCTTTGGGAGAGTCACCTCAAGCTTGTTCATATTAAAATTCATTATGAACTGTGAAAAGGAATCTGGTAGGGACTGAAGCACAATGTCCACACACAAGTTATCCTCTAGGACCATTCCTAGACCTGTGAGTTTCTCTATCCACTCAATCATCTTTAGGACATGGTTCTGAACCGGTGTCCCCTCAGTCATCCTAGCGCGGAAAAGGCTCTTGGATATCTCATATCGTTGAGTCCTTCCCTGTTCCTCAAACAATTTGCGGACATGTAGGAGAATGGATCTGGCATCCATCTTTTCATGTTGTCTCTGTAACTCTGGAGTCATAGAGCCCAACATATAGCACTGAGCAAGAGTGGAGTCATCAATGTACTTCACGTAGCGAGCGATCTCATCCTCGCTTGCCCCTTCTTCGGGCGTAGGCATCACTGTATCAAGGACGTACACGATTTTCTCCGCTGTGAGAACAATTCTCAAGTTACGGAGCCAATCCGTATAATTTGGACCAGTGAGGCGGTTGACATCAAGTATGCCACGTAAGGGATTTGAAAGCGACATTTTCTGAAAATAAAGATGTAGCAGAAATGAATAACATGCAGATTTTGCAAGAAATAAACTATCAAGATATGGACTTCTATCTTAATATGCTCCCACTATTTTACTAACGAGTCATGCGACACCCTCAGCACGTGAAACGGAAGTCTCCGGCAGACTTCTAGTGGGGATCAGGATCCAATCAGCGTCTTAGTGTAACCTCGAGGGACTCGACCAATCACACTAAGCCTAAAAGGTAGGCAACTCTTGCCGATCACAACTCCTTGTGATTCCCGTCCTGTTCGGCCTCCGAATCACCATGGTCTCGAGGGACTCGACCAACCATGATACTCGGTTAAGTCAACACCTTCGTTACAAGATGAGTCTGATTTGATGATATACCCTCGAGGGACTCGACCAAGCATACCATGTCCTCAGGTCACCGATGACATCTCTATGTTGTAAGCAAGATAGCGAATCGTGATATAGGTGAGTCTCGAGGGACTCGACCAACTCAACCTACACCGGGATTCGGTTCCTACTCATAACAATGGAAGGCCACGTGGGTCAATCTAATTGCCTCACGTTTACCAACTTAATATTATCGAGAGATGTTTCTATAATTTGGTCTCCTAATATGACATGTCACACATATACATATTTAATATATATCTACATCGCATGCAAATATATATACATATCTAGTATGTGTATAAGCAATCACACCAGATGATCATGGACCACAACCTAATATGATTAGGCCCGAGCCAGTAGGCCTAATCACTCACATCAAGATCTATGTGTGCAACGGTGCATCTCCATGCCCTGTGATCGTCCATCTCGTCCTCGTCGGTTTCGTCGACATCTTGATGCATCTCCATGCATCACGATCGTCCGTCTCGTGGGTCCCGCTATCGCATCCACGCTCCCGCTGCGCCTCCTCATATGATTACAACTTAATCATAGGCACGCAGGCCTGACAATAAACGAGAAATATAATGGAGGTTCGCAGACCTCAATAATAATAATCACAAGAACACACATCACACGGTACATGATCATCCGTCCACACATCATACATCACATGTATAAATAATCATCATCATGTAGGACTACTAGATAATAATAAAAATAATAATCAACTAAACCTTTTAATTAATTAATATTTTTCTGAAATTAGGGACATGTAGGGAATTTCTCAATTCCTAAGGGTATTTTCGTGATTTGGATAAAAGACAGAAACTGGAATTTCTCAAATTCCGAGGGGCAAAACTATCTTTTGCACAGAAAACCCTAATACCCTTTCCCCTTTTCGCTGCTGCCGCCGCCGCCACCCTACCGGCGGCGGCCTGTGCGGCGGGGCGAGGGCACTGCCCTCGCCTGCAGGCGGCACGCTCGCTGGCGGCGCTACCGCTGCAGGTGGGCTCCCCTTTCGGGCGTCGCTGCCTCCGCAGGCGGTGCTGTCCCGCCGGGCGGCCGCCCTTGTGGGGGGTTTTTCGCCCGCGGGAGCAGTGGCGGCAGGCGCCGCTGCCCTGCGGCGCCTCTGCCCGTGGGCTGCCAGCCCCGCCAGCAGCAAGCCTGCTGCAAGCAGACCGCCGGTCGGCTGCTGCAGGCACAGCGCTTGCGCATGCGCCGGCGCTGTGCTGCTTGCCTTCGGCTGCGCTACACGCACGCAGATCGAGGGCAGCAACTATTGCTGCCCTTTCTCGCTAAACACAACACACGCAGTTCAAAACCAATCATTCGCACGAACAACCTGGCTCTGATACCACTGTTGGGAAATCATTGGGGGCGACATCATATGCGCAGCGGAAGAACAAGAAAACAAAAATCCCCGATTCCCAAAAAGATGTTTGTCGTCTTGCGAAGATTGGTGCGCAAAAATCCGCAAAACACAAAACTGCATATAGAGATTATGTTACCTAGGGAGATCGTATATCCCTGTTTCCTTGCAGATCCTTAGGAGAGGGTGAAGGAGGTCAAGCGTCCTCCTCTCTAGCGGTGATCCACACAGTAGGGTTGCGACGACGCTCCTCAAAACTCCAGGCCTGCTCTGAGGTGGAGAGGGAGAGGAGAATAGGAAAGACAAGCAAAGACTCTAGCCTATGAGGCTGTGAATCCCTCCTATTTATAGAGATCCCGTGTCAAACCCTAATGGGTCCTTCCCTAGTGGGTATTGGATCTGCATCCAATAAGACAAGGGCTCCGTCGGATATCTCATATCCGAACCTCTACTCATCGCAATGCCTACCATATGTGTGTGACCCTCTAGGCCCAATATCGAGCTGGCCATGAGTCATACCTGTCAGAACTCCTTCTAACTGAGTGAATTATTATCTCTGTAATAATTCACTCGACTCATCGACTACGGACGTACTAGGCCACTACGCCGTAGTCCCCAGACGATACAGGGGAATCCAATCCATTGGACCTGTCTGTCCTCAGTTACCATGTACCTATAGTCCCTCATCCATCTAATATCCCAGAGACCGTATATCGAGCATGGTGCTGTCAGACCCATACAGTTTCTACTCGAGTCTCGCTCTAATCGCATTCTCCCGGAGAACTCTTTCTCTCTCAACCCGAATGACCCTGGCTAGGGATTTGTCTGAGCAAGAACACATAGGATATTCCTCTCATGATGCCGAGAGTGGATGATCCTCTATTGACACTCAATAGCCCTCGTAAGTTCGACTACCACTCCCAATAACCAGCTGTACTAGATCTGGGGACAGCCAAACCTATAAGTCTGGTATCAAAGAGTGGAGCACTCATACAGGACATCCTTGGTGTCTCAAGTCTAAGGACAAGATACACCACTAGGACTACGGAATCGCTGTCTGACAATAAGGCATCATCAACCATCCAGCATTCCGTAAGCGGATCAATCAGTGAACTCATTCTCCAATGAGCACCTGTACTGTATCCCTAGTGTCCCTACACGAGCAGCTATGAGACAAGCTGCATCCATCATATGGACGGGTATACAGCACACCAGTCTATCCGGTTATCACGATGTCCCTCTCGAGTAACCTATGACCGTGATTATTTAGGATATGTGTTTAAAGGTGAATCGATCTCATTATCGTGATCTCATCACGATCTGATTCCCATTGCACAAATCCAAGGACATCACAATATATGTATGCATTTATGCAATAGTTATAAAGTGATATACGCCAAAATATAATAAGCAAAAAGATTATGTATCAAGTCACACGTGCCATCACTCACGTGATTGGCTTGCTGGGCACCTATGACTAGCACTCGCGGGCGGTGCCGCCGTTGTAGTTGTGCGCACCAGCCCCTACGAGCGATTCTGCCTACGGGGTTGTTTCTACAGCCGTTGCCCTCGTGGGGGCTGCTCCCTCAGCAACCGCCCTCGCGGGTCACTCACCCGCGGGCGAGCGTCGCTATGGGTGAGCGTCGCTGTGGGCGTTATGCCCACTAGCGGCGACAGCGAGTGCCAACGCCACCCCTTGCACATCGCAGGCGGCTCTACCTGTGGGTGGCTTGTCGCCTGTGACTGCAACTGTGCACAGGAACAATTGCTGCATGTAGGAGGCCTGCTTGCGGGCGCCACCCTTGCGACAACCGCTGCAGACGACTTGCTTGCACGAAGATGGCAGGCTGCCATCTTCGAGCGTAGCAAGGGCAGCAATAGTTGTTGCCCTTCCTCACTTATTGCGTCAATAATTTTGACGTCAAAAGCATTGCATAAACACAACACATGTAGTTCAAAACTAATCTTTCACACAAACAATCTAGCTCTAATACCACTATTAGGAAATCTTAGGGGCGACATCACATGCACAGCGGAAGAACAAAAAATAAAATCCTCAATTTCCCAAATATTTGTTCGTCATTATGCGAAGATTGGTGCACAAAAATCCATAAAACTTAAAACTATGTATAGAGTAGATTGTGTTACCTAGGGAGATCGTATATCCTTGAATCCTTACAAATCTCTAGGAGAGGGTGAAGGAGGTCAAGCGCCCTCCTCTCTAGTGGTGATCCACACAGCAGGGCTACGACGATGCTCCTTAAAACTCCAGGCCTGCTTTGAGGTGGAGAGGGGGAGGAGAATAAGAAAGGCAAGCAAAAGCTTTAGCCTATGAACCACCGAATCCCTCCTATTTACAGAGGTCCCTTTTAACTTAACCTTAATGGATCCTCCCCTATTGGGTATTGGATCTTCATCGAACTACCCAAGCCTCTTAGATTAGTCTATCTCTATCCAATAATTTCTCATGGGCTTTTATTGGATCTTGTTCATGGGATCCAATAATTCAAGGGCTTATTGAATATCCAATAAGATAGGGGCTCCGACGAATATTTCATATCTGAACCTCTACTCATCGCAACGCCTATCATATGTGTGTGACTCTCTAGGCCCAATATCGAGCTGGCCATGAGTCATACCTGTTAGAACTCCTTCTGGCTCAATGAATTATTATCTCTATAATAATTCACTCAACTCATCGATTGCGGACGTACTAGGCCACTACGCCGTAGTCCCAAATGATACAGGGGAATCCAATCTATTGGACCTGTCAGTCCTCAATTACCATGTACCTATAGTCCCTCATCCATCTAATATTTGAGAGATCATATACCGAGCATGGTGTTGTTAGACCCATACGGTTTCTACTCGAGTCTTGCTCTAATTGGATTTTCCCGGAGAACTCTTTCTCTCTTAATCCGAATGACCCTAGCCAAGGATTTGTCTGAGCAAGAACACATGGGATATTTTTTTCATGACATTAAGAGTGGATGATCCTCTATCGACACTCAATCGCCCTCGTAAGGTTGACTACCACTCCCGATGACTAGCTGTACTAGATCTGGGATATCCAAACCTATAAGTCTGGTATCAAAGAATAGAACACTCATACAGGACATCCTTGGTGTCTTAAGTCTAAGGACCAGATACACCATTGGGACTACGAATTCATTGTTTGACAATAAGGTATCATCAACCATCCAGCATTCTGTAGGCGGATCAATCAGTGAACTCATTCTCCAATTAGCACTTGTACTGTATCTCTAGTATCCCCACACGATCAGCTATGAGACTAGCTGCATCAATCATATGGATGGGTATATAGCACACTAGTCTGTTCAGTTATCTCGATGTCCCTCTCGAGTAACCTATGACCGGGATTATTTAGGATATATGTTTAAAGGTGAATCAATCTTATTATCATGATCTCATCACGATCTGATTCCCATTGCATAGATCCAAGGACATCATAATATATAAATGCATATATACAATAGTCAATATAAAATGATAAATGATAAAATATAATAAGCAAAAGGATTGTGTGTCAAGTCACACGTGTCATCACTCATATGATTGGCTTGCTAGGCACCTATTATTATTATCTAGTAGTCCTATATAATGATGATGTGTACATATGATGTATGATGTAGATAGATGATCATTAACCATATGATGTGTGTATATGTGATGTAATTATTATTATTATTATTGAGGCCTGCAAGTATCTATTTTTCTTATTTATTGTTAGACCTATATGTCTATGATTAAATTGTAATCACAAGAAGGCACAGTGGGAGCATGGAAGCGATAGGGAACCCACGAGATGGACGATTGTAATGAATGGAGATTCGTCGAGATGGTAACACAATCGATAATCACGAGATAAACAATCACAAGATATGGACATACATCACTGCACACTATGGGCCAAATTTATGTTGTTTGGGAATACAAATTCTATACAACTTACTCGACTAAACAACCAATCGGTCTTTTCTCAACATCTTGTGGGACCAGTTCGTCAGCGCGAGAAAATTCAAGATTCGGAAAAACATCGAACCTATCAAAGAAAACAATAAACTGAGGGGAAGATAAAGGAAGACTCGACCTCGCGATGGGATTCTCTCTCCTCGAAGGCGATCCAATCATGTCATCCATCTCCAGACTACTCTCGTGGCGTAGATCAGACGAACATTGTTAGGATCAAGAGTACTAAGGGGGGGGGGGGGGAGGGGGGTGAATTAGTGCAGTGGAAAACTTTCGACGATTAAAACTGCATTCGTACGATAAAAGCGATTTTGGTAAGAAAACCGATTTGTAAATCACTTTAACTTGTCATCAAGCGAGATGCAGTTAAAGCAAATATATAGAGGTAGTTTGCAGTTAAGATAGACAACAGAATGTAATAGCAAACTAAAATATGATGCTCGTATGATAAAACTGATTTCCGTCTTAACGCCGATTCAGAAAATACTTAACTATGAAACACGTTCGTAAATGAGCAGAAGGCAGTAAGCTACTTAGGAGGTTTACAGTAAAGATAAGATGCTCAAAGTAAATACAAATCAAGATTTAGAGTGGTTCGGTTAATCTTGACCTACATCCATTTTTGGCTTCCTCCACCGACGAGGTCACCGACGTCCACTAGAGGCCTTCCTTCAATAGGCAAAGGCCAACTACCCTTTTACAGTTTCACTCCTTTTGACGGGCTTAGGAGAAATCCCTTGCAAACTTTTCTCTCCTCTCTTGAAAGATCAAAACTTGGAAGAAAAGAGGGAGGAGAACTTCTAGCCTTTACAACACTTTTGAGCTATAAAAATCACAGAGTAAGATTGGATTTTCGATGCCCTTTCATGCAGGAAAGGGTGGGGTATATATAGGCCCCAAACTGGTTTGAATTTGGAGCTCAAAAATATCTTTTCCCAGATTTCTAGGGTCCTGGCGATACTACCTCCTGACTAGGGCGGTACAACTGTCTGACAGAGCTCGGAGACCGAGCTCTGGCGATGCCACAGCCTGACAGGGGCAGTTGCACCGCCCAGTCTCGCTCGGAGACTAAGCCCAAATAGTGCCACTACCTGATTGGGGCAGTTACACTGCTTGGGGCAGTTACACTGCTTGGTAGAGCTCGGAGACCGAGCTCAAGCAGTTCCACCGCCTGTTAAGGGCGGTTGCACCGCCCAGCCTAGCTCAAAGACTGAGCCCTGGGCGGTGCCACCGCCGACCCAAGCGGTGCCACCGTTGGCCAAGAAATCTGGGTTCGAATGGGCTGATCCATTCGACCCAATTTGGGTCTGTTAAGGGCCCAATTGCCCCCAGATTAAGTCAATGGGATTACTTCCCATTCTTAACTTAATCTACATGCTAACTATGATATTTCTTAAGACATTTACTGCAACTTGCTCCGGTGCGTCAATCGCTTCTTCCGACGAGCTTCCAGCGAACTTCCGGCGAACATCCGATAAATCTTTAGCGATGCTTCGGCGGACTTCCGGCAAACTCCTGGACTTGCGATGATCCACTTGGCGAGTTCTAACGAGCTTCTTTGGCAAGCTCCTGGACTTCTCGAATTTGTTCCCACAGAACCTCCGATGATCGTCCGAATTTCCATCGAACTCTCGAACCCCCAACGTGATTATGGTCTTGACTCCGGGGCAACTCCTGCTACATGTCTTACTTCCATCGTAGTTAATCCTGCACACTTATCTCAACATATGGATTGTATAACAAATGACAATTGACTTCATCATCAAAATCCGAGATTCAACAATCTCTCCCTTTTTGATGATGACAATCAATTGATAACGGAGTTAACCTTAACTCCCCCTATCTATATGTCATACTTGAGATAAGTCATTCTTGAATTCAAAGCCTTTGAATTCAAGAGATTTATTGATAAGTTAAAATTATTTATCCTTATCAATACTCCCATCATGATTCCTATCATGATGTATTTCTCTGAAAATGATGTCAAGGCTTGACATCCATTTTCAGGTTTTACATTTCAAATGTGAAAGATAGCAATCGTAGCAATTCATCATATGGTAAGATATCAACATGTAAAATTATGATGCAAGTTCTTGATATCTTAACATGATGCAAACATGGCATAATGCAAATATGGCAATCATAGTTATCATCAATTCATATATTTTCGATGATGCAAGCATGACATAATCATAGCATCAATACTCATACTATCAATTCATATATCTCTCCCCCTTTGTCATCAACAAAAAGGAGAACGATATAAGCAAATTTTAAGTATAAGTGCAGAAATTATTCATGTCATAACTAGGTTCATGTCATTTTCCAATAATAAGATACCAATTATGCAAACATCTCAAGGAAAACATGACATGGAGATAGCTTTGAATACTTCTTCCTTTTTATTTGTTATTATCTTTTTGCATGAAGGAGGAAGGCTATTTGTGATACCAGCTATTTGTGAGTTTACTTTGAATGAAGTTAAAATCGATGAGAGATTAAATCATACTTCAATTTTATAAGGATCAAGATATGTATATGAAACAAATCCTTGCAAGTAAAAACACTATCATCTATATTTCAAGAAGGAATTTACAAGCAGGAATCATTTCATCAAATTCATTTCTCAAAAAAAATATTTTTCACATGATAAGTGTAGAAAGATGCATTTGCTAGTTGATTCCAAATTGCAAAAGTCAATGATGTGAATCCAAAACTTAATATGACATTTGTTTATTAAGTCTGGAAGAAAATAATGTATCGAGAAAATCCGATTGTTAGGATTAAGAAGATCCGAAAATAAAATTTAACACTTTCATGCATTCGGACAAAAAAGATAAAACATGCTTATTATCATGGAAACTTTTGTATCCAAAACACATAATTTCCAACATGTAATTAAGGTATGTAATTGTATAAAATCATCATGGCAATTAAGTGATTTGATTATTAAATCAAAAAAAGATCCGAAAAATAATCTTAACAAGTTTATGCATTCGGATATATTAACATTCCTAATTCTCTTCTAATGAAATCAAATTGTTCTTCACTTAGAGGTTTTGTAAAAATATCAGCTAGTTGATGCTTAGTATCAATGAACTCTATGATTACATCATGATTAGTGACATGATCTCGTATAAAGTGATGTCTAATATCAATATGTTTTGTTCTTGAGTGTTGAATGGGATTCTTTATTAAACATATTGCACTTGTGTTATCATATTTAATGGGAATATTTTTAAGATGGACTTTATAATCTTCTAAGGTGTTTTTCATCCACACAACTTGTGCACAGTATGCACTAGCTGCAATATACTCAGCTTTGGTTGTTGATAGTGCAACCGAGTTTTGTTTCTTAGATGACCAGGAAACAAGGGAATGTCCCAAAAATTGACATGAACCTGATGTGCTTTTTCTATCTAATCTACACCTAGCAAAATCCGCATCAGCATATGCAATTAACTCAAAATTCTCGGATTTTGGATACCATAATCCTAGATTTGTGGTACCTTTAAGATATCTAAGTATTCTTTTAACTACTTTAAGATAAGATATCTTAGGGTTCGATTGAAATCTAGCACAGAGTCCTACATTGAACATGATATCTGGTCTAGTTGCAGTGAGGTAAAATAAACTTCCTATCATACCCCTATAAGTTTTTTGATCGAAGCTTTCTCCACTTTCATCAACTTGTAACTTAGTGGAGGTGCTCATAGGAGTGTTAATAGCTTTTGAGCTATTCATATTAAATTTTTTTAGCAGATCTAAGGCATATTTAGTTTGACTAATAAAGATGTCATTGCTTAGTTGCTTAATTTATAAGCCTAAGAAAAAGGTTAATTCTCCCATCAAACTCATTTCAAATTTGAGACTCATAGTTTCAGCAAAAGATTCACAAAGAGATTCATTCGTAGAACCGAAGATAATATCATCAACATAAATCTGAACAATGAGAAAATTAATTTTTAAATTTTTGATAAACAATGTAGTATCGACCTTAATTTAGTTTGACTAAGGCATATTTAGTTTGACTAATAAAGATGTCATTGCTTAGTTGCTTAATTTATAAGCCTAAGAAAAAGGTTAATTCTCCCATCAAACTCATTTCAAATTTGAGACTCATAGTTTCAGCAAAAGATTCACAAAGAGATTCATTCGTAGAACCGAAGATAATATCATCAACATAAATCTGAACAATGAGAAAATTAATTTTTAAATTTTTGATAAACAATGTAGTATCGACCTTGCCTTTTATGAAATTATTTTCAATAAGAAAAGTACTAAGTCTATCATACCAAGTCCTTGGGGCTTGTTTTAAACCATAGAGAGCTTTAGTTAATTTAAATACATAATTAGGGAGGCTATTATTTTCAAATACAGGAGGTTGTTCAACATAAACTTCTTAAGAAATAAAGCCATTAAGAAAAGCGCTTTTAACATCCATTTGAAACAACTTAAAATTATTATTACTAGCATAGGCAAGGAGCATCCTTATGGCTTCTAATCTAGCCACAGGAGCGAAGGTTTCTTCGTAATCGATACCTTCTTCTTGGTTGAAACCTTTGGCCACTAATCTAGCATTGTTTCTAACCACGATACTAGATTCATCTTGCTTGTTTCTAAAGACACATTTAGTACCAATAACTAAATGGTCATTTGGCCTACGAACAAGCTTCCACACCTCATTTCTCTTAAATTGATTTAACTCATCTTGCATTGTGATAATCCATGAATCATCTTTTATGGCTTTGTCAATACATTTAGGTTTAATTTGGGAGAGAAAAGTGGTGTTGGCACAAAAAATTTTAAGAGAAGAACGTGTTTGAACCCCCTTAGATATGTCTCCTAGGATTAGCTCCTTAGGATGAGTATCTACATACTTTCAATCCTTGGGTAAAGGTGTTTCGGAAGTGGATGCATCCAAGTTGCTAGTTGGAGAAGGAGTTTTATTTAAATTCAAAGAATCGAAATTAACATCATCATCAAAATCATTTTTCTTGATTTTGAAAATCTCATTGAAAACAACATGAATGGATTCTTCTATAATTAAAGTTCTTTTATTGAAGATACGAAAAGCTTTAGAAACCAAAAAATAACCAAGAAAAATTCCTTCATCAGATTTAGCATCAAATTTTCCTAATGCATCTTTTTCCTTCAAGATAAAACACTTACACCCAAAAACTTTAAAATATGAAACATTGGGTTTTTTATTATTCCACAACTCATAGGGAGTTTTGGTGAGTAAGGGTCTTACTAGAACTCTATTCAAAATATAGCATGTAGTGTTTATGGCTTCGGCCCAAAAATATTTGGGTAAGCTATGTTCATTCAACATGGTTCTTGTCATTTTTATAAATTTCCATTCTTTCTTTCTACTACTCCATTTTGTTGAGGATTTCTTGGAATAGAGAAGTTATGGTTGTATCCATTAGATTCACAAAATTCTTGGAAATCATGATTTCGAAATTCACCACCGTGATCACTTCGAATTGATGAAATCATAAAACTCTTTTCATTTTGAACAAGTTTACAAAACTTGGTGAAATATCTAAAGCATTCATTTTTGTGTTTCAAGAAATAAGTCCATGTGTATCTACTATTGTCATCTACAATGACGAAGGCATATTTGCTACCTTCTAGGCTTGATGTAGAGATTGGTCCGAACAAGTCCATATGGATCAATTGTAAGGGCCTAGAGGTGCTTATTTGATTCTTAGATTTGAAATTACCCTTAATTTATTTTCCTAATTGACAAGCATCACACACATTATCTTTGATGAACTTGATACGAGGAATTCCTCATACAAGTTCTTTGGATAATATTTGAGTGATTAGTTTCATGTTAGCATGACCTAATTTCCTATGCCAAAGCCAACCATCCTCATTCAAAATCGAGAAACACATTTCATTACAAAGATCATTGATGTCAATGATGTATATGTTATTCTATTTTAATGCAATCATAGATGTGTTTTTGTGTGGTTTTTCAATGATGCAAGCATTAGATTCAAATTTGACGATATATCCTTTATCACATAATTGACTAATGCTTAAGAGGTTATGTTTTAAACCATCAACTAACAAAACATCTTCAATAAAGAAGTTGGATTTGTTACCTATAGTTCCTTTGCCAATGATTTTACCCTTGTTGTTGTCTCCGAAGGTGATATAACCTTCGTCTATGCTAATGAGCTTAGAGAATTGAGATGGATCTCCGATCATATGCCTTGAGCATCCATTATCAAGATACCATCTCTTGCTCCTAGCTTGTGATGGTGTATATCTTTACAAGAAAGGATAATTTTTAGGTACCCATTTACTTTTGGGTGCCTCAAACACGAATCTATATTGTTTATTATGTTCTATAGAGTTTATCATGGTTCCTTTAGGAACCCAAATCAGTTTGTTCAAGCTAATTTTCTTGAATGGACAATAATCCGTTTTATGTCCATGTTTGTAACAAAAGTTGCATTTGCTTTGGTGCCGAACATGTAAGATAGGGCCTTTTATGAAGGTGGTTGGATTTTGGTGAGGACTTCTCACAAATCTGATTCCACTTCTTTTGGGAACTTGACCCTTATTTGTAAGGATCATGTTTAAAGACTTGCTACAAACCTCAAATTTTTTCAAGGTGTCCTTAAGTAGCAAGTTCTCTTTTTGGAGAGTTTCTATATCATGACATTTTATACATGGAGCTAAACTATCATGATATTCAGTTTTTAATTTATTAAAATTACTAATAAGACTATCATGCTCCTTTTTTAATAATTTATATTTTCTACTAATTATTTTGCATTCATCAAATAAGTCATGAAAGGCATTTAATAATTCATCAAATGATAAATATGCATCAATTAAATTTGTTACCTCCTCTCTGATGGCCATTAAGGCGTAATGAGCAACTTGCTTGGTGTTGGACTCCTCTTCTTCGGACGCGCTTGAGTTATCCCACGTTGCTTTGAGCGCCTTCTTCTTTGATGTTCTCTTCTTAGCTTGGGGACAATCACTTTTGTAGTGTCCCAGCTTTTTGCACTCGTAGCAAATAACTTGATCCTTTTTGGGTTCAAGTTTATTTTTTGTGTCACTTTTAAACTTGTTTCTCTTAATGAATTTTTTGAATTTCCTTGTTAGAAGTGCCAAGTCATCGTCATAGTCCTCATCACTTGAGTTTTCTCTTAAGTGGTCATCTAAAGTTCTAAGTGTCATATCCTTCCTGTTCTTTGGAAGGATGTCTTCTTGCTCTTCATAAGCCTTGCAAGTCATTTTATAGGTCATTAATGACCCGATTAGTTCTTCAAGAGGGAAGTTGTTTAAATCTTTAGCCTCTTGAATAGCAGTGATTTTAGGGTCCCAACTCTTAGGAATGGATCTTAGAATCTTACTTACGAGCTCAAAATCCGAAAAACTTTTGTTGAGTCCTTTTAGACCATTGATGACATCCGTGAAACAGGTGTACATGTCGCCAATAGTCTCGCTCGGTTTCATTCGGAAAAGTTCAAAAGAATGTATCAAAAGATTGATTTTTGACTCTTTCACTCTACTTGTGCCTTCGTGAGTCACTTCGAGTGTATGCCAAATATCAAACGTGATTTCACAAACTGAAACACGATTGAACTCATTTTTATCAAGCGCACAAAATAAGGCATTCATAGCCTTTGCATTAAGAGCGAAAGTCTTCTTCTCCGATTCATTCCAATCGATCATTGGAAGAGAAGACTTCGAAAATCCATTTTCGACAAGATTCCAAAGTTCAAAATCTATTGAAATAAGGAAGATCCTCATTCGGGTCTTCCAACAGGTGTAGTCCATCCCATTGAACATGGGTGGGCGTGTAATAGAGTGGCCTTCTTGGTTTCCAGCGTATGCCATCTCTCTTGGGTTTTAATCTGTTTGAGAGTTAACTCCGCTCTGATATCAATTGTTAGGATCAAGAGCACTAAGAGGGGGGGAGGGTGAATTAGTGCAGCGAAAAACTTTCGACGATTAAAACTGCATTCGTACGATAAAAGCGATTTTGGTAAGAAAGTCGATTCATAAATCACTTTAACTTGTGATCAAAAGAGATGTAGTTAAAGCAAATATATAGAGGCAGTTTGCAGTTAAGATAGACAACAGAATATAATAGCAAACTGAAATATGATGTTCGTACGATAAAATCGATTTCCGTCTTAACGCCGATTCGGAAAATACTTAACTATGAAACACGTTCGTAAATGAGCAGAAGGCAGTAAGCTACTGAGGAGGTTTGCAGTAAAGATAAAATGCTCAAAGTAAATGCAAACCGAGATTTAGAGTGGTTCGGTTAATCTTGACCTACATCCACTTTTGGCTTCCTCCACCGACGAGGTCACCAACGTTCACTAGAGGCCTTCCTTCAATAGGCGAAGGCCAACCACCCTTTTACAGTTTCACTCCTTTTGACGGGCTTAGGAGATAACCCTTACAAACTTTTCTCTCCTCTCTTGAAAGATCAAAACTTGGAAGAAAAGAGGGAGGAGAACTTCTAGCCTTTACAACACTTTTGAGCTCTAAAAATCACAGAGTAAGATTGGATTTTCGGTGCCCTTTCATACAGGAAAGGGTGAGGTATATATAGGCCCCAAACTGGTTTGCATTTGAAGCTCAAAAATATCTTTTCCTGAATTTTCGGGGTCCTGGCGGTACTACCTCCTGACTAAGGTGGTACAACCGCTTAACAGAGCTCGGAGACTGAGCTCTAGTAGTGCCACCGCCTGACAGGGGCGGTTGCATCGCCCAATCTCGCTCGGAGACTGAGCCCAAGCGGTGCTACTACCTGATTGGGGTGGTTGCACCGCTTGGTAGAGCTCGGAGATCGAGCTCAGGTAGTTCTACCACCTGTCAGGGGCAGTTGCACCGCCCAACCTAGCTCGGAGACTGAGCCCTGGGCGGTGCCACCGCTGGCCAAGAAATCTAGGTTCGAATGGGCTGATCCATTCGACCCAATTTGGGTCTATCAAAGGCCCAATTGCCCCCAGATTAAGTTAATAGGATCACCTCACATTCCTAACTTAATCTATATGCTAACTATGATATTTCTTAAGACATTTACTGTAATTTGCTCCGGTGCGTCAATCGCTTCTTCCGGCGAGCTTCCGGTGAACATCCGACGAATCTTCGGTGATGCTCTGATGGACTTTCGGCAAACTCCTGGACTTGCGACGATTCACTTGGGTAGTTCCGACGAGCTTCTTTGGCAAGCTCTTGGACTTCTCGAATTTGTTCCCGTAGAACCTCCGATGATCGTCTGGACTTCCGTCGAACTCTCGAACCCCCAACGTGATCATGGTCTTGACTCCGGCGTAACTCTTGCTGCATGTCTTACTTTGATCGTAATTAATCCTGCACACTTATCTCAACATATGGATTAGATAACAAATGACAATTGATTTTATCATCAAAATTCAAGATTCAACAAACATCTCATCGTTTGTGTCATCCATAGAATCAACCCAAATCTCTACAAGGTTACGTATAACTTTGTTAAAAAGAAAAGAACCTTGGAGAGTTGAGGGAGAACGTGTAAGGCATTTGGCCAAGGGAATTAGGAGGATATGTGGCTCTGTCCATCGACCTTTTGTCAATATATATATATATATATATATATATATATAATTAATGTGTCATGCACTCTCAAAATTAAAGTATTGACTATTTTTTGGGATAAATATTAATTAATATTTAAATACATTTACATCTTTACCTCTCATAACTCTCGTTTGCAATGATCTCTTTTCCAACTAAAAAACCGTATGTTCATTACTTCCACTATTATCGTCGTCATCATTATTCTTCCTTGAGTATAATGATAATGACCATATATATATATATATATAAACTTATAAACGATTAATACCTTTGTTCTCAAGTTTATCCGAGTCTCTAATTAAGTTTTGTAAACATATTTGCATGAATTGTATTAATTTATAAGATCCGGTTCACAAGTTTTCTAAATCATTTAGGATCCGAGTGAGAATATATATTATGAACCCAAAAATAAAGATCCATAGCTAATGTTTCGGGCCGGCTACCGGATTTATACACGTTATCGGATATAGATTTGGCATCGATTCCCCATCTAATATGATGGTCAATGGATCCATGCCCAAAATTAGGTTTCGGGTTATTGGATCCATTGACACCCAGTTCAGAACGCTCACGTATTCTTTAATTCTACCCGACTTGTACCTTACTTGCTATTGGACGCAAAGGTGGAGCTTAAATGCAGTCCAATCATAAGATTGTTCGTTGACTTTAAAGACCCTTCGATCGTGCCAATAAATAAGAACCTCAAAACCCTAAATTCATATTGTTTGCGAAACCCTAATCCCGAAGAGCTCTCTTGAGGACGGTGGTGGCACTCGACCTGCCAACCCAATCTCTCTTCTGAGCTCCGGAGCGCACCCAGATGGAGATCAATCTCGGGAAACTTCCCTTTGATCTCGACTTCCACCCTTCCTCTCCTCTCGTGGCGGCCGGTCTCATCAACGGTGATCTCCATCTGTGAGTTCTATCTCTTACGCTAAAGTCCTAACTCTTATCGGTGTTGATGACAGAATCAGCTAATTTTTATTGAATCCGTAATTGAAGGTACCGTTATGTCGCCGATTCACAACCTCAAAGGTACGTTATACAAGTTTCTGCCGTGTATTTGATCCATTAGTTCTGCATTTGAGGAACCTGCTCTGATTTAGTTGTCATCTTCTTCTTATGGGTTATCAATTGATAATTTTGCATTTATCGCAAGTTTTGCTTCGGTGGCCAAAAGATTGGTTTTTTTTTTTTTTTTTGAGATGGGCAAATTTTAGTTTTTTTGGGTATTTTGTATTTTTGTAGGTTGCTGGAAGTTCACGCTCACGATGAGTCCTGTAGAGCCACACGTTTTGTCGATTCAGGGCGTGGTATTGGTTCACATCAATCTCATAGTTGTAATGCTTTAATATGTTAATTGCTTTATCATGTTGTGTTCTTCTTTCTGTGCATTTTCAGTAATCCTGACGGCTTCTCCTGATTGCTCTATTCTTGCCACGGATGTCAGAACTGGAAAAGCCATTGCTCGTTTGGAAGAAGCTCATGGGTTAGCTAAATTGGTTGGCATGAGCACCTAGTTTGGTTTTTTGCTTGTCGTGCATGTTATGAAATAATCTATTCATCTGTTGTATTGTGAATAAAGGGATGCAATTAATCGCCTTGTCAACTTAACGGAGACAACAATTGCATCTGGTGATGATGAAGGTTACATAAAGGTTCTTTGTTTTCCTCTCTTATCATTGCTTATTAACCATAGAGCATTCAATTTGTTGCACCTCATTGTATCTTCACTAATGCTTTGCATTATACACCATGTGTGGTGATAGTAAACTTTGATATGTTTCAGTATATTATTTTCTTGGTTAAATATTGTAGGGAAGTTACCAAATAATCTGATATGTTACAATTCATCTGTTATGCTAGTGAAGTTTGTGATTGTCTACAGTATGTTGTGTTGGTTGTAAACATTCAAATCTATTTGCTTAAAATTATATCTGTTTGGATAGTGACTAAAATGCTTCTTGTGGATAATATTTTTTGAAAGTTGTCTATCGTTGTGCCCCAATTTGTGGTCTCAGAATCACTGGCACACCACTATATGTTTCTTATGTTTCAATTTTCAGGTCTGGGATACCCGACAACGTGTTTGTTGCAATACATTTCATGCCCATGAAGATTATATCTCAGATATTACTTTTGTCCCTGACACTATGCAACTTCTGGGAACAAGGTAGATCATGAATTTTGATGGATATGTTAATGTATTATGATTTATTGTGTTGACTATTGTTTTCATGCGTCTTTCTTCCCTCCAGTCTCAATTCCTTCATGGTCATGTTGTTTGATATGTGGTTGAATTATCTTAAACATTTTTTTTTTGTTATTCCTTGATGGTTTAGGAGTCATGTTTTACCTAAATTGAGCTGTTGATAGGAAGCATGTCTAGCTAAGAAAACTTCTCAGTTAGCTTTATCCTTTGACTGATATTATGGAACAAAATACAATTTGAACATACTTGGATGATGGAGTCGCATAAATTCACAAGAACTATAAAAACTGTGCAAGAAGTGGTTTAATTGAATAATTCGTCTCATGATTGACCACTGAGACATGGATTGGGATTGAATGTAATAGTGGTTCATATTGGGGGGAACATAAAACGCAGAAATGTGAAAATTGAAGTATGATACTTTTCTTCTGTGGCTATAATATTGTTGTGAACTAGTCTTATGAGGAATTGTGGTGTGTTTGGGAACACATTTGTATTTTTAATATTCATTTTGCGAAAGCGGTTTGGGTGAATGTGCAGTCGTAGAATGACTTGATGAAAATCATATTGGAATGTGCATTGACGTAATTTTAGTTATGTAAAATTATATTCCAAAAGTCAATTGAATATTATATGATAAATTTACCCTTTTACTATTTTTAATATTTATTCAAAAGTGAATATATATTTGTTTACTTAAATTAATAAGCAAATAAATAAATAAAATGTTACAAAAAAATTGTATGGCCCAGATATGTAATAATAAAAACTATACTTGTATAAATGAATGTAAAATAATCTTTGAAAATAAATAAGATTCGTCCTTATAGAAACCGAGAGAAAGGGAGAGGAAATGAGAGTTAAGGTTTCTGTTATATAGTGCTAATATTATGGTTTTAGAGAATATCATAGGGTACTTTGGAAAATTTGAAAATTTTCATTAGCATCCCGAAAATGTTGAAATGCTAATTCTATCCTAAGGTGGCATCAACATTTGAGTAGTTGCAATACAGTATCCAGGCCAAATGCGATTTGAAAAAGATTTACCAAACACCAATTCATATTTGAAATGTGCATTGTTCCCTCAATGCACGTTTCAAATGTATTCCCAAACGCACCCGTAGAGATAGCCTCTTAGTCTCATCTTCTTTCACTTCTCTTATTGTTTTTTGTCTTTTTCTGCTTGAAGGACTGGCTAGTCTTAGTTCCAAGATTCACTGCCTCAAAATGTTAAGGTATTCAGTGGAAATATGGGAGGGAAAACTTTAGAACCTTGGAAAGTTTGTTCTGGTGGTAGGTTTCCAAGTATTTGTCCTGTCATGTTTTCAGAAATGGATCTTTTCTCATACAACTTTATCTGATGGTTGCACTATTGTTTTAGTAATCAATCTCAGAGTAGTGAGTTGAGAGATGTCACAGAAAATACTAATTTTACATCATTCTTGTTAGTGTTTCCATATTCTCAAGTATTTTCTGGTTGTGGTTTTGTATTTTGTTATGGTTGGTTCATTTAACTTCAATCCAAGTTTTATTTATGCTCTATTTGTGGGTGTTCTTGATATGCTATCTTTAACTTCTAACTAGATTGTTTATTGTTTTCTTTGTGGAAATTTATTATTGTCTTAATGAGATGTTACAAAAATCATTTGATTTTTTCGTTATTGCTTATGGAAACATAATCATTTTATTTTCATTCATTTCAGTGGTGATGGCACTCTATCAGTGTGCAGTCTTCAGAAAAATAAGGTTTTGTTTGTAACTTATGCAGTCTCCTCTTGAAAATATGCAAGTGTAGAATATTCTAAAATATTTTCGGGTATGTAGGCTTATTCTGAAATGTGTTATACCTTTGTTATCACCATAGATCCAATCCCAATCTGAATTTTCAGAAGATGAGTTGCTATCCTTAGTCATAATGAAGGTAACTTTTTACTGTTTTTGAATATTTCAATTTCTGTTTTAGTCTTGCATGGTGAAAAAGAACGGAGTTTGGCTTTTAGCTATATACATTTGTTTGATAATCTGCTTTTGCATGAACATGAAGATGCAGAGATATTTAGAAAAGGAAAATATTGTATCTAATCATTAAAAGAACGATGAATGCATTTCATTTTTATATAATTGTTGAAGTGATGTTAGTCATGTGTTAGAAGCAGAAAAAATGTTACTTATGTGTCTGAGTGACTGGCTGAAAACCATTACTGAACTGTCCAACAATGAATTTTCAATGTCCAACTAGCAATAAAAGCTTACTTATGTGTCACAATGTCTGATAAATTATTAGTCCATTGGATGGGAGAACCTGTTTATCACCCAACAAAACTATCGAACAATTCATTTTCTAAATTTCCAACTACTGATGTATGTGAATATTCCATTCATAGAGTTTGATGTTATCTTGGTTCCAGACTTAAAAGTTTGATTTTATCGCACATGGCGATACATGTATGTTCAATCCCACTGTTTCTTGTCCACATTTTCCCATAAATGGGATGGAAGTAATATCTGCGATATGTATGATTTTGTTTAGTTTCTGATAATGGGTATCTCATCAAGACGTAATATGTTGCATACTCTTCTATATTATGTTTTGCAGAATATGTTGCATACTCATTTATATTATGTTTTTCAGAATACAGTTTAGATGTCACAGAATATTATGATTTTCCAGAAAATAAACTTAATGAAAGATAGCTTAATCTACTAGTTTTATTCTGTGATTATGCTTCCTTCTTAACATACTGATCAATTATCAGCAAAAATGGCTGTATTTTCTCTAACAAACGCACTATTTTACTCAGAATGGTCGAAAAGTTATCTGTGGAACCCAGACAGGAACTTTGCTACTATATTCCTGGGGCCATTTCAAGGATTGCAGGTAGATCATTATTGTTGGAAAGAGTATCAATTAGTTATTCAACTAGAAAATTGAAGTGTGTTAGCAACTATACTGTTTCTACATTCTGATTTTGCCTTCAGTTGTTATTATTTTCCTTTTTAGTCTTACACATTAAATTCTCATTTCCAAAGTCTATTCATTCATTTGTAGAAAAAAATGCTAATTGAATATCTAGTATGATGTCTCTGTACTGTGAAAATGATAAATGCAGATGAGCAATGATGATTCTGGTTGATGATTGGGGTGGATATTTAATATAAAGACTAAAGAAGATAATTATTGTTGACCACATACTGATAGTAGAATCCAGAACTCATTTCTGTAGCAGTAGGGTAGCAGCAACATTGGATATGACTCCAATGAATATTCGAATCTGCTTTTACCTACACAAATTCTACAAACTGTATCTGAATGGCAACAATTATATCTACTTAACACAGACTGACACGTAAAATGATCCACATTTGTCAGACATGACATGACAAATGTTGAATTTGTTCCATGTTCATTTGCTTTTCTGGATGCTTGAGATGAACAATGTTCTTTATATAGCAAAGTTTCATCTCCTTCGTTGACTTAGGTCTAATAGAATTTTGGGGTTGGAAGCTTTTATGTCCTGAGGATGAGTCCGTGACTTCTCTTTTCCAGAAAATTCATAACAGCCTAAGAGCATTGGTATTAGGCACACAGAGAGTTGTAAAATTTGTCCAGTATTCCTTCTTAAATTGATTTATGGCCTATAATTTTATTACATAGCATGCATATCCTTATACTAATGTCATTTAATTGTTTGTATTTTGGTGGATACATTTGACAATGTACATTTCTTGTGTCATCAGTGACCGTTTCCTTGGGCATCCTATGTCCATTGATACACTGTTGAAGGTAAGGATAATGACCTTGAGTTGGAAATAGTATGAAATTTTATCTTTACCAGTTTTTACATATGAGCATATTTTTTTTAGCTTGATGAAGACACTCTGATTTCTGGATCAGAAGATGGAGTAATCAGGTCTCCGGATGAACTTTTTGAGCCTGAATCATGTAATATCAGTTTTCCAATATGAATACCTGATATTTTTTAAATTTGAAATCATGTTTTTATAGGTTGGTGGGCATTCTGCCAAATAGAATAATTCAACCACTTGCTGAACACTCAGAATACCCGATTGAGCGTCTTGGTATGCCAAATACTATTATTTCTTGTACTTGTTAATATTTGTTTAAATTAATTAAACTACTAATTAACTGACTAATTTTTCATGTTCTCATTGCAGCATTCTCAAATGATAGAAAATTTCTTGGCAGCATTTCACATGATCAAATGTTGAAGGTGAGGTCATAAGAGCATTTGACACTATTGATTAAAACCATAATTATGTAATTGTATAAAATGTTTAATCCTTTTATTGTTGTTCATTGTATTTACTGACATACATGCAGGAAAGTTGATTCAAGGTTATATTTTTCGTTGTATAGTTCATGAACTGCACTCTCGAAGTAGAAGACTCTGATAATTTGTGCCCTTTTTGTAGTTTTTTTGACAGTTCTGTTCTTCCATTATTTCTGGCAAATATTGATATGATATGCACCCATATCTTCCTTGATTACATAAACTAATTGACTCTGTACAAAAATAATTTCTGTAGCTATGGGACTTGCAAGAACTTTTGGATAACCGTCAAGGAACACCAGAGGATCAGATGGTTGAAGCTGATAGTGATGAAGAAACGATGGACATGGATGTAAAACCCCACAAATCCTCTAAAGGTGTGGTTGCGTTTGCATTTTGTCGGTTAAATTAAAGTTCATTTTTGACCTTACCTCTATTACCTGCATTAAAAATGAAAATTGTTTACCTTCACAAGTCCAGTTATTAATTATTGGCTTTGTATGGATCAATGTGTTGAGCAAGGTGTCATGCTTTTTGCAATTGGGTTCTGATCTTGTCATCATTGTGATAGTTCTTCCTGGTTGCTCAAATAAGCTATATCATCCTGAATTACCGAAAGAGGTACATTTTCATGCTTATTAAATCCACATCGTTTAATTCTTGACAGGTACAAGGAGAAAGAAATTGGACAAGGGCAAATCGTCAAATACTTCTGCTGCAGATTTTTTTGCAGACTTGTAGGCTTTGACAGGATTTTCTGGCTCAAGGGGAACATTTTGCAATTGACATCCAAGAGATCGAGACGTTTTAGTGCAGCAGAGGTGAAAATTACACAACATCCAAAAGAACTGTTGTGGCATTATTAGCACAACAAAGAGTGGAACGTTTTGTTCATTGGTTGCTTTACTCCATTATTTGTCTCTGGAGAGTGTAATTGATTTCAGATTGCAGAACATTTGTATCTAATGCATGAAGCAACAGGGAAGTGTTTTGACATGTATTGATCCTTTGTTTGTGTATGACCATCAACCCAGTTGCTATTTTGATTGATCTAGACCAAATGTTCCTTAAATTTTCTTGTTGAATTTACTGTTAAAAGGCAGAACACAATCAAATTTTGTGTGTATATATATATACACACACGAGGAGAAGAGGAGCTGCTGCTGGGCGATGGTGCTGTGACCGTTGCGAAGGTTCCTGAAGGCTGCTCTGACGGGAGAGGATTTGATCGGGGGCAGCAATCACCAGCTGTTCTGCGCGTAGCCCTCTGTTCTTCTTCTCTGTGGCACAGAGGAGAGGGTTCGATTGGGAGCAAAGACGGTGGTTGGGCTCGGTGGCTGCAAAGCTGGTGCTGTGATCGCACCTCAACAGCGAGTGCGTTGTGCTGCTTGCGTCCCGTGCAGGGGTGACCTCGGCTCTCCCAATGTTGTAGGGACATGGCTACCTCTCCCTAGGGTAGCGATGGTCTCTGGGGTTGGTGATGGTGGCAGTAGGGCAGATCCGACGGCGAGGCTCTTTATCCTTACCTCTCAAGTTGCTCCTCCACGAAGTAGCATAGAGGCAGGTTGTGATCGCAGCCTCCTTCTCTGATTTCTAGCAACCCTCGATCTTGGACTAGCCTTTTCAAGACTCCGGTTGGAAATCCGGATCTTAGCTTAGATTTCTTTGCTCCAGACGTCTAGGTTGCTCAGAAGATTGATGTGTAGAAGACTACTGATTGAGACTTGGTCCAAGGCACTTGTTGGTTATGCGATTGGTCTCAAGATATCCTATTTCCCACTATTCTCATTCATCAAGACTAGATAGGAAATATCAACATTTGATCTTCATATACTAGAGAATGGTTTTTTTGTTTGTAAGCTTTACTCTGAAGAAGATTTACAATGGATCCTTGAAGGGTTTTGGATTATTCACGACCATCCAATGATTCTACGACACTGGTCCCCTGATGTCCATTTGGAGTTAGCCTATAGTTTATTCCCTTATGGGTATCCTTTCATGGTCTTCCTCTATATCTTTAGAGTCTATGTATTATTGCAAAGTTATGTAGCACTTTGGGACAGCCACTATATATCGACAAGGCAACAGTTGCACAAACGAGATTAGCATTTGCACGAGCATGTGTAATGGTTTCTTCCGATGGTGATATTTCAAATGAAGTTTTTTATCGTGATCTTGATGGGAACACCCGTAAGGTGCATGTCTCATATTCCTGGAAGTCATAGTGATATAAGATTTGCTTATCTTTCAGTCATGCAAATGGAGCTTATCAGCAAACTCAAAAATAGATCACTCAGGTCTACCGACCACGTCAGGTGCCTTAGCATGGAGTTAATATTGAACAAAGTGAGTCTCTGTTAATGGTAGGAGCGTAGGTGGTCGCGAAGATGAGTGAGCATTTAGACTCATAACGGCAACACCGCGAACACAAGGACAAGTCAGAAACATCATCTCTTCCTATTATGTTGAAGTCTTCTACAACAGTGGTTTCTCATGGTACTCGCATCCCAACAACCTCACCTCTAAGATCTACTCTTCAAGCCAACGAAGATGTGTCTCAACAAACTTATGCCCCAACAAGCCTTACCAACCAGGATATTATGCCTCAACAAATCCATTACATTTTAACATACCCTGTCAACTAAGACTTCTTGGCTCAAAGTATTTTAAAGTTTAAACATTTGTAAGCTGTAAATAAAATAGATAAATATAGGAATAAAGGCTTAAAAGGTAAGGATATTATGCAGGAAGAAAATGTAAAATCTAAGGATAAGAAAAAGGATGGTACTATCCTTCCTTCTACCTAGGAAGAATTCCTTACTTTCTTTCTGACATTTTTTCATTTTGATGAAGATAATTTGTTGGAATGTTTGTGGACTTAATAAGCCTGAAAAATGTTAGGAGCTCAATAGAATAATCAGGTCTGCTGCTTATAATATTATTATTCTTGTGAAAACAAAAATTAAATCATCTCATGTTTGTGCTCAAAAAAATTTAATATAGCCGAAGGCAGAACTTTTTACCAATGATTCTTGTGACACTTATAGTAGAATATGGGTCTTATGGCATCCCAATTTTATTAGTGCTCATTTCTACTATTGAATAATTCATCCACCTTAAGGCATAGACAAAAAGAATGGCTATCAATTTCATTACTAGTATATATGCTTCAAACAGTATGCATGAAAGAAATATTCTGACTGATTTGATTAGCATTGTAAATAGTTATCTTATAATGCCTTAGATTGTTTTTAGTGACTTTAATACTCTTCGATACACAAATGAAAAAGTGAGACAAATGAAAAAGTGAGGGATAAACCACTTTTAGAAAGTCGATTTCAAAGTTTTAATGATTATATAAATATTATTGTAATTAAGTGATATAGAATATGTAGTGGATTGGCTTTCATGTAATCAAGGTGTTGTCTAAAGGAAAATAATAGCTCGACTTGACAGGTGTCCGATTAATCAAGAATGGTTAACAGTTTACTCTGATTTACATCTTGAGTATGGTGCTCCATTGTTTTCCTATCACTCTTTAATATATATATATATATATATATATATATATATATATATATATATATACAAAACAACACCGAGAGATAAGAAACCTTTTAGATTCTTTAACATGTGGAGTACTCATCCTTAGTTCTTGGAGTACTCATCCTTAGATCAACTTGAAATATTAATGTGCATGGTTCTTCCCCTTATATCTTATGCCAAAAGCTGAAAGCATGTAAAGCAACACTTAAAGAGTGAAATACAAACATCTTTAATAATATTACCACCCAAGTCTAATTATATAAAAAGGAGCTAATGGCAGTGTAATATAAGCTACATCTTTAGCCCCTCGATGAGAATCTTATCTGCAAATAGGTAGAAGCCAAAGATAACTTCATACAAGCCTTAAAGCAGGAGAAAAGTTTTATTAAACAAATGTCTCGATAGCATTAGCTTACTCTAAGGGATTCTAATACTAAATTTTTATATGCCTCTATTGCTACTAGAAGGGTCATTAATTACATCAAGAAAAGTAAAGACAAAGATAGTAATATTATTAAGAATTTGGATAAGGTTCAAGTACACACTGAGTAATTTTTTTTATTTCTTACTCAATCAAGAGGAGCAGCCTAATAATATTCATATAGAGCCTACTAGAAAGCTTGATTCGGATGTCATCTCAATCCTCAATGCCCTAATTATAGATAAAGAAATTGTAAGAGTTGTCTTTAAGTCACCAAAGTACAAAAGCCCTAGTTTGGATGGATTTTCAACTGAATTTTACCAAATTGCATGGTCTTTCGTTAGTAATGATGTTATTAAAGCTTATTAATATTTTTTCTCTTTAGGCTGTATTTTTAAAGAGATAAATTATACTTTTATTTCTTTAATTCTTAAGAATGCAGGGGCTGACTCACTAGAGAACTATCGACCCATTTCATTATGTAACTTTATTTTTAAGATCATCTCTAAGGTACTGACAGATAGCAAAAGCTTATGCACAAGATCATTAGTCCTAATCAAGCTACTTTCATTAAAGGGATAAGTATACATCAGAATGTTCTTCTGGTTAATGATTTGATCAAGGATCTGTATTAAAAAACAAGAGAAATAGAAATCTATTTTAAAGCTAATTTACGAAAAGCTTTTGATTCAGTTAATATATACTTTATCTACAAGATGCTCCTCGGTATGAACTTCCCTTAACAATGAGTTAATTAGATTGAAACTTTAAATTTATTTATTCTCTTCAATGGTTCACCTATTGTCTTTTTTGGGAGCATGAATAACATCCGACAAGGAGATCCACTTTCTTCTTATCTTTTTACAATTGTAATGGAAGGACTCAATTGTACGTTGGATGAGGCAGTCTTTGATGGCAGCATTAAGGTACCCCATGCTGACTCTTTTCATATATTACACATAACTTTTATAGATGATCTTCTTATCTTTCTCCAGAATGATTCTACTTTAGTAAGGAATCTAGCTACTATTATGAAAGGCTTTGGTATAGTTTCTAGCCTTCAACTAAATTATGCAAAAAGTAAAGTATATATGGGTCCTTGCATTGAATATAAAGATTTTATTGCACAAACTCTAGGGGTTAGTGAGAGAATTTTGTTAGTTCCTTATTTGGGTCTGCCACTTATATCCATTGGCATTCACAAAACCCATTGCCAGCATATCCTGTAAAAAATAAATAATAAAATTTTCTCCTAGAAAAATAGACTTCTTTCGAAAGCAACGACTTGAACTCATCTAATCTATATTGTACTCTTATTCTATTTATTAGTCTAATACATTTCTTTTGCCTGTTGGACTTTTTTAGGATATTGAACGACTATTTATGAACTTCTTCTAGAATGACATAGATGGTAGTGCAATACATATGATAATTTAGAACAACATTTGCAAACTGAAAGATAAAGGGGCCTAAATATGAGAAATATTAAAGATTAGAATAAAGCTTATTTGTTATAGAAATTATGAGACCTTTTGTAAAATAATTATTCCTTATGGTCACGATAGGTTTCTACTAGGTATCTATCCAAGGAATCAATCTAAGAAATTTCAACAAAAATATATCATTCTACGAAAGGAATTTTGAAGGTAAAGAATTGGCTAATCCAACATATTTGCTATGCAATCTCTTTTGGGACATATGTGGTATGATCCTTAGATGAATAGGAAAAGTATACTCCAATTATATGGTGATAGAGTATGAAGATCTCTTAGGGCTCCCAAAGATTAAAAGGTTTATGAGTTCATTGCTAATGACACTTGGTGTCTTCCCAATTCTACTTCTCTTAAAATGTTATCACTTTGGTCGATTATTACAACTATTCCAATCAGAAACAACTCATCAGATATGTTTATTTGACTTTATGATAATGATAAATTTAGTGCTATATTAGCATGGAATCAAATCAGGCAAAAGAACAATAAGTGGATCCCAAGCAGTTAGATATGGGATAGACCGAGCTCACAGAGACATTCTTTATGCATATTGCAGGCTCTTCTTGCCAAACTACTTATAGTAGACAATATAAAGAGAAGAGGTATTTATCTTGTCAACCGATACTCTCTTTGTATGCAATAGGAAACAAGTGTTGACCACCTCAATTTTGTATGTGATTATACTAATTAGATATGGAAAGAGATTTTGAAGCGATTTGAACTTAATAAGCTACCACAACCAAACTTGCATCAAGAACTAGGAAAGCTCATGCAAAACTTCTCAGGAAAAGAACCTCTTCCATAACTGGCAAAGATTACCTTCAGATGTGCTATTTGGTAGATTTGGAAGGAAAGGTATAGTATAATCTTTGAGCGTCGAAACACAAACAATGTTCAACTTCTGATAGAGATTCTTAAAAACTCAAGATCATGTATGAAGCAAGATTTGAAATTGGAGCACTTAACACGAAGAGAGAGAGATTTTTATCGAATTCAATTTTACTATTAGTTAATGATCTCGGGAATAATGTTGAAGAACTCTATGTATTTCGTAGTTATCTACTTTAATATTGTGATGTACCCAGTAGTTTAGACATGGCAGAACATTACATTTTATTTGTTGACTATAGTAAGAAGTCATAGTCTATGATATATATAGTCATAACTATCTTTTTGTTTGACTATTGTTGGAAGATGAGTCTGGTGGTGGAGTACGACCATTCCACTTTTTTGAGATATGGTACACTCTCCTAAACTACTCTAAGAAATATCAGACTTTAATCTATGACTTGTATAAACAAAGCTATTTTGTATAGACTTCATACTTAATCCAATTATTTTTACTTACCAATATATATATATATATATATATATAATTTATTTCAGTTATATACTACTTAACAGATTAAAGCTAACAGATGATGGATTTTTTTTTTCACCCTAAGAAATATGGTTTTGTCTACAGCAAATGCAAAAATCAGTTTTAGCATCATATTTGTGCATATGTATGATTGGATTTAAGGGAAAACTGAATTATATTGTTTTGGATCAAAGTCCAATTAGAAAAATAGCTCTAGTACAAAGATTTTAGTGCATAATCTGATTGTATATCATATAAACATCAGAATAAATGATATATACACTGGATCGATAGTGCCTCCTTTTTTATGTCTTTTTCCTAGTATGATTTGGTTTAATAAATCTTAAGTCGATTCAAATAATTTCAAACAAACTACAAGAGTTTTAGTTATATAACTTTAAAAATTATGAAAAATACAAACTTAAGAAATAAAATTTAATTGAAAATGTTTAAAAAATAAATTTATTTAAATTACATATCAATATAAATTTAATATATTTACATTTCTAGATATTTAATATAATGTTTTAGTACAATATATCAATATATAATATTTAATGGAACAAAAAATATAATGACTTGGAACGTACTTTTATTTTACTTCCAAAATATATTTCTTTTTTTAAATATTCAACAAAATTTTAGTTCTTAATTTTTAACTATTAATTTGATTCCATTTAATTCATCGAACCCATTCTTAATGCATTGAACGAGACAGAAAAAAAGAAAACCGATGTAAAAATAGGGGAGAAAAGAGAAAAACTGAGGTATTTTTACGACTGTAAAAAGTACGGACAATATTTACGGAAAAAACAAAAAAATTATGGTTTTTTTTTCTGAAAATTCGCCCTAATAGGATTGGGAATAAATAAGAGAGATAAATAAACCAGTTCAGTCCAGATTAAGTCATTCTTGAATACTCGGTCTTTAATCGAGTTCGGATCCCGTACCCGTTTCATTCCCATAGTCTTCTTTAATATCCGTGCGAGGCGTATCGAAGCGTGCGTACGAGCGAGAGGTCTTAATACTAAGATAGTTAATCGGGTTCGGATCCAGTACCCGTTTCATTGCCATAATCTTTAATATCCGTGCAAGGTGTATCGAAGCGTGCGTCCGAGCGAGAGGTCGCGCGCCCGAAACGCTACATAGAGCTTATAACGTTTTATATCTCAGAAAAAGGGGGAAGAGGGAGAGCAGGTGATGGGCGACGAGAGGTCGCCGAGCCCGATGGCGAGCAGGGAGAAGGATCGCGAGCTGCTCATCCCCATGGCAGACGGAACCGCCGACGCCGACCACCCCGACGCCAAGGCCTCCTCCTCGTCAGCCTCCGCTCGCACCCACAGCTCTGGTCGAGAGGTCGCCACCCAAGCCCCCTTTCCATCGATCTGATCGGATTCCCGTTCAGTTTGGTATTCTTAGCACGAATTCCTGTTTTCGATGATGGTTTCTAGAGTTTCGCCAGGTCTGATTTGTCGCGTTGGTTGTGGTGTTAGGGTTTGTTTCTCATTTGCCTTCTCGGAATTCTTTGGTTAGAATTTGTTGGCCCGAGAGCATACAAGGATGCCCCTTTGGTTTCATGAGGTTGATTAGGTTCATATGGGAAGCCAGTCGAACTTGTCCCTGCCATTTCTTCAGTGAAATCTGTTGATTGCACGCTCGTGTGTGTAAATAGTAGCTGAAGCTATCGAAGCATATGTGATGAGGTACACAATCCTCGGATGTCTTGTAGTCTCAACATAGAAGGGAGTGATTGTCTTATCTTACGCCTCGAGGTTCAAGAGCCTATATTGATGCTTTTGATTAGAGTTATATTGCCAAATATCTGTTCCTGTTCCTATCGTAATTAGCACCAGCAAATTGCACGTTAATATGTCTAATATATTTTATTGCCTCTATTTTGACTTATTATAAGCTGCCACTAATGACACCCCAATTTAGTTCCACATCAGGAGTGAGAAAATAATTAAATTGATCTATAAGAATGTGTTCTATTATTAAAAAGATCATTGGAAGTAAGAAAAATACATAAATTGGTCTCTAGGGGTTTGATGAGTGCATGACTGTAAACCTAACCTTAAGCATCTTATTGAGATGACCGATGAGTGTATTGGGTTAGTCTCAATAAGTTGATGAGTTGGTTTTCCTCGAGTCGGATTGTGAGAGGAGCAACTTGTTGGCCTTGTTTGAAAGAAATTTATTCTCATAAAACATCTGCCAGGATTTGTATTACTTCTATGCTGTTTAATACTGTCATTGTGAAAAACTTACTTTTATTGTTCCACTTCTACATGTAGGCTTTTTATAAAGTGATCCGCAGTTGGGCCTCAAAGAAATTTATGACAGGATGGTAAGCTTCTCCCTTATCATTCTAAGTTCTTCCCCATTTGTAGCACTAAATGTATCACTTTATGCTGTGCTTCTTCCTTGTTCCATATCCTAACTTCATATTTTAACTTTCCATGAGTGTTCTTTTGTTTGAGCTGCTGGAAACTTCCACTGGTTTGAATGATGCTGAATTATTCTGATTAAACCTCTTTGGACAAGCAGGTGTTCTGAATCCTTCATAGAGTTGCTCATTGGACATGAAAGTGAAATTTCCTTATCTTTTTGTGTATATTCTGAACCAAATGCATTTTTCACTGTTATTAAATTGGGTTCCTATGATGCTGTTTTTTTCTTGCTTCTGTATTTAGGACAAATGCATTATATGATGAAGCATACTTGAAACATGTTCCAGGCCAGACTCTAGTAGATTCCAGTGGAACTTTGTTTATACTGATACTATAAGAATGCCAATTTTTTCTTATTGTTAGTGTCTATGGTGTGGATGAAGTTCTAGTTGGAATCAAATGCATCTTTCAACCTTTCATTTTAAATATTTTCTAAATCTTAAATGAAATTGGTCATTTAATTTTCTATTTGATAGCTAAAGGGTGCATGTTATTTCTATAGCTGTCTCTTTACACCAGTCAATAATTTGGACTATATTGTACCTTGATCCTTAGGCTGACCTGAATGAAATCTTAGTTCCTGAACTACAACTGTTATCTTTTGCAGTGTCATCCTATTTCCAATTGCAATCACCTTCTATATCACCTGGTGGTTCATTCATTTCGTTGATGGGTTCTTTTCTCCAATCTATGCTGGACTTGGGATAAACATATTTGGTATGAAATTTGATGTTTATCAAATATTATTTTTTGTATTTTTGTCAAATAAAGAAAATATCTGTCAGCAGATGTCATGGATAGACTAGTACACCATTGTTGATTTTTCTTTTCGTTGTTGTTTTCTCCTCAAGTTGATCTTGCCTTGTCTCTACTATGAAATATTTAAAGTTATATATTGTCTAGTTCTCATTCCGTATCTATTGAACTCAGGGTTTAGTAAGTTGGAAAACACTTTGTTCTTAATACTCATAGTCAGCCAACATTTGGAACACCCTAAGATAAAAAGTGTTTCTTATGTTTTAACTCCCATGCTTATTGTCTATCGGTTGAAGTGGATTTTTGAATTTTCTTTTCCCCTATAGGACTTGGCTTTGTGACTTCAATTACATTTATATTCTTGGTTGGAGTGTTAATGTCATCTTGGCTGGGGGCATCCGTACTTGGCCTTGGTGAGTGGTTTATCAAGCGAATGCCATTTGTTCGGCATATCTACAATGCCTCAAAGCAAATAAGTTCTGCTGTATCACCTGGTAAATTTTCTTTATGTCTTCTCGTAGTTCTTTTATTACATGTTTATGCATGCGTTAATTATCTTCTCAAACGACAGACCAGAACAAACAAGCATTTAAGGAAGTGGCTATTATCAGGCATCCTCGGGTTGGTGAATATGCCTTTGGATTTATCACTTCAACTGTCGTTCTTCAGGTCAATAACAACTACCATTTTTTATATTGTTTTGTCTTTCTTTGTAAAATAGTTCATCCACACATTTATTTGGTGCACGTTTTCGCTCATGTACATGTGTTGTGTTGAATATGCAAAAATTGGTATATGAAATGATACCAATAAAGTCTTGGCCCCTAATTGATGTGTTTGAAATGATATGATACTATGAGTTCTTTTCTTTAGAAGTATATCCAGAAAATTGGAAACTTTTGGTGTTTGGTTTTCAAAATAAACTCTATGAGATAGGAATTCAAGGATATGATTTTATGGAATAGGAATTCAAGGATATGATTTTCTATGAGAGATAAACTCTTCACTGGTCCCTAGTGATGTCTGACCTATAGTTTGATGTGTTAGTTGAATCCAACAATTGTACATTTGATCCATATTGATGTCAAGGCCAATCTGATTTCAGTCAATTTCTCAATCATATTGTTAGATATGGGTTGGAATTGGCCAGAACAGATTGAAGTCAGCTAGAATTGATTGATCTTTTTGACCAATTCTAGCCAATTTCTAAGCACGAAGGAGAGGAAAATGAATAAGCACGAAGCAAAGAAAAGACAAAAGATTCTTGTGATGACGTAAAATAGAAAAGGAGATGCATATTGCTATCTTCGCTTTTAATAATTGGTGCAACCATCACATTCCATGTTTTCTATCCATATTTACATGAGACAGAGAAAATAACAAAGGGGGAGATGATAGAGATAAATCTTCATAACTTCTTGAAAGTAGGAATGCGATTGTAGATAAGCTAACTGTCATAGAATTTTCTTTAATTCCAAATCTTGTGGACACTCTTTAAATCAAGCCCATTCCTTAATTTGTCTTTGCATCACCATCACCCAAAGGAACACTGGAGTCATGGTGATGATGCTATTGCTATCTTCATAATCACACATGTTGATAGGTTTAAAGTCATTATCACAATATACTCTTTATTATATTTTATTGTCATCATATTTGTTGGACAAGATTTGTGAGAACTTAAATGAGATTTTGGTGGGGTTATTAAAAAGAATATGGAAATTTCTTTTCTGGTGTTCCCAAATGATATATATACTGAATCAGGGAAGATGTATTGCTTAACACTATGATCTGTTTTTGTACTGAACGTGTAGTTTTGGCAAGTTGCATGTAATAGTCTGTTTGAAGCATCTTGTGAAATTCTACTTGATAATTATTTATCATCTTCCATCATGATATCCCCTTCCAATAATTGGTCATTTGGGACTATGAATAAATGCCATCACTTAGTTCCTTCCATTATGCAACAGAGTTACAATGGTGAAGAGGAACTTTGCTGCGTCTATGTTCCAACAAACCATCTGTACATTGGTGATGTTTTCCTTGTTAACTCCAATGATGTCATAAGGCCAAATCTCTCTGTCCGTGAAGGAATTGGTAAGCTACGATCCTACTTTTCCTGCTTGAAGTTTCCTTCCACCATATCATTATATAAGACTGCAACTCTGGAAAGCTCTGGTAGTGATTTATCAGCTTGTCCATTTTAATCCTGAATCCATGTTTAAATGCAGAAATCGTCGTCTCAGGTGGCATGTCAATGCCGCAAATTATCACGACACTGCATCAATGTTGAGTACTTAATGGGGATCTAGAGCTAGCAGAATCTGATACCAATATGTTGCTTCTTGAGTTTACCTTAGTTGGAGCTCAGGGGGCACTTTTTTTTTTTTTTTTTTTTATAACTTTTTTAGGTTTTTAAATCTTACTTATCTTTCCGTCTTACAATTGCCGAAATGATTCTAATATACCCGAGGAAACAATGTATTGTAAATTGCAATCCAGCTCCCAAGTCACATCCGCACGGTTGGATAGTTTGCCTAGTTCAGTAATATGAATCTTTCCATCGATATCACTCTCCGATCGTGCCTATGCTTTGACTACCGTCAGCTGTTCTTCAGGTGATACAAAATGTTGATAGTTCTCTCTGCTCTCTTTCTGTATTTATAGACTGCTATTTTTCCATTCGTTTGTAAGTAACAGTTTTGCTCGTGCATTGATCCAAGCACTTGTTGCCCGCTCCGGATCTCCCTTACCTCTGTGGATGCTGTTGATCCCACCCACGCTGTTGGCCTCCCAAGTCTTCCTTAGCTGGGTTGTAAAGGAAGTCGAAGGCGGTAAGGGATCGATCCTAACGGGGTCAAAGAGTAGGCGGAGAGAAAGAGGGAGGCAAAGAATGCCATGGTGAGGCGACAACGAAATCGAAAGGGGTCGGAGGTGGTGGAGGAATTTGGAAGCGATCAAACGGGTCATCCCGTGATGAGATCATGGGAAAATTAAAATCGTCAACGGAGGAGAGGAAGACAAAATGCCGAAAGGCGGTGGAGGAGAGGGATAAAGGGGTCATCCCGTGAAGGGATTTGGAAGTCAAAATCATCAACAGAGGAGAGGAAAACAAGAGGATCGAGTTTCTTACAAATTGATATCTCAGATCTGTGAAAACTAGGTGGTCTATGAAAAGCAGCAGCCTGCGCCGGCAGCGGCGTGGCAAGCACTGCACGCACAAAGGCGACGGCAAAGCAGATCTAATTTATGGACAAAATTATAGTTTTGTACTAGGGTTTTCCTTTGATCAAATTATAACTTTACCCTTCTATATTTTATTAATATCGTTTAATTCTTTTTACATATTTATGGTTTTGTCCTTGATGCTTGATTTTATCAAATTATAGTTCTGCCCTTACAAATCTCATAATTCCAGTTTATATCCTATCAAATATTTACGGTTTTATTCTTATGAAATTGAGAATTCTAATTTATATTCTCAATTATAAATTTGATAAATATAATTTATTATAATTATGATTGAATTTAATCATGATAATATTTTAATTATTTGATTAGATTTAATTTTTGATTAAAAAAATTATAAATTATGATTTATTTTTATAGTTTTCTCATATGAATTATTTATTATATTTTTATTATATGGTATATAAAATTCAATTATTGTTCTTGGATATTCATTTGATTATTCATATGTATATTTTTGAAATTATGAAATAATATTTATATTTCACATAAAGACACTTCTTAATTTATATATTATCATGATTATAGTTATCTTAATTTATATATTATTGAACTGCTTCAACATAAATCAAGATAAATAAATTTATGAATATTATTTATAATTTATCTTCATAAGTTGTATCTAACTAATAGCTATCAAAGTAGCCTAAGATTGTAGGCTTATGAGATGTGAATTACAATAAATGTCTTATCATTTATATAACATTTTAGATTATATTTTATATTTTTGTATTAGTCCTACAGCTACCAAAGTGACCTAGACCAATAATTTATAAAATACATTATGAAATTAGTCCTAAATGATATTAAATAAAATAATATTCACAGCATGAATCAAGATAAAAAAATTTAGTTAATATTATTTATAATTTATCTTCCTAAGTTTTATCTGACAAATAGCTACCAAAGTAGTCTGAGATGATAGACTTATGGGATATGAATTATAATAAAGTTCTTATCATTTATGAGATATTTTAGACTATATTTTATCTTTTTGTATTGGTATTGTAGCCACAAAAGTGACCTGGACCAATAATCTATAAAATACATTATGGAATTGATCCTAAATAATATTAAATAAAATAATATTCATGATGACATATATAATTAGGAGATTTAGATAATCCCAAAGGAGAATCTATTTCAAATAGTTATATGATGGGGTAGGATGATATTGTTTTGAATATCCTTACAATTTATAATTATATACCCAAATATAATAATACTATTCCACAAGGATGGTATTAGTCCTCCATAAATGATCTTGAGTGAACACTAGATATGTCAATATTTCATCAAAACGTGAAATATAGATGATATCAATAGTTCATCATGTTTTAGAAACTGAAAGCATTAATGTTCTATTATTACAATGATATTTCCTTCATTGTATTTTTATAAAAAATTTTATATTTTTTGAAATAAATGGCTTGAGCATATGTAAGTTGTATTGAGTGAATGAGACCTTGATCAAATTAATTAAACAAAATATAAACCTAATTACTGAAAGTTATATAGAATAAATAATTGAGGTGACTAATCAGGAAAGGTATGAAAGACTCAATTTTATGATACTTAGACTTCAGTATAGTTTACAACTAGCGCATGAGAATATCAAAGGATCAATTTAAATTTTCTGATAAGTAATTAGTTGACACCTTAAAATGATAGTATTTGAGGAATTCAAGATTATGTCCTCAACATAATTGATAAAGTTGTAAGCTCGAGACTCGTAATATTTTGAGTACTCTTGAGAGAGTAGGTAACACTAAAAATAAGGATGAAGTGTAAGTCGCCTGAGTTTATAATTACTATATAAACTCATAAAAGAATATCTTCACAATAAAATGTTACTTCTGTAGCAGAGAAAGTTATGTGAAAAAGAAAAAAAAAACTATAAGATTTGAAAAGGTATAAATATAACTTTTATATGATTCAAATCAAATATTACATAAATTATTTTTTTAATACTTGATGGACTAATTTGATGCTTCAACATATGTTACCAATAATAGATATTCATTATGGGGGATAAAACCAAAAGAGAATAAGATATTCATTATTATAGGAAATCATCTTAAAGTGATAGTGATATTAGTTTGTATTTATCACATATATATCTTTAATTCAATTTGATAAATCTTGAGAATCCATGTTGTGTTCTTATAATTATGAGAATTTGGGTTCTTTACGTAGAATTATTAGAATATCATTTCCCTTTTTGGTGATTGTAAACTTACTGTGATTCAATAAAATTAACCTTTGAATTTTATATAATAGGCTATATAGAATTAATATGAATCTTAAGTTTACAATGATCCTATAATTAAATATTAAAATGAAATGTAGTTTTATAAACTCCTTAAGATCATGCTTATATCTATGGGTCACTCTATTCCTTCGTCTCATTAAAGAGAAACATTTTATCACCATATAACTAACTTGTTGAGATATGATTATATATATCCAATTTATATAAAGTGTATGATTATTCACACTCTTGAAGTGTATATAAATGAAGCCGATAGATAATTAGATAAAAAAGTCAAGATCATCACAAGGATAATGAATTTTATGATATTTGTGATGAACCCAATTATAATTCTAATTCTTGCTAGATTCTTGGAAAAATAAGGTATATGATTTACCAGATGTGTTATAGTAGAATATGATTGTTGAAAGATATAATCGTACCTTTATAAATATGGTTAAGAGCTTGATAGGTTATTCTTTTGTACCCAAACTAATGTGAGAAGAAGCTCCAATGATAACTATGTATATCTTGAATGGTATTCCTAGTAAGTAAATTATATGACTTTTTTTAAATTATGAAATGATAGAAAACCCAACTTAAGATATTTACATATTTGAGATGTCCTATAGAGATAAAAATCTTAACTCACATAAAAGAAAATTAGGTTTAATAATTATTTTAAATATTTTATTATACATTCAGAAAAGTTTAAAGGGGTACATAACTTATTGCTCTAATCATAATACTAGGATAATTAAATCTAGTAATATAATATTTCTATAAAATATCAAATCAGTGGGAGTGAAAATCTCGAAATTTAATTTTGATATAGAGGAGATATAAGTTGATACTCCTTTATTATTCGAGAGATTGTTGTTACTCAAATCATTAAATGATTTGATAAAAGTGAATAATACTAAACTCCCACATTATATTGATATCATTATTAATAGTCTTGTAGAATAACCATAATTGACAACCTTAGGAAAATCTCAAAGGAAAAGAATTCTGTCATTTATGGTTACTATATGACATATCTATAAGAATTATATTATAATATAGGAATCAAAATAGATCCCTTATTGTTTTTACAGGTCATGAAAACTAATGATTCTGAAAAGCAATATGATACAATAAAAGAAGAGTCAAAATCAATAACTGGTGTTTGATAAATTTTTCGAATTGTTCAATAATTGTAAAAATGTATATTATATAAATATGATTCAAAGGATAATATCGAACGATATAATGGTCAAACTTGTGGTTAAAATTTTTACTCATAAAAATGTATCGATCATATTTAGTTTTTAATAAACTCATTAAGAATCATCATGACATTAGTGACTTATTATGAGTTTGAGTTATCTCATAATGATATGAAAATATTTTTTAAAAGATATAGTTTTATATGGGTTACTATAAATGATTTACAAAGAAAAATAAAAAAAAAATAAAGTTTGGTATGCAAATTCAGGAATCTATTTATGACATTAAATAAGCTTCAAGATAATGATATATAAATGTTCTTGATATCATTATTTTCATATTTAAGAAAAATACTATTGATCAGTATTTATATCAGTATGAGCAAGTTTATTATATTGGTCTTGTATATAGATAATATTTTTGCATTAAGAGTTTTAAGATCATTGATATGAATAAGACATCTTATATTATTAACATTGAGTAATTTAAGGATAGACCTCAATGATTATGAAAATTATCTTAGAAAGGATATATCAACCGAGTCTTGAAAATATTTAATATACAGCTTTGTTCAGTAAATCATAAAAATAAAATTTTAGTCAATAGTAAATGCTTTAAAATGACTTGAAAAGAACTAGATAAAGAAAATATTCTTTATATATACGTAGTTGGAAGTCTATGCTTAAGCCTGTGTCACAAAATATATCAGTTTTACAGTTAAAATATTGGATATATATTGGAGTTACCCAGAATTAAAAATACTAAAGGACTATAGAAAAAGTAGTAAGATATCCGGAAGGGACAAAGGATTATATACTCACATGTATGAAATTATATCAGCTTAAAATAATAATATTTTTGAGATATTGATTGTATAAATTACCTCGATAATAGGAAGTCCACATTATAATTAATATCTATATCAACTAGAGGGGCAATTTATCATTATTAATAATAGAAGTTGATTTTGTGGCATGCTTTGAAGCCACTGATCAAACTTTTGGACTACGAAATTTTATCTCAAGACTTGGTATAGTCAGACTCAATTGCCAAGTCATTGAAGATATTTTGTAACATTGTAGTAGTTTTTTTTTTTAAGAATGACAAGTACTATTGCATTTCTATGCATATGGTATAAAGTACTTGATGGTTAGATAAGAAAAGTCCAGAAACATCTAATGTCAATTAATTACTTGAGTTCCACTATATTGATTGTTGATCCATTCACTTATGACTTACAGCCTAAAGTATTTTGAAAAAACACGTTCTTTTAATTGGGTTTGTGAGCAACCCATAAAGGATATGGTGATGCATGTTTGAGTGGATACTATAATTGGCATTCTTGCTTACGTATTTAAAGTTATTTGTTTCTGCTATCTTGTTTCTGAAATTATATCAGCTTAAAATAATAATATTCTTGCTTATGTATGTATATATTATAGTTGAATGTGATGATAGGATTGTCTTGACAAGACAAATTATACAGGTCATTTTGGAATGCATTAGGAAAGGCTAATAGTATTATGGTATATAAGAAGTGTTGTTAGGAATAAGTTGGCACTAAGAGGGGGGGGGGTGAATTAGTGCAGCGGATAAAAACGTCGGTTTCGAAAAATCCTTTCGTACGATAAAATCGAACTAAAAAATGCTTAACTTTGAAAGCGAAGTAAGAGCATATTGAAGGTGTTGAATCTCAGATTTTGATAATGAAACTAATTGATTGTGTTTAGATGTTTAACTGCATTTTGAGTGATGCAGGTCTACTTAATCAGGATTAGATAGTTGACGCAGGAGGAATTGACGTTGACTAGAGGAGATCACGTCAGGATATTGGACGGCAGAAGGCTTCGGACGTCGGGCATCGGGCCAAGGAGAGCGGAATTGCACCAAGGATATCGGAGTTGTGGAGGTCAACTGTCGATTGGGCAACAAGCCGCAAGAGAGGACGATGCGCTGAAGAATCGGACGAAGCGCCAACCAATGACGTGCCGGGCAATAGAATGTCAATTCGCGTTGTAATAATTGTCTAGATCGGAGTAGAGTTTTGGCTTGTGTGTGCAGGATTAACTACGATAACGATAAAGACATAAAGTGAAACAAAGTGTCGAAGTCAAGCACGAAGGATTTGTTGCAAGTTCGAGAGTTCGACGGAAGTCTGAAGGTTCGTTGGGAATGCTGCCGGAACTAGCCAAGAATGAGTAGGGAGCTTGCCGAAGGATTTTTCGGAAGCTCGCCGGAAGGTTCGTTGGAAGTTTGCGGAGCTCGCCGAGAAAGGTCGGAGCTTGCCGAAGAAGCTCGTTGGAACTCGTCAAGATCAAATCGTGAAGTCTAGGAGCTTATCGGGAGTCCGCAAAATGTTTTCCGAGAGTTTATCGGAAGACCACCGGAAGTTCGCTAGAAGCTCGCCGAAAGAAGTCTTGACTTACGGACTTTGTAATAGCTTAGAAAATGTCTTTAAATTCGTAGTTAGCATATTAATTAGGGTTAGGATTAGGTGTTAATCCCATAACCTAAGTAGGGGCCAATTGGGCCCGAGTTTGGACTGGTTTGGGCCAAGTTTGGAGCCCAACCAGTGAGCTGAAATAGTGTAGGCGGTGGCACCGCCAGATTAGGCGGTGGCACCGCCCAGAACCCGAGAACTGAGCGGTGGCACCACTGGATTGAGCGGTGGCATCGCCCAGCACCCGAGAGGTCCGACGGTAGCACCGCCAACCTCGGAAACCCAAGAGAACTCAAAATTTGGAGCCCAAATTTGAATCCTCTTGGGGCCTATAAATACCCCTCGATTCTCAACTGAAATAACAACCTTTGAGAAGCAAGAGATTGAGATAAAAGTCTTAGCAAAGTCTTTAGCAAGTTTTTGTTTTCAATAGCTTGAGTGTTCACCTCCCTCTTTCTCTTTGAAAATTTGTAAGAGTGTAAACCACTTGTAAAAGGTTGTAAGAAGGGTATTTGTCCTTCCCCTTCAAAGTGATTTGCTAGTGAAAGTTGGGAGCCTTATTGAAGAAGGCTTCGCAAGTGGATGTAAGTCATTTTGACTGAACCACTTTAAATTGGTGCGTTCCTTGAATGTGTGAGTATTTACCTTCCTGAAATTGTCATTTACACTACTGCTAGCTTTCGGATCTCATTTTCTCATTTTACTCAAGTTACTATCAAAACGAAATCTCTACGTATTTACGAAATTATTTTCAAACTTATGAGTTTTAATCCGCTGCACTAATTCACCCCCCCTCTTAGTGCCACTCTGATCCTAACAATTGGTATCAGAGCCTGGTATTTCTCATTTCGAATTTACACCCAAGAGAAATGGCTCTTCATGGCTTTCAAGAGGGCTTATCGGTTGTTCGTCCACCGTTGTTTAACGGATTGAACTACACTTATTGGAAAACTCGAATGAGAGTTTTCTTGATTTCTATGAATTTGGATTTATAGAATATCGTTGAAAACGGTTTTCAACTTCCCTCTAAACTGATGAACGAATGGTCGGATTTGGAGAAGAAGTATTTTTATTTAAACGCAAAGGCTATGAATGCCTTATTTTGCGCTTTAGACAAAAATGAGTTCAATCGGATTTCTACGTGCGAAACGGCTTTTGATATTTGGCGAACACTTGAAATCACGCACGAGGGAACTAGTAGAGTCAAAGACTCGAAAGTTAATATTTTATTGCATGATTTTGAGCTTTTTCGAATGCAACCAAGCGAGACTATATGCGACATGTACACCCGTTTCATGGATATCGTCAATAATCTAAGAGTTCTTAGTAAATCTTTTTTGAATTTTGATCTCATAAGCAAGATCTTAAGATCCCTTCCAAAAATGTGGGATCCTAAAATAACCGCAATATAAGAAACAAAAGATTTAAATATTTTTCCACTTGAAGAACTAATTGGTTCGTTGATAACATATGAAATGGTGCACAATGGACATGATAAACATGATGAACAAAATCACCTTCCAAAGAACAGGAAGGATTTGGAACTCTGGACAAATGAATACCACTTGAGCGATGACTCAAGTGATGAGGACAATGATGAACTTGAACTTCGAACACTAAATCTTAATAAGTTTATTAAACAAAAATCTAAAATAGACAATGAACTTGAACGGAGGAAGAGGTCAAAGAAGAGGAAGGCAACCGAGGATGAATCAAAAACTTCCAAAGGCAAAACGGCGAATTGGGCTTTGATGTGCTTCGACTACAAGGTAAGTAACTCAACTATCTTGAATTATTTTGAAATTACTTGAAGTTTTTCATGAGTGCTTAATTTAGATAGTAGGAATAGGAAATAAAAAATTATTTTTCAAAAATTATATCATGTTTTTCTTTTTAGCATCTTTGAAAAATTTTAAAAATTGATCATGAAAAGTATATTCCTATGGTTTCTTGCATGTTATGTTTTGAAATGTTGAATGATGTATGAAACATTAGGGATGATAATTATATGATATGTGATAATGCTTGGGATTAATCTATGCATGTGTATCAAAATGATTTTATGCCATGCATGAGTTTTTGAAGTAAATGTTGATTTGAAACTCTCATTTTAGATTAACATGTTTTTGGTCTAATCATTTTTATGATAAATTAAGATGACAATTCTCATGATATATTAAGATGACATAGTGCATGTACATCTATGTATGAATTTCTTGATAGTCTTTTGATGATAGATGTGATATTATGATGTGGTTGGTCTTGACGGTTTCATGACGAAACTTATATTTTAATTTTAAATAATGATACATGTTTTCACAAAAGACTTGAATACCCTCACATGAAATCAATTGTATGAAATGGAAATGAATTTTCTATCCTATTGAAATTAATGAATTTATTTTACCAATCTTGTGAATTTCATGAAAATAAACATGATGAATATTTTGAAAATAAATGAGTGTATCATGTATTTGATCTTAATGATTTCTCTTAAACATATTTTTTGAAATCATACTTGATGATGAATATCAAGATATTAAAAGGATGTTATCATGGAATCATGCTTGATGATTTGTTTTACGAAATTTACCTTTCAGTCTTAAATGTTGACACTTGTTTTATTAAAGGTAAAGGCATGCTTATAAGAAGCAAATCACATGAATAGAAATTTATAAAAATGAAATACGATCCTTTATCTTATCGACTTTTCAATAAATATATGCTTGTTATGTATGAATTTATTGAATGTGATTTTGAGGATGATTTCGGATTTCACAAATGCTTGATTCATACTTATGACATGAGACACATTTTAAATATGAATCATGTTCAATGCTTCAATCATATTATATCTCCCTTAATTCATTTTGTTCTCCTAGATTTATTTACCAAAGAGGAGAATCTTCCGAAAATGAAATGATACAAATGAATCACTTATCGATATGTCTTTTTGAAATATCATTTTAATGTGATGTTGATAATTTGAGATGCCTATTGGAATTCATGACATGAGATAATTGAATCCTTGACTTACTCTGGCTTGAAAATAGATGTTTAAAATCTTGCTTGATGAGTTGTTTTATAAGATTTTGCCTTTACGTCTTGAACTTTCATTCTTATCTTGATTTGGCATATAATGACTAAGGCATGTTTAGATGAAAAAGAATCACTTAAAAAATGCTTTTCCCATCTGATCGAGATTAATGATTTCATGATATTTTGTGAATCTCGAAATTGATTTTGATGACTTGATTATGAATTTCAAGTTAACGATTTGATTTAAATGAGTTTTATCTAAATCATAATCTTGATCTTGCAAAATTGGAATCACAAATAATATCTTTTGGTATTCATGAATTGATACTCACAATATGAAAGTATTGGTATTCATGACTTGAATTTGATTGAAACATTACATGCTTAAATTAATCATTCTCCTATGTTTCAAAAATTCTTTAAATGCCTTATGTGATGATTGAAAATTAATTTGCTTTATGATAAATCTATGTATACCATTTTGAATCTCTTGAAAATAATGTTGAGATTTTGATGAATTTGACGATTTGAATTTGAATGAGTTTGTATTAGAATTATGATCTTGACTTCTTGGATTTACTACTTGAGATTTTTTTTTAATCACAATCTCTTCTTTGTACACCTACAATTTTTGTTATTTATAAAAAGAAGAGATTTGATAAAATGAATTATTGTTGACTTAATGTTCAGTATCATGAATACTTTATTATCATACATGAAAATAGTGATAAATATTTTGAAAATAAATGTTTGTATCATGTTAGATGATTTTACATTTTGTGCATGATGAGTTATAGTGATGATTGAAATGATATGAATGATGATTTGGAATCATGCATATAATGATGAGCTTATATGTCTTGAAAATATATATGATGATTTGGTATTATGTATGCAATAATGATGCACGCAATGATGAAATATTCATGATAAAATTATTATTTTGATATTCATGACTTGAATCTTCCTTTCTTTTTGCCAATGACAAAGGGAGAGAAAGAGTTGCTAATGTGCTATCTTGAATTGATGTAAAGGGTCATCTCAAAGAGAAATTAGCTACCATGCACAAGTCAAGAAAATACAAAAACTTGCTTACTTTCTTGCACATCTAAAGAAAAGATACAAATGTAACACTTGCCAAATTGTTTGCTTGCCTCATGGAAAACATGGTCCCTTGCTAGTTTGGTATTTTGCTAAGGAAGCAAAAATGACACTTCTCAAAAGAGAAGAAAGAGCTTGCTTTCTTGAACATCTTTAATTTGCTAGCTAGCATGATGTACAATTTGCTATCTTGAACATTACAAAGAAATACTATCATGCACATTGTAAAGAAAAGCAAATATGTCAACTTGCACATCTTTAAATTTGCTAACTTATATGTAGTAAAACTTGCATATTGTAAAAGTTGCTAGCTTGTAGAGAAGCAAAGAATTGTTATCTCAAAAGAAGCAAAAAATGCAAAACTTAGAAAACTTGCAATATAATTGCTCTTGCCATGCTTTGTATCAAAAATAGGTTGATATCCTTAAAAGCATCGCATTAAATTTTTTTTTTAGTATTGCAATGTATCACATGTATCGCAAATTAAAAATTTTGAGACTATTATTATATCATGTTTAACAATTGATGTCTTTCATGACATGATTTCTTTGCATTTTTGTCTTGTATGCATCATGTGATGATTGAAATATTGATTGATGTAAATTTATAATTTATGTAAAAGTCTAAATCATTGGTTCCTCTCCTTCTTTTCAGCAATGACATAGGGGGAGAAAGATTGCTAGCTTGTACTCTTCCCTTCTTTTCGACAAAAACAAAGGGGAGAAAGCTTTTGCTAGTTAGAACATGCAAAGAAAAGCAAAGTGCAATCTTGCACAAGAAGCAAGTGTTGAATTGCCATGATTGAACTTAATAATCTTGTTTTAAACTTGCATATCTTTTAAAATAGCTAGAGCTACTTCTCCTTTTTGTTGATGACATAGGGGGAGAAGTATATTTTATATATATTTGCATGATTGTTTAAATGTTTTTCATAACATGTGATGAATGTTACTTGGATTTGGGATAATCCAAGTGTTCTATCAATGGCATATTGATAGGGGGAGTTTGGTTAAACTCCGGGGATTTAAGGTTAACTCTGTTAGTCATCAATTAGTTGTCATCATAAAAAAGGGGGAGATTGTTGAATCTCGGATTTTGATGATGAAACTAATTGATTGTGTTTAGATGTTTACTAAGTGTTCTATCAATGGCATATTGATAGGAGGAGTTTGGTTAAACTCCGGGGAGTTAAGGTTAACTCCGTTAGTCATCAATTAGTTGTCATCATAAAAAAGGAGGAGATTGTTGAATCTCGGATTTTGATGATGAAACTAATTGATTGTGTTTAGATGTTTAACTACATTTTGAGTGATGCAGGTCTACTCAATCAGGATTAGACAATTGACGCAGGAGGAATTGACATTGCGCCAGAGGAGATCACGTCAGGATATTGGACGACAGAAGGCTTCGGACGTCGGGCATCGGGCCAAGGAGAGAGGAATTGCACCAAGGATATCGGGGTTACAGAGGTCAACCGTCGATTGGGCAATAAGCCACAAGAGATGACGATGCGCTGAAGAATCGGACAAAGCGCCAACCAATGACGTGCCGGGCAATAGAATGTCAATTCGCGTTGTAATAATTGTCTAGATCGGAGTAGAGTTTTGGCTTATGTGTGCAGGATTAACTACGATAACGATGAAGGCATAAAGTGAAATAAAGTGTCGAAGTCAAGCGCGAAGGATTTGTTGCAAGTTCGAGAGTTCGACGGAAGTCCGAAGGTTCGTCGAGAATGCTGCCGGAACTAGCCAAGAATGAGTAGGGAGCTTGCCGAAGGGTTTTTCGGAAGCTCGCCGGAAGGTTCGTTGGAAGTTCGCGGAGCTCGCCGAGAAAGGTCGGAGCTTGCCGAAGAAGCTCGTTGGAACTCGTCAAGATCAAATCGTGAAGTCTAGGAGCTTATCGGGAGTCCGCAAAATGTTTTCCGAGAGTTTATCGGAAGACCGCCAAAAGTTCGTTGGAAGCTTGCCGAAAGAAGTCTTGACTTACGGACTTTGTAATAGCTTAGGAAATGTCTTTAAATTTGTAGTTAGCATATTGATTAGGGTTAGGATTAGGTGTTAATCCTATAACCCAAGTAGGGGCCAATTGGGCCCGAGTTTGGACTGGTTTGGGCCAATTTTAGAGCCCAACCAGTGAGCTGAAATAGTGTAGGCGGTGGCATCGCCCAGAACCCGAGAACTGAGCAGTGGCACCGCTGGATTGAGCGGTGGCACCGCCCAGCACCCGAGAGGTCTGGCGGTGGCACCACCACCGACAGGCGGTGGCACCGCCAGCCTCGGAAACCCAAGAGAATTCAAAATTTAGAGCCCAAATTTGAATCCTCTTTGGGCCTATAAATACCCCTCAATTCTCAGCTGAGATAACAACCTTTGAGAAGCAAGAGATTGAGATAAAAGTCTTAGCAAAGTCTTTAGCAAGTTTTTATTTTCAATAGCTTGAGTGTTCACCTCCCTCTTTCTCTTTGAAAATTTGTAAGAGTGTGAACCACTTATAAAAGGTTGTAAGAGGGGTATTTGTCCTTCCCCTTCAAAGTGATTTGCTAGTGAAAGTTGGGAGCCTTATTGGAGAAGGCTTCGCAAGTGGATGTAGGTCATTTTGACCGAACCACTTTAAATTTGTGTGTTCCTTGAATGTCATTTACACTACTGCTAGCTTTCGGATCTCATTTTCTCATTTTACTCAAGTTACTATCAAAACGAAATCTCTACATATTTACAAAATTATTTTCAAACTTATGAGTTTTAATCCGCTGCACTAATTCACCCCCTCTCTTAGTGCCGCTCCGATCCTAACAGAAGGCAGTTTGTAATTAATATAAATTACAGGAAGTACATGCAAACTAGAGAACACGCCAATTTTATAGTGGTTCGATCATCGTGACCTACATCCACTCCACCGATTCCTCTTCCGTCGAGGCCACCGGCATCCACTATCGATCTTTCTTTAATAGGCTAAGATCAACCTCCTTCTTACACCCCTCTTCTCCTTTTACTGGGTTTAGGAGATAACCCTTATAAGCACTCACTCCTCCTAAATAGAATTCTAAACTTAGACTCAAAGGAGGGGATTTCTTAAGTGATTACAACAGTATTTCTTCACTTTTAAACTATGTGTGCTTATGTAAGTTAACCAAGGATGAGAGGGATATTTATAGACTTCAAGTTGATTCAAACTTAGAACCTAAAAAGGTCTCATCCCAAGTTTCCTGGGCACTAGCGGTACCACCGCCATACCTAGGTGGTACTACCACCGTAGGATCTGGTACTAGGCGGTACCACCGTTAAATAGGGGTGGTACCACTACTGGCAGCATTGCTGTCGGCGGTACCACCGCCCAGGAATCCTGGGGTGCTATTCCCCAGGTGGTGCCACCGTCGACCAAGGTTTCAGCACCCTGGTTAGGCCTTGAATCTAGCCCAAACCAGTCCAGCTTCGGGCCTAGATCACCCCTAACAGAGTTGATGGGATTACCTCCCAATCCCAACTCTAATTATGTCCTAAATATGATTCCTAAGATATATTCTAAGCAAGATAACTCTGATTTCTTCCGGCGAGCTTCTAACGATCTTTCCGGCGAACTTTCGACGATCTCTCGGCAATGTTCCGGCGGACTTCCAGCAAGCTCCTAGACTTCACGATGATCTTCTTGGCGAGTTTCGACGAGCTTCTTTGGTAAGCTCTTGGACTTCTTGATTGGTTCCGGTAGAACTTCCAATGAATGTCCAAACTTCCGACGAACTCTCAAACTCCCAACGAAATCGCGTTCTTGACTCCGGGACTTCATTTTGCTTTATGCCTTGCTATCGTAGTTAATCTTACACACACAAAAATACACTTCGATCTAAACAATTATTACTAAGCATGAATCACATTGTCCGGCATGTCATTGGTCCTTCAATGCTTCGTCCAATTCTTCAGCGTATCGTCCTCTCTTGCGGCCTATTACCCAATTGGCCAGTTGACCTCTGCAACTCTAATATCCTTAGCGTAATATCCACTCTTCTTAGCCTGATGCCCGAATCTATGGTCCAAAGCCTTCTGTCGATATGTCGATCGATCCTCCGGCCTGACGTCCAATCTTCTGACACATTTTTCTCCGGTCCAACATGATTCTTCCTGCTTTAATTGTCTCTCCCTGATCGAAATATCCTATGTCACTCAAAACGTAGATTAAATCATAAATACTTATCAATTGGTTTCATCATCAAAATTTGAGATTCAACAATCTTTCCCTTTTTTTATGATGACAACCAATTGATGACGGAGTTAACCTTAACCCCCGGAGTTTAAATAAACTCCCCCTATCAATATGCCATATTGACAGAACCTTGAATTCAAGCTGAATTCAAGTTATTACAAATTTCATCATGAATATTTACAATATGTCATCATCATAACATGATTACTTCTCCCCCTTTGTCATCAACAAAAAGGAGAAGTTCCAACTATCAAGTGTTTGGGATATAAATTCAAATCATTGCATGAAAAACATAATATCAAGTTTTATCATCATGCAATTTATAAGCTAGTAAATTTAGCAATTATTATATCATGCAAGCTATCATGTTTTAGATATGCAAGGTAATAAGATAGCAAGTTTACAACATACAAGCTAGCAAAAATTTCGAAAGCAAATGCAAGATAGCGATGTTCAAGATAGCAAGCTCTTTCTTCTCTTTTGAGAAGTGTCATTTTTTCTTCCTTTGCAAAGTGCAAGCTAGTAAATTTTTACAACATTTTAAAACATGCAAGCTAGTAATTTTGAGATGTTCAAGAAAGTAACTCTTGCTTCTTGAAATATAAGTTTTGCCAGATGTGCAAGTTAACATTTTTTGCTTCTTGAGATAGGCAAGATAGCACTTCTTAGTGATGTTCAAGATAGTAAGTTCTACATCATGCAAGCTAGTGAATCTTACAACATTTTAGAATATGCATAATCACCAAATCATCATAAATTTTAATGATATGCAAAATTACAAATTTTGTAAGTTTGCATTTGTGCGTCTTGAGATTTGCAAGATAGCACTTCTTGCTTCTCTTTTGAGATGAGCAAGCTAGCAAGTTTGCTTCTTTTGCAATGTGCAAGTTTTCAAATTTTATATCTTGAGCTAGTAATTTTTCTTCCTCTTTGTCATTGTCAAAAAGAAGGGAAGAATACATTTTTGTATCTCTTTTTCCCTTTACAATAATTTTTAAATCATGATAAAAGATGAATAATCAAGTTATGAATGTCAAAATAATTTTTCATCATGAATATTTTATCATTGCATACATCATTATCATAAGTTGAAGTATTGCATGCATAATATAAAATCATCACTCATAATTACATTAATGTTTCAATCATTATTTCAATATGTTTGTACATCATTATGATTTTAATTTACAACATGCACAATTTCAAAACTTTATATATGGTAGCCTTACTTCATGCATGACATAAATAAATCAATCAATATGGGCATATCATATATGATATTCAATCATTCATGATACATCATTTTGGCAACAAATAATAGCATTTTAAATCATGATGGTATCTAAATGTCAAATTACATTACATCTCATATTTCATGCATATTTTTATTTCATCACATTCATTTCATCTCATCAAGAAAAATTAATTGGGTGATGAATACAAGGAGTTATACAAAAATAAATCATATCATGAGAGATAAGATCATGTAAATACCAAAAGACATGATTCATCTTGACAAATCTCCCTTTTAAATAAAATACCCAAAAAATTGTAGGAGTATAAAGAAGAGATCTTGAACAAAAAAATCTCAAGTAATAAATGAAAGAACTCACAAGAAAAATCAAGATTCATTTAAAAAATCTCCTCTTAAGAAGATAAGAAGTAGAATCATAGGAGAACAATTAATAAAAAATCTTGATTCATAATAAATCTTTTAAGTTATAATCAATTCATGAATACCGAAAGAACATTCATGATTCATTTGGATAATTTTTCTCTTTTATAAATGACAAAAAGAAGCATAGGAGATATAAGATTTTGATTCATAAATCTCAAGAATATGTGAAAGATTTGGATAAAAGTCATTCAAATTTAACTCATCAAAATCATTTTCATGGTCCAAGAGATTCATAAAAATAGGTTTATTAGTCTCTTCTTTTTGAAAAATCGATAAAGTAAAAAAATTTTTTAAGGAGAAAGCTTTCTTTTTTTAGTTTGTTTCTTACAATCATGCCTTTGTATTTTTTATACCAATTCAAAATATATATCATCTTTTAAACTAAAAGTGCAAGATTTATCATAAAAATCATTAAGATCAATAAATCATAAAAATCATTAAGCATAATTTTGAAATATAAACTTATTAAGCATGATCATTATACATCATTAGTTTGGGCATGATATCATTAATCATTGAGCATCTTTAATCAAAATCGAGAAACAATACGAAAATCAACATGATACACATTAATACTTCTTAAAAACATACATAGGATTATCATTAGATTTAAATCTAACATTTTATTGTTTTATCATAAAACATATAATTTTCATGATCATTACTAGAAGGATAAGCATGATTCCTAATTTTTTACATTTTTATTATACTATTAAACATATAATTTTTAAAAATAATTAAACTAAATTAAAAATAACTCATTAAAAGCATCATGTAATTTTGAAATAAATTAAGAGAGTTTCCTTTACCTCATCGTCAAAAGCCGTTAAGGCGTAGTTTGCTACTTCGCTTTTGTTGATTTTCTCCTTGTCTTCGGAAGAGCTCGTTTCATCCCAAAGTGCTTTCTTCTTTTTTAATTTATTTTTATTTTTTGATTCTTGCTTTAAGTACTTTTCAAGTTTTATTGTGAGAAGTTCAAGTTCATCATCACTTGAGCTTTCGCTCGAGTGGCCTTCTTTTGTTCGATGTGTCAAATCCTTCCTATTCTTTGGAAGGTGGTTCTCAAGTTCTTCATGTTCAACATGTGTCATAAAACTCATTTCATAGGTCTTTAAAGACCCTATTAGTTCTTCGAGTGGAAAATGGTTCAAATCCTTGGCCTCTTGTATGACCATTACTTTTGATTCCCAAGTTTTAGAAAGTGATCGTAAAACTTTGTTGATAAGTTCAAATTTTGAAAAACATTTGCCAAGAGCTTTTAAACCATTGACGACATCCGTAAAATGGGTGTATATGTCAACAATGGTTTCTCTAGGCTTCATTCGAAAAGGTTCAAAATCATGCAATAAAAGATTGACTTTAGTGTGTGATTTTGAGAATGTGCCAAATATCGAAAGTTGTTTCACACAAAGAAACCCATTTGAATTTGTTTTTGTCTAAGGCATAAAATAGAGCATTCATAGCTCTAGCATTTAGAGAAAACGTCTTCTTCTCCAAAACATTCCAATCGTTCATTGGAAGAGAAGACCTTTGAAAACCAAATTCGACTATGTGTCATAAATCGAGATTCAATGAAAGTAAGAAAACTCTCATTCGAGTTTTCCAATAAGTGTAGTCGATCCCATTGAAAAAGAGAGGACGAATGAAAGAGTGACCATTTTGAAAGCCGAAAAGAGTCATTTATCTTTGGGTATTAAACTAAATGAGAAAACAAGGCTCTGATACCAATTGTTAGGAACAAGTCGACACTAAGAGAGGGGGGTGAATTAGTGCAGCGGATAAAAACGTCGGTTTCAAAAAATCCTTCCGTACGATAAAACCGAACTCAAAAATGCTTAACTTTGAAAGTGAAATAAGAGCATATTGAAGGCAGTTTGCAGTTAATATAAATTGCAGGAAGTAAATACAAACTAGAGAACATGCCAATTATATAGTGGTTCGGTCATCGTGACCTACATCCACTCCACCGATTCCTCTTTCGTCGAGGCTACATACATCCACTATCAATCTTACTTTAATAGGCGAAGATCAACCTCCTTCTTACACTCCTCTTCTCCTTTTATCAGGTTTAGAAGATAACCCTTACAAGCACTCACTCCTCTTAAACAAAATTCTAAACTTAGACTTAGAGGAGGGGATTTCTCAAGTGATTACAACAGCGTTTCTTCACTTTTAAACTCTCTGTGCTTGTGTAATTTAACCAGGGATGAGAGGGGTATTTATAGGCTTCAAATTGATTCAAACTTAGAGCCTAAAAAGGTCTCATCCCAAGTTTCCTAGGTACTGGCAGTACCACCATCGTTCCTAGGCGGTATTATCGTCGTAGGATCTGGTACTAGGTGGTACCACTGCCAAACAGGGGTGGTACCATCGTTAGCAGCATTGCTGCCGACGGTACCACCGCCCAAGAATCCTGGGGTGTTGTTCCCCAAGCTGTGCCACCGCCAGCCTTGGTGCCACCGTCGGCCAAGGTTTCAGTACCTTGATTGGGCCTTGAATCCGGCCCAAACCAGTCCAGCTTTTGGCCTAATTGGCCCCTAACAGAGTTAATGAGATTACCTCCCAATCCCAACTCTAATTATGTGCTAACTACGATTCCTAAGACATATTCTAAGTAAGATAAGTATGATTTCTTCCTGCGAGCTTTCGACGAACTTCCGACGATCTCTCGATAATGTTCCGGCAGACTTCTAGCAAGCTCCTGGACTTCACAATGATCTTCTTAGCGAATTTCGATGAGCTTCTTTGGCAAGCTCCTGGACTTCTCGGTTGGTTCCGGCAGAACTTCCGACGAACGTCCGGACTTCCGACGAACTCTCGAACTCCCAATGAAATCGCGTTCTTGACTCCGGGACTTTATTTTGCTTTATGCCTTGCTATCATAGTCAATCCTGCACACACAAATATACACTTCGATCTAGGCAATTATTGCTAAGTTTGAATCACGTTGTCGGCCATGTCATTGGTCCTTCGACGCTTCGTCCGATTCTTCGGTGCATCGTCCTCTCTTGCGGCCTATTGTCCAATCGGCCAGTTGACCTCCGCAACTCCGATATCCTTGGCACAATATCCACTCTTCTTGGCCTGGTGCCCGAATCTATGGCCCGAAGCCTTCTGTCGATACGTCAACCGATCCTCTAGCCCGACGTCTAATCTTCTGACACGTTTTCCTCCGGCCTAATATGATTCTTCTTGCTTTAATTGTCTCTTCCTGATCGAAGCATCCTGCATTACTCAAAACGCAGATTAAATCATAAACACTTATCAATTGGTTTCATCATCAAAATTCGAGATTCAACAAGTGTGGCACTGATGGCATATAACCGCTATGACTCATATTGTTGATCAGACTTAATATAATATAATTATATTTATTGGACTTATTGGCCTATTTTTAAAATTCACGCACGTGTATATAGTTTTTCTAAAATTTTAGAATTCAATTGGGTCAAATTATTTTTAAATAAATTTTATTTATTTATTTTTTTATTTTAAGTCTTTTTGTATCTTATCAATTATTGGGTAAGTGGGAGAATGTTAAATTATGTGATCCTATTTAATTAGATAAGATATGTTATAGATATGATTGTATTCTGATTATGGTTATTGGTCAATAGAAAAGAAGGTAATGTTAAAGTAGAATTCCATATGAGATAACCTTGATGGGAGGAACTCTCCCAATAACTTATCCTAGACCCTCTGCTCTCTCGCCTATAAATAGACATAACATTTATCCTAGACTCTGCTTACAAGACCTCTAAGGGCTAAAAAAAAGGAATGCAGTTGAAAGATTAAAGTTTTTCTCTCAATCTCTCTAATCCATCAATCTAGGTGATCTTACGATAATCGCTTGTAGATCAGTTAAGATTTATTTTTCTAAACAACAATGAAAAGGGCATCGTAATATTGTTAGATCTAATTTTATTTGATTTTTCTCACTACATATAACATGATTTCCATGATATTTATAAAAAATACATACAGTCCCTAGTAAAATTTAAGAAAAATAATCCTAGAAAAGGGGGGGGGGGGCGGGGGGGGCGGGGGAGGGGGCGGGGCGGTATTAATTATATTTTAAAAAATGAGTAGTTTTTTCATGAATATGAGCTATCGTAAAAATCCGAGCATATATTTTCATTACTCGAAAAACTTTTACCGGTTCGGCTGCGGGATTGTTGCTTTCAATTACGATCGGGGGAGCAAAGGTTCTAGTCCGTTGGATCCTTTACCTACCACAGTTTCGGACGGCCGAGATGCGATCTCACCAAGTCCAAACTCTAAAACCGTTCGGTACCGTCTATAAATACTCGAGAAGGCGCTTCGTCGAGATCTCGTACTTGTTTTTCCTACGTTGCTTTTCATACTTTTAAGTTCTAGGGTTTTCTTGTCTACTTCCTTTCTTTCTCGCCTTGGTTTATGGAATCCATCGCATGGGGGCGGAGGAGGGCGATGACGAATGTGATTCATCAACGTCTCGGTCCTCGTAACGGCGGCATCGCCGCCTTGCCAACCATCCTGATATATCACCACCCATATTCCGAGTCCGACTCCCCCGCCCTCTTCTTTTCCCTGCTTCGGATCTTTAGCTGCGGAAGTCTTAATTGCCGTCTTCTGTTTTTCTGATCTCTCGTTTGGCTGATGATTATACTAATGTTTAATGACAAGCATATGTCTGAATTTCTTCCATGTGGAATCGATTTCGTTATGAGGCCAATTTCCCATCTTGCTCATGAGATCTGATGTAACTTTTGCTGCAATCAACAATAAGTGTCTTGATGTGATTGCTCTCGGACCATTGCTTTGTTTCTAAATCTTTCATCTATTGACAATAAACTTAATGATATTTTTTATGTTGGGTTTATATCGGTCGGATTGAGGGGTCGCGTGATGATCGGATGCATAGTTCAAATGATAACCCCTTTTTTGTGGGTTATGATTATTTGAAACGTCTTTCGCTCCTATCTGATGACCTCCACATCTTATTGTTTGCCTTTTCCGCTCTTTCATTACTTAGATCTCTATAGCTATGGATTAATGTGTATTAATGCGATTAATGAATACATAATACTGAGAATTGCGGGTTAAGTGATTCTTCTGCTGTCATCTATGAATTCATATTCGTTGGTGCAGAGCATAATTTATTATGATGATTTTGTTGGTTTATTTATTTGTTTTGTAGATATCTTCTTTATTATCTCATTTGAATTGTGAATACTGTACTTAATTTAACCTTAAATTATCGAAACAGTGAAATCTTTTTGTAGGGATTAATATGAATCTGACAACCGTCTTGTTTGTAAGCTGTGTCCGGTCATCTAAAATACCCCATTGCTGCTGCCCATCATCGATGAAATTCTATGGAACGGACGCACCAGATTGAACCACAACGTGATGCGGGTGGGCGAAAAGGCTGAGTCAAGGATTTTGAAGTCTCTTATTGGAACACGGATTTATCATGTAAAAACTTGGATCACTATGATTTATAGCTCTTAGAACTCCGTTCGACCAAACGCTGCTGCCTCCCACCTTATGTTTGGTTAAACGCCCGTGAGAGTCCTTATATAGTTTTGTTGTACTTTGAAAGAGCATTCTTCTCTTTACTACTACTAATAGTCGGTCTGAAGTTCTTATTTGAACTAAGTAATATCGCAACGTTGAATCTCGTGCAAAAGCTTACTGACATCTGTTAGCCTACTGCTATCTTCATCGTCTTCCTCACCCAATAAGATCCATATTAAGCTTTTTAATCAAATTTTTTGTGAAATAATGTCGTGGTAACGTAAAATTTGTGGGTAAATCATGTTTTATCTTTCTTGGGTTAAACGATATTGATGATTAATCGGGTTTTGATCTTTTATTTGGCTATGAAATTAAGCATGTGTCAGGTCAGATTTAAGTTCAAATAGGATGAAACAGGTACTGTTTTCTGCGCATCGCAATTCCTAATATTTCCCTATTCATCGAATGTGTTCGCTCTGTTCGTTTTGTGTTGTTGTCCACGAGACTCGTGAAATAAATGGCGTGGAAAAGGGTGTTATGAAGGCTGTATAAATATATTACTCGCCTAGTATAAAACTACAAGCGACCAGCATGTAGATCTGTACATATATCAACTCGCTAACCCCTTCCATGCATGCAGACGAGGCGTTCGACAAAAATAATACCCCTTTTTCTTGTCGCAAGTTGTCTATCGCTTAGTCACATGCGTGAGATGGCCTGTGTGCCTGTGACACAAGGAGCCAAGTCACAAGCCACATCCCAGATTCCTTCCTACAGTTGCCTTATTTTACGACATGGTGTATCCATGTTGTTGCGACTTGTAGCCCCCTTTCCTTCTCATATGTGGCAATCAAATTGGTGGGCGTGTTTTGGTGCTCGTTTATAGAGGAAGAGAGCATCTCCATGCACTTCGTTTTCCGTAAGAACAAGTGGTACGAATATACTGTGCACCGTTCAAAGTGCTCGTTAAATGCAAACCGACCGTTGGTAATTAAGATGTTACAGCACCCTAATTTGCTGTTAATCGAAGTGTTTAGGCTGCATACGGTGTTGATATGAATAATCCACTCACTAATCCTTCCGAAGAGTAGGCACTAAATATATGGATCACGAGCCACACCGCCATCGTTGGCTGAAGCATCCATTGAGGAGGGAGGGAGACAAGCACATGCAAACAGGCGTTGACGATGGAGACGTCCAACAGTAAAAGAAGCAGTAGCAGCAGCGTCAAGCTGAAGCATCGGTTTGCTCAGCTGCTGCTCGGCTCCTCGTGCTCCACCACCATTGCGGCCGCCATCCTTGGCCAGACCAGCGCCGGCCCGCAGCACCCGGAGGCCGAGGAGCCCGGTCCGGGTCGCCGCAAGCACGATGTGGGTGTCGTGCATGTCCCTGTCCACTGCAGCGCCCGCCAGGTTTCCGAGCAGTTCCTTCCTCTGATGACCAAGGAGGAGGAGGTAGAAGAGGAAGGGAATGAGAAGAAGAAGGAGAGGAGGAGGGCTGTGATCGGGTCTGTGAACTACTATGATGCTAAGCAGAGGAGCAAGAAGGCTTGTGGGAGTAGGACGAAGGGTCGGAGAGTGGAAGCAAAGAAGCTGTTGTCCAACTCTTATGGATTCACCAGCTCTTCTTCCTTGGATGCCGAGAACGAGCTCCGTCTCTTCAGCAGCGACGAAGCGCCGGAGGAAGAGTCAGGGACTCTGTTCTCCTCAAAGAGCTTCTCCTCCGACTCCTCCGAGTTCTACCACCACAGCAGGAAGAAGAACAAGAGGAGGAGCAAGTGCATGAAGTCCACCCGGCGGCCGCCGAGAAGGCACGCGAAGCACGTCCGAGGGCGTTCCTGCGGTGGGATCGACCAACTGCGGCCGCTGGTCTCCATCTCCTCGAAGGAGAAGAAGGGGACGCCCAGCGCAGGGTTCGCGGTGGTCACGCGGTCCTGCGACCCCTACAACGACTTCCGGAGCTCCATGGTGGAGATGATCGTGGAGCGCGGCATGAGCAGAGCTCGCGACCTGGAGCGCCTCCTCAACTCCTACCTCTCCCTGAACTCCCCTCGCCACCACCAAGTCATCCTCGAGGCATTTGCCGACATATGGGAAGCAATCTTCGGCAAATAGCAGATTTAGCAGCGTAGATCATAGCCTTCCTCCTCCTCCTGTTGTTATTCCAACCACCAATCTCATGGTGTAATCGACGGTTAATCCGAACTGTTCTTCGCCATTGTTGCTGTGTCTTATCGAAACGCGTTCTGTTTGGCTTTCGATTGCTGGACCCATGCAATGAACCGAGCGTGCGTGACGTGCACTTTCCTACTCGAGTTATTGTTGAAAAATATAACCAAGAATAGAATGAAAATACAAATAACAAACACAATATTAAGAATAAGGAAATATAGTTAATCTTGAAATGTGTATAAATACTTTCTTAAAAATAATATTTGCATATTCTTCTCAACAAGATTGCTATGGGTTGGATGTAAATAATTTTAGATTGCTACGGGTTCGATGTAAATAATTTTAGTCGATATGATAAACTTTTAGAAGATCTGTATTAAGCAAACAATAAAAAATCTTCAAAAAGGAATTAGAGAATGTCTAATTCAATTATTTAGAGAGTTATCAAGAAAGAAAGAATATGAAAGAAATGTGTTGATAATTTACACTCATACCTATTTATAGATATTTTTATAAAAGACACAATCTTTGAAAAATAACTATAAAGGAAACCATATTTTCAAATAAATCTTTTGAAAAGAATTTTTTTTCAATTTGAATAATTTATAATAATCCCCCACTTATTTAAATTTAAAATTTTCTCCGAGTGATTAAATAGTATTTATAAATAAAATAATATATATTATATTTGAATATTACCTTAGTGTAAGCATCACAAAATGAAGTCGAAATCTCAAGTAGCATAAAAGTTTTCAATTTGTTATTCCTAATGACAATACTACTGATACTACACATATAAATATAACATCCTTGTATTCCTCATAAATTCTTACTCAAGTCCTAATATGACCTTAGGCATATCTAAGTTCATGAACTTTTATGAGAAAAACTCCAACTCTCAATGGAAGCGGCACCACTTCTAAGTTCATATAGGTGAAGTTATTACAGTATCTTAGTCACTCTTTGAGATACTTGTCCTAACTTGACTGAACTTCATTAATAGTATAATTAACTCAACCCTCATTCGGTGACGACCAGCACTTTAACATCTTTAGATGGGATTCATAAAATATTTCTAAGTGTTGAACCACTCCACATGTCAATGACTTGTTCTTACCTTTTGAACTCTTCATTACTCATTTCATAATATTGAGTAGAGTTGCTATCATTGGCGGATCTTTTATTGAAGGAGTTTTAGCCCCATCTATTTTGATGTTGATCTTACAACTTCTCTTATAAAAGGTTTGGTGAACGGATCAACCAAATTCTTACTTGTTTTCACAAATGTGAGTGAAATAATCTCACATTTAAAAATATGAGATTATTGCCTGTTTGAATATGTTCGCTAATGAAAATAATAGAAGATAAGAAAAGAAGATTTATTGAAGAAGTAAAAAAGCTTAAATACATTAACATATCCCTTTCTAACATGTATTTAAGTTTTTTCACTTCTTCAATAAAGCTTCTTCAATAGTTATTCTTATCTTCTATTATTTCTATCATGGTATCAAAGCAGTGAGAAAAGCAAAGCTTCGCTCTTGCCTTTGGCCAGTGACCAACGTCGCTGAGAAAAGTAAAACTTCGCCCTTGCCTTCGGCCAGCGACCAACGCCACTATAGTCAAATTCCTAAGAGGCTCCGTGGCCAATCCTCATCTTCCTCATCGCGATAGTCTTTGTTAATCTGCCAACAATCGACGGACTTAAGGAGAACGAAGGGCGGACTTAAGGGGAATAAAAGGAACGCCTGTGCCCTCACAGCAACAGCAATCGCAACAACAGCAGCGATCTGCACTTGCTCTACTCACGACTCTCGCTCGTAAACCATTCTTTATATCGATCATCCAAGATTGGTATCCTTGACAAATCCTTCCTCCTAATTTGTATAAATAGGAGAGGGACATGTTAATGTATTTAAGTTTTTTCACTTCTTCAATAAAGCTTCTTCAATAAAACTTTTTCAATAATTATTCTTATCTTCTATTATTTTTATCATGGTATCAGAGCCATTCGCAGTTTCATAGTCTGAAATAGTTCATACTTACACATGCATGGCTTAATCTTTGAGACAACCAATCTCTTAGTGATGAAGAAGTTACTGTCCATTGAAGAATTGAGAGAATGAAGAAAAGCACACTTCAATTAGTATCATATGAAGTCTATCTATACATGGTGAAAGATAAGATTTCTTTAATTGAGCAGAGAGATTGCCTCATACAGTTGAGGAAATCTCATCTGCTATGCAGTTGAGGATATCTCTCTGTTATCAGAGGAAATCTCTCTGTTATCATGCCCCCATAAGATCGAGCTCCTGTTGAATCTCGTATTTTGATGATGAAACTCCTTGATATATGTTTATGATTTAATCTGCATTTTGAGTGACGCAGGGTGCTTCGATTAGGATGAGACAATTAAAGCAGGAACATCATGTTGTGCCGGAGGAACATGTCAGAAGATTGGACGTCGGGCCGGTGGATCGGTTGACGTATCGACAGAAGGCTTCGGGTCGTGGACTCGGGCATCGGGCCAAGAAGAGCGGGTATTGTGCCAAGAATATCAGAGTTGCGGAGTCAACTGGCCGATTGGGCAATAGGCTGCAGGAAAGGACGATGCGCCGAAGAATCGGACGAAGCGTCGAGGGACCAATGACATGCCGGACAACTTGGTTAATTGCTTAGGATTAATTGTCTTGATCGAAGTTTTTGTTTTGAGTGTGCAGGATTAACTACGATGAAAGTAGACAAGCAGCAGGAGTTGCGCCGGAGTCAAGTTCATGATCACGTTGGGAGTTCGAGAGTTCGACGGAAGTTCGGACGGTCGTCGGAGGTTCTGCGAGAACAGATCCGAGAAGTCCAGAAGCTTGCCAAGCGAAGCTCGTCGGAACTCGCCAAGTGGATCGTCGCAAAGTCCAGGAGTTTGCCGGAAGTCCGCAGGAGCATCACCGAGGGTTCATCGGATGATCGACGGAAGTTCGCCGGAAACTCGCCGGAAGAAGCGATTGACGCACCGAAGCAAAGCTGCAGAAATTGTCTTAGATCTAATCGTAGTTAGCACGTTGATTAAGTTGAAAAATGGGAGGTGATCCCATTAGCTTAATCTTGGGGCAATTGGGCCCCTGAAAGACTGAAATTGGGCCGAATGGAGCTAACCATTCGGACCCTGATTGCACCAGGAGGTGCAACCGCCTAGGCCAGGAGGTGGCACCGCCTGGGCTAAGCCTCCCAGCGATACTGGGCGGTGCAACCGCCCCAGCCAGGAGGTGGCACCGCCTGAGCTCAGTCTTCGAGCTAGACTGGGCGGTGCAACCTCCCTGACAGAGAGGTGGCACCGCTTGAGCTCAGTCTTCGAGCTCTAGCAAAGAGGTGCAACCGCCTCAGTCAAGAGGTGGCACCGCCTAGGGCTCAGTCTCCGAGCCAGACTCAGGAGGTGCAACCGCCCCTGACACAGAGGTGCAACCGCCTGAGCTCAGTCTTCGAGCTCTGCCAGGCGGTGCAACCTCTCAAGTCAGGAGGTGCAACCGCCTGATCTCGGAATTCCGGGATTTGATCGTTTTGAGCTCCAAATTTGAATTGGGTTGGGGCCTATAAATACCCCACCCATTCAGCACTGAAAAGATATAGACCTACACCGAATTCTTGATCTTTTCTGTGATTCTAAGAGCTCAAATTTGTGTAAAGTCCTAAAGTTCTCCTCTTTCTGTTCTTCAAGTTTTGAGTTGTAAAGAGAGGAGAGAAAGGTCCTCTAAGGGTTGTCTCCTGAGCCCATCAAAAGGAGTGAATCTGTAAAAGGGCAGTTGGCCTTCGCCTATTGAAGGAAGGCCTCTAGTTGAAGTCGGTGACCTCGTCGGTGGAGGAAGCCAAAAGTGGAGTAGGTCAAGACTGACCGAACCACTCTAAATCTCTGGTTTGCGTTTATTTTGAGAACTTTATCATTACTGCAAACCTCCTACATAGCTACTGCTCTCTGCGCCTTTACGAACAAGTTTTTAAGTGCTGATCTTTCCGAATCTGCATTCAGACGTAAATCGGTGTTTTCATATATTACAGTTTACGATTACGTTTTGTAACTGCAAACTGTCTTCTGCGCTTTTACGAACGAGTTTCTTTGCAGTTTACATTTACGTTTTGATTCTATTTTACGAACGAGTTTCAAGGTTTAGACGAAAATCTGCATTTAGACGTAAAACTGCATTTAGACGTAAATCGGCTTTCCTCGTACAATCATCAGATTTCAGTTTACATTTACGTCTTGATTTCAACTGCATACTACCTTCTGCGAGTCTACAAACGAGTTTCAAAGTTTAGACGTAAATCTGCGTTTAGACGTAAATCTGCGTTTAGACGTAAATCTGCTTTTTGCAGATTACTTTTTGAGCTGTACAGTAGCAGCACACTATCTTTATACTTCTGCTTAAACTGCGCTTAGACACAAACTGTATTTAGACGCAAACTGCGCTTAGACGCAATCTGCGCTTAGACGCAAACTGTGCTTAGACGCAAACTGCGCTTAGACGCAATCTGAGCTTAGACGCAATCTGCATTTAGACGCAAACTACGTTTAGACGCAAACTGTGTTTAGACGTAAACTGCACTTAATCATAAGTAATCTTAGAATCGGCTTTTGCATCAAAATAGTTTTTATCGAACGAACGCAGCTTTCGTTTTTAATCGCTGAAAGATTTCCGCTGCACTAATTCACCCCCCCCCCCCCCCTCTTAGTGCTCTCGATCCTAACAATTGGTATCAGAGCGGGGTATTTCTCATTTCGGATTTACACCCGAGAGAAATGGCTCTTCAAGAGGGCTTTTCGGTCTTTCGTCCACCGTTCTTTAACGGATTGGACTATACTTATTGGAAAACTCGAATGAGAGTTTTCTTGATTTCTCTAAATCTGGATTTATGGAATATCGTTGAAAACAGTTTTCAACTTCCCTCTAAACCGACGAACGAATGGTCGGATTTGGAGAAGAAGTATTTCTCTTTAAACGCAAAGGCTATGAATGCCTTGTTTTGCGCTTTTGACAAAAATGAGTTCAATCGGATTTCTACGTGCGAAACAGCTTTTGACATTTGGCGAACACTTGAAATCACGCACGAGGGAACTAGTAGTGTCAAAGACTCGAAAGTTAACTTTTTATTGCATGATTTCGAGCTTTTTCGAATGCAACTAAGCAAGACTATATGCGACATGTACACCCGTTTCATGGATGTCGTCAATAGTTTAAGAGCTCTTGGAAAATGTTTTTCGGACTTTGAACTCGTAAACAAGATTTTGCATTCTCTTTCTAAGAAGTGGGATTCAAAAGTAACTGCAATACAAGAAGCTAAAAACCTAAACAACTTACCACTTGAAGAACTAATTGGTTCATTGATGACATATGAAATGTTACACAATACACATGATGAACATGTTGAACACAATTACCTTCCAAAGAACAGGAAGGATTTGGAACTCTGGACAACTGAATGCCACTTGAGCGATGACTCAAGTGATAAGGACAATGATGAACAAAACAACCTTCCAAAGAACAGGAAGGATTTGGGACATAGAACATTTGAAGACCACTCGAGCATAAGCTCAAGTGATGGTGAACTTAAACTACAAATGAAACGAAAATTAAAAAGCAAAAAGAATCGAACTACTTGCTTTAAACGCAAGAAGAAGAACAAAAATTGGGATGAATCGAGCTCCTCTGAAGAAGAGAAAGTCAACAAAAGCAAGGCGGCAAACTATGCCTTAACAGCCCACAATGATGAGGTAATCGAAATCCCCCTAATTTATTTTGAAATTACTTGATGCTTTCATGATGTATTTTTCTCTTTTAGTTTAGAATTAATTTTCTTAAAAATTACATGTTAAAAAAAAAATTTATTATGATCATACTAAGTAATTTCGAAAATGATAATATTACATATTTTATGATAAACAAATAAAATGATCTTGATTGAAAATATGAAATCATGGTTAAGAAGTAATAATGCGCATTACGTTGATTTCCATTGTTATTTCTCGATTTTGATTAAAGATCATGTTTGATTTGAAGAAATGCATAATGATGAAATTAAATATTTCGATTAACAATTTTATGCATGAGATTTTAAGCCGATGATAAGCATGTGTTATTCTCATGAGTATATTTGAAAAACTATGGCAAAAATGTGCTCGAATGCATGAACGTGTTAAGATTATTTTTCGGACATTCTTGATTCAATGTTCAAAACACTTAATTGCCATGATGATTTTACACTATAACATGTTGGAAATTATATGTTTTGGATTCATAAATTTTTATGATCATGAGCATGTTTTATCTTCATAATTGAACTTGAAAATCTATAGCAAAATCTTATCCGAATGCATGAAAGTACTAATTTCATTTTCGGATTCACTTAACAATTGGTATCCTAACAATCGGATTTTCTCATACACTTTTGAAAAATATTTTTCTAAAATGGATTTGATGAAATGATTCCTGCTTATAAATTCCATCTTGAAATATGAATGATAGTGTCTTTGCTTGCAAAGATTTGTTTCACATACATATCTCCTATGATTCATGTGCAGAAAAAGAATTTATAAATCATAATACAATGAGATTTCTTATGCAAAAATAAAGTGCTTTTGTGATTTTTTTGCTAAAGAGAATAATTATTAAAATCATGATCTTGATAATTATAACATGAAGCTCTTTATAAATCAAGATCGTTCATTATGCTCCCTACATTTATCAAAAAGGAGTTCTTCAAATGAAATGCAACTTGTCTTTTGATTTCATGATATTTTATGAATTTCGAAATTAATTTTAATGACTTGATTATGAATTTCAAGTTGACGATTTGATTTGAATAAGTTATGTCTAAATCATAATCATGATCTTGCAAAATTGAAATCACAAATAATATCTTTTGGTATTCATGAATTGATACTCACAATATGAAAGTATTGGTATTCATGACTTGATTTTGATTGAAACATTACATGCTTAAATTAATCATTCTTCTATGTTTCAAAAATTCTTTAAATGCCTTATGTGATGACTGAAAATTAATTTGCTTTACGATGAATCACGAATCATGACTTGATCTATGATATTGAAATATTTTAATCATGATTCTTGGTTATATAATTCCTTTGCCCTATTAAAAGGATTTGTTGAATGGATCATGTCCTTTTTGAACTTTCTTGATATCATGACAAGATTTTGTAATATGGCCTGTATAATAATTAAAAAATTTTGGCCATTGATTACTCCCTTCTTTTCGACAAAAACAAAGGGGAGAAAGCTTTTGCTAGTTAGAACATGCAAAGAAAAGCAAGTGCAATCTTGCACATGAAGCAAGTGTTGAATTGCCATGATTGAACCTAAGAATCTTGCTATGCTTTTGTGCTTATATGTTGTGATGAAAATATAGCTTCATGTTATAAAAACTTGCATATATTTTAAAATAGCTAGAGCTACTTCTCCTTTTGTTGATGATAAAGGGGGAGAAATATATGAATTGATACTATAAGTGCCATATTTGAATTTTCATCATGTTAAGATATCAAGAACTTGCATCGTAATTCTACTTGATGATATCTTGCCATGTGATGAAATGCTACGATTTGTTGCTAAAATGATGCATGCAATACTTATGCTTTCTACGTAATGTATTGCATATGATATGAACCTTGATTAAAATTGCCTTGATTTGAATTCAAGGTTTATCTCAATTATGGAATTTTGAAATAAGAATGATTACTCACCTTTGTCATGATTTAGAAATTGACAGAAAGGGTTTTCCCTTCTTTTTGACAATGACTAAGGAGGAGATAACTTGCTAGCACAATTCAAAAAAAAAAGAGGCAAAAATTACAAAAGAGAAGAAATTGGTATCTTGAACATCACCGATAATTGCTAGCTTGAAATGTCAAGAAAATGCAAAAACTTATTTATTTTCTTGCACATATAAAGAGAAGATGCAAATGTAACACTTGCCAAATTGTTTGCTTGCCTCATGTAAAACATTATCTCTTGCTAGTTTGGCATTTTGCTAGCTTGCACTTTGCAAAGAAAGCAAAAATGACACTTCTCAAAAGAGAAGAAAGAGCTTGTTATCTTGAACATCACAAGCTTACCAAACAAAAATTTGCAAAAGTGCTATCTTGCCTATCTCAAGAAGCAAAACTTGCATATCGTAAAAAGTTGCTAGCTTACAACTTGCATATTTCAAGAAGCAAGAGTTGCCTTCTTGAACATCTCTAAATTGCTAGCTTGCAAGTTCTAAAATGTTGCAACATTGCTAGCTTGCATAAAAGTGCTATCTTATATGCTGTAAAACTTGCGTATCTAAAACTTGATAGCTTGAATGTTCTAAGCATGATGTAACATTTGCTAAATTTTCTGGCTTCAAAACTGCATGATGATAAAACTTGATATTATGTTTTTCATTCAATGAGTTAAAACTTACATCACAAACACTTGATTGTGGTACTTCTCCTTTTTGTTGATGACAAAGGGGGAGAAGTATGTTGATGACATCACATGTTATGCATAAGTTTATGATGACATGTTGCTTGGATTTTTGAATCCAAGAGTTTCTATCAATAAGGCATATTGATAGGGGGAGTTTGTTTAAACTCCGGGAGTTAAGTTTAACTCCGTCATCAAGTAGTTGTCATCATCAAAAAGGGGGAGATTATTGAATCTCATATTTTGATGATGAAACTCCTTGATATATGTTTATGATTTAATCTGTGTTTTGAGTGACGCAGGGTGCTTCGATTAGGATGAGACAATTAAAGCAGGAACATCATGTTGTGCCGGAGGAACATGTCAGAAGATTGGACGTCGGGCCGGTGGATCGGTTGACGTATCGACAGAAGGCTTCGGGTCGTGGACTCGGGCATCGGGCCAAGAAGAGCGGGTATTGTGCAAAGGATATCGGAGTTGCGGAGTCAACTGGCCGATTGGGCAATAGGCTGCAGGAAAGGACGATGTGCCGAAGAATCGGACGAAGCGTCGAGGGACCAATGACATGCCAGACAACTTGGTTAATTGCTTAGGATTAATTATCTCGATCGAAGTTTTTGTTTTGAGTGTGCAGGATTAACTACGATGAAAGTAGACAAGCAGCAGGAGTTGCGCCGGAGTCAAGTTCATGATCACGTTGGGAGTTCGAGAGTTCGACGGAAGTTCGGACGGTCGTCGGAGGTTCTGCGAGAACAGATCCGAGAAGTCCAGAAGCTTGCCAAGCGAAGCTCGTCGGAACTCGCCAAGTGGATCATCGCAAAGTCTAGGAGTTTGCCGGAAGTCCGCAGGAGCATCACCGAGGGTTCATCGGATGATCGACGGAAGTTCGCCGGAAACTCGCCGGAAGAAGCGATTGACGCACCGAAGCAAAGCTGCAGAAATTGTCTTAGATCTAATCATAGTTAGCACATTGATTAAGTTGGAAAATGGGAGGTGATCCCATTAGCTTAATCTTGGGGTAATTGGGCCCTTGAAAGACTGAAATTGGGCCGAATGGAGCTAACCATTCGGACCCTGATTGCACCAGGAGGTGCAACCGCCTAGGCCAGGAGGTGGCACCGCCTGGGCTAAGCCTCCCAGCGAGACTGGGTGGTGCAACCGCCCCAGCCAGGAGGTGGCACCTCCTGAGCTAAGTCTTCGAGCTAGACTGGGCGGTGCAACCTCCCTGACAGAGAGGTGGCACCGCCTGAGCTCAATCTTCGAGCTCTGGCAGAGAGGTGCAACCGCCTCAATCAAGAGGTGGCACCGCCTGGGGCTCAGTCTCCGAGCCAGACTCAGGAGGTGCAACCGCCCCTGACACAGAGGTGCAACCGCTTGGGCTCAGTCTTCGAGCTCTGCCAGGCGATGCAACCTCTCCAGTCAGGAGGTGCAACCGCCTGATCCCGGAATTCCGGGATTTGATCGTTTTGAGCTCCAAATTTGAATTGGGTTGGGGCCTATAAATACCCCACCCATTTAGCACTGAAAAGATACAGACCTACACCGAATTCTTGATCTTTTCTGTGATTCTAAGAGCTCAAATTTGTGTAAAGTCCTAAAGTTCTCCTCTTTCTGTTCTTCAAGTTTTGAGTTGTAAAGAGAGGAGAGAAAGGTCCTGTAAGGGTTGTCTCCTGAGCCCATCAAAAGGAGTGAATCTGTAAAAGGGCAGTTGGCCTTCGCCTATTGAAGGAAGGCCTCTAGTTGACGTCGGTGACCTCGTCGGTGGAGGAAGCCAAAAGTGGAGTAGGGCAAGACTGACCGAACCACTCTAAATCTCTGGTTTGCGTTTATTTTGATCACTTTATCATTACTGCAAACCTCCTACATAGCTACTGCTCTCTGCGCCTTTACGAACAAGTTTCTAAGTGCTGATCTTTCCGAATCTGCATTCAGACGTAAATCGGTGTTTTCATACATTACAGTTTACGATTACGTTTTGTAACTGCAAACTGTCTTCTGCGCTTTTACGAACGAGTTTCTTTGCAGTTTACATTTACGTTTTGATTCTATTTTACGAACGAGTTTCAAGGTTTAGACGAAAATCTGCATTTAGACGTAAAACTGCATTTAGACGTAAATCGACTTTCCTCGTACAATCATCAGATTTCAGTTTACGTTTACGTCTTGATTTCAACTGCATACTGCCTTCTGCGAGTCTACAAACGAGTTTCAAAGTTCAGACGTAAATCTGAGTTTAGACGTAAATCTGCGTTTAGACGTAAATCTGCTTTTTGCAGATTACTTTTTGAGCTATACAGTAGCAGCACACTGTCTTTATACTTCTGCTTAAACTGCGCTTAGACGCAAACTGCGCTTAGACGCAATCTGCGCTTAGACGCAAACTACGCTTAGACGCAATCTGAGCTTAGACGCAATCTGCATTTAGACGCAAACTGCGTTTAGACGCAAACTTGGTTTAGACGTAAACTGCACTTAATCATAAGTAATCTAAGAATCGGCTTTTGCATCAAAATAGTTTTTATCGAACGAACGCAGCTTTCGTTTTTAATCGCTGAAAGATTTCTGCTGCACTAATTCACCCCCCCCCCCCCCCCCCCCCCTCTTAGTGCTCTCGATCCTAACAGCTCCTGTTAAGGATACCGATCTTAGACCGATGCAACAAAAATAGTTTGCGGGCTAGAGGCTTCGTGAGTGAGTCTGCTAGTTGATCAGTCATATGAATATGAGAGACACGAAGTTGATGTCTGACAACTTGATCTCACACGAAGTGAAAGTCAATGGCAATGTGTTTCATGTGTGAGTGGAACACTGGATTGACACATAAGTAGGCAGCCCCAACATTGTCACAATATATTATAAGAGTATGGGTAGAGCTGATTTTGAGTTCCTTGAGGAGATTTGTGACTCAGTTGAGTTCAACAGCAACGGTAGCAATAGCACGATATTCAGCTTCAGTTGTAGACCGGGCCACTGTCTTTTGTTTCTTAGAACTCCAACTGATTGGATTAGACCCAAGAAAGGCCATATACCCTGACGTGGAGGTTCTATCATCTTAAGTGATTCACTGGTAGAGAGAGGAGTAGCAACTTCTTTCGCATCCTACATATTTGTCTTTGATAATAAATCTTGAATATACTTTCTTTGTGAGAGGAGAAGACCTGAGGATATAAATGTTGCTTCTATTCCCAGAAAGTAGCTCAATGGTCCTAAATCTTTGAGAGAGAATCAATTAGCCAATTGCTTTAAAAATGTCTAAATTTCCAAGGGATCATTACTTGTAACAATAATATCATCTACATATACTAGAAGATATATTGTATTTCCATGTTGTTGTCGTAGGAATAAAGAGGTATCAGACTTGGAGTTGATGAAGCCAATTGATATTAGAAACGATCCAAATTCAGTATACCAAGCTCGTGGAGCTTGACGGAGTCCATAAATAGCTTTTTGTAATTTGTAAACATGTCTCGGATACTGGTGATGAAGAAAGCCAGGGGGTTGCTGCATAAAGACATCTTCAGTTAAAGTCCCCTATAAAAAGGCATTGTTAACGTCCAGTTGTCGTAAGTGCCAGCTTTTGGAGATGGCCAAACTTAGAATAAGCCGAATTGTTGTGGGTTTAACTACAAGACTAAAAGTCTCTGTGAAGTCAACTCCAGGTCGTTGATGAAACCCTTTAGCTACTAATCGTACTTTATATCGAGCAACGGACCCGTCGGGGTTCCGCTTAATTCGGAAGACCCATTTACACCCGATGATATTTTGTGTAGGATGAAAAAGGTACTAGAGTCCATGTGGAGTTATGAAGAAGAGCATCATATTCTTCACACATGGCTTTACGCTAGTGAGGAGATTTTTGGGCTTGAGTAATTGTGGTGGGTTCACTAGTCTCGGGAGAGGATTTGGTGATAGCATACAGGTTGAGAACCTGACGTGGTTTAAAGATACCACTTTTTGAGTATGTTGTCATTGGATGTCTAGGAACTGGAAGTTGTGGTATTGGTATGGGTGGTGGAGAGGCATCAACAGGGGTTGGGATAGGCTGAGATACATCAGTGGTACTAGGTAAAGAAGGTTATTGTGATTCTGAAGATATTATGTCAGTAGTAAGGGAGGCTTGTGAAGAAGGAAGATGAGAAGGAATGGAGGGAGTGGGAAGTTGTTGAATTGGGAGACTGGATCGTATACTCCAGTGATGTATATTTGTTGGAGTGGCCGGCATGATAGGAGACTCATGGTTTTGAAATGGAAAGGCAGACTCCACAAAAACAACATGACGTGAAATAAAGACTTTTTGAGTTTTTGGTTCGTAACATCGAAAGACATTATGTTCAAGAGAATATCCTATGAAGATGCAAGGTGTAGATCTTGGTACTATCTTATGTGGGGCATAGGGACGTAGCCACGGATAACATAAACAACCAAATATTCGGAGATTTTGAAGGTTTATGGATTTAGAAAATAGTTTTTCAAATGGAGACTAGTATTGGAGAACTGGAGTGGGCAGACGATTAATAAGGTAGACGACAGTTTGAAAGGCTATAGACCAAAAGGTTGTTGGCATGGAGGCTTGATGTAGAAGCGTGAGACCAGTTTCTACAATATGTCGATGTTTGCGTTCAGTAGAATCAACTAGTTGAGGAGTGTGTGGGGGTGACTTAAGTGTTGGATACCACAGGTTGAGAGGTAGGATGTGAGAGCTTGATATTCACCCCCACCATCAGAGTAGACTGTTTTAATTGTAGACTGAAAGAAGTTTTCGACCAACTTTTTAAAGTTGGTAAAAATTATTGAAATTCTGACTTATGACGGAGAGGATAAATCCATGTGTACTTAGTAAAAATAGTCTACAAAAATGACATAAAATCTAAACTTGTCAAAGGAAGTGACGGGACAGGACCCCAAACATTAGTATAAATAATTTCAAATGGTGTAGAATATGATATGGAAGAAGAACCAAAAGGGAGTCTATGACTTTTATTACTAAAGCATCACAATAAAAGCTATTATTTGTAGGAGTAGAAAGAGAACAACGAGAAAGTAATTTATTTTGGATAGAGAGAGAGGGATGATCGAGATGACGATGTCACACATCGATTGGAGCTACCACTGAGGAGTAAATAGTGGGTTATTTGAGTTATGGAACGAACGACCATTAATAAACATTGTCCTTACTCTGACCTTAGACCAAGGATACCCCCGTGTCCAAATCCTTGATAAGAAAAGAGTTAGGAAAGAATTCAATAGAGGTATTATTTTGTTTGCAAAATTGAGAAACAGAAATAAGATTGCGTTTAATGTGAGGTGCACATAAAACATCATCGAGTGTAAAAGTTATGGTAGGTTATTAAGCATTGTGGAACCAGTATGAGTAATAGGAAGTCCTTTATCGTCACCGATGATGACGTCGTCATGTCCACTATGGTTGTTATGGATCGACAAGTTCTATAGATCAGAAGTAATGTGGTGGGATGCGCCAGAGTCCATGATCCAATTATGATCAGTAGTGTTTGGAGTAGTTGCGAGATTTACTTGAGGCCAATGTGATTATGCAGGAAGTCGGGGTCGAGATCGATAGACCTTTGCAGAGTGACCTACTTTATCATATAATTGGCAAACAACTCTTTGTTGATTTGAGTGTTGAGGGCACCAGGACTGCTAATGATTGAAGTAGCCACCTTGGTTGTTGTGATTGAAATGTTGATGATGTGGAGGAGGCGTTTGGTTAGAGCTTAAAGGTTCAGAAGGCATCTTGGTCGAACCTTTGTTGATAGTCTTATTATATTGATAGCCCCTCCTTATGGATTTTTGATTGACTTGAGCCATGATGGATGGTCCTAACAATTTATCCTCATCACTGAGGGAATGACCTATGAAGGCTAAGTTATCGATAATAATCATTATGTTGTGCAGATAATCAATAACAGTACTTCCCTCTTGTTTTGTTTTCATAAGTCCGGATAGGAGACTAAGCATGCGAGTTCGTGAACGATTTGCCAGGGTGGTTTGCAACTTGCACCAGGCTTCGGCAGCAGTGTCACACGAAGATATGAGTGCGGTGAGGGATCCAACGACTGAAGCTTGAATTGCTTGAAGAATGAGACGATCATGGCGTAATCGTAGTTTGTGGTCCGGATTTGATACTGGACTGGATGCTCCTGGGATGTTGATCATCGCTGGTGGACAAGGAAGAGAGCCATCGACATAGCCTAGAAGGTCATAGCCAAATAGAAGATTAGAAAATTGAGCATGCTAGGATGCATAGTTACCACCTTTGGATAATTCGAAGGGAATGAGGGTTGTTGTATTTATAGAGATAAGATTTGTATGTGGGAAAGTATTATGATTCCCTATTGGAACAGTAAGTAGAGCAACAGAGGTAGATGATGAAGACATATGAAAGATATGGACTACTATGTGGAAGCAAGTAAAAGTATGTAGCAATGACAAGGATCAAAAGAAAAATAAAAAGGAAGAAGTGTTGGTACTTCTACAGTAAGAAGGCAGAAAAAATCAACAAGTTCTGCAGTACTAAGGAAGAAAAATAAAAAGTAAGAAGTGTTGGTACTTTTCTACGGTAAGGAGGGAGGAAGAATAAAAAAAAAAAATCTGTAGTAAGGAGGAACCAAGAGTGTGTGCTCCCTGCAATGCAAAGTCACCAAATGTGTTGACTAGGCCCAACAAATGCTTGGCGTTGCATCGTAGGCTTAGAACTTGGTGTGGTAGCCGTGGTCGAGACTGGAAGCAGGGAAGCTGCCATCGAAAGACCGACTGTGGGCAACGAGTGGGGGGGTAGATCCGCCTAGGATCTAGAAAGGGGGGACTACCACATACGAGGAGAAATTTGGCAACGGTGTGATGTCGGACAACAAGAATTTTTCTCGGCGTCGACTCGATAGTGGTACTGCAATAGCAGTAATGGCTCCTCACAATTTCTGTTCTGATACCATGAAGAATTAAAAGAATGAAGAAAAGCACACTTCAATTATCTCTGTTATCAGAGGAAATCTCTCTGTTATCATATCTTACAACTTCTCTTATAAAAGGTTTGGTGAACGGATCAACCAAATTCTTACTTGTTTTCACAAATGTGAGTAAAATAATCTCACTCTTGATTAATTTCCTCATATAATTATGCCTAAGACTTATGTGTCTTGATTTTCCATTATATATTTTACTATATGCACGAGCTAAAGTGGCTTGACTATCACAAAGTATAGAAAATAAATTTACATTCTTAGAAGTGAATGGAATTTCTAATAGAAAGTCCCTCAATCATTCAGCCTCCTTTCCTGCTTCTGCTAGAGTAACAAATTTTAATTTTATAGTTGAGTGGGTTATACACGTTTTTTTCTTGCTCCTCCAAAAAACAACATCACCTCCCAAGGTGAACACCTGACCAGTAGTGAATTTGTTATCTCCAAAACTCGATATCTAACTTGCGTCAATATATCCTTCTAAAATAGCAAGAAATTTTGAGTATTGTAGGCCATAATCTTTGGCCCGTTTAAGATACCCAAGAACTCTTTCAATAGCCTTCCAATGCTCTACATTTGGATTGCTAGTAAATCTACTCAATTTACTAACTACAAATGCTATATCAGGTCTTGTGCACTGCGTTGCATACATAAGACTTCCTATAGCACTTGAATATTTTAATTGAGCCACTGTTCTTCCAATATTCTTGACTAATTTGATACTTAGGTCAAACGGGGTATTTGCTTCTTTGATTTTTAAGTGATTGAATATCTCTAGTACTTTCTCTATGTAATGAGTTTGACTCAAAACATATCCCCCACTATTTCTTTTTACCCTGATACCTAGTATGATATCAACTTGCCCATGATCTTTCATCTTAAATGTTGAAGATAGAAACATCTTTGTTTCTATAACACATTTCATCAAATTTCTCAAGCCACTATTTTGGAGTCTTTTTTAAACCATACAAATGACTTAATAAGTTTACACACTTTATGTTCATTTCCTAATAGAACAAAACTTTCGGGTTGTTCCATATAATACCTCCTCATCGAGGTCTCCACTTAGAAATGTCATTTTGACATCCATTTGATGAACATAAAAATATAAAATTATTGCTAAAGCAAAAATAATTCTAATAGATGTGATCTTAGCCACATGAGCATGTGTCAAAATAATCTATTCCTTCCTTTTATCAAAATATTTTAGTAACTAACCTTACTTTGAACTTTTAGAGAGTACCATTTGTTGGGAAATTTTGGGGGCGACATCATATGCGCAGCGGAAGAACAAGAAAACAAAATCCCCGATTCCCAAAGAGATGTTCGTCGTCGTGCGAAGATTGGTGCGCAAAATCCGTGAAACTTAAAACTACGTATAGAGTAGATTGTGTTACCTAGGGAGATCGTATATCCTTGTTTCCTTGCAGATCCTTAAGAGAGGGTGAAGGAGGTCAAGCGCCCTCCTCTCTAGCGGTGATCCACACAGTAGGGTTGCGACGACGCTCCTCAAAACTCCAGGCCTGCTCTAAGGTGGAGAGGGAGAGGAGAATAGGAAAGGCAAGCAAAGACTCTAGCCTATGAGGCTCTGAATCCCTCCTATTTATAGAGGTCCCCTGTCAAACCCTAATGGGTCCTCCCCTAGTGGGTATTGGATCTGCATCCAATAAGACAAGGGCTCCGTCGGATATCTCATATCCGAACCTCTACTCATCGCAATGTCTACCATATGTGTGTGACCCTCTAAGCCCAATATCGAGCTGGCCGTGAGTCATACCTGTCAGAACTCCTTCTAACTTAGTGACTTATTATCTCTGTAATAATTCACTCGACTCATCGACTACGGACGTACTAGGCCACTACGCCGTAGTCCCGAGACGATACAGGGGAATCCAATCCATTGGACCTGTCTGTCCTCAGTTACCGTGTACCTATAGTCCCTCATCCATCTAATATCCCAGAGACAATATATCGAGCATGGTGCTGTCAGACCCATACGGTTTCTACTCGAGTCTCGCTCGAATCGGATTCTCCCGGAGAACTCTTTCTCTCTCAACCCGAATGACCCTGGCCAGGGATTTGTCTGAGCGAGAACACATGGGATATTCCTCTCATGATGCCGAGAGTGGATGATCCTCTATCGACACTCAATAGCCATCGTAAGGTCGACTACCACTCCCAATGACCAGCTGTACTAGATCAGGGACAACCAAACCTATAAGTCTGGTATTAAAGAGTGGAGCACTCATATAGGACATCCTTGGTGTCTCAAGTCTAAGGACCAGATATACCACTAGGACTACGGAATCGCTATCTAACAATAAGGCATCATCAACCATCCAGCATTCCGTAAGCGGATCAATCAGTGAACTCATTCTCCAATGAGCACCTGTACTGTATCCTTAGTGTCCCTACACGAGCAGCTGTGAGGCCAGCTGCATCCATCATATGGATAGGTATACAGCACACCAGTCTGGCTGGTTATCACGATGTCCCTCTTGAGTAACCTATGACCAGGATTATTTAGAATATGTGTTTAAAGGTGAATCGATCTCATTATCGTGATCTCATCACGATCTGATTCCCATTGCACAAATCCAAGGACATCACAATATATATATGCATTTATGCAATAGTTATAAAGTGATATACGCCAAAATATAATAAGCAAAAAGATTCTGTATCAAGTCACACGTGCCATCACTCATGTGATTGGCTTGCTAGGCACCTATGACTAGCAATCTCCCACTTGACCTAAAGCCAATCACCTATGTGTCTGATCCCCATCAGACCCCTGTGACGCTCAAAGACAAAATGAGACAACGGCTTTGTCAGTGGATCTGCAATGTTATCTTCAGATGGAACTCTGTCCACTGCTACATCTCCTCGGGTTACGATCTCTCTGATAAGCTGGAACCTCCTCAGAACACTTCTGATGAGACCCGGGTTCCCTTATTTGAGTAATCGCCCCATAGTTGTCGCAATATAAGGAAGTCGACTTCTCGCTATCCGGAACGACTCCCAAATCTATGATGAACATCTTCAACCAGACTCCCTCCTTTGTTACATCTAATGCAGCAATGTACTCCGCCTCTATGGTCGAGTCAGCAGTGGTATCTTGCTTGGAACTCTTCCAGCACACTGCTCCTCCATTTAAGGTATATACATACCCTGAATTCGACTTGCTATCATCGACATCAGACTGAAAACTTGAGTCAGTATAGCCTTCAACCTTAAGGCTATTACCTCCATATACTAGTAAAAGATCCTTAGTTCTTCGCAAGTACTTAAGGATACACTTTACTGCTTTCCAGTACTCCAAGCCTGGATCCGCCTGATACCTGCTCGTGACACTCAGAGCATGCGCTATATCAGGCCTAGTACCTAGCATGACATACATGATAGACCCTATTGCTGAGGCATAAGGTATCATATCTATGTTCGCCCTTTCTTTTGGAGTCTTTGGGGACATACTTGTAAAAAGCGATATCCCATGTCTCATCGGTATGAGACCTCTCTTGGAATTTTTCATGCCAAACCATTTGACAATAGTTTCTATGTACTTGGACTAGGACAAGCCAAGCATCCTCTTGTATCTATCTCTATAGATTCTAATCCCCAAGATATAGGATGTTTCCCCTAAGTCCTTTATGGAGAAGTGTCTAGATAACCAAGTCTTTACTGTGGATAGCATTCCTACGTCATTCCCAATGATGAGGATGTCATCCATATATAACACCAAAAAAGTGATAGCGCTCCCACTTACCTTCCTGTACACACAAGGCTCATCTTCGTTCTTAACGAAGTCATAAGATCTGATTGCCTCATTAAATCTTATGTTCCAACTTCGGGAAGCTTGCTTTAGTCCATAAATGGATCTAAGCAACCTACACACCTTATCTAGGCAGTTCTTGGACACGAATCCCTCAGGTTGCATCATATACACCTCCTCCTCGAGGTTCCCATTAAGGAATACGGTTTTCACATCCATCTGCCAGATCTCATAATCATAGTGTGCTGCAATAGCCAATAGAATTCTGATGGATTTTAGCATTGCTACGGGTGAGAAGGTTTCGTCGTAGTCAACACCTTGCCTTTGACGATACCCCTTAGCTACTAGCCTTGCTTTATAGGTCTCTACCTTTTCATCTACTCCGATCTTTTTCTTAAAGATCCACTTGCAACCGATGGGTACAATACCTTCGGGCGCATCAACTAGGTTCCAAACCATATTGGAGTACATAGAATCCATCTCAGAATTCATGGCTTCTTGCCACTTCCCGGAGTCTATACTCATAATAGCCTCCTCGTAGGTCTGAGGATCAATATCCTCAACATCCTCTCCTCTAATATGTGCCACATATCTCTCAGGAGGATGGGATACTCTATCAGACCTATGTAAAGTTAAAACTTGTGTATTAGGTACCTGAACAGACTCGGGCTGTAGAGTGGTGCTTGAGCTTGGTTCTCCAACCTCGCTCAACTCTATCATTCTCCCACTGTCTCCGCCAAGAATGTGTTCCTTCTCAAGGAACACTACTCTCTTAGCTACAAAGACCTTTTGGTCCTCGAGATGATAGAAATAACAACCACAAGTTTCCTTGGGGTATCCCACAAATTTGCATCGCTCTGTCCTTGATTCTAACTTATCGAGGTTGTGTCTTTTAACATGGGCAGGGCAGCCCCAAATCTTAACAACCTTAAGATCAGGCTTCTTCCTTTTCCATATCTCATATGGTGTAGACACTACCGACTTAGTTGGAACTCTATTCAGAAGGTAAGCTGCAGTCTCTAGGACATATCCCTAGAATAAAATGGGTAGGTCAGCGAAACTCATCATGGACCGTACCATGTCTAATAGCGTACGATTCCTCCTTCCAGAGACACCATTGAGCTGAGGTGTATAAGGAGGTGTCCATTGGGATAATATCCCATAGTCCTTGAGGAACTGAGTAAACTCTGTATTTAAGTACTCACCTCCTCGATCTGATCGAAGAGTTTTGATACTCTTTCCAGTCTGGTTCTCCACCTCATTCTTATACTCTCTGAATTTCTCAAAGGCCTCGGACTTATACTTCATTAAGTACACATATCCATACCTTGAGAAATCATCAGTAAATGTAATGAAGTAGGAGTAACCTCCAATGGCATGAGTTGACATGGGTCCACATACATCACTATGTATGAGTTCCAACAGCTCAGTGGCTCTCTCTCCAGTTCCACTAAATGGAAAGTTGGTCAGTTTTCCACGAAGTCAAGGCTCGCAAGTTGCATATAACACATAGTCGAATGGATCTAGATATCCATCATTTAACAACTTTTGAATCATTCCTTCATGGATATGACCTAGCCTACAATGCTATAGGTATGCACTGTTCACCTCATCTCGTTTCCTCTTAGACACTTACATTCATGATATGTGGAGTAGTGTCTTGCATAAACAAACCTTTATGCAATATTCCTCTCGTCAATCTCCCCTCGGCTTTGCTAGAATTTACAATAAATTGTAGATGTGATAAGCAATACTGGTATCCAATACCAATGCACTATCACAAAAATCTAACAATTGGAGATTGATCATGAATGTACCTGAAGCTTCTCCAAGCTTCTATTTCGCCCTTTCTGCAAGGTACTCTTTAGTTCCTCTTCTAGTGCCCATCTTTACCACAGTAGTGTTAGGATCGAGAGCACTAAGAGGGGGGGGGGTGAATTAGTGCAGCGGATATTTTTCAGCGATTAAAACCAAAAGCTGCGTTCGTTCGATAAAGACTATTTTGATGCAAAAGCCGATTCTAAGATTACTGTAGTTTACGTTTAAACACAGTTAGCGTCTAAACACAGTTTGCGTCTAAATGCAGATTGCGTCTAAACTCAGATTACGTCTAAGCACAGTTTGCGTCTTAGCGCAGTTTGCGTCTTAGCGCAGATTGCGTCTAAGCGCAGATTGCGTCTAAACGCAGATTGCGTCTAACCGCAGATTGCGTCTAAACACAGTTTGCGTCTAGGAGCAGTTTAAGCAGAAGTATAAAGACAATGTGCTGCTGTTGTACAGCTCAAAAAGTAATCTGCAAAAAACAGATTTACGTCTAAACGCAGATTTACGTCTAAACGCAGATTTACGTCTTAAACGCAGATTTGCGTCTGAACTTTGAAACTTGTTTGTATACTCGCAGAAGGCAGTATGCAGTTGAAATCAAGACGTAAACGAGAACTGAGATCTGATGATTGTGCGAGGAAAGCCGATTTACGTCTAAATGCAGTTTTACGTCTAAATGTTGAAACTCGTTCGTAAAATTACAGAGGACAGTTTGCAGTTATCACTAGGATCAAAATGTAAGTGTAAACTGCAAAGAAACTCGTTCGTAAAAGCACGGAAGACAGTTCTGCAGAATCAAACGTAAACGTAAACTGTAATATACGAAAATACGAATTTACGTCTGAATGCAGATTCGGAAGAACAGCACTTAGAACTTGTTCGTGAAAGCGCAGAGAGCAGTAGTAATGAAGGAGGTTTGCAGTAATGATAAAGTGCTCAAAAATAAACGCAAACCAGAGATTTAGAGTGGTTCGGTCAGCCTTGACCTACTCCACTTTTGGCTTCCTCCACCGACGAGGTTGCCGACGTCAACTAGGGGCCTTCCTTCAATAGGCGAAGGCCAAACTTCCCTTTTACAGTTTCTCTCCTTTTGACAGGCTCAGGAGACAACCTTTACAGACCTTTCTCTCCTCACTTTACAACTGAAAACTTGAAGAACAGAAGGAGGAGACTTAAAGGCTTTACAACACTTTTGAGCTCTTAGAATCACAGAAAAGATCAAGATTTCGGTGTAGGTCTGTATCTTTTCAGTGCTGAATGGGTTAGGAATTTATAGGCCCCAACCCAATTCAAATTTGGAGCTCAAAACAATCAAATCCCGGAATTCTGGGATCAGGCGGTTGCACCTCTTGACTGGAGAGGTTGCACCGCCTGGCAGAGCTCGAAGACCGAGCTCAGGCGGTGCCACCTCTCTGCCAGGGAGGTTGCACCGCCCAGTCTTGCTCGAAGACTGAGCTCAGGCGGTGCCACCTCTCTGCCAGGGAGGTTGCACCGCCCAGTCTTGCTCGAAGACTGAGCTCAGGCGGTGCCACCTCTCTGCCAGGGAGGTTGCACCGCCCAGTCTTGCTCGAAGACTGAGCTCAGGCGGTACCACCTCCCGGCTGGAGAGGTTGCACTGCCCAGTCTCGCTGGGAAGCCTAGCCCAGGCGGTGCCACCTCCTGGCCTGGGCGGTTGCACCTCCTGGTGCAATCAGGGTCCGAATGGTTCATTCCATTCGGCCCAATTTCAATCTTTCAGGGGCCCAATTGCCCCAAGATTAAGCCAATGGGATCACCTCCCATTTTCCAACTTAATCAATGTGCTAACTACGATTAAATCTAAGACAACTTCTGCAGCTTTGCTTCGGTGCGTCAATCGCTCCTTCCGACGAGTTTCCGGCGAACTTCCGTCGATCATCCGATGAACCCTCGGTGATGCTCCTGCGGACTTCCGGCAAACTCCTGGACTTTGCGACGATCCATTTGGCAAGTTCCGACGAGCTTCGCTTGGCAAGCTTCTGGACTTCTCGGATCTGTTCTCGCAGAACCTCCGACGACCGTCCGAACTTCCGTCGAACTCTCGAACTCCCAACGTGATCATGAACTTGACTCCGGCGCAACTCCTGCTGCTTGTCTATCTTTCATCGTAGTTAATCCTGCACACTTATCTCAACACATAGATTAGACAACAAATGACAATTGACTTCATCATCAAAATCCGAGATTCAACAATCTCCCCCTTTTTGATGATGACAATCAATTGATAATGGAGTTATCCTTAACTCCCCCTGTCTATATGCCATAGTTGAGATAAGTCAACCTTGAATTCAAGACCTAAGAATTCAAGTGACGTATTGATAAGTTAGATCAGTTAAACTTATCAATACTCCCATCATGATACTCATCATGATGTATCTCTTCAAAGATGATGTCAGAGCTTGACATACATCATCAAGTTTGTATGATTGTGTTTGTAACTATTCATCATGTAGTTTGAACATTATCAGATAAAGCTATGAAACTTATTACATGATGCACACATTTGAAATATTCTAGCAAGTTTTGCATTTGCTTCACATGATAAGATATCAACTCAGGGCATAATGCAAACTTTAGCACATGTTCATATTTCTCTTGGTGATGCAAGGATGACATAATCATAGCAGTGTTTATAGCATCATTCATAGTATTTCTAATCATGGCAGTGTTTATCAATTCATATATATCTCCCCCTTTGTCATCAACAAAAAGCATAGTAACTATGATACCAGAAAATAATAATAGCAAGCTTATAGAGGAATTTTACATAGATTGCTTTAAATACTTCTTCCCCTTTGTGTTATAATCCATTGTAAAGATTTTGCAGGATGGAATACATACACATGAATCACTTCATCAAATCTATTTCAGAAACTCAATTTTCATGAAGGTGTACGAGAAAATCTGTTCCATAAATAAGATGCATTCGGACAAGATTTTGTTGCAGATTTTCACATATAATCAAGTGATAATATAGTCCGAGAAAAAATGATTTTAACAAATTTATCTGTTCGGACACATCAATATTCCTAGTTCTCTTCGAATGAAATCAAAACACAAGATTTTCAAAAACTTTTAGTTTCAAAGCACAACATTCTTAATTTGGACACATCACATACCAAACAGTAATGATACCACAAAAATCTGAGATAACTTTTACCACAATAGATGTTTACAGCCAGTACATCAGAAGTGAGTATCATAAGAAGTTTACAACAACAACAGGTGTTCAATAAGTTCATTGATGCGGTGGAAAATTAAAGTGCCTAAACAAGGAGTCAAATTGACTATGAATTTGCTGCAGCTCAGATAGGATTTGATCTTGTCTTTGTTCAATCCGTTCTTGTCTCTGTTCGAATCGATCCATACGAATCCCAATTTCTTCGATGGATGTATGAGTTTGCTCAACTGGATGTGTTTCCTCAAAGGGAAGGGTCGGAGGAGATTGAGTACCCCTAAATACTGGTGTTTCCGGTTCTGGTTCAGATTGAGGGTGATCAGTCCTTCTAGGGAGTCTAACCCAATTACCGTTTCTATAGTAACATCTTAGTCGGTGAAGTAGATTTTTGTTTATTATGCTGAATCGATCTACTTTCATTACTTCTTCTTCTGGTGATATTAGAATGTCGTAAGCTTTTATTATTCTTGTGATTATACCACCATATGGGAGCATCATATCTTTCTTAGATAATTCTAACATATTTTGTTGAATAAGATAGCCAAGACAGATGTCATGTCCCTTCATGATTGAGTACATAGTTCCTAATTCTAGTTGACTTATTTCATCATGATGGTATTGTTTAGGAAGAATTATACTAGTCATGATATAATGAAGTATCTTAGTGTTCAAGGGCAATAGATGTTCACAACTTTTGGGAACCAATGCTATGTTAGGATTGGCAAAGATTGTTCCTAAGGCTTCAACATAGGATGTTCCAATACTTTCATCATCCCATGATCCTCTAAAGTAGAGTCCTATGCTTTTTATGGGAATGCCTATCATATCACAAATGAACCTATCAGTGATTGAGATGTGTTGTCCCAAAAGATAGGTGGACATCCTTCCTTCATCATCTATTTGTATGTTATTGTAAAATAATCTAACAAGCCTAGGATAGATGGGTTCATTAATCTGCAAGATTGGAAGTAGACCTAGGTTTGCAAACCATTGGATGGTCTCTAAGTCTCTTAGTTCATTTAGATCTACGTATTTTCCCTTACTGATAGATCTAAGTTCGAAAGAGGGAAATTTTTCAGCATGGTATTTCGAATCGAAAAGAGTGAAATCAAACTCTTCTACTAATCTCCTCTTTCCCTTGTCCCTTGAGGATCTTCTAGATCCCATAACTACTGCTGTTTAGAGGGATGATGATGAGCTAGAGTAAATGAAGAACAAAACAGAATTTAAGAGCTTCTTAGAGAGTACCTTTGTGAGATCTCCAAGAAAAGGAAGGATTCTTGATGTTTTGCTCCGAAATGGGAGGTATTTGGAAGGCTTAGAGGAGTGAAATGGGAATGGAGGAGACTTGGAAGAGTAGAGGAGGAAATGGGAGTGAGTTGGGGTCGGTTCCATAGTCGGCCCTAGTGTGGGTTTAAAAAGGCAGAGTTGCGGGCGGTTGCACCTCTGGCTGGAGCGGTGCAACCTTTGGCAACCCGTGATAGCTGGAGGTGCAACCGCCAACTGGAGAGGTGCCACCGCCTGCAGCCAGTGAGCACCTAATATGATTTTATCAGGGAGCCTTTGCCTTGAGGAGAGTTTCAGAGCAAATAATGTTTGTTACATGATTTCGTATGAGTTTTTATCTAAGGAAGAAGCTCTTGTACGATCAAGATAGATCTTTTAACGTGCATACGTATGTTGATAGTTTGTTTGGTATCCCATTTATGATCATGACATATTTAGTTTCATGATACAAGAATTAATTTGTAGATGATAGTGTTAACGGGTTTTGAAGATCAAGGGGGTATGTGAATTTGGATATCATATGTTTCTAATAAGGTTGTATCCAAATCGTATTTGTGATTTCATAACTCCCATTTGTTACTTAAGCGTTGCGAGTTCCTTTTTTAATTCTTGATTTATGACCATCGAGAGTCAAGGAGCAGAATATTATTTCTTGCTCCGGCCTAAAATTTTAATGTTTTTATAGGAAGGGATGATCTTTAGGAACCCATTTGCTTTTGGGTGCCTCATAAATAGATCTACATTTCTTATCATGTTGCATAGAATTTGTCATGGTTCCTTTAGGAACCCAAATTAGTTTGTTTGGACTTATTTTCTTGAATGGACAACAATGTGTCTTGTGTCCAGATTTGCAACAAAAGTTGCACTTGGTTTGGTGTTGAACATGTAAGATGGAGCCTTTTATGAAGGTGGTTGGATTTTGGTGAGGACTTCTCACAAATCCAATTCCGCTCCTTTTTGGAATGTGACCCTTGTTTGCAAGGATCATGTTTAATGACTTGCTACCAACCTCGAATTTCTTCAAGGTGTCCTTGAGTAGCAGGTTTTCTTTTTGTAAAGTTTCTAAATCATGACATTTGATACATGAATTTAAACTATCATGATGTTCGACTTTTAACTTATCAAACTCACACGTAAGACTATCATGCATCTTTTTCAGCAATTTATATTTTCTACTTATACTCTTGCATTCGTCAAATAAGTCATTGAAAGCATTTAATAATTCATCGAAAGATAAATCAGCATCTATTGAATTTGTTACCTCATCTTCGATGGCCATTAAGGCGTAATGAGCAACTTGCTCGGTGTTGGACTCCTCTTCCTCAGATGCGCTCGAATCATCCCATGTTGCTTGGAGCGCCTTCTTCTTTGTTGTTCTTTTCTTGACTTGGGGACAATCACTCTTGTAGTGTCCCGGCTTTTTGCATTCATAGCAGATTACTTGGTCCTTTTTGGGTTCAAGTTTATTTTTTGCATCATTCTTAAACTTGTTTCTTTTAAAGAACTTTTTAAACTTTCTTGTTAGAAGTGCCAAGTCATCATCACAGTCCTCATCACTTGAGTTTTCTCTCAAGTGGCATTCTGAAGTTTTGAGTGCCATATCCTTCCTGTTCTTTGGAAGGATGTCTTCTTGCTCTTCATGAGCTTTACAAGTCATTTCGTAGGTCATTAATGACCCGATTAGTTCTTCAAGAGGGAAATTTCGCAGATCTTTTGCCTCTTGAATAGCGGTGACTTTAGGATCCCAACTCTTAGGAAGGGATCTTAGTATCTTATTAACAAGCTCAAAATCCAAAAAACTCTTTCCGAGTCCTTTTAGACCGTTGACGACATCCGTGAAACGGGTAAACATGTCGCCAATGGTTTCACTCGGTTTCATCCGAAAAAGTTCGAAAGAATGTAACAGCAAATTGATTTTTGACTCTTTTACTCTACTTGTGCCCTCATGGGTCACTTCGAGCATGTGCCAAATATCAAACGCAGTTTCACAAGTTGAAACACGGTTAAACTCGTTTTTATCAAGTGCACAAAATAAGGCATTCATAGCCTTTGCATTAAGAGCGAAAGCCTTCTTCTCCAAATCATTCCAATCGATCATTGGAAGAGAAGACTTTGAAAAACCATTCTCGACAAGATTCCAAAGATCAATGTCCATAGAAATAAGAAAGATTCTCATTCGGGTCTTCCAATAGGTGTAGTCCGTCCCATTAAACATGGGTGGACGTGTAATGGAATGGCCCTCTTGGTTTCCGGCGTAAGCCATCTCTCTTGGGTTTTAATCCTTTTGAGAGTTAACCGGGCTCTGATACCAATTGTTAGGATCGAGAGCACTAAGAGGGGGGGGGTGAATTAGTGCAGCGGATATTTTTCAGCGATTAAAACCAAAAGCTACGTTCGTTCGATAAAGACTATTTTGATGCAAAAGCCGATTCTAAGATTACTGCAGTTTACGTTTAAACACAGTTAGCGTCTAAACGCAGTTTGCGTCTAAATGCAGATTGCGTCTAAACTCAGATTGCGTCTAAGCACAGTTTGCGTCTTAGCGCAGTTTGCGTCTTAGCGCAGATTGCGTCTAAGCGCAGATTGCGTCTAAACGCAGATTGCGTCTAACCGCAGATTGCGTCTAAACACAGTTTGCGTCTAGGAGCAGTTTAAGCAGAAGTATAAAGACAATGTGCTGCTGTTGTACAGCTCAAAAAGTAATCTGCAAAAAACAGATTTACGTCTAAACGCAGATTTACGTCTAGACGCAGATTTACGTCTAAACGCAGATTTACGTCTTAAACGCAGATTTACGTCTGAACTTTGAAACTTGTTTGTATACTCGTAGAAGGCAGTATGCAGTTGAAATCAAGACGTAAACGAGAACTGAGATCTGATGATTGTGCGAGGAAAGCCGATTTACGTCTAAATGCAGTTTTACGTCTAAATGTTGAAACTCGTTCGTAAAATTACAGAGGACAGTTTGCAGTTATCACTAGGATCAAAATGTAAGTGTAAACTGCAAAGAAACTCGTTCGTAAAAGCACGGAAGATAGTTCTGCAGAATCAAACGTAAACGTAAACTGTAATGTACGAAAATATGAATTTACGTCTGAATGCAGATTCGGAAGAACAGCACTTAGAACTTGTTCGTGAAAGCGCAAAGAGCAGTAGTAATGAAGGAGGTTTGCAGTAATGATAAAGTGCTCAAAAATAAACACAAACCAGAGATTTAGAGTGGTTCGGTCAGCCTTGACCTACTCCACTTTTGGCTTCCTCCACCGACGAGGTTGCCGACGTCAACTAGGGGCCTTCCTTCAATAGGCGAAGGCCAAACTTCCCTTTTACAGTTTCTCTCCTTTTGACAGGCTCAGGAGACAACCTTTACAGACCTTTCTCTCCTCACTTTACAACTGAAAACTTGAAGAACAGAAGGAGGAGACTTAAAGGCTTTACAACACTTTTGAGCTCTTAGAATCACAGAAAAGATCAAGATTTCGGTGTAGGTCTGTATCTTTTCAGTGCTGAATGGGTTGAGAATTTATAGGCCCCAACCCAATTCAAATTTGGAGCTCAAAACAATCAAATCCCGGAATTCTGGGATCAGGCGGTTGCACCTCTTGACTGGAGAGGTTGCACCGCCTGGCAGAGCTCGAAGACCGAGCTCAGGCGGTGCCACCTCTCTGCCAGGGAGGTTGCACCGCCCAGTCTTGCTCGAAGACTGAGCTCAGGCGGTGCCACCTCTCTGCCAGGGAGGTTGCACCGCCCAGTCTTGCTCGAAGACTGAGCTCAGGCGGTGCCACCTCTCTGCCAGGGAGGTTGCACCGCCCAGTCTTGCTCAAAGACTGAGCTCAGGCGGTACCACCTCCCGGCTGGAGAGGTTGCACCGCCCAGTCTCGCTGGGAAGCCTAGCCCAGGCGGTGCCACCTCCTGGCCTGGGCGGTTGCACCTCCTGGTGCAATCAGGGTCCGAATGGTTCATTCCATTCGGCCCAATTTCAATCTTTCAGGGGCCCAATTGCCCCAAGATTAAGCCAATGGGATCAACTCCCATTTTCCAACTTAATCAATGTGCTAACTACGATTAAATCTAAGACAACTTCTGCAGCTTTGCTTCGGTGCGTCAATCGCTCCTTCCGGCGAGTTTCCGGCGAACTTCCGTCGATCATCCGATGAACCCTCGGTGATGCTCCTGCGGACTTCCGGCAAACTCCTGGACTTTGCGACGATCCATTTGGCAAGTTCCGACGAGCTTCGCTTGGCAAGCTTCTGGACTTCTCGGATCTGTTCTCGCAGAACCTCCGACGACCGTCCGAACTTCCGTCGAACTCTCGAACTCCCAACGTGATCATGAACTTGACTCCGGCGCAACTCCTGCTGCTTGTCTATCTTTCATCGTAGTTAATCCTGCACACTTATCTCAACACATAGATTAGACAACAAATGACAATTGACTTCATCATCAAAATCCGAGATTCAACAAGTAGAAGCACTGGCCTTTGTCCTTTGTCGGGTCTTTCTTAGCAACCTTTGCTTTACCTAGTTTGCCCTTGCCCTTTCCCTTCTTAAGGGACCTTTCTACTTTCCTTTTCTTTCTGGTCTCACCAGTGCAGAGAACTGGCTTCTCTTTCTTAATAGTACTCTCTGCCTCCCTTAACATATTGAGGAGCTTTGAGAGAGTCACCTCAAGCTTGTTCATATTAAAATTCATTATGAACTGTGAAAAGGAATCTGGTAGGGACTGAAGCACAATGTCCACACACAAGTTATCCTCTAGGACCATTCCTAGACCTGTGAGTTTCTCTATCCACTCAATCATCTTTAGGACATGGTTCTGAACCGGTGTACCCTCAGTCATCCTAGCGCAAAAGAGGCTCTTGGATATCTCATATTGCTGAGTCCTTCCCTGTTCCTCAAATAATTTGCGGACATGTAGGAGAATAGATCTGACATCTATCTTTTCATGTTGTCTCTGTAACTCAGGAGTCATAGAGCCCAACATATAGCACTGAGCAAGAGTGGAGTCATCAATGTACTTCACATAGAGAGCGATCTCATCCTCGCTTGCCCCTTCTTCGGGCATAGGCATCACTGTATCAAGGACGTACATGCTTTTCTCCGCTGTAAGAACAATTCTCAAGTTAAGGAGCCAATCCGTATAATTTGGACCAGTGAGGCGGTTGACATCAAGTATGCCATGTAAGGGATTTGAAAGCGACATTTTCTGAAAATAAAGATGCAGCAGAAATGAATAACATGCAGATTTTGTAAGAAATAAACTATCAAGATATAGACTTCTATCTTAATCTGCTCCCACTATTTTACTAACGAGTCACGCGATACCCTCAGCACGTGAAACGGAAGTCTCCGGCAGACTTCTAGTGGGGATCAGGATCCAATCAGCGTCTTAGTGTAACCTCGAGGGACTCGACCAATCACACTAAGCCTAAAAGGTAGGCAACTCTTGCTGATCACAACTCCTTGTGATTCTCGTCCTGTTCGGGCTCCGAATCACGATGGTCTCGAGGGACTCGACCAACCATGATGCTCGATTAAGTCAACACCTTCGTTACAAGATAAGTCTGATTTGATGATATACCCTCGAGGGACTCGACCAAGCATACCATGCCCTTAGGTCACCGATGATATCTCTATGTCGTAAGCAAGATAGCGAATCGCGATATAGGTGAGTCTCGAGGGACTCGACCAACTCAACCTACACTGGGAATCGGTTCCTACTTATAACGATGGAAGGCCACGTGGGTCAATCTAATTGCCTCACGTTTACCGACTTAATATTATCGAGAGATGTTTCTATGATTTGGTCTCCTAATATAACATGTCACACATATACATATTTAATATATATCTACATCGCATGCAAATATATATACATATCTAGTATGTGTATAAGCAATCACACCAGATGATCATGGACCACAACCTAATGTGATTAAGCCCGAGCTAGTAGGCCTAATCACTCACATCAAGATCTATGTGTGCAACGGTGCATCTCTATGCCCTGTGATCGTTCATCTCGTCCTCGTCGGTTCCGTCGACATCTTGATGCATCTCCATGCATCACGATCGTCCGTCTCGTGGGTCCCACTATCGCATCCACGCTCCCGCTACGCCTCCTCATGTGATTACAACTTAATCATAGGCATGCAGGCCCGACAATAAACGAGAAATATAATGGAGGCTCGCAGACCTCAATAATAATAATCACAAGTACACACATCACACGGTCCATGATCATCCGTCCACACATCATACATCACATGTATAAATAATCATCATCATGTAGGACTACTAGATAATAATAAAAATAATAATCAATTAAACTTTTTAATTAATTAATATTTTCTGAAATCAGGGACATGTAGGGAATTTCTCAATTCCTAAGGGTATTTTCATAATTTGGATAAAAGACAGAAACTGGAATTTCTCAAATTCACAGGGGCAAAACTATCTTTTTGCCCAAAACCCTAATTCCCTCTTACCCTTTGCTGCTGGCGGCCTGTGTGGCGAGGGGCGGGGTGCTGCCCTCGCTTGTGGGCGGCACGCGCGCTGGTGGCGCTGCCGCTGCAGGTGGGCGCCCCCGCGGGCAGTTATGCCGGTCAGGCGGTGCTGCCTCGTTGGCGGCCACCCCTGCAGGGTTTTTGTCAGTGTGAGCAGCGGCCACAGGCGCCGCTGCCCTGCGGTGCCTCAGCCCGCGCTGCTGCCCCGCGGCACCTTTGCCCGCGGGCTCAGCGGCCGCAGGCGCTTCTACCCGCGGGCTGCCAGCCCCGCCGGACGCAAGCCTGCTGCAGACACAGCCCCTGTGCTGCCCGCCTTCGGCTGCGCTGCACGCACGTAGATCGAGCACAACAACTGTTGCTGCCCTTCCTTGTTTTTGCGTCAACGATTTTGACGTCAAAATTCTTCCTAAACACAACACACGCAGTTCAAAACCAAACATTCGCACGAACAACCTGGCTCTGATACCACTGTTGGGAAATTTTGGGGGCGACATCATATGCGCAGCGGAAGAACAAGAAAACAAAATCGCTGATTCCCAAAGAGATGTTCGTCGTCGTGCGAAGATTGGTGCGCAAAATCCGCGAAACTCAAAACTGCGTATAGAGTAGATTGTGTTACCTAGGGAGATCGTATATCCCTGTTTCCTTGCAGATCCTTAAGAGAGGGTGAAGGAGGTCAAGCGTCCTCCTCTCTAGCGGTGATCCACACAGTAGGGTTGCGACGACGCTCCTCAAAACTCCAGGCCTACTCTGAGGTGGAGAGGGAGAGGAGAATAGGAAAGGCAAGCAAAGACTCTAGCCTATGAGGCTCTGAATCCCTCCTATTTATAGAGGTCCCCTGTCAAACCCTAATGGGTCCCCCCTAGTGGGTATTGGATCTGCATCCAATAAGACAAGGGCTCCGTCGGATAACTCATATCCGAACCTCTACTCATCGCAATGCCTACCATATGTGTGTGACTCTCTAGGCCCAATATCGAGCTGGCCGTGAGTCATACATGTTAGAACTCCTTCTAACTCAGTGAATTATTATCTCTTTAATAATTCACTCGACTCATCGACTACGAACGTACTAGGCCACTACGCCGTAGTCCCTAGACGATACAGGGGAATCCAATCCATTGGACCTGTCTGTCCTCAGTTACCGTGTACCTATAGTCTCTCATCCATCTAATATCCCATAGACCGTATATCGAGCATGGTGCTGTCAGACCCATACGGTTTCTACTCGAGTCTCGCTCGAATCGGATTCTCCCGGAGAACTCTTTCTCTCTCAACCCGAATGACCCTGGCCAGGGATTTGTTTGAGCGAGAACACATGGGATATTCCTCTCATGACGCCGAGAGTGGATGATCCTCTATTGACACTCAATAGCCCTCGTAAGGTCGACTACCACTCCCAATGACTAGTTGTACTAGATCTGGGACAGCCAAACCTATAAGTCTGGTATCAAAGAGTGGAGCACTCATACAGGACATCCTTGGTGTCTCAAGTCTAAGGACCAGATATACCACTAGGACTACGGAATCGCTGTCTGACAATAAGGCATCATCAACCATCCAACATTCCGTAAGTGGATCAATCAGTGAACTCATTCTCCAATGAGCACCTGTACTGTATCCCTAGTGTCCCTACACGAGCAGCTATGAGACCAGCTGCATCCATCATGTGGACGGGTATACAGCACACCAGTATGTCCGGTTATCACGATGTCCCTCTCGAGTAATCTATAACCGGGATTATTTAGGATATGTGTTTAAAGGTGAATCGATCTCATTATCGTGATCTCATCACGATCTGATTCTCATTGCACAAATCCAAGGACATCACAATATATATATGTATTTATGCAATAGTTATAAAGTGATATATGTCAAAATATAATAAGCAAAATGATTCTGTATCAAGTCACACGTGCCATCACTCATGTGATTGGCTTGTTGGGCACCTATGACTAGCACCATTTGCATAATACTTCCTACAAAATACTCATTTATAACTAATAGGTTTAGAGGTAAAAGGTAAATCGATAAGTTCCCAAGTGTGGTTTAATATAATAGAATCATCTCATCATTAATAGCATCTTTTCAAAAAGCAGTATCACGAAAGGCTAGTTTCAATATGTGCTAGTTTAATGGTGCTAGAATCCATCTCATTATTAACCATTCTTTTAATGGTGCTAGTTTCAATATATGCTAATCTATCATATCATAATGAATAAGAATCAACAATATAAACAGAAGTAACATATTTATTAAATTTAGAATCATTGTCAATAATAGATAATTTGACCATTCCCTCAACAGAATAGTATTTTCCAATAAAAATTTTATTACCAGATAGAATTAACTTCCAGAATTCAAATACAGATTTAATTTCAAGTTTGCCAAGGAGATTCCTGATTAGGTCATTTAGTCCCACGTTGGTTGAGGAGTATGAGAACCAAGGACTCATAAGTCCATCGAGTCTCCCTTACCCTTAAAGATATCTTTTGGAGTTTACATGCTCCGAAAAAGACAAAACCATGTGGGTACACCCATCGCCCAAAGTAGACAATTCCTCGTGAGCCTACTGGCCGCACCAATGGTTGGTCGACCAAATGATCCCTTATCAGATTAGCGCTAGAAGGAGAGCCCAAGGCTTACACCTCGGTCGAGCAAACTCGGTCCCAAGCTATGCACCTTGGCTATGAGCCCTTGGCTCCCCTATGAGAGAGAGTGTTGATAAGGTCATTTAGTCCCACATTGGTTGAGGAGTATGGGAACCAAGGACTCATAAGTCCGCCAGGTCTTCCTTACCCTTAAAGGCTTCGAAAGGACAAAACCATATGGGTACGCCCATCGCCCAAAATAGATAATTCCTCGCGAGCCTATACCTTGCTAATCACCTTATAACAGACTTCTATGACTTCTTTGTAAGGCAACTTGGCTATTATTGTTAGGATCGGAGCGGCACTGAGAGGGGTGGGGGGGTGAATTAGTGGATGACTTAGCTAAAATAGCTCAAGTAAAGGTAGTCAAAAGTAGAGAGATAAAAATCGAATGATTTGCAGCTAAGTAAAGAAATGGTTTAGAAAATTAAACACTCACACATTCAAGGAACACCATGATGTATAGTGGTTCGGTCAAATGACCTACATCCAACTTTACTAGAGCTTTTTCTCACTTTCTAACTTATCAAAAAGGTGTTATCTCTACTGAGAATTGAGGGATATTTATAGGCCCCGAGAGGATTCAAATTTGGATCCAAATTTGAATTATTTTTGGATTTCCCGGTGTTGGTGGTGCCACCGCCTATCAGTGTCTTACACTGACAGTGTACTGGCGGTGCCACCGCCGGACCTCTCGGGTTCTAGGCGGTACCACCGCCCAGTCCAGCAGTGTACTGGTGGTGCCACCATCGGACCTCTCGGGTTTTGGGCAGTGCCATCGCCTGGACTGTTCTAGCTCATTGGTTGGGCTCCAAACTTGGCCCAAACCAGTCCAAACTCGGGCCCAATTGGCCCCTAACCGGGTTATAGGATTAACACTTAATCCTAACCCAAATTATATGTAAACTACGAAATTAAGACATAACTCTAAGCAAATTTTAATCGACAACGTCGAGTTTCCTTCCAGCGAGCTTTCTAGCGAACTTCCAACGGACTTCCGATACACCCTTGGATTTCTTCCGACGGACTCCCAATAGGCTCCCGGTCTTGTGGCGAGTTCAACAAGTCTTTGGCAAGTATCTGAACCTGCTCGGTGATCTCCGTGAACCTCCGACGATCTTTTCAACAAACTTCTGAAAACTTCGACAAGTCCACGATTCTATCTCGGTTGGTTCCGGCAGCACTTTCGACGATTCTTCGGACTTTCGGCGGACTTTCGAATACCCATCGAACTTAACTCCGGTAAACTTGCTTTATGTCTTCATGCTATCGTAGTTAATCCTACATATGTAAAATACACTTTGATCTAGACAATTAATCCTAAGCATCTAATCAAGTTGTCCAGCATGTCATTGGTCCCTCGACGGTTCGTCCGATTCTTCGACGCATCGTCCTCTCCTGCGGCCTATTACCCAATCGGCCAGTTGACTCTGCAACTCCGATATCCTTGGCGCAATGTCCGCTCTTCTTGGCTCGATGCTCAAATCCACGTCTCGAAGCCTTTTGTCAATACATCGACCGATCCACCGGCCCGATGTCCAATCTTCTAACATGTTCCTCTAGCCCAACATGATTTTCCTGCTTTAATTGTCTCATCCTGATCGAAGCATCCTGTATCACTCAAAACGTAGATTAAAACATAAACACATATTAATTGGTTTCATCATCAAAATCCGAGATTCAACAATCTCCCCTTTTTGATGATGATAACCAATCAACGATGGAATTAGCCTTAACTCCCGAAGTTTAAACAAACTCCCCCTATCAATATACCATATTGATAGAAACTCTTGGATTCAAAAATCCAAGCAACATGTCATGATAAAATCGTGACATATAATCAACATACTTCTCCCCCTTTGTTATCAACAAAAAGGAGAAATACCATAATCAATATGTAAGGGTAGTCAAGAGTAAAGGTAGCTAAAATAGCGGATGACTTAGCTAAAATAGCTCAAGTAAAGGTAGTCAAGAATAGAGAGATAAAAATCAAATGATTTGTAGCTAAGTAAAGAAATGGTTCAGAAAATTAAACACTCACACATTCAAGGAACACCATGATGTATAGTGGTTCGGTCAAATGACCTACATCCAACTTTACTAGAGCTTTTTCTCACTTTCTAACTTGTCATAAAGGTGTTATCTCTTTTGAGAATTGAGGGATATTTATAGGCCCCAAGAGGATTCAAATTTGGGCTCCAAATTTGAATTGCTTTTGGGTTTCCCGGTGCTGGCGGTGCCACCGCCTGTTAGTGTCTGACACTGACAATATATTGGCGGTGCCACTACCGGACCTCTCAGGTTCTAAGCGGTGCCACCGCCCAGTCCAGCAATGTACTAGCGATGCTACCGTCGGACCTCTCGGGTTCTGGGCGATGCCACCGCCTAGACTGTTCCAGCTCATTGGTTAGGCTCCAAACTTGGCCCAAACCAGTCCAAACTCGGGCCCAATTGGCCCCTAACCGGGTTATAGGATTAACCCTTAATCATAACCCAAATTATATGTAAACTATGAAATTAAGACATAGCCCTAAGCAAATTTTATCCGACAACGTCGAGTTTCTTTCCAGCGAGCTTTCTGGCAAACTTCCAATGGACTTCCGATACACCCTCGGATTTCTTCCGACGGACTCCCAACAGGCTCTCGGTCTTATGGCGAGTTCAACAAGTCTTTGACAAGTATCCGAACCTTCTCGATGATCTCCGTAAACCTCCGACGGTCTTTCCGGCAAACTTCCGAAAACTTCGGCAAGTCCACGATTCTATCTCGGTTGGTTCTAGCAGCACTTCCGACGATTCTTCGAACTTTCGGCGGACTCTCAAACACCCATCGAACTTGACTCCGGTAAACTTGCTTTATGTTTTCATGCTATCGTAGTTAATCCTACATATGTAAAATACACTTCGATCTAGACAATTAATCCTAAGCATCTAATCAAGTTGTCCGACATGTCATTGGTCCCTTGACACTTCGTCCAATTCTTCGGCGCATCGTCCTCTCCTACGGCCTATTGCCTAATTGGCCAGTTGACTCCGCAACTCCGATATCCTTGGCGCAATGTCCGCTCTTCTTGGCTCGATGCCCGAATCCATGTCTCGAAGCCTTCTGTCGATACGTCGACCGATCCACCAGCACGACGTCCGATCTTCTAACATGTTCCTCCGGCCCAACATGATTTTCCTGCTTTAATTGTCTCATCCTGATCGAAGCATCCTGCGTCACTCATAACGCAGATTAAAACATAAACACATATTGATTGGTTTCATCATCAAAATCCGAGATTCAATAATCTCCCCCTTTTTGATGATGACAACCAATCGACGACGGAGTTAACCTTAACTCCCGAAGTTTAAACAAACTCCCTCTATCGATATACCATATTGATAGAAATTCTTATGATTCAAAAATTCAAACAACATGTCATGATAAAATCATGACATATAATCAACATACTTCTCCCCCTTTGTTATCAACAAAAATGAGAAATACCATAATCAAGTGTTTGTGATATACAAGTTTAACTCATTACATAAAAAACATAATATCCATTTTTATCATCATGTAAGTTTGCTATCATCATAGATATACATGGTAGTATGATAGCATGTTTACAATATACAAGCTAGCAAAAAAATTTCAACATTTTAAGACACGCAAGCTAGAAATTTTGAGATGTTTAAGAAAGTAACTTTTGCTTCTTAAAATATAAGTTTTGATAGATGTGCAAGTTAACTTTTTGCTTCATGAGATAGGCAAGATAGCAGCACTCTTTGGTGATGTTCAAGATAGTAATTTCTTCTCTTTTGAGAAGTGTAATTTTTACTTTTTTCTTGAATTGTGCGAGCTAGCAAATTAACTTTCTAGTATGTTTTACTCTCCTTTGTCATTGTCAAAAAGAAGGAAAGACCCTTTACATTAATTTCTAAATTATGACAAAGATAAATAACATGGATGAAAATTCAAGTCTTGATGTCAAAATAATTATTTTATCATAAATATTTCATCATTGCATGCATCATTATCATACGTTAAAGTATTACATGCATAATACTAAATCATCTTATATATTTTTAAAACATATAAACTCAGCATGATTCCAAATCATCATTCATATTATTTCAATCATTGTTTCAATCATCACTATAACTCATCATGCACAAAAAGTCTAACATGATGCAAACATTTATTTTTAAAATATTTATCACTATTTTCATGTATGATAATAAAGTATTCATGATATCGAACATTAAATCAATATTTTTAAATATTTATCACTTCATGATTGTTGGTACCAAATATTTATCATTTAAAGCATTCATGATACCCATCATATGCAATACATCATATGCATCATTTCAAATCATAAATATTTCAAATGTATTAATCTATCAAATTACCTCCTGCTGATCATAACTTTTCCCCATTTATAACAGTTATCGCACCCGACAATAAGAACACGCCGTCGTTGCTTGTCTATACGTGGACAGCACATTAGCTTCTGTCCTCCATGAGCAGAAGAACAGTCGGTGTTAACAATCAGAGGAGACGACGAAGTTGCGTAGGAATGATCGATCCTTCTTCTCTCGTGACTGATGTCGATGAACGTAAAACACATAACCCGAGAAGACATCAATATTGCCTTTATTAACCCAAAGACTCAGACCAAAATGACAATATGTGCATAAATTTGTCAAAGAATTAAATCGGAAAATATTCGACTATAAATGTTAAGGAAATATTCTTTCAGATTATATCACTATAAATATTTTACTAGACTATTATAATCTCATATATTATTTACTAAAATTATTATGGTTCTAATATCAAATATCATGATCTAGGTTTAATGAGTTAATTAATTTATCAACTTAGTTTCACTCAAATCATTAATCAAAATATTTAAATTAAAATAGATATATTTAAATTATTAATCAAAATATTTAAATTAAAATTGATAATAATATACGCAGATTCAAATTAAAATGGATAGTAATATACTTATCAGATGGCAAATCCACGTTGCATGTGAGCCTCTACGTGTCATAACTTTAACTCGAGAGCGAGCGTTTAATCGAACTGAAATGGGCATCACCGACGCTTTCCTCGTCTGCAACCATTAGCTTCCAGCGGTTCTTCATCATCAACACCAAGTCCAAAGCTGACTCGTTCAACGACCCACATCACACCTTGTGATGGCGTGGTGGGGTTGATAACTTTAGGTGAACGACACGTACTCCCATCTGTCATTCCATGCACACTACACACATCACATACATATGCATATCACTAGTTGTATGGCGTTAACATCAATGGTATTTTGGTAGCTTAAAGGTCAAGCTGTACATTCATTCATTAGAAGAGGAAGCAGGAGGAAGAAGAGATGATGACAGGGACTGATCTTAGCTGTAGTTTAAGTAAACCAAAGGAGGAGGTAATGGGTAAGTGGGCATGGCAGTTGAGCTGACATGAGGACAGTTGGGACACCGCTGCTTCCATCTCTCCTTCATCGTCTCCGTGGATGCATCTCCTGTCGTCCACTGGGATCGATGTTGTGGTTGACGCGTCCCCAACCTCTTCCCAACTCCCAAACTCTCTCTCCACCAATCCTCTCCTCTATAAATCATCCATGGGTTGCTCTGATGCAGCAGTCTTCGATGGAGAGCTTGGAGGATGAAGAACAAGCCCAGCTCGCACCGCCAGCCTCGGGCTCCACTCTGTGTCCTCCTCCTTACGTGGGGCAACCTGCGCCGTTCCCACCTCCGGAGTTGACTTGGGGCGTTGACTTGGGTTCGTTGTTCCAGGTGTTGCAGCAGCTGCAGCAGCAGGCGGCGGCGGCGCCAATGGCCGTGACGGAGCTGACGGTGGGAAGGGGGAGCGGGAGCGGAGCTGGTGGTGACAGGGAGAAGGGGAAGGGCGGCTCCGGTGGGAGGGAGAAGAAGGTTGGCCGGCCGAGGTTTGCGTTCCAGACGAAGAGCCCGAATGACATCCTCGATGATGGGTATCGCTGGCGGAAGTATGGACAGAAGGCAGTCAAGAACAGTGCATATCCCAGGTGAGAGCTGATCCAGTTCACCATGCAAGCCTTCGTTCTTGATGAGTGGCAGAAGAACTGCAACCTTTAAAGCTCATCAAGCAAAAGAAATCCAAGTTTAAAGTAAGAAGAAATTAGGGTTTCCGTTCTCTTGAAACCACAAGGTTTTGAGTTCTTAATTCAACATGGAAGTATCAGTGGGTTGGGCCTCTTAATTAACCATTGCATGCTGATGCTGATTGATCTTTCATTGCATGCATGAATGTGTTGCAGTTCAGATGGTCTTTAGAGATTGAAATGAGTTTCATTATCTAGTTTAAAGATTCTAAAAGCAATAATAGAACCCAAATCAAAACATTCGATTCACAATAGGTAAAATCAAACTATAAGTTTCCTTGAGTTAATATCTCAATCAAATTACAAATCATCTCTCATGAAGATCCTAAAGAATTTCTCTAGCTCGCTGTATTTATAAGAAAGAAAAAAAAAAAAAAAAAAAAAAACGGAAGCACTCAAAGGTGTTATCTTACATCCTCCCCTTACAAGATGCAAAGATGTATGGGGTATTTATAGACTAATTAAAAAATCGTAAGCACTCGAGCTTTTTTCCCTTCCGAATTACCCTTGTTTTCCAAATAATTTAATTTATATTATAAATCCAAAAATTCTTGGAAATTCTAACAAGAAGTATATCCTACAGAACGACTTCACAATAAATATGATTCCACTCGACTTCACAATAAATATGGAACTAATCAAATTAACATACATGAATTTAAAGTTTATTAAGTTGTGGGTCAAATTCAATATATTTCACCTGTCTCTTTCCAACTTTTAATTCATTCTTTTAATCTTAGAATATTCTCTTAACTTTGCTTGTCAATTATCCTAATCTTTGTTCAGAAACTGCTCGCTTATGGTTTGATTATTAGGACCTATAAACAATGTAAACAATGAATCGTGCATTAAACAACATATGCACTAATAATAGCATGACTACTCAAACTACAGTGCCAGAGTTGAACATTAATAATAGCACGCATTAGGTTTAACTGAATGATGCTATATATCCATCAAAATTAGAGAAGAATATGAGTTGCTGTTATTCATCTTTAAGCTAAGCTGCATGCATGACATCTCAATCTGCACAACCAACATTAGTGTGTACCTAATCCTTGTACTAATCTCAGTCAGATCAAACCCATTGTGTTATCATCTAACATTTGCAAATAATTTTCTAGTTGCTAATGCAATATTATAATACATTCACAAACGCAAACTCTCTTTATTTTCTATCTCCAATCTTAATATATTTTGGGAGTATGGTGGTCAATTAAGGGAAGCATATGCTGCCAATTAACAGTGGGCTAGTGAGACATACATTCAAAGCTTGTTGGAATGTAAACAAAATGGAATCCCAATAACTTATTAGGTGGAGTTATATTACAAAATATACCACTTATGGCTTTGTGGAAAAGTTTAAAATTTAGAGAGAAAGGTGATGAAGAACAGGAATTTTAAATTAGTAATTATTATTATTTTATTTTTCTCTTTTTGAATTGACAAACAAATAAATTTTGAACAACTGAAAAGAAAATACATAATGTTCAGCAAATATTTCTACTTTTTGAGGATTTATTACCAAAACCTCATGTTCATTTCCTTCCATTTGTAGTTGTTGGCATAATAAAAATATTTGTGCAGATGTGAAGTATGTCCCTGTGGAATCTATCGTAGGCTTCTCAATATATCATGTCTTTTTTTTTTACCCAAATAAATAATAGTTAAAAGGGGGATAATTAATCCCTCATCCATAGATTGGAAGGTCGTTCCCCTTTCTTGGAGCTGACTACACCTACTAACTCGATGTTAGTAGAAATTATAGAGAAAAAGAGAGGAAAATCTTTTCGATTTTCATCATTTCCACATACTACTTTCCTACGTAGAAGAATCTATCCGATTGTATTTTCGATGATTTCTTGTCACAGTGGGGTATGGTATGTAGGATCCCTTACAATAACACTAATGCAAGTTTTTTTTCTTCTTTTTTTTAAACAAAATTTATGATTAGGTTTATCAATTTATATTTACCTATTCACAGTTTAATCCAAGGATGGAGGTTTGTATCACTGCTCTAACACTCTATTATTAACCCTTGTAAATTATATGAGAAATCTCAACATAACATGCTGCTGTACATATGCATGGATTTCTATCTTCTCTCTTTTTCACATGAACCACATGATTGATTGCATGGATGAAGAAGCTACTACCGGTGCACCCACCACACGTGCAACGTGAAGAAGCAGGTCCAACGTCTCTCCAAGGACACGAGCATCGTCGTCACCACGTACGAAGGCATCCACAACCATCCCTGCGAGAAGCTAATGGAGGCTCTCACCCCTCTCCTCAAGCAGATCCAATTCCTCACCAGGTTCTGAACCCCAACTGTAAACATCGATCGATAAAATGTACGCATGTATACTCACATGCTCGCTTACGCTGTGTGCTGTATAAATACATCCCGAACTCCCAACTCAATGTTTGATTCGACGAACACATGAAATAATTTCCCATTTCTGCAGTTTACATATACATATATATATATGTAATTATCATTTTCATTCCATCGAAACTCGATATATATAGTTCAATCAATATCTATGGGATGATACTTCATGTCCGCTTATAGAGATAACGAGGAATCTACTGAATATGATGCATTACAATGATACTCGAGGGAAATATTTCTTTGTTAAACCCAAGTCAATAACGATGAAACGATTTCATCAAATAAGATTAATGATCAAAATCGATCATATCAACCCGACTCCCACTCCTGTGTTAGACTTCTTCTGCAGCGACGTGCTCAGCGGAGCCGCCGAGCTCCACCTGCACACTCACGTCTTCTCCCCTGCGACCTCAGTGATGTGTCGGCCTGCCTTCGACATGCCCACCGAGCATACTGTTCGACCACTGAGTTAGCCGCCTTCCCGAGGCGGACAACATCCCGCAGCTGAACTCGTTCGAGTCGCAGTGGCACAGCTTAACGACATTCTTATGGTGAACTCGTCGACGCTGGAAACGGACCTTGGAGTATGTGGCTGCACAGTCGGATGGCTACGATGAGGTAACTGATGGAGTCGAAGAGAGTGGAATCAAGGCGGGATGACCGCCATGGCCAAACGTAGACGACCAAAAACCTCCTCGTTTGACCAAAGGAGATAAAGGCCCACAATTGTGGTCAAAGTCAACAAGAAAAAAGAAAATAAGGATACAAGGAAACGCCGATGCCGGGGATCGAACCCGAGTTACCCGCGTGACGGACCAGAACACTCGCCACCATAGTACCAAGACATTGATACAATTAGTTGGATCAATAAAATAATTATATAAAAAGAAAAATTAATGTTCCAACAGGGAATCTTTGTGACTCACTCGGCATTTTCGGCAGGGATCATAAAGAAACGCCTTTCTTGCTCCAATAAATATCCCGAGAACCGTCGGCCGCATCGATGACCGTGGTGTAGCCCTAGTGGTCGACCGACCCCTCTTGTTCATGTCCTTGCGCTTCTCCCTCTCCTCCTTGCCCCCCTTTCGTCGGAACGCTGTCCTCTTCCTGATCCCCGCCTCGCGACCTCTCATGGCGCCGACCAAGGTGGTCGCGGAGTACGCCAAGTCCGGCCGGTCCTCGTGCAAGAGCTGCAGTAAGGCGATCGCGGCCGGCGCGCTGCGGCTCGGCTCCTCGGCCAATGACCCGCGTGGGTTCGATCTCGTCCGTTGGTTCCACGTTGATTGCTTCCCGGCCGAGTCCCTCGCCCTTGCCGCCGCCGACGAGATCGTCGGCTTTTCATCTTTGAAGGTCCCGCCACGTCTAAGATGCATTGCCTACCGCGACTTTCCACTGTTATCTTCTTCGGCTCCCCCCTTACATTTTGGGTTTTGTGGGTGATTCAGGACCACGAAAAGGACGCATTGAGGAAGCTGGAGCCTTCCGCATCATCAAACCAAATAACTGAAGAGGTAAGGATCATTGTTCAAGCTAAAGACGTGCTCAAGATTTAAATATTTATTGTACTCGAAATCACCACTCAACAAAGTGGACTGAGAGTGGAGAAAGTGGCGCTTGGCGCTAAAGAAAAAAACAACTCATGTCGGACTCTGGACAGAGAATAAGGGTTTTGAAGATGCTTAGTTGCTGATTCCTGATAAGCGCTAATCTATGTTCTTTCTTTTCCCTTATCTGTTTAGAGGCGTGCGTGCTTGCATGTGTCTCATCTGGTTGGGAGTTTTCCATGATTACTACTGTCTTAATCTGATAACGCTGAATTATCTTTCATTTTGAAGTTTGATAAATTAGAGAATGCTTTGGCATTTTGCTGTGTGTCTGAGAATCCTTATAGATCTCACGAGTCTTGTATGGTGCAAAAAACTTGTAGAATTTGCCAATTTTCATGAATACCACAATTTTTGGTATTCATCTTGGCTGGCAGTTCTGATTCAAGGATGTTGACAAAATTCTGATTATGTAAACTTCGTTCTTTGATTACCTCTTCACATTGCTGCCTTTCTCTATGGTTGTTCTAGTGTTCTACTTATGTTTTGTTCTGTATCTAGATTAGTTTGGCTGCATTACTGTATAATTGAGATAGATACTACCAAATGAAACAATTTAATTGTATGATGCTTGGTTTATTGAAGAAAGCTTGTTCATTATTTAATTTAGGTTGATTTATCATTACTCTCATAGGTCCATAAAAGATGTCGTGGTGCATATGTGAAGATGGAGGCAAAGAGTTCAAAGAAACCAAAGGTTAAGTTATTCTCCTATTCATCTGAAATAACTATTGTTGTTTTGACTTTAACTTGGCCTCGACTCTCCTTTTAAGATCTGCATTGCGGATGAAGCTGGGAGTGAAGATTTGGTGGAAGAGAGACCAGAGGGACAAAAGGTAGATCTGCTTTTCTACTGAGCTAGATTGTAGTGATAGATCATTTGACTAAATATGTTTGTGCCTAGTGGTACTATGCTCCATGGAAAAAGAGCCCAATTTTGGCTTGTATTTTCTTTGACAGTTTTTAGTATGTTTAACTCTCATGTTGTTCTTAATGTGTACTGGTAAAATTTTTCACCAAATTGGTTTTCCTATAAGTTTATTTGTCTCTTTGAACGTTCTTTCAGAGGGGGAACTTTACATTCTTGAAGTCTGTATGGTAATTTCTTGTAATTCTAATGTTAACCAACGAAGTTCCTGATCATGGTTATCTTTATATCTTATAAGTGTTTTCATGTATATGAAATTAAGCTACCAGAATCCTTTTGAAGATTATACTAGAGGGCATATTTTCAATTCAATAAAATGCATAAGTACCTTTAATTCCAGTTAAACTACATTCTTATACTGGAAACTATATTTTCTGGTAACACAGAAGTGCAATCAGAAGGAGAAGCGGCATATGTGGAGGAAAGAATGTGAGGGAAAACATGAGCATATACCTGAGACAACGAGGCATATTAAAGCATTACAAGACCACATGAAGACACATACATAGTTATAGGATTAGAATACAACTACAGCAAAGTAGCAATGTTGTAGTTAATTCCAAATAAAGTACTTTTAGATCAACATTGGAGATTTTTAGAATGAACCATAGAAAAGCAGAGTTATTGATCAAGTCATTAACTGGGTTCTTAGTTTGAGAACCTTTAAAAATGCAAGACCATTGTTCTCTTCTAATTCCTTATGAAATTATTACAACGAAAATTAAACAGGTGCTTGAAATCTGCAGCTGATAACAGGCATAACATCTTCTTTCCCTGTTAGTAGGTGATGAATGTGATGGGCTTTGAAGCCAGATGATTTTGCACTAGATATACTAGGCCAGGCATGCTGAATTGGACTTTTGATATGCACTTTTTCCTGCATCATAGATACCCGATTTCATGTCGTTTTGTTCTCATTCTTCACCGATGGAGAACATGGTACTCATGTGATATTGATTTTGATACAAAGTACTGCTTTTCAGGCTGGTTCTCATCTATCTGTAAATGCAAAACACAATTTCCTACAGATGGATTTTCATATTTCTGACACCAAAGATAGGTACAAGGTATTCTTTTTTTTTTACTTTTTTTTCTCACTCTCTGATATTTTTTTCTCTTTTACTGGAAGGCATGGATAATGATGATTGTATCTGTTTTTCATATCCATGCATTCATTATAAATAAAGTGTTTTTTGTTTATAATATGTATCACTTGCAGTCAGCAAACTGTAAGTTTCTGTTTTTCTTTTTATTCCAGGATGCCACACTACCACCAAAATGGATAGCCTTTAGGACAATAATTTTTAATGAGAAGGTATGTGTATATTGGATATGAATTACAAATCTGTTGCCTTGACAAAAAAAAAGGGTTCTTATGCACAATGCACATTGAAATTCGGTGATTTATATTTGACATTCATCATAAGGTTTTGGTTTTTAAAATACGATGCATGATATCCATCTCTATCGTTAATTTTTTTTTATGCAATGTGGCCTGAGGTTTGGACCAAATACTGTATGAGTTACGTTAAATTTTGTACTGCTAGGAAGATGGCTTCCATGATTCAGAAAGAATTGCTGCATTTGATTTTGATGGTTGTCTTGTGAATACATCTGTGAAAAGGTATGAAATATAAATAGTTAGCTTCTCTTTCATCAGAGAGTTTATTTTTGCAACAGCTAACTCCTAGTTCATTGAAGTGTTTATTAAATTGTCATAGTTTAATAAATTTTGTACATGATATACTATTTCGCTGAAATACTTTTGACTATCTGCATATGTTACTTGCGAAGTCTCATTTATGAAGGAAATAGGGAATTGGGAAACAAGGAACGAGAAAGAAATTTTACAAAAGGAAGATGCTTAATCAAAACTTATTGTGTTGCCTGAAATATACATATTAGAAAATTTTAGTGTTTTAAAAAGCGTTAGGCGCTAAAAGACGTCAAGGTCCCTAAATGCTCGAGGTGCGCGCTCACTTGGGCATCCGCTCGAGTGAAGCAAGGCATTCTAAAATATTAAAATATAAAAAATATATAATACAATTGTATTAAAATATATAATACAATCGAAGCAAGGCATTCCAAGGTCCCAAAATACTCAAGGCGTTAGGCGCTCACACCCGGCCGTGTGAAGCAAGACATTCTAAAATATTAAAATATAAAAATATATAATACAATTGATAAATATGATTAAAAGTGCTAAATAGGGACTACTATATGGTAACAGTAGTTATCACTTAATAATAATTTTAATATCAATTAAAGATTAACAATCTACCATTAACAATATTTAATCCACTATTAATAGTAGTTAGAGGGGGAGAAAAGAGTCGTCGACAGTGGAATGTGGGGAAGAAGAGGGTGGCGGTGATGGAGGAACTTTCAGACGATGCTAGCGATGATGGAGGAAGTTGCGAACGGTGGCAGTAGCGACGGGCAAAGCTTCAGACAGTGGCAGCGGCGGCGGAGGGAACTAGACACAAAAGCTAGACCTTCAAACTCATCTGTCGGTGGTAGAGGAAGCGTCAAACCTATGCATCAGCGGTGGAGGCAGCTGCATGTGCACGAAGGCAACGGTGGGAGCAAAGGTGAGTCAAGGTGGCGAAGTAGGGTTTATGGGTTCGGGTCACATGGGGGGGAGGTGGGGTTGGGGTTTTACTGTTTTGGTTAGTTGGTTCAATCAAACCAAGTAAGCTACTATTCAACTGAACCAAAGTTGATCATTTGATTCGGTTGCTTTGCTTCAACTAGGTGCTCCCCCGAGGTGCCTGGCACCTAGGTTCAGGCGAGCGCCCAGGCGATGCTTCACTGAAGTGTGTTGCCTGACTTTTGTGTGAGGCGCTCTAGCCTTGCCTCACCTCACCCAAGCGCCTTTTTAAATCATTGGAAAATTCATATTTCATAGCCTTATTTTCTCTTATCCAAAAAGTCATTGAAGTGTCTAATTTGGTTACCTACCTTTTTATGGTTCGTGAAATACTTCTGAATATCTATATATGTTACTCGTGAAATCTCAATTATGAAGTAAATAGGGAATTGGGAAACAAGGAACGGGAAAGAAACTTTACAAAAGGAAGATGCTTAATCAAAACTTGTGTTGCCTGAAATATGCTTATAAGAAAATTCATATTGCAAACCCTTCTTTTCTCTTATCCAAAAAGTCATTGAAGTGTCCAGTTGGGCTACGTACTTTTTTATGGTTCTTGAAGTCTAGGGCTAGTTGTTATGATGATGTTACATGTAACTCATCTGCTGACATATTTACATATGTAGTCTAGGATATGAACTAAAATGTTTATGATCTAAGGAGCCATGCTTGCTTAGTTTTGGGTTTGAAAAGATCTCAATGCTGGCATAACTTTTGGTCATTTGAGACCTTGTACATGTCACTGCTTTTCTTTTATTTTCTTCTTGTCTATCACGGTATTCATGATTGTGTATGTGTCTACAATTCTGCATGCATCTCTTCTGCACAGATCGCACTGGCCCCACCAATGCTTTATTTTTCAACCAACAGAACAGATGTCTAACTTAATAATCACTTCTGGTGCAGAATTGGTCCTGATGCTTGGTCTCTTATGTATCCATCAATTCCAGAGAAATTGCAAGAACTATATAAGGGTGGCTACAAGCTGGTCTGTCTATGTTTTTCCTCATATTGTCCATATGTATCTACTGTCGAGGGGTTGTTTTTGATACATTCAGTAACGAAAGATGTGTTTTTTCTTTGATTGTTATGGATTATAGCATCTATATGTTATATTTCATATTAGTGATGAAAACATGGTTATCCAGTTAACTCCATGCTTCATCAATAGGTTATTTTTACCAATGAATCCAATATTGAGCGTTGGAAGAACAAGCGACAACAAGCAGTGGATTCCAAAATAGGACGGCTTGAAAACTTCATCAAGTGTGTTAAAGTACCAATTCAGGTGCTTGACCTTGATTTGATTGTTCACTTTTTTGTGTAGTGTTGTTTGATCAATCTTGTTGCTTCTAGATGTTGAAAGCTCTGTGTTTCTCTATTATTTATCACATCCTTTTATTTAGTCCTGCACTGCTGCACATAAAGATTATCTGTGTCAAAGTCATTGTCTGTGAATTAGCTGTAAAATAGGGAATGTTTGCCAGTTACGCCTCCGGCATTTCCAAAACTTATAATGTTGTTTTTGATATACTTTTCATATATTCTTTCAGGTATTTATCGCTTGTGGGCTGGGGAAGAACAAGGATGGGACTGATGATCCTTTTCGGAAACCACAACCAGGAATGTGGAAACTAATGGAGGAACACTTCAATTCTAGCATTGCAGTCGACATGGATCAGTTATTTGTCTGAACTTGTTATGACCTTGAATTCTTCATTTCAGTAATGTGAAATTTTTACTTAGGATTACATTTAATACATTATATTCAAAACTAGGTTATACTCTTTAAAATCATGCTATTGCAATGTATGCTATAACCTTGTAGGTAAAATCATCATTTCTAATCTCACTTTTCACCCTCTTCATCCTGCACATTTCCACATAGGAAGGTCAGCTGTTAATAATAATCACAGAAAATTTGCTTTAAAGCTTCAAACACTTCTTTCAGCTATTTGGTCACAGTACCTTGCTTACTCTTTGTAATTAATGTTATTGGCTTATGCTGTAGATCCTTTTATGTTGGTGATGCAGCAGGAAGAACTAATGATCACAGTGATGCAGATATAAAATTTGCCAAGGTAATTTGATTGTTTCTCATTCCTCGGTCTAAAAGTTTTGCTTCCATAATTAATCTGGAACAAAATTACTGTTTTTTGTTTTTTAATTAGAACAAATTCAATGTTTTAGACAGCTTTTTCATAACATAGTTTTTTTTTTCTTTGATGATGGTAGATTCCTAATGGTAAATAATTCTTTATTGGCATAATTAAACAACTAAAATATTCATATATAGAGCTTATATAATATTTATGGCTTTTTGTACATTATCTCTGACATTGTCACTATGTTTCATGGTGAAGTTTTTACTAATTGTTAAATTTGCAATTTGATGTCGGAAGTTCCTTGCTACAAATTAAACACTCTTTTTTAGTGTAGAGAGTATGGGGTGAATATGAGATATGATCCTATGACCTTACCATCCAACGTCGAAAGCCTCATATCAACTAAACTAGTTGACATCTTCAAATAATAAATGCTTATTGATCTTTACAATAGGGTGGCACTTGATGCCACTGGAACTTGGTTCGCTAGAGATGTGTCAGATATAGCTGTAAACTCAAACTGTCATTTTAATATTGATGTCAAAATTCCAAACCCACAATTGATCTTTCTAGACATGTAACCTTGCTCAACCCGGGTAACATGGCTTATAAACAAGTTATGTTGATTATGGTCAATGATGATGCAATTGAGGTGCTAAGTTCTCTCCTCTTTTTTTTTAAACTAAAAGAATCCATTGTTTCCAGCAACTTGCGTCAAATGTGTGCATATACTGTCTTGTTCCTTGATCTCATATCCCTAAATGTTGTACATTATCAGATATGATATTTATTATCTTTTTCTATTTAGTCTTGGAAGCAAAGCCACTAAAATTTCATGTTTACTCTCTGTTAGAAACTACAAGAACCTAAGAAGAAAGCAACACCAATTCAAGTTATAGTGACCAATTGTATATCCTTTATTCTGGAAGTAGATGCTATATTTGTTGGGATTATTATTATTATTATTATTACTTTTTTTGGGGGGCGCGTGGGGTGGGGGAGGGGGAAGAAATGAGCTGTCTAACTTGTGTCACTTTTTTTCATCTTCCTTTACGAAAACAAGACCAATTCCAAGATATATATATATATATATATATATATATATATATATATATATATATATATATATATATATTTTTTTTTTTTTTTTTTTTTTTTTTTTTTTTTTTTTTTTTTTTTTTTTGCGGTGCATTATGTTAGGATGGATAGGTGCTTTCTAACATGTGTCACTTTTTCTCATCTTCCTTTTCCAAAACAGGACCAATTGCAAGATTTTTTTTTTTTTGTTGGACAAATGAAGGTTTATAGGAAGCTTTGAGTTGGACTTGGCTCCAACTATTTAAAACTCAAATGTAACACCTCAACTGGAAAGGAAAGAACAAAATGTGAGTGGAAGCACTGGCTGAATGATTACACAGTTGTGTGACTTGGAGTAGTATTTTTGACCTTTTGTGTATATTTCGTGTTCCTGAACAGGTATAGTCTGATTGAAGATGGCATAAAACATATTTTTACTCTTGCTTTTGGCATAATAAGTTGTATGATTTACTGATTGTGGGTTTTGCTTGTGGCACTGTAGGTGGTGGGATTGAAATTTTACGTTCCGGAAGAGTTCTTTGGAGCATAAGATGACCTTTCCATCTGCCGCCTCAACTTTTTGTGGGCATATATACTTTTTCTTGGTAGACTAGTGTGGACACCATGGGCGATGTACTTACTGTGTGGTAGTATGGTTAATCTTCTCGGTTGGCTCATTGGAGCCAATTTATCTGGTGGCTGCAGAACAAGCAGCGGATTCTCTCAAAAGATTGATCTCAGTCAGCGTCAACGTTCTGTTCCGCATGCAATGTATTCACAATCGTGTCTTTTTTATTTATTTATTTATTTTTTCTTTGACCGCCCTTCCCCTCCAAATGAATTGAAAACACAGCTTTAGCTGTTGCAGTGTACAAATTCGGTTGCTGCATGCGAATGGTTGACGGTGGCCGGGGATGGCCGCTTGTGCTGCTGCTGCCCGCTTATATGGTTGACGGTGGCTGGGGAAGGCAAAAGCGGCTGACCCCAAAGATTTCCGTTTTGGTAATCGAACTCTTCTCAACCATTCTCCAGGCTAGGCAGACATATGGTCCTTCAAGTTTACACCTATAATTTATGCAAGAAGATATGAAACGCCAACGCTAAGCAAGAGTGATGCTTAAAGGGTGTCGAAGTAGAACCTTAGTACAATTTCATGCAGTAAGCATCATGTATAGAAGAAAAATTGAATGTTCACTATGATCACAACAAAAAGGGTAGCAACACTACCGACGTTCAGCTATACATTTTCCCCTCGTCTCTCTGAACAAAGGAAGGATGTCCAGATCTTACATGGGTTCCACATAAATAGCAAATCCTCACACACAACACACAAACAAGTACCGCTAACACGTATCAATATATCAAGTCAAACCATGAGTTACTACTCCCTTGCCATTACATCCGCAGGTAGGCTGCAGTGTGGAGCGCCCGAATCTGAAGTAACTGCAGTTCCCTGATCTCCCGTGTTAATCCCAAAAGCCTGAACTACTTGCGATCATCCCAACCATACAAGTACAAACAAGTACCACAAACACGTATCAATATATCAAGTCAAACCATGAGTTACTACTCCCTTGCCATTACATCCGCAGGAAGGCTGCAGTGCGTGGGGCGCCCGAAACCGAATCTGAAGTAACTGCAGTTCCCTGATCTCCCGTGTTAATCCCAAAAGCCTGAACTACTTGCGATCATCCCAACCAAACCCCCTCCACGCACCCTGCCCTCTGGACCAGAAGACCCGGACTGCTGTAGCGCAGAATGCACTACTTTCTTCAACTCCAGCTTTGTAAAGGTCTCTTCTTCAGCAGCAACGTCATTCATCTTCTCAAGTTTAACAGGCACTGGATACTGTGTGGTAGGTGGTCCAAGCATTCCCCCACCATGAACACAGTGGTCCTGCACCAGGGCGCTGTGTGCAGCACAGAGACCAGTCTTGCCCCTAGCATACTTATCACAAAGCGTCTCGCCAACATCAAATTTTGAGCCCAGTTGACTCCATGTGCATCGTTTGCCTCCCCCATGCGCTTTACAAAAATCGGTGCTCCCCTGTGCGCTCTTCCCACATCCTTCGAACTTGCACCGTTTGCCCCCACCATGGCGGACACAGAAACTAGTCCGCCCTCTAGCACTTTTGGGGCACCCGGCGACAGCACACCTCTTTCCACCACCATGTGCCACACAGAACGAGGTTCCCCCATGCACACTCTTTGGGCACACACCTCCACCCTGAAACGAGCACCGCTTCCCCCCACCATGTCCCTTGCAGAAGGGAGTGCTTCCCTCGGCCCCTTTTGTACACCCCACAACTGTACACCTCTTCCCTCCACCATGCGCCTTACAGAACAATGTGCTACCTTGAGCACCCTTTGTACATCCATGGAAATGGCAACGCCTGCCACCACCATGAGATATGCACAAGCCCGAGGAACCTTCTGCGCTCTTCGTGCAATTCTTGATTTGGCACCTCTTGCCACCGCCATGCCTGATGCATAAACCCGACTTCCCTCTTGCTGCACGAGTGCAACTCAGGTGGCTGCAGCGCCGACCGCCACCATGGGCAATGCAGTAATCGGTGCGACCTTCAGCACTCTTCGTGCAGCCAAGGTGTTGGCATCGGCGACCGCCACCATGCGCTTTGCAATAGATTGTCCTGCCCTCAGCTCCCTTTTGGCACTCGGGTCGCTGGCACCTCCGTCCCCCACCATGAGCTATACATAAACTGGAAGCACCTCTTGCTCCTTTCGTACATCCATGGAACTGACAGTACTTTGTCCTGTTGTTGCGTTTATGGGAATCAGAAATCCCGGAAGAGCAGGCAACTGGGTTTTTCGACATTTGTGTCATGGTTGATGGGAAGTCTGGAAGAACTGCAATAGGATCAGCTTCAGTATGCATTCTCTTTTGGGGAGGAAAGTTACTGCTACCTGTTTCTGGGTTGGGCACACAAGGTTGAACAAGACACTTCCCAAATATCCAGCAAGATGATGCTGATCCTTCTTCCTCACTAATCTGCACCGGACTTGCAATCACAGAAGACTCAAAACTATAAAGATGTTGGCCTGCAATTGTGTTGACATCTATTAGAGCAGACTCAGAAGACCCTGTTGATAGACTTAGCTGCAAATTGAGCATATCAACAGTATGAGGAGCCTTCAGAGTACCAACTGATGACTTGTTATAACTGAGCTTGTAACCATTGCCAATATGCAGCTTGAAACTAAATTCTGGGTTTGCAGGGGATTCCTCGTCAGTTTCCTTCACTGAAGATGTGGTGGAAAGACCTGCTGAGCTCATCTTGCTGACCACTGAGGAACTTGGTGACTGACCCAAACCCAGTGCAAGTAATGGATTTTCTGAACCTTCAACTCCAGTATTGTCATTCCACTTCCTTTTTGTCCCTTTTATGTTGGAATTATGCAGACTGGGATGTGAATCCAGAGGTAATTTGATACCTCCTGATTGCATAGAACTCCAAAAGCCAAATTTACTTAAAGAGGGGAGATCAACAGCAAAATCCATCAGAATGCTCTTGTCAATTACTGCTATCTTGAGAGGACCTCTCTATCAATAAACTTGATGGGATAGAAACCAGTTAGCCTGTCTTCCAAGACTCAATTTAACAAAACAATACTAAATCAGAAATACTTGAGTGAAAGCTTGCAGCCTCCACTAACAAAACCAGATGTATCATGGCGGTCCATTCTGCAGAACTTGAAGCTAATGCGAGGTGCTCAGTAATAGCTCAAGTTACAGAACAACATATGATACTTATTAGCCAATATTGTCATCAAACAATAGTGAAGCAGCAACAACTCCTGCAGCAGGAACAAGCATGTAAAAGGAAAATTGGCACCTGAAAAAAGGGAAAACATTATTGATATTCCATTATTTTTATCAAGAATTTTGATATCAAAAGGCAGGATACATTCAGGATCATACCGAAGAGAGAACATTTCAACAAGTCTTGTCATACAGAAAAGAACAGATGCTAAGAAACCATGCAATCAAGCAGGTTCATATGGAATCCACCATAATGCACCTTAAACAATAAAACTACTGGATGCCGTGTCAATTAGCATACCATAAATTGCAAAAAGAGCTTCAGATGTGTTGTTTTTATAAGCTCCTCACTTATAAATGGATGACAAAATGTTGAAGCCTATATTACAATCATCTTTGACTCGAGCTATTGAATCATTCAAGGGACTTTAACCTGATGGCTTTCTTGTGAACATTTGTAAAAGCATATTTGATGAATGCCACCATGTTGGGACTCTATCCAAAGTTTGCTCATACTTAGAAGCAACTAATTGAAATATGCCAATAACAAGTAAATTAACAAATCAAAGTTTCTATTTTTAGAAAAAAGATAAGTGGTGAATGTGAGTTTTGATTTCAGGACCTTTTGGTAATTGACACTATTTACTAGTTAAGATAGCCAGTACCTTCTAATAAATAAAGGTCAGCAACAAACAGAAAATTGTAGCCTTAGAAAAACTATTTCACCAGGAATTAGTACAGGTTCATGTTTTTATGGTTCACACCAATATCAGATGACAATGCAAATAAGTACAGGAATCAGTACATTGGGTGACACTGGTGTCCACAAACCATTGGTCTCAGCACAGTACACACTACCAAAATCAGACGACAATGTAAATCCTATGAAAGGTATATTATATTTTAGGAAATTCTTCTGGACAAAGTTTTCTTTTTTCTTTTTTAAACAAAGAACACTCAAGATCTTGGTAGTAAAAGACTGAATTTTCACTCACAAAACTAGGACAATAGTCAAGCTTACGAGCATGCTTCATCAGAGTATTGGTAAAATCTGACAGATTAATGCAAAAGAGAAACAAGAATCCTAATGCTCAGAATGGTAAACATCAAATGAGTGATACGTCAAGGTTTCACTGTGCCGAGATATACAGCAACAGCATGCAAATTATATCTATAAAGATTGCTGGAGGAAAAACAAAAATCAAAGACTGAATTTTCAGATGTTGAGTGAAGTTTTGACTTTCATATCAATGAACACTAAAAGAAGCACAATGTAGCATGATTTGCCATTCAACAGAAACACCAGAAGAGAAGGGAAAGAAAATCACAGTCACATTTAGTGGAAAGCAAATAAATGCAAAAGTTGATTGTAGACAAATAATGTCTTGCAATTCTTCACATAGTAAAATGACATGAAAGGAAAGGAAAATTCTTAAGCAACTCAACTTAAAATAGTGCGAAGAGCGATTGTTGGTCTGAACAACTAAAGAACACATATCTCTACATCCAGAGAAAAGTTAAAATATAAGACATCTTATTCTGCACCATCAGAATATTACTACAGACCATGAATGATGTAGCCAGGTCAATAAGGGTAGAGCACCAACAAATGCTACAAGTGAATTACCAGATGCATGCAACAATAATAACTTAATTCATATGTCCATTTCAGAAATGTTACATCTGTTGAATCTCGGATTTTGATTATGAAGTCAATTGTAATTTGTTTGATCTAATCTATATGTTGAGAAAAGTGTGCAGGATTAACTACGATGACAGTAAGACATAAAGCAGGTGTTGTGCTGAAATCAAGATCGAGATCACATTGGGAGTTCGAGAGTTCGACGGAAGTCCGGATGTTCGACGGAAGTCCGGATGTTCGTCGGAAGTTCTGCGGGAACCAATCGAGAAGTCCAGGAGCTTGCCATAGAAGCTCGTCGGAACTCGCCAAGAAGATCGTCATAAAGTCCGAGAGCTTGCCGGGAGTCCGTCGGAGCATTGCCGAGAGTTCGTCGGATGTTCGCCGGAAGCTCGTCGGAAGAGCAATTGACGCACCAGAACATGAAGTGCAGTAATCATGTCTTAATTATCGTAGTTAGAGCGTAAATTAAGTTAGGTTTTGGAGGTAATCCCACTAACTTAATTAGGGGCTAATTGGGCCCTAAGTTGGGCTAGTTTGGGCCGGATTCAAGGCCCAACCAGGACCCTGAATTCTTGGCCGACGGTGACACCGCCCGGGAGACTCGGTCTCCCAGGAATTCTGGGCGGTGGTACCGCAGGCAGTTATTGCTGCCAGCGGTGGTACCGCCCCTGTCAGGCGGTGGTATCACCAGAGCTCGATCTTCGAGCTCTGTCAAGCGATGGTACCGCCCAGATTGAGCGGTAGTACAGCCCAGACTGAGCGATAGTATCGCCCAGTGTCAGGTGTTAGGCGGTAGTACCGTCTAATAATGGCGGTGGTACCGCCAGGACCCCGGAAATCCGGGATTAGACACTTTTTGGCTCCATTTTTGAAGCCATTGGGGCCTATAAAAACCCCACCCTTTCCTGCATGAAAGGGCACGAAACCTATTAGCATAATCTTGAAATCTTGAGCCTTAAAGTATTGTAAAAGTTAGACTTCTCCTCCTTCATCTCTTAGCCTTGTAACCATCCAAGAAAGAGGAGTGAGACTTGTAAGGGTTCATCTCCTAAACCCGGGAAAAGGAGAAAGTGCTATAAAGAGGTGTTCGATCTTCACCTATTAAAGGAAGGCCTTTAGTGGACGTCGGTGACCTCGTCGGAGGAGGAATCCGAAAGTGAGATGTAGGTCACCTTGACCGAACCACTCTAAAACTCGGTTTGCATTTACTTTGAGCAACTTTCTTTTATAGCAAACTGCCTCTCCTCCTTACTGTGCTTTAACTACGTTTACATATGCTTTCAAGTAAACACCTTCTAAGATCAGCTTTAATCGTACGAAGACTTTACGAAACCGACGCTTTTCATTTGTGCAATTTACATTACTGCAAATCACCTTAGTCTTCTCTTGCACTTTCACGAAAGCTTTCAAGTTCAAATTCTTTCCGAAACGGATTGAATCGAAACCATTCTCGTCGGAATCGGTTTTAATCGAAACAAGTTTTTTAAAATAACGAAAGTTTTCTGCTGCACTAATTCACCACCGCTCTTAGTGTCGCTCTTGATCATAACAATTGGTATCAGAGCCAGGTTCACTCTCATTTGGTTTTAAACCCAAGAGAGATGGCATTTGCCAACAACCTAGAGGGTCATTCAATTACACGTCCGCCCATGTTCAATGGGACGGATTACACATATTGGAAGACTAGAATGAGGATCTTCCTAATTTCAATGGATTTTGAGCTTTGGAACGTTGTCGAAAACGGTTTTCAAAAGTCTTCTCTTCCAATGAACGATTGGAATGAGTTGGAGAAGAAGACTTTTACTTTAAACGCAAAGGCTATGAATGCCTTATTTTATGCATTAGATAAAAATGAGTTTAATCGAGTATCGATTTGTGAAACGACTTTTGACATTTGGCACACACTCGAAGTGACTCATGAAGGCACTAGTAGAGTGAAGGAGTCAAAAATCAATCTTTTGGTGCATTCTTACGAGTTGTTTCGAATGAAACCGAGTGAGACCATTGGAGACATGTACACCCGATTTACGGATGTCGTCAATGGTCTAAAAGGACTTGGTAAAGGTTTCTCGGATTTTGAACTTGTTAATAAGATTATAAGATCCCTACCAAAAAATTGGGACCCTAAAGTAATAGTCATTCAAGAGGTCAAAGATTTAAATAACTTTCCTCTTGAAGAACTAATTGAGTTACTAATGACCTATGAAATGACATGTAAAGCTCATGAAGAGCTTGAGGACACCCTTCCAAAGAACAAGAAGGATATGACACTGAGAACACAAGAATACCACTTGAAAGAAAACTCAAGTGATGAGAACTTTGATGATGATTTGACACTCTTAACAAGAAAGTTCAAAAGATTCATAAAAAAAAATAAATTTAAAAATTATACTAAAAATAAATTTGAACCCAAGAAAGATCAAATAATATGCTATGAATGCAAAAAACCATGACACTACAAGAGCGAATGTCCCCGAGCCAAGAAGAGGACACCAAAGAAGAAGGCTCTCAAAGCAACATGGGATGACTCAAGTGAATCCGAAGAAGAGGAGCCAACCAACACCAAGAAAGTTGCTCACCATGCTCTAATAGCTATTGGAGATGAGGTAACAAGTTCAATTGATGCAAATTTATCATTTGATGAACTATTAAATACTTTTCATGATTTATTTGATGAATGCAAATCAATTAGTAAAAAATATAAATTGTTAAAAAAGGATCATGATTCTCTTGTTAGTGATTTCGATAAATTAAAAATTGAGCATAATGATAGTTTACTCTATGTACGAAATGCCATGAAGTAGAAACAATTATAAAGGATAACTTGCTACTCAAAGATACCTTAGAAAAATTTGAGGTTGGTAGCAAGTCCTTGAACATGATCCTTGCCAATAAGGGTCATGTTCATAAAAGAAATAGAATCGGATTTATGAGTAGCTCTCACCAAAATCCAACCACCTTTGTTAAAGGCCCTATCTTGCATATTTCACCCCAAAACAAATGCAACTTTTGTTGCAAACTTGGAGATGTAGTTTATCATTGTCCATTTAAGAAGTGTAGCCAACACAAATTAATTTGGGTTCCTAAAGGAACCATAAAGAATTCTATGCAAAATGATAAGTTAAGCCAATCGATTTTTGAGGCACCCAAGGTCAAATGGGTACCTAAAAATCATCCTTTTTTGTAGAAACGTTTACCATCACAAGCTAGGAGCAAGAGATGGTACCTTGATAGTCAAGGCATATATCTCAATTCTCTAAGCTCACTAGCATAAACGAAGGATATTTCACATTCGAAGACAACAACAAGGGTAAAATCATTGGCAAATGAACCATAGGTAACAAATCCAACTTCTTTATTGAAAATGTGTTGTTAGTTGATGGCTTAAAGCATAACCTCTTGAGCATTAGTCAATTGTGTGATAAAGGGTATATTGTTAAATTTGAATCTAATGCTTGCATTATTGAAAAACCACACAAAAACATATCTATGATTGCATTAAAACAAAATAACGTATACACTATTGACATTAATTATCTTTGCAATGAAATGTGTTTTTCAGTTTTGAATGATGATGCTTGGCTTTGGCTTTGGCATAGGAGATTAGATCATGCTAGCATGAAACTAATCTCTCAAATTTCATCTAAAATACTTGTAAGAGGAATTCCTCATATCAAGTTTGTCAAAAATAATGTATGTGATGCATGTCAACTAGGAAAACAAATAAAAGGTAGCTTCAAACCTAAGAACCAAATAAACACCTCTAGACCTTTGTAATTGATCCGCATGGACATGTTCGGACCAATTGCTACATCAAGCCTAAGTGGTAGCAAATACGCATTTGTCATAGTGGATGATTATACTAAATACATATGGACTTATTTTTTAGCACAAAAAAGTGAATGCTTTATATATTTCTTTAAGTTTTGTAAACTTGTTCAAAATGAAAAGGGTTCTATGATTTTGTCAATTCGAAGTGATCACGGTGGTGAATTTCAAAACCATGATTTCCAAGAATTTTATGAATCCAATGGATACAACTACACCTTCTCTATTCCAAGAAATCCTCAACAAAATGGAGTAGTAGAAAGAAAGAATAGAAACTTACAAGAAATAGCAAGAACCATGTTAAATGAACATAGCCTACCCAAATATTTTTGGGCCGAAGCTGTAAACACGGCATGCTATGTCATGAATAGAGTTCTAGTAAGACCGTTACTCACCAAAACTCTTTATGAGTTGTGGAACAACAAAAAACCCAATGTTTCATATTTTAAAGTTTTTAAGTGTAAGTGTTTTATCTTGAATGAAAAAGATTCTTTAGGAAAATTTGATGCTAAATCCGATGAAAGAATTTTTCTTGGCTATTCTTCTATTTCTAAAACATTTCGTATCTTTAATAAAAGAACTTTGATTATAGAAGAATCTATTCATGTTGTCTTTAATGAGGTTTCCGAAGTTAAGAAAAATGATTTTGATGATGATGTTAATTTTGATGCTTTGAATTTAAATAAAACTCTTTCTCCATCTAGCAACTTGGATTCATCTACTTCTGAAATATCCTTACCCAAGGATTGGAAGTATGTAGATGCTCATCCTAAAGAGCTAATCATAGAAGACACATCTAAAGGGGTTCAAACTCGTTCTTCTCTTAAAAATTTTTATGCCAACGCCGCTTTTCTCTCCCAAATTAAACCAAAATGCATGGACGAGGCTTTGAAAGATGGTTCATGGGTCATTGCAATGCAAGATGAGTTAAATCAATTTGAGAGAAATGAGGTGTGGAAGCTTGTTCCTATGCCAAATGACTATTTAGTTATTGGTACTAAATGGATCTTTAGAAACAAGCAAGATGAATTTGGTATCGTGGTTAGAAACAAGGCTAGATTAGTGGCCAAAGGTTTCAACCAAGAAGAATGGATCGATTATGAAGAGACCTTCGCTCCTGTGGCACGATTAGAAGCCATAAGGATGTTCCTTGCCTATGCTAGTAGTAATAATTTTAAGTTGTTTCAAATGGATGTTAAAAGTGCATTTCTTAATGACTTTATTTCCGAAGAAGTTTATGTTGAACCATGGTATGCAATTTCGAATGGTATCACCCAGTACGGGTGGTACATACCGGTCCAACGGTATACCGGTATGTAGACCGCCCGCTACCGGACGGACAGTGCTACAGTGCTATAGTAATAAACTGTAGCAATGCTATAGTATTACACTGTAGCAGTGCTACAGTAAGAGGAAACCGTTCGGTACGCCATGGTGTACCGCTCGGTACGCCGGTAACATACCGTACCGAGCCAACCTCGAAACATCGATACGGTACGGTATTGCATATCTTGTGGTGAACAACCTCCCGGATTTGAGAATAATAATCTCCCTAATCATGTATTTAAATTGATAAAGCTCTCTATGGATTGAAACAAGCCCCAAGGGCTTGGTATAAGAGACTTAGCTCATTTCTTATCGAAAATAATTTCTCTAAAGGCAAGGTCGATACTACATTGTTTATCAAAAAATTTAAAAATAATTTTCTTATTGTTCAAATTTATGTTGATGATATCATTTTTGGCACTATGAATGAATCTCTATGTGAGTCATTTGCTAAAAGTATGAGTCTTGAATTTGAAATGAGTTTGATGGGAGAATTAACTTTCTTTTTGGGCTTACAAATCAAACAACTAAGTAATGGTATATTTCTTAGTCAAACAAAATATGCTTTAGATTTACTAAAAAGGTTTAATATGGATAGCTCAAAGGCTATCAACACTCCTATGTGCACTTCCACTAAATTAGAAATTGATGAAAGTGGAGAAAGCTTTGATAAAAAAGCTTATAGGGGTATGATAGGAAGTTTACTTTACCTCACCGCAACTAGACCGGATATCATGTTTAGTGTAGGACTTTATGCTAGATTTCAATCTAATCCTAAGATATCTCATCTCAAAGCAGTTAAAAGAATACTTAGATATCTTAAAGGAACCACAAATCTAGGATTATGGTATCCAAAATCCGAGAACTTTGAGCTGATTGCTTATGCTGATGCGGATTTTGTTAGATGTAGATTAGATAGAAAAAGCACATCCGGAACATGTCAATTTTTAGGACATGCACTTGTTTCTTGGTCTTCCAAGAAACAAAACTCGATTGCATTATCTACAACCGAAGCTGAGTACATTACAGCTAGTGCATGTTGTGCACAAGTTGTGCGGATGAAAAACACTTTAAAGGATTACAAGATTCATCTTAAAAATATTCCCATAAAATGTGATAACACAAGTGCAATATATTTAACAAATTGATATTAGGCATCACTTTATACAAGATCATGTTACTAATCATGATGTAATCTTAGAGTTTATTGATACGAAACATCAATTAGCCGATATCTTTACAAAACCTTTAAGTGAAGAACAATATGATTTTATTAGAAGAGAGTTAGGAATGTTAATTTGTCCAAATGCATGAATTTGATGTATATCTTTTTCGGACTATCTTTATGAATTTCTTGAATAGAGCTTTCATAAGATTATGCCATATCAAGTTTACTTCATACCCTTGCTCCATCACTTTTGATACACTCAATCACTTCATGGATTTCATTGACAAATGCATCTCTCGGATTTATCCCTTGTGAATTTTTATTAAGAAAAGAATTTGATACGATGATCCTCTCATTATGAAGGCTTATTCACGGAATTTCTTTTATCCTTCATATGATGACTCTTTCACATAAATTCTTTCTTAATGAAGGAAGATTTTTTATGATTCTTTTTTATGAGATGAACACTTGCAAGAATGAGGATATAATTTCACATGAATATCTTAATCTTTGCAAAAATTGAAGCATGATTTAATGAAAATCTTTTATCGTTTTTAACTTCGTTCAAAGTTGGTTCTCAATGGATTTTCCTCCTTACCTTCCTTCTTCATGCAAAGTTTTGATGAAAAATAAAAAAGGGAGAAGTTGATGGAAGCCATCTCTTTAAATATTTATAACTTTTCATGTGAGAACTTTTGAATGATACCATGTCATAAATGCTTGAAATATAATTGGTATGAATTTTTACAAATTGAAATGTGGCATGAATTTTTACCACACTTACATTGTTGAATTGTTCTCTTTTTTGTTGATGACAAAGGGGGAGAAATAATACCAAAATGTGGTAAATTGATGAAAGTGGAGAAAGCTTTGATCAAAAAGCTTTGACAAATGTATGCAATATATTTCATCATATATACTTGAAATGTTTGCTTGATAAATTTTCTTCATTATGATAAGATATCTAAAATTTAACTTGCAATTTTACAAATTGATATCTTGCCATAGAATGATAAATTGTTATGTTTGTCATCCTTCATATTTGAAATATCAAATCTTGAAAATGGATGTCATGCCTTGACATCATTTTGAGAATGTTAGATCATGATATGAATCATGATATGAGTATTGATAAGTTTAAATGAACTTAACTTATCAATATGTCTCTAGAATTCAAAGGTCTTGAATTCAAGAATGTCTTTTCTCAAATATGGTATATAGAAAGGGGGAGTTAAGGTTAACTCCGTCATCAATTGATTGTCATCATCAAAAAGGGAGAGATTGTTGAATCTCGGATTTTGATGATAAAGTCAATTGTAATTTGTTTGATCTACTCTATATGTTGAGAAAAGTGCGCAGGATTAACTACGATGGCAGTAAGATATAAAGCAGGTGTTGTGCCGAAGTCAAGATCGAGATCACGTTGGGAGTTCGAGAGTTCGATAGAAGTCCGAACGTTCGTCGGAAGTTCTGCGGGAACTAACCGAGAAGTCCAGGAGCTTGCCATAGAAGCTCGTCAGAACTCGCCAAGAAGATCGTCGTAAAGTCCGGGAGCTTGTCGGGAGTCCGCCGGAGCATTACAGAGAGTTCGTCGGATGTTCGCCGGAAGCTCGCCGGAAGAGCAATTGACGCACCGGAACATGAAGTGCAGTAATCATGTCTTAATTATTATAGTTAGAGTGTAAATTAAGTTAGGTTTGGGAGGTAATCCCACTAACTTAATTAGGGGCCAGCTACTAAGTTGGGCTGGTTTGGGCCGGATTCAAGGCCCAACCAGGACCCTGAATTCATGGCCGACGGTGGCACTACCAGGGCCGACGGTGGCACCGCCTGGGAGACTCAGTCTCCCAGGAATTCTGGGCGGTGGTACCGCCCTTGTTAGGTGATGGTATCGCTAGAGCTCGGTCTCTGAGCTCTGTCAGGCGGTGGTACCACCCAGACTGAGCGATAGTACCGTCTAGTGTCAGGTGTTAGGCGGTAGTACCACCCAGTAATGGCGGTGGTACCGCCAGGACCCCGAAAATCCGAGATTAGACACTTTTTGGCTCTATTTTTTAAGCCGTTGGGGCCTATAAAAACCCCACCCTTTCCTGCATGAAAGGGCACGAAACCTATTGGCATAATCTTGAGTTCTTGAGCCTTTAAAGTATTGTAAAAGTTAGAGTTCTCTTTCATCTCTTAGCCTTGTAACCATCCAAGAAAGAAGAGTGAGACTTGTAAGGGTTCATCTCCTAAACCCGGGAAAAGGAGAAAGTGTTGTAAAGAGGTGTTCGGTCTTCACTTATTAAAGGAAGGCCTTTAGTGGACGCCAGAGACCTCGTCGGAGAAGGAATCCGAAAGTGGATCTAGGTCACGTTGACCGAACCACTCTAAAACTCGGTTTGCATTTACTTTGAGCAACTTTCTTTTATAGAAAACTGCCTCTCCTCCTTACTGTGCTTTAACTACGTTTACATACGCTTTCAAGTAAACACCTTCCGAGATTAGCTTTAATCATACGAAGACTTTACAAAACCGACGCTTTTCATTTGTGCAATTTACATTACTGCAAATTACCTTAGTCTTCTCTTGCACTTTCACGAAAGCTTTCAAGTTCAAATTCTTTCCGAAACGGATTGAATCGAAATTATTCTCGTCGGAATCGGTTTTAATCAAAATAAGTTCTTTGAAATAACGAAAGTTTTCCGCTGTACTAATTCACCCCCCCTCTTAGTGCCGCTCTTGATCCTAACAACATCCTTTCAAGAACATTGGAAAGTAGGCTAGGAAACCAAATTTACGCTTTCAACATCTTAGATGCAAAGCATTTGGGTTCCAAGTTAAAATATCAGTTGAACAATGAAAAATGAATTAAGAAAGAATACATTAGATTAAAAAAGAAAGACTGAAAGGCAAAACAAGAAACACCCCACTATTTATGAAGTATGGAAGAATTTGTCTTGTGAAATATTTAAAGGCAACAGATAACAGCAGTCATGGAAGTTCATAAGATACCAACTTGACACCTTCTCAATCTCTTCCAAGGGTTCAAAAAGTTGTATGGAATTTCCGGTGAGCATATTCGCCCATAGTAACTTCTACACTTTAGGAAGGAATAATAGAATTGTAGAGTAGGACACATCAAATATTCACAATGGACCCACTTAAGTTTCATGACAACAATTTAGAGTTTTGAAGCACACAAACAGAATAGAAGGTCAATATTGCACAAAAGTGGAAACACAAGCAAACCTTCTCTCAAGTAAGAAAATTTTGAATTTAGAAGAAGGACATCCCAGGTAATTTCTACTATTTTTGAGCCTAAAAAATTTCAACTAAATTGCATAGGTCAGTTTTAGTTCCAGAAACAACTATAAAAAAAGAACTGGAGTTCATAACTGCTCGATGAAAAATAACGATGTAATATCATCAACGACTTGAAAGGAAAAGAGGAAAACAAACAAGACATCTGACTGCTGAATCTTGTGCAAAAGCATGGCACAGAAATAACGATGCTTCTAAAAGATAGAAATCTAAAGCTTTTAGCTACTAGAGTCACCAAACAGATACCAAGCCAAAAAAGGTAAGGTACAACTACAGAACAACAGCACAAAACAATGAAAGCTTGCGACGCGGAAAAGAAAAGAAAAAGAAGAAAGAGGCAAAGAACAGCCCGGCCAACCATATATGACCCCAAAATCCTTTAACAAAAAGGATAAATCCTTAACCTTTGAGGTATTTCATTAGTCATCAAGTAAGAGACTTGAGCATGTAACCAGAGCAAGATCAGTTCAGTACCCAAGCGTAGATCTGATGGGGGAAGCTACCCAGGCGTTGAAAGTGCTCCGAGCCCCGGAATCTGTTCCGGTTTATTTCTGTAGCAATTAAAGTAGATTGAGTTTGTTTGTCGCACGATTAAATTCAAAAACGAAACAGTTCGCTTATCAGATAAATCATGCCAATAAATACACAACCTATGGATCAAAAGAGGCGTTCTCGAGATTTATATGTATTCACGATACAACATGTTTTCCTTCCTTTCGTGGAAAGTCACACATGAACTTAAGCGCAGTACAGAATCAACAGACAAAATCGCAAAACAATCGATAGATATCGGAGGCTAAAAATACAAACAAATACCATCAATACTTAAAAGGGCAACCCGTTATGTCAATTAAAGAAAGGGGAAGACGACTTATGAAGCAAAAGAATTCCAACCTCGAGGCAATCCGGAGGTTATAAGCTTTCTCGAGAGCAAGGAAGAGCGGGGCTGAAGAAATAGACGAATCAACAATAGCTACTACAAAACATCACGAGCCAAGCAAGGATTCATGTCAAATCTTCGAAGAAGAACAAAAGAAAATTGAATACGAACGAACACAAAAGTCAAATCTGTCCTCGACAACAAAGGAAAACAGATCCCAATCTTGACAAGCGGCACACAGCCGGGTGGACGGAGTAGAGCAAGACGTACCTGAGGGCAAGGATGTCTTCGATTCCTCATGAGGCAGAGACACGGAGGAGACGCGGACGAGGGGTTAGGGTTTCGGGATTCTATTGCTCGCGTTCTATGGGGTTGCGGTGGGAGTAAGAAAAGCGCGGACGGAAGAGAGCGACGAAACCGACGACGCTTTCCGAGCGATGTCGCGAGCAGGAATAGAAAACGGAAACAG